>NC_134365.1:219807886-220456386 GCF_035582795.1 Mycteria americana | reverse complement strand
CTGGCCAGACTTAATTCTATCAGGGCTTTAGCTTTCCTAACCTTAGACTGTATTGTTAAGAGATTAACGTGTACAATATATGATAGTATTTGCATGTCAAGAACTGATGAGAAGCCAGTGCATTTCTGGAAATGCATCACTGGAGACAGTTTTAGATGCTTTTTTTCTCCTGCCGGGACGTGGGACTGTCAGTGCTGCTCACGTTCCCATCACTTGAAATTTGGCAGCTAACGTCTACCCCCTGTGGGCACCGTGTGCCTTTATGCCAGCGCTGGAAATGTGCTGACTTGGAGCTGTTTGAAAACTGCTACTCTCATTGCTTCTCTGCTTGTCCCAATTTCTTTTCAGCTGGCTGCAATAAGCCAGGAACATCCAATAACCTCCACCCAAGCATTGCTCTAGCAGCACCAGCACCAGGTGTGAGCTCATTGGCAAAAGCCAGCTGCATCGTGTGCCCTGGGTGAAGTAAGATCTGACTGTGTAAAATGAGCTGGATCTCTGGTTGATGTCAGATTGCTAGCTCTTGCTTCTTGGTTGCATTTATTCTATATCACCTTGTGCTGACACAGCTTGGTGCTTTAATGAAAATATTTTGCAATAACACATCTCGGACTCATCGAACTGAAGCTGATGGTTAACCCAATCAACTCATGTCTGTGTGAGATCAGATGAATTTTTTTCATCTGAAAGACTTTCTTCTATAGAAAGGTATGTGGAATAGCTTGGGAGGAAGACTTCTCATGACTCCTAAAGATCGCCCTCAGTTTTTGCAAGTGCATTAGAAAAGTTGAGCCTTCTGAGATGCAGAGTACTGCAGGGTGAATCTTGCATAAATGCCACTGGTTCCACTTCACCTCTGGTTGCAATAACTGGGCTGACTGGACTCCATCCTGCCGGCGTGAGAAATGGCTGAAGGCCAGTGACTTTCCTGCAGACTGACCTTGCAGAAGGTCGGTGGCTCTTGGGTAGGTAGTCCAGCACGAAGATCTGGTTTGAGAGCCTCAGCTTGTGTAATAAGAGTGAGAAAATTCCTACAGTGGAGGAGCTGCTGAGTGAAACTCTTTGTGTTCTGGCTCCCTGTTCCTCTCCTCTGGTATTTTCCTTGCATCATTGGCCTGTTGCACTGGGAGGGTGGATGGCTTTCATATTGATCTTGGTCAGAGAAGACACTGCTGTCCATGGGTGTTCAGTTGGTGTTGTAGTGAAGCTAATGTGTCTATCATCTCAATGGCTTTGTCCCTGTCCCCCTTCCAATCTTGGAGGCTGGTTTTGAGAGAGGCTTTAGGAAGGCACCAGACCTCCCACCTACCTGGAGGACACCTGCTCTTCCCCATCGTGCCTGAAGCAGAACCAAGGCAGGTGCTGGCAGAGGAGTCCAGTGGGAAATACTGCTGGCACGAGAGCTGAATCCAGGCCCTTGAGACCCCTGCTCACCCTGACGTCATTTGCTCCTGGACTGGGTGGTTGTGGTCTTGTTGCCTGGGCAGAAGGACGATTGCCCCTGCCTTGCAAGCATCCCGCACGGAGCAGCCTGTGTCTGGAAGAGGCATCACTGCAGAGATTTTTGGCAGGGCTCCTGCCCATCTCTTGTGCTTGCAGAGCAGCAACAGTAGCTGCCTCGTGCCCTCTCCCAGCCAGGAGGGAGAAGTAGGTCAGAATTTGCATTCTTTGCCTGACTTCTCTGCATAACTTGCACACTTTTTTTTTTTCTTTTTTTTTTTCCTCCCAGGTCCTCTTTTTAAACAAGCTGTTCTTGTACATGTGTGTTCCTTGGGCTCCCCTAAATCAGCGGGTGAAGACTTAAATTCAGATGTGATTGGGCTTTAATGTCTGTCTTCTCTCCAAGAGCACTTCTGGGAGACTCCTCAGACTCCAAAGGGCTGATCCCAGCATGTAAAAATCTGAACTAAATGCTTGGGGCAGCGTCTTCATTTTTGGCTGTTGTATCGTCTGGATCAGGATTTAAATTTTCTCCTGTAGCTCTTTTTTGCATGACAAGAGCAAGTAATTGGGATGAAATCATCCGTGCTGCAAACGTGATGGTGAGATTTCTTTTCAGCGCTTCTCTGTGTGTTTTGTTGCTGGTTTGCAATGTCCTGGTGGGGAGAAAAGAGAGAGATCAAGCGCAGCAGGCTCGTAGCAACTGGAGAAGCATCCGAGCGTTGCTGAAGTGCTGCAGGGCAGTCGAAGGATCGTTTCGTCGCGGTTTTGTGTGCTGTGAGAAAAAGAGCTTTGTGTTGCAACAGCGGTCTGAAATAACAGATGAGGTGTGCCAGATGAGGTCTGGTGTGATGGGACGTCTAGCACAGAGGCTGGGACAGGAAATCGGGGTTAGCTGATGGGCTGCATAGTGGGCAGCATCCTTACGTGTTCCTGTAGGCTTTAAGATGCAAAGGGGCACCATCCCTTAGCATGTGTCTCTTCCCCCCCACCCCTGTCCCCCGTCCCCCCCGGGATTTGCAGAAACCTGGCTTGGTCTGTGCTACCCTTCATAGCATGATGGCAATTTGTCTTGTGGTTTCGAGATTGAGGTGTCTCTTTTTAGGATTTCTAGCTCTCGTTGCTCTTTCTTGTCCCCAGTTGAAAACAAGGTTCGGTTTCCTGTGTGATTCAGCATCTCTAACGGGTTTTGTCAGTAATCTGGCAAAAAGGGGAATGTAACATCCTGAAATTGGGTGATTTTTCATAGGGGAGGGTTCCAACCTGTGATGGAAAGAAAAACCTGCTGCATGATTCTGGTCTGTCTTCACCTGTGTAGGTGACTCTTGCTGTGGGTTTTTTTGTGGTTTTGCTCTAGAGGCCTATTTGCTTTTTTGTTGGTCTGAAATGTAAAGCAAATTGTGTGGTCTGAAGACAGGTGTATGGGTAAAAGCGATAGAAATGGTATTAATGCAACATCATTGTTTTAATGGATTTTTCACTATATTTTTTTTTAAGTAGGGATAATATTTCACTGAGACTTTTGCTTTGTATTTTTTGTAGCATATACACACGTTTAGCTACAAATGGCTTGCTTTCTCTTTCCAAGGAAGTTTCATGTGGCTTACCTGGTGTATCTGCTTTATGTAAGTGAAACTGCAATCTGAATCTGTCGTAAGGCTTGTGCAGATAGCAGGCGATGTCATGTCTGTTCCCATTTGTGCCTCCTCTGCTAATGTTTAGCTGCCAAAAAGTGTCAGCAGCTTTGAGATGTCTCTGCACAGGAATGACCTTTTGGGAGCTGAACTTTTCCCCATCCTGCCCTGCTGTTTGATCTCTTTCCTTGGGGCTTTTGCATGTTCAAGCATTGATAGTAGGAAGGCTGCTTAAAAGTAAGTATAAGATAGAGTCTGAGTCTTTTTAAAGGGTTGGAAGAACTTAATTTGAGGGTAGGTTTGGGAATTGCAATGATTGCAATGAAAGCACCTTTGATTGCTTTTTGTTCCCTCTCTTACCTGCCATCCAGCTTTCTGTTCGCATTAATCCATGTGGATGTCCTATTGTTCCCTTTGGGTATTAGGTTTTTAATTGTGCTGTTGTGTTTTAAAAGCAGTGTGTCTACATGCTGAGAACCGCTTTTCAGAGTTGCGTGGTACGTGGGTGTACAAAAGATCACCTGGGGAGGAGAGGTGTTGCAAAAAGGGGCTATTGTCTTTCTGCTTGAAATACCCTTAGAGATGAAACACATCCTGCACGTGTGTGTGCATGAACATAGCTAATCCTCCCCACCCAGGGCACTCAACCGTCACGATTTATATGGACTTTTAAGGTAACCTGGTTTTGTGGCTGTAATACGCCTCCTCCATCACGTATTCCCGTTTCCAGCAAACAAAGGGGGGAATCACGTGCTGGTTTTTCAGCCGTGGGATGTGGTTCTTAGTCCCTGGATGATGCTGCGGTCAAACAAGAGTGCTGCGAAGGGCTTGTTACCCTTTGCTCAACATCCCTGTCTCTATAAAGAGCTTTTCTTTCTGTGTTGTGTTGCATCTGACCTTCCCTTCACCTCCAGTGTGGTTCAAATAAACCAGTATTATTCTGAACTCTTAAACTTCTCACTTCTATCTGTTCAGCTACTGATGCCCAAGTGATATTTGTACGTTGGGCAAGTGTCTCGGTGAATAGCCTGTTCTACATGCACTCAATAGCGCACAGGTTGCTGCGAAGAATAGCTCAATGGCTGCTGAATCTATGCATAAATCTGCCATCCTTTGCCTGGAATCTCCTCTGTGCTGATAACGACAGGCAAATATGTGCTGATAACGACAGGCAAAATGTTTGAGCTGTTGTGCAGGTGAAGTCTTGGCCACCTCCTGTTTCCAGTTTTGCTGCAAGTTTCCAAATTGTGTTAGTTAAACCATCTCGTGAGGAGAATTTCAAAGCCCAACAAGATTAAAATATATAATGAGTTTTTTCTGCCTCTAGGACCTGACTTTAGCAGGAAATCAATGATGAGCTTTGGCTTTCTTGTGCAGTCTTGTCTTGTAAGTAGGGGGATGATGAATGGATATCAGTTCAGTTCCTACTAGGCAATAACTGCAGCTGGAAATCCTTTCAGCTAATAAACTGCATTGTAACTTAAAGCAAAAATTCAGGACTGTCGTAATACAAAGATGGAGATGATCTTGAATACAACTTATGGCTGCCAAGCTAAAAATAAAGAACTCGGTAGTGAGAAACTATTGTGGAGAGTATTTGCTCCATAAAGGAGGAGAGCTGCTGACAGCTCCTGTCTTTGGGAGTCCAGTGCTTCAGCCTCCATAGCAAAGGATGTCTGTTACAAAGCATGAGTGTGCAGTTAAAATACTATGCAAATCTCAAACTTCTTGCCAAGAATATTGACTGTCCTCTTAAAAGCTCTCATTTTCTTGTGCTCCCGATGAGCCTTGAGCTGGAGATGTGGCAGGAGGAGTTACCTGTCACAGCAGTGACAAAGGTTAATGCAGTAGAGCTGGTAGGGGAGAGAGATGACATTTTTTCTCTTGAAATTAAATGCAAGCATGTTTGTTTAAATGGCATCGTTGAGGCTGGGACTGTCTGGTGAGTGTTGGCATTGGATCTGCTGGAGCTGATCGTGTACCTGCTTTTTTCCTCTTCGGTGAAGCGGTCAGCTCTAGCAGATTGTTTAGGTTTTATTTTGGGGCAAAACAGATGATCCAGTTGGCTTTGCAGCCTTGAATGTGACACATGAGAGGCTAGAGATTTGTGTGTGCCACTTGCTAAACTCTCCTGAAAAAAACCTAGGCTTATTCTGATGTCTAAAAAGGTCATCTTGTCATGTTTGGTTGGTTTCTAGAGTGTGTAGGGAAAGGTTGAGGCTACCAAGCAACCATGATACGTGTTTCTTCTGAAACCCACCACAGAATGTCGCAGACCCAGGATGTTAATGGTTGGGGGAAAGAAGTGACTTGTAAGTATAACAACTGTAATCATATCCTGTTTGGGTGGGCTGTAGAAGTTTGCAAACCTCCTTGTGTACCCCTGCTACATTTTAGGTGCTCATGAACATGTCAGACCCTCTTCCTTCTAGGGCTTTGTTTCAATCACTTCCACTTCATAGCTTGAGTGGGAGGGAAAAAAAGGGAAAATCCTATATACTGGTAAGTTCAAGCTGTTTCTGTAGGAGCAAAGAGAATGGCAAATATGAGCTTGCTCTTAAATACACTCTGGATGTAATGACAGACTCGGTGATCTGTTGTCTCGTTTGTTCTCTGATCTGCTCTGTGTGCTCTGCTCCTTCCTCCAGCGATACCCGTGGATTCTGGTAGGGGGTTGGAGCTGATGCTCTGAGGATGCCACTGTTTGTGTGTTTTGCTCATCCTAAAGTGATGTTGATAACAGGAGGAAGCTTTGAAGATTAGGGGTATTGGCCCTTTCAGGATGCATGAGTTTGTAGCCACTTAGCTCACTCCCTTTAAAAAAAGAAATAATAATAAAAAGAAGTATATAAAATCCCCAAATCTCCGTTCTTCTCTCCTTATCTTGATAGCAAAGAATTAATGTGCTGCCATCTGTGCATAAAACCCTCAACTTTTTCTGCAAGAGCCCCACTATGCTGCTACGGGATGGATGTGTCTTGATGTCATTTGCTCTGTAGAAGAGGTCTCTTGGGACACACAAAACAAGCTGCAGGGAATTCAGGTGTGATGATAAAATAGTAAGTGAAGCCTTTGCATCCTTTCCAAGCAAGTCTGGGAGATCCCATTACTTTGCATCTTGTCTAGTTCCTGAAGTCTCTGAACAAAGGACGAGGAACTGGGGAAGCTGATGTGAAAGCTGGTGGCATAGGGTTGGGGTTTACCAGCTGAGGGTCATCTCAGCTCTTTTGATCTTGCTACAGAAGAAAGCAAAACCATTTTCCCATATGAAAGGGTGTCTGTAATAAGGTATGTTCCCATCTGTGCTACTTTCCTTAACAGGTGATGTGACCTTAGTGGCACAACCACTGAGTCGTCTGTTCCTATCTGAAAGCCATGCAGCCTTATATTATGGAAACTTTTCCATAGATAAACGTGGAGGCAATGATTCATGGTGGGGAGAGACTAAACCAGTGTTGTGAGCTTTAAACACATCCCACGGCATCCAGCTGTGTCTTGACTTCTGCTGCAGTAGTGGGATAGTTGGACTGGTTGGCCTTGCTCCAGTGCCAGGCAGGGAACTGCCTGTACGGGGACTTTATAATGGGGCCTCAAGCAGCCTGTTTTGTGCTGGCTCGACATGATGCTGCGTTTACCCTGGGTCTGGTCTGCAGACAGCAGTGTAGTGTTGAGTTGTACTCAATGTTGTTGTACCAATTCTTGAAGTTGTACCAATCTTGAAGCTGGGTGCAATCTAGCTATGTGCTGGCTGTGGACCACGTGGAGCTCTCTGCAGCCATGACCAAACTGCCAGCAGGATTATCTCCTGCCGTGTGGGCAAAGTGTTTCGGGCAAGACTGTTACGACTTTTATAGAAAGCTTGAGAACTTGAGAAGAAATGTCCCTTGAACCCTGTTGGGAAGGACGCCATACTAGGGAAAGGCACTGCTCACTGAGCACTCCATTACCAAAGAACAGCTGGCTCTACCCCTCTCTGCTATTTCTAAAACATGTGTCTATATCTGTGATTATTTCTTTGCACCTGGTGGCCAACCACCAAAGTTGGGCTTGTCAAATTTGCAGATCTGTTACAGTAAATAGCCTGAGTTTTCATGTGCAGGTTTGAAAAACAACAGCTTTGACACGTCAGTTCAGTTAAGGAGAAAACCCCAGGGCTTTCAGGAGCCTATGTTTAAAACGTCTACTTTGAGCTCAAGGAGAGATTTAAGAGAAATCATGCGTACATCCCCATAAAAACTGAGCCACCTGTTGCAGAGAGGCCTCTTGGGCTTGGGTGTGCTGAGCAAGCTGCGTATGCTGGGTTTAAACCTGTGGGCTGAACAAGTGCTAGGTGGCAAAGACGCTCCTCCAGCTTGGGGAACAAAACCTTATCAAGCTGTGAAAAGAAACACGAACAGCCCGTTGAAAGACGGAGCTAGACGAGACACGGAGCTGCCTCTGTGTTTTCACTCTAGAGGGATGCTGTGAAGCCAAACAGATTGAGGACCGAAGAGTAGGTGGTGTGTGAAGAAGGCACTTGCGTAATGTCACTGGAATAGAAACGGGTGCGTGACACTCTTGCTCTTGTCCCTGCTGCTGGAAGTAGGTGGTATCAGCTGTTTGCGAAAAAACTGGGAAGGTTTTAACAGGCTTTGGTAAGTCAATACTAAATGGAACAAAAAAGGAGAAAATCTGAAGTTCTCGAGGGCTTGGCAGAAGATTGAACAGCAAACAACTCCATTTGAAAATGCCTAGAATCCGAGTTGATTTTACAAGATATTAGTAATATTGGGACAGTGTGTTTTCTAGCCAAGTGAAAATGTTATTGCCCTTTTTTAAAATACTACTGAGGAAGAGCCAAGCTAAGGGATGAAGACTTTCTTGCAGTTGCTGCGCTGCTAAAGAGAGAAATGGGTATTCTTGGAAAGCAGCATGATCCAAAACCCCAACTTGCTGGAATATGTAAAATTGCTTAGAAAGCTAAAAGTTAATAGCCGGGATTAAAGAGGGAGAAGATGGTGATTTACAGCAGTTTGGCCAACATTGTTAGCTTGAGGGATTTATGATGGAAAAGATGTTTCCATCCTGACCAGCCACACTCTTTTGGAGTTTATATGTTGGCTGTAAACCTCAGGCTGTTTTAAAACTTAGTGAAGTGCTTAGTTTGTCTAATGGAAACATCCATTTAGAAAGGGAGGAAAAAGGGAAAATACTAAATTCTCCTGAGTCCTCTTTCCGAGTCACTTGTGAATACAGTGTGAGTGGTGGTCATTTTTTTTTCCCAGGTCACTGGGTTGTGCACTCCCTCACCAGAAGGCAAAGAGACCTCTCTAAAACTTCTTTCCTGTATGGAAGCTGCCTAAGCACTACCTCCCTTGCTTCTCTACAGTGCCTTGATGCGTGGGAGAAAAATTGGCATGGGTCTGTGAAGGAAATGCAACACCTCTGGGCTTTCAAGTTCCTGAAAAGCCTTTTTTTCTTCACGTTGGCTAGTAAGCAATAGTTTGTTCTATTTTCTTCCTGTGTTTTCATAGAATCATAGAATAGTTCGGGTTGGAAGGGACCTTTAAAGGTCACCTCGTTCAACCCCCCTGCAGTGAGCAGGGACATCTTCAACTAGATCAGGTTGCTCAGAGTCCAGTCTAACCTGGCCTTCAATGTTTCCAGGGATGGGGTGTCTGCCACCTCTGGGCAACCTGTTCCAGTGTTTCACCACCTTCATGATACTTATACTTTGAGATGGCGTCACTCAGCGCATGGACATGCCTTGCTCATCAATGTTCTTGCACAATGTAGTTGACACCAGTGTGTTAGTGGCAGCTCTGGGCAGGAGGCAGCCTAGGACTGGTCACACTGGTCCTACTGGTGCAACGGGCAACGGAGTCCAGCTGCGTTTTCTGCAGAACAGGACCATGTTTTGCCTTGATTGATGAGATAAGGAGATGAAGGCTCACAAGCATGTATCCAGAGCTGTAGGGCATCAGTGTTCCGAATTCATGCTCTAAAGGAGGTGAATGCTTTTGGCTCAGCTTCTTCTGTGTGAATGCTCTTCCTATAAGTCAACTCGGCTTAGAGAACAGGGATTCTCACTACCTTGTAAGGGCACATTTTGGGTGCTGAGAGCTAGATGCTCCTCTGAGCTCAAGTGGGTTTGTAAGCCTGGCTCTGATCAAGCAGTCTGCAGAATATAAAGTGTTCCTTTGTAATTTGCTGTCACGCAATTTCTGAGAACTTATTGGAATGCTAAGCCTGGGTTTTGGGGCAGAGTCTTACATTCCTTGAAGAAAGTGATTTCTGTAGATAAATATAAAGTCATAGAATAAATAGTTCAGCTTGGGAGGGAGCTCAGGAGTTCATCTAGTCCAACCACCTGCTCAGGTCAGCTATGAAATAATTTGAAGAGCAAGTTGATCAAATAACCCTGACAGCTGAATCTTGTGGGTTGCCAGAGCCCAGTATGATGTTGTAGGCTGACTCCAAAAGCACTGCTAGATGAGCAGGAACTGCCACAACCCCTCCCTGTATGACACAAAAGTGTGAGCCAAGGGGTCTAAGTCTGTTGCGTTTTTGACTGATATGCAATTCACAACAGAATAAAAAAAAAAAAAAGTGTTCTTTGACTAGAAAAGGAGATGTTTTCTAGCAGTTGCTTAGATTTCTTTTGGCCTGCTTTGAAATAAAAGTAGTAAAATCAGTGGTTCACCTGGAGAGGGCAGGAAGAATATGCAAGGTTTGAGTCATGTCTCTCACTTGACACCTATGGGCTTAGAAGAGCCAAGGAAGGTAATTAGTTTAACTCAATTAGCTTTAGTGGGTGCAGAGATTAGAATGATTTTTTTTTTTTTCCCATGAATTAGGCATCTTCTGTCTCATCCACTCTTGGGGCTTCTTGATCAGCTTCTTGCTGACTTGAAGATGCATGTATTTCTCCCCAGCTTTCTTGGCTTACGAGCTCCTGAAACTAGATTTACATGATAGCTGAGCTATGGTTTGAGCATGTTGGAAAAGGTAAGATGCTGCTTCAGGTGTTGTTTCTCAGTCATTCCATTCGGTGCCTTTTCAGGAGAAACAGTCACTGTCTGGTTAGGAAAGTGCTCTGTGGTCTAATACCTAAAATACTTTGATTTGGGGGAGCTAAGTGGTTTGTTTTGCATCTCTGAAATGAGTAGCTTCAGTAAGGCTGGGGCTGATAGGGATCTGGAAGATGGGCTAATAATGCCAGAATTGAGGTCAGAGAAGAAAGTGCTTCCTTCCCATTGTAACCCAGAAGGACTCTTACATAACTGTTCTTAAACCAGCTTAAGAGATAGCCGAGATGGGGAAAAAAACCTAGTCAAACATATTGCTGATAAGCCCACAGAATAGGGTCATGCTACTGGGAATGAAGAAGGACCTGTTGGAGGTAATGGTCTGCTAGAGATTGACAGAGAAATTTAAACGACTGTCAAATCAGCCCTGAGCCAGATAGACCTGCTGTCACACGTCGGCTGGACTGTAATCCTGGTGTGAAGATACCTGTGTTGGTTTATAAATTGTGTCCCAGCTGGGAAAGCAAAGTCTTCTAGTTCTGGCAAGCAGTGTGGAAGCTCTTGTATCTCCCATGCCTTACCTAGACCATGATGCTTACCTAGACCATGGATGCAGGGGAAATGGGAGGTCTGAAACTCCTGCAGTGATGAAGCAGACTGAGCATTCGTGTCAGATTCCCTGTTTTCAGTTGAAAATAGTTCTTAAGACATGCAGAAACAGCTAGATTTCCAGATTTGGGAGCAAAGACATGAAGCACGCTTGATTTCCAGCCCCCTGCCCCCCCATTTGTTTCTCTTTCTTTTTCTTTCTTATTGATAATAGATTAACCTGCTAACTTGTTATGCCAGTGCTGATCCCTTCAGCCTTGTGCTTTCAATGAGCCCTTGAGGACTAGCAGGATCCTGGCCATTTTTATAAATGGAGAGATTGTCTTAGGCCCTATAAACACCTTGTAAGGACCAGGAAAGTGATTGACCTCCAGAGTTTCTTCCCCCGGAATACTTTGAGGGGAAGGTTTGTTGGCTTGGAGCGTGCTTGAGGGGGATTTTCTGAACTTGGCACAAACAATGGTCTCCAAAAGTTATTGTTCTTGTTGAATTCTTTTTTTCCTGCCCCTCAGGTAGCTCTTTATCCTGTTAATGCAGGGTATTTTATGTTACAGCCTTGTGCAAATCTGAATGAATTAATTCTTGCTAAATGCAGTCCTTGTGTTTTCCTGCTGCACATCTTCCCATCTGGCCTCAAGTTGAGCCAGGGGAGGTTTAGACTGGATATTAGGAAATTTTTCTTCACTGAAAGGGTTGTCCAGCACTGGAACAGGCTGCCCAGGGAAGTGGTGGAGTCGCCATCCCTGGAGGTATTTAAAGGACGTTTGGATGAGGTGCTTAGGGACATGGTGTAGTGGTGGGCTTGGCAGTGTTAGGTTTAGGGTTGGACTCGATGATCTTAAAGGTCTTTGCCAACCTATATGATTCTGTGATTCTGTGATTAGTGGCCTGAAGCATGAGTGGTGAGTTGGGATTCCTCCTCCTCTTCTTCCGCACTGCCTAAATAGGTGCTCCTTTTCCTGTGACTCTGTACTTGCACCATCAGGCACAGCTTCCCTGTTTACACCTCCATCTGACTTATATTTCCTAATTCCATCTTCCTCTCCCCTTCTCCAGTTTGACCAGTTACCCAGCTGAGAAACGCTCTCTACAGCCTTCCACTACAGTCTCTCATCATGGCAGAGAGATAAATATCCCCCTTCTCTTTTCTACTCCCATATATACTTTCCAAATATACTTCTCTAGTCTGGAAGCTACCGTTTTTTCAGGAAAAAAACTCTTCCAGTTCTATAGTTTTCATTTTCTTTGCTTCTTAGCCAGCTCCTTTCCTTCGGAATTAAGAGTCTTCTGGTTTAGCCAGTCTGGATACTGGTGGCTTTGAACTCAGGTGTGCTCATCCAGGGAACAGTAATTTTTATGTTGATTTGTTCTTGAGTTTCAGTAATCTGTAAGAACCATTCCAACAAAAAGAAAGGTATTGCTAGTTGATGGTCTTTTTTGCTTGGGTGTGGGGTTTTTTTTTGTTTGCTTCTAGTGCTTATAAAGCCTAATCTTGAAATTTTTTGCTGAAATCACACTTGCAGAGGTGCTGTGTTGAGTACTTGGCGCTTTCTCTTAATTTGACGAATATGCCAGTATTTTTTCAGGACCTTTTCAATATGTTCAAGAGGTGGCAGAAACTCATTTGGCCATCTATCAGCAACTTATTTAATGTGAGGTGCTCTCAATGTTTTACATTTTAACCAAAAAAAGTGTACCCAAGAGCAAATAAAGTCTAGTTCCTTTGGGACTTATTTCAACTCTTTAATCTTCCCACTTCCATCCTTTCATGTCCCCAGCTGTACGTGCTGACTAGTCTTTGACAGCGGGCTGCATTAGAACTGCTCTTCCCTTGAGGGGGAGGTTCACTTGATCCTTTCCCACCCAGCAGCAGCTCCTCTTGGAGAGCTTGCCAGCGCGTAACCGCTTTGTGGGTTGGAAGAGGCTGATGCTCCAGGGCATTGTTGCTTGGGGAGGGAAGCAAGGGTAGGGGAGAGCAGAGGAGAACAGGAACAGAGACACTTATGCAATCACACTGTGTTTTCTTAAGAAAATAAACTGAAAATAAAGGTATTTTTAGCTCCTGGCTAGTGTGAGGAAATCTGCCTGTTTTCTGCAGACAGTAGCTTCCCTCAACGTTCTTATCGAGGCAGGCTCTTAATCTGAATTGACTGGAGATGAAAACCCAAAGTGGCTTACTAGAAGTGAAGCAGGCTGAATTGAAAGCCATTTAATCCTGGAAATGCTGTGTTTGTGTGCAGCTGGCATGCCCTTTCAAGTTACATAGGCTAATTCTCCTGGGAACCTCTTAATAAATAAACCCGGGGGCGGTGTGTGGGGGTGTGTGTGAGAATTAAAAAAAAAAAAAAAAAGCTTTTCTGTGGGAGTTCTGTGCTCCAGAAAGTCCTTCTCTGCTTTCCCGGGATGTGGCTGCTTTTTGGGCTGTATTCCAGATGTGTGAGGTGCCTGACCTGCCTGGGTAGGTGCTTCCATCTTCAGAGCAAGCATAGCCTTGAAGACGAGCATGTGTTTCTCTTGTTTCCTTGATGCTTGCCTAAGGATGGCTCATCAAAAGGTGTGTGGGAAGCCTTTTTTTTTATTTTCCTTTTTTTTTTTTTTTTTGTTTGGTGCTGAAAGGTCTGCCTTGAGGAGTGCCCTTTTGTCGTCTTCGTGGTGACATCTATGCCTTTCTAGGTAGGAAAGGAAAGGTCATCTTGTTGACTGAACGTACGTTTCCCGTGATCAGTCATATTAGCACTGACTGAATGTTTGCATAACTGATCTTTAGTCTGTGATGCTGAGCACTCTGCCCTGGTAAAAATCTATTGGGTATTTTTTATTTTCTTTTCACTACTGCAATGTCACAGAGTTGCTTAAGAAAAATGAACTTTCAGGCTCTCCTTTTTCTGAAGCCTTTTCCTAGAAAGCTTAGCATTTTACAGGGAAGGGAAGAGAAATACTGGTGCCGTTGCATCCTGGCCTCTGGGCTCCTGTGGGACTTGCTGCTTGGCTGCTCCAGATGTTTGGATAAGCTGCTCTAGGCTGGAAGCAATTCCCACCAAATTACATAGCTATATGGTGATGGACCCCTTGGGGTCTTGCCTCAAGACCATATTCTGTGTAGCACGAGGCTGAGGATCATAAGCAATGACCTAAATGGGCATTAGTGCTTTGAGGCATGCCAGATGGAGAGCTTTGCGCCAGCATCCCCAGACCCCATGGCTCATCGTAACCTGGCCGTAGTTTGCTCTGGATATCTTTGCCTGACCGACATCAATCACCTGATGGTTGTGAATGAGGACGGGGAAAGATGTAGAAATGGCTGTAAGGATGGGCAGCAATGCTCAGCATTTCACAAGTTACAGGTTACCCCTATTCTTTACGATTTACCGAGCTGTTCAGCTTTGTGTAGAGTTTCACTGGAGGTGGGGTGGAGGGAAGACAGCTGCCTTGGTGTGAAGGCAGTTTGCTGCAGACGTCAGTGTTTCACGCTAACGATGACTAGCCTGGATCTGCCAGTTTGCTTATCGCTATTGATAATGTGCTGAGCGGTGGTGCCACTGGTAACTGTCTGGAAGAGCGTCACTGATGCTGGGGAGGGTGCTGGAATGGACTGGGTTAATGCTCGTTGTATTAAAAATCCTCAAAAATGATTGACAGCACTTTGACTAATAGGTCTTGCATTTGCATCAGTAAATGAGTTTGTGAATCCCTCATGACTGGTCCTTTCCATAAGGAAAACAAAATAGTAGCTGATGTAACTGGCAGATGGAGCTTGTTTTTTGTTTTTATTAGAACAGGACTCTCCAGGCATGGGTTGGAAATTACTGTGCACCTCCTCTGTTAACTCTGGGAGTCACCCTGTGGATGGAGGGGTGGTTTCCTTCCTGACTTCACCCTCTCTCCTCTTCCCTTGATGTGTCATTTCTAATGTCAGTCAGAATGACCTTGACCAGCACTTTGAGATGCTCTTTGGAAAAGCAAGGAGCATTTGAGAACGTTGCAACTGCTTGCCAAGTCAATTGAGAAAATTCCCTTCTCCTGAAAGATTTATGCTGCTGCAGAGTAGAATCACTTTGTCCTTATTCATGTCTTCCTAAAGATCAACTCCCAGGTTTTGAAGGAATACACACATCAGCAGTCAAGACAATATTTACCTGGCATTGAGTAACTGTGTGAGAGGATGGTTGTAACCTGTCTTTCGTTACCCGCTTGTTTCCTTAGATGCAATTTTCATTCACCACGCAGTGTCTAGGTTGTTGAGCTTGTAAATCCTCTGGGAGGGAAACTGTCACGTCTGTCTCCTTGCATTGAACAGACTGACTTATACAGAACTGGGAAGAATTCAATAATAACTGGAAAGAGGCTTTAGGAATGCGAGACAAACTGTCCTCTATTGAGCATCTTTTGAACAGAAGAGGGGTAAACTGGATGTTAGCCCTTGCTCTGTCAGAAGTCAAAATATCTGCTGTGCAATAGGGATAGAGGAGGGGATGGGGGTTGTGTATATCTCATTTTTCTGATATTGTTTTTGTTTCCATGTTTTTCAAGTGATCAGAAAGCTGTAGTGGAGGTGATGAAATAGAAACAGCCAACTGTACGAGTCTGCCCTGACAACTCGTGAGAAGGGGATTATCTTATCGTAGACTGGAATAGCTGTGGGGGGCAACATGTTAAATTTGGAGTCGCTTTATGAGAAAGGCTTCCAGGCTATGCTGTAGCTGCTTGCTTGAAAAACCTGCATGTGCATGTCATTCTGGAAGCTGAGGCTCCTGGGGGGGACTGGCACTTGATACATCTTTTAATCTGGGACCCGTCAGGTTGCTCGGGTGGGAAGGGACCTCAGGAGGGCTCTACTCCATCTGACCCTGCTCAAAGCAGGGTCAACACTGAGCTCAGGCCAGGTTGCTCAGAGCTTTGTCCAGACAGGTCTTGATCACCTCCAAGGATAGACCTTGTGCAACCTTTCAGAGATGGATCTCGCATTGAGAGCCTTCCTGAGTGAGAAGTGGTTATCTTCAGGTTTGAGAGACATGGTGCATGTGTCTGCCATGAACCTTTCAAACTGCTCTCAGAGCTCATGTCACATCTGGCATTCCCAGGCCTGAGGCAGCAGCTCCCATTGTTTCTTCATATCACATGCATTCATGCTCTTGTTTTTGCTGAGAACTTTGGTATTTCCCACCCCACGCCTATATTATAAAGATCAGTCAACAATCCTTCTGTATTCATCTCCTAATCCAGGCCAGCTTTGGTTGTTGAACTCTCCTGGGCTTCATCGGTTAGCTCGTGGCTTTTTAGAGTACTCTATCCAAAAGTGAATACCTGTAAGGCCTTTTCAGTGTCAGATGGTCTGTCTTGATTGCTCCAAATCAGTCCAGTTGCAATGAGAAGGAAACACAAAGTGCTACAGCCAGAAGCTGTCCAAAATCAGGGAGACAGAGTTGACGTGGAGTCTTTCACGTCACCAGATCCTGCTGACTGTCTTCTTTTTTGATTACTTTGGCCACAGCACATCTGGTGTGTTTGTAGTGGGAAGGAGTTTGTTGTGTGATTAGAGTCTTATCAAATTAATTTATGTGCGCTCGGTGTAGGAAGCCAAAACAGTATCCGGCTTGTAGAACAAGGGAGCCACAGAGGAGCAGCTAACTGCTATGGAACAGTGAATATTTGCTTTGGAAATGGAAGTAGAAACGGTATCTTGGAAGACGCAGAGGGAATAGGTCTTGTGCGTGCAGGTCTTGTTGCCGATGTGATCAGTGAGGGTATTTCAGTGCTGTGCCGCACGTGTTGGTTGTGTGCAGAATGGGAGGCAAGGAGCAGCAAGTACGTGAAAGCAAGTTTACTCCTTCACTAATTTAGCTTCTCTGCTGCTTAAGAACATTTTTTGAAGAATGTTTCTTGCAGCCATATGGAAGGAATCAATCATAGGAAATAAAGAGCTTGTAATCCATTTAACTAGGACGTTCCACCTCTCATTAAGCCAGAGACATTCGTGCTTAATTCTATGGATAGCAGTTGCACAGCAGACGTGCAGAGTATTGATTGTAAAATGAATCTTGCTGGTTTGGTCCACCCCCCCCCCCCCCCCCCCCTACTGTTTCAATTAAAGTGACTGCAGTGGGTGTGGAGGCATTTTGCTCATTCTCAGATGAGTGCTATTGGCATGGTTCATGCAGTTATCTTCTTTTCCTCCTGGCATGATCCAAATTTTCAGCAGTGCAGCAGGGAACGTGTCTTAGGGAAAGCAGATGACAAGCCCTCTACAGCAATGTGTTGGACAGGCGCTTCTGCTTTAGCTGCTAAGACCTTCCAGAGAAGATTAAAACTGCCCCTTGGAGGGCCAGTTCATACAGTTCACGTGGGATTACAAGGAACTCTTCGGGGCTGTGTGTAGGAAAGGGTAATCGGGGAGGGGGGAGAAAAGCTTGTCTGTAAAGGAAACTGCTTGTCAGGGTATCCATGTTTAAAACCAGTTCTGTTTCCACTTAATTCCTCAGCAAAAACATGTGCTGAAAATGGCTAAGGCTTGATGTACACTTTTGTTTTGCAGCTTGGTGAAGATGGCAAAACTCCTGGAGTCTGTAGAGAGGAAAAATATTATGCAATCTTTTTAATTTCTTAAATAGTTTTTAATTCCTTGTCTGTGCTTGAGCCCCTTCAGAGTTTTCATCAACATCTAGCTGTGCTGTCTTAGGTCTTGTTGTCTTCCACTGATGGCTTTTCCTCTCTTCTCTCACCTCGAGTGTCTCTGCTCAGGTTGAACATGGGGTGTCCTAGTCAAGACACAGCCTCCCTCCTATTCCAACTTCTCCCATACCTGTTTGGTGCTTTCCTGCATATGCGTCTGGTTTTGTGGCTCAGATACCTCCTCTTCTATGTCTTCTGCCAAGATCAACAGCAACTCCTGGTGCTGTCTGGGTCCTTGTGTTGTCTCACCCCAGCTTAACTGTTGAGCTGTTATTTTATTTTATTTTATTTTTTAAACTGTTGAACTACTGTGTTCTTGTGCTGGTCCGAATGTTTCTGGCGTGCTGTCCCAAGGTGACTCCACCAGGCATGGTGCCAAGGCAGTGCTCACCACTGCTCCGAAGTGATGTGCTGCGATGACTTTTAGTGGGATCTGCCTGTCTTCCTCCCTGGCAGAGCTGATGGTCCGAGACCAGCCATGTACTGGAGCCGCTGTGCCTGTACGTGTCTAGGGAAGTCAGAGGCACTTGTGTGCATTTAGGACTGTGCCTAGTAAAAACCCTCTGCACCCAGCCTATTTCTGTGGTCGGTGCTGGCTGTAACGCAGAGGTTTCCTCCCTGTGGTCTCTCCACCGTTTACCGGCAGTGGCATAAACAGTTGGCTGTTGTAACGTGGAAACTCCCGACTGCCTCCTGGATGCTGCCCTCCCTCTTCCCAAACACCACTGTCCCCGCTAGCTGCAATACTACTTGAATGCAAGGAAACTTTAGCAAAGTGACTGGCGTCTCGTCTGGTTGATCTGGCTCAGGGTTTCAGAGCCCTCATTTTGAGCAGCACGAGGATGTCCTCATCACTCTTATGATTTAACGCATCAGCACCTCCTGGTGCCTGACTGAACTTTTCAGTGTGTCAAGCCCATCTTCCTACAGGACAAAAGAGCATGCTGTGACCTCTTTTTATTTGGTCCTCCTGGATGCTACTGAGCAGCTCCTTCAAGGCAATACTGGCAAAGGCCCTCTTGGAAAGTCTAGTTGGCTTGTTCTTGGACAGGAAAACTGAAATTTGGTGTCTGCTAAGGTCTGCTGGTTTCCTGGCAGTTTCTAGCTTGGAAGTTAGCATATGCTTACTGCGTGCTGGCTCAGTAGGGTTGGGCTATACTCTCTCACTGTAAAGATCGTGCAGCAGTTGGGCTGCTGTAGCTTTTCACATAAAACTGTTTGCATTTCTAATCATGGTCAGTGACCCTGATGCAACACTGAGACTCTTAGCTTTTCTCAGCTAGAAAGCACTATGTAAAGGAAATGTGCTTATAGGGATAATTAACTCCTTGGCATGGGAATTCAGGGTGTTGCTGTTACTGCCTTTATCAATCTTTCTTCTGCTTTTTTTGGGGGGGTGGGTGGGCAGAGTCCCTTTCAGCTTTCCTTACAACTGAATTCATCATTATTCCATGCTGTAACAGCAGTCTTTCTGTGCCTGCTGAACACTAGCCTCTCTTGCCTGACACTTGCTGGCCTTTCTTGTCAAAGCATAGGAGACATCCTCTTAGGGGCACCCCAACTTGAGCCTCCCCTAGGACATAGACTCAGAGAGACGGAAGCAGACACATCCACCAGCTACCCTAAGGGTGGGATCAGCTCTATCCATGTCACTTAATGCATTTTTCTAGCTTGTTTGGGTACTTTCAACTCTGCCCAACCATGTGTCTCTGCAGCAGCTAATAGTTGACTTTCTCTGCTAGGAAGAATGGCACCTCTTGGGCTGCTTAAAACTTCTCTTTGCTAATTCTAAAAGCCAAGAACCTCATTAGACTTTCAGATGTGAGCAATTCATGAGTTGTTGCCCATCTCTCCACCAGGCCCCAGAAGATCAAACTCTCTTCAACTCAGGTTGCCAGGCAGTCTTTGGCAGAGGGGACCAAAAGTATCCTCTTAATGTGCTTCCTCTTAATGAAAAGTCCTCGTGTCCCATCTCTTGTCTCCTTCTTCCAATAACTTCAGAACCTGTTTATGGTTTCACCTGATTTATTTTAGATTGATTTATTTTTAAGAATAGTGGAGGTGTGGGCGGTAGGGCTCACAGGGCTTGTTAAAAATAAGGAGTAACATAGAGGAGATGACCCAAACAAGGCAAAAGGGAAGCTGTGTTTTGAGGTGTCTCTTGGTGAACCACAGAGGTTTATTGCACAGGAACTACACCCACGGCAGGAAAAGCTTTGTGCAGAGTTTGTGTTTTGGCCACTCGGATCTAACCGTGAAGCAGAGGCTTGGGAGGATACTCTGCTCTGTTAGCCTGCTCTCGGAGCTGTTGCGCTTCAGAAAATCAACCCTTAAACTCCAAAGCAAGCTGCATGTGCTCTCTTTGGACTTTTCCAACTAGGGGAGACTAGGAGATGTTGGACGTATCTTATTTATCACCTGTTATTTCATAGTCTGAAGTGACTTTGGTCTCGTTTGCACAGAAATCTTTGGTGTACATTACTTCTTGTGTCTCTGATTCTGGAGCTATGTCTAGGCAAGACAGTATCCCAGGTAAATGTGTTGAGTGTCCTCACCACTTTTCTGTCTATGTCCAGCTCTCTGTTGGTTTTCTAATTTCTGAGCGTGAAGGAGAACTCGTGAACTTGTTGCACTGGTTTCCAGTGAAAAGTCACTTAGAAACCGGGTGGGCGCAGCTCATGGGGCTCCTTGCACGTATTTGTCAACTCTCATCTGTTATCAGCTAGGTCTCAATTTCTGAATACTTCTCCAAGAAGAATCTGAACTGACCATGAACTGGATTGTTTGTACCTTGTCCATCCCTAGCGGTCTCTGCCAGGACAAAGTAAGTAGCTTGATCTTTGTCTTGGACATCATAGCTGGCACCTGGGGTTATTGCAGAACCTTATTCCTGCTGTCTTCTGAGGATGTACAGATGCAAACTGCTATTTAGGTAGAAATTGAAGTAATCGGGGCATTCTCTTACTGAGACCAAGTTTGCCACGTGCTGTGATCCATCTCCTGGAGAGCATTCTTGTGGGGCAGGACTCTGCCGTGACGTGCCAGTGCAGGTACAACCTGAAGTCAGGCAATGTGTGACCACCACCACTGCCATCACAGGCAAAAATGCAGTGCAGTCCTAGTAATATTAAAAAGATTTGTGTACCTGGTGGTGTTTGCTTCCCAGCTTGGGGGGAGGAGAGAACCTGGCTCTTCTCAATGGCTTTGACTATATTGGGTTTTCAGAGCTGTGCCGAGGCCTTCACTTGCAAGGTTTTCTTGCAAAGTCTCAAGCTTGTGCAGAAAGCAGAGATTGCATTTGGTTATTGCTCTGCAAGAAGTTTGTACAGGTTTTTCCGGTGTCCTGTTCCGCTTCTTCAAGGCTTTTTAAAATGCTAGGCACCCAATATGCCCTTAGTTTGTGGAAAACGTTAAGAAGCTAGATTGCGGAGGGCGTTAGTATGTACTGTGCTTATTTATTTAGTGAGATTAAAGCCTAAGTTTTTCTTTTGTAATGCCTTTGAAGTGTTTATCTTTTGAAGTCTGAATTCTCATTAACTGGAAGTGTACAACCCCCAAACTACATGCTGCCCTAGTTTCAAAGCGTTAATTTTTTTTAAAAATATAAGAACAATAAACAACAGGTCAGACCCATAGGGGCTACGCGTCAGCCAGATCCTGACTATTTGGGTCATCACTTGCCACTTTGTGAATCAAAGTGGTTCTGCAGGCTGTTGCCCTGGATTAGGATGTAGTCATAGGGTTTTGGCATCACCAGGCATCAGGGAGACAGTGATGTTCCCCTTCAGAGGTGTAAGATTTCTCTGATAGATCAAGATGAGGCCTGTAGACCTCTCTTTCAATATTTTTTTTTACTTATTTTTTTCCCCTTATTTTCTGTCATTGGGTCAGCAGCATTTGGCTTTTAGGGCAAGGGTGTTTTGCCAATGTGTGCTTTCCTGCCTCGATTCTCATCCAGAAGACTCCACTTACATGCACGGACACATGTGCACATGGCAAGGAACACTTTGCTTCAGATTATCTTTTTGTTGTTGTTGTTTGCAGGGGAAAAATTTAGATGGTAACTGGCATTTTAATGCATCTGCTGCTTTTATTTGTGCAGGGACTCTTCAGTGTTATCTATATAAAACTGAAGGTTTGTAGCCTGGGAAAAGTGGGTGGGAGACCTCTAACCCCACCCAATTTCCAAAGCAGGGCATAAACAATGTATTGGAAAGAATAACCCCACTGTGTCATGAAGAGGTCGTCAGCGATCAGAGGGGACATCACAGCTGTTACTTGAGCACCTTCCACCACCGAAATGCATCATCTCAGCAGTTGAGGCTGTTTATGGCTTTGGGGTGTTCTCTTACCATTCCTGCCTTGAAATTAAATCTTGATCTTGCAAGTTGAGGTGTTCTGGGTCTGGGCCAACAAAATGTGGAAAGTACTGCTCAGTGTGTGTGTGTGCGTGCATATAGATTTCCTCCTGTGGGAACGGCTGTAGCAAACATCCCTCTGTAAGAGTTGTTCTGTTATTAAACAGATGGGGATATTGTCCCTCTTCCATTTCCATCTTCCAAGTCGGGGAAAGTGAAATTGCATTACTTTTGTCTGGATGAGTTCAGTATATTAAAGAAAAGATTGCGATGAAAACCATGTAGAGTCTGTGAAAGTCACGAGAATTTAGATCGGTTCCTTCTAACGCTTGAAATCGGTTCAGTCCTGGCTGGGCAATAGAAGGGATTTCTTTTTTGCATGTAGAACTGGAGGGTTTGCTCTGGAAGAGCTTAACTTCTATTGTTTAGAAAGTATTTAAGGAAAATCAGGATTTTCCAGTATAATTACGGAAACAATTGGCAAGAAGGCTTACAAGAATATCAATAGGGATAATTGGTTATCAGTGGTGTTCTCACCTAATCGGTATAGGTAATTATTTGCTTAACAAGGTTTTAAGTGTAACTAGCTTGATAGCAATTTTAATAAGAGATGGAGATATTGAAATTGTACAGAGGTTCTTGATAAACAGTGATCCCATGAGTCACCAATGAGAGGAAACACTTAATGTGGAAATCGGTAGAATCTGTCAAAGCTCGTTTAAAATGGGTTAGCTAAAAAAAAAAATCTCAAACAGCCTTGGGTCTGTATTTTCTGCATTTATTTGCATTGCAAGTGGGGCAAGTTTCCTTGGGCCTGATTTTTGAGAGATTGCAACTTGTGTGCTTGGGCCCTGCTTGGTTTTTGAGTGTCCCACTGCTGCGATGGCCTTTTGGCCCCTCCAGATACGGAGGGAGCACGTGGAGGCATGGCTGTGATGGTGACGGCATATCTCTGCTGTCCCCTGCACTCTCCAAACAAATCTGCCTTTCTGAAGCCATGGGAGCCTCCTCATGGGAAGTCTACGCTTTCCATTTGCTGGGTCTTTCCAGCCACATCTTGATCACAGAATCACAGAATCATATAGGTTGGAAAAGACCTTTAAGATCATCGAGTCCAACCATAAACCTAACACTGCCAAAAACCACCACTACACCATGTCTCTAAGTACCTCATCCAAACGTCCTTTAAATACCTCCAGGGATGGCGACTCCACCACTTCCCTGGGCAGCCTGTTCCAATGCTTGATAACCCTCTCGGTGAAGAAAAATTTCCTAATATCCAGTCTAAACCTCCCCTGGCGCAACTTGAGGCCATTTCCTCTTGTCCTATCACTTGTTACCTGGGAGAAGAGACCGACCCCCACCTCTCTACAGCCTCCTTTCAGGTAGTTGTAGAGAGCGATGAGGTCTCCCCTCAGCCTCCTTTTCTCCAGGCTGAACAACCCCAGCTCCCTCAGCCGCTCCTCATAAGACTTCTGCTCCAGACCCTTCCCCAGCTTCGTTGCCCTTCTCTGTACACGCTCCAGTACCTCAATATCCCTCTTGTAGTGGGGGGCCCAAAACTGAACACAGTATTCGAGTATTCGATGGATAGAGATGTTGTAACATGGGTGTCCTCCTCTCCCCAGGTGCTTGGGTTTGCACACTCCAGCATCTCCTTAGACTTCAGGATTCATAAGCATGCATCAAGGTATCCTTGGCTATATTTTGGTTCTTTCTTGGATGTGGTCATCCAAGTTAGGAGCCCTTGGCAGGCTCAAGCAAGAAGTCATGTGCTTATTGTACTGAACCAGCCTAGGGTATTTGGAAGAAGGCTGGAGGTACCAGGTCAAGGTAAGGCAGGCAGGAACCCATAGCTCTCATCTCTCCGCCCAGCTCCCCCAACCCACGCAGGTATTCAGAATAGCGCTGTCGGTAGTGTTGCTGGATGCGTGGTAAGCTGCTTGTCTCTGGGCTATTAAAAGATTTGTCCCAAGATGCTGAATGAGATCAGTGTGACCTGTGTGAAACTGGGTTGATAGGAAAAAAAACTTGAAGGGGGATTAGAGGCGAGGGCTTGGACTGTACCAAGCCTTGTGAAAGGGTTAGATGCTATTAAACCTGCTATTCCATGGCTTCATTCACATTATTTACTCGGTGCACTTCAGGACTCGTGCTGTTGCTCTTCCCTTTGCTAAAATGATAGCATTGAGATGGTTTAACAATTGGTCCTGATTGCTCTGTTCCCTCTCCGCTCCAGGTTTCTGAGTACTGCTCTAAGGCTACAGGGATGGAGGAGTTAACTCACAGAGACAAAAATCCAAATTTTTAGGCCAGATCTCCCCAGAGAGCTTCCCTTTTAAATTTGCAACTTGAATTCTCTCTTGCCCTTTTTTTTTTTTTTCTCCAAAGCTGTTTGGAAAGGAATAATGTGTCACAGGCTGTATCAGATACCTACAGTCCAGTATCTCAGGAATGCAATGTGTGCTAATTAGGCATCCTGGAGCCTTCAGAAAATGCTCCCACTGTATTTGCAGATGGACTCTAGCCTGCTCCCCCTTTTTGGGCAAGATGGCTGGCAAACTCAGTTATTCAGCTCTAAGAAGTTTGTAGCCGTTGGCAGATGATGCATCTTTAAAGTCAAGGTTGATAGCTTATGTGGGTTTGTGTTTTCTATTTTATTTTTTTCCCCCCTTCTGGTGCACGTTGCTGGATTTGAATAATTAATGTATGTTGTCTTGCTTCCTGTTTTCATTTCTGTATGTAATGCTAACCAGCAGAGGTTTGAATCATTCATAGCCTGCTTTCTCCACCTCAAAGCTGTAGATGTCACGGGAACAGTGATTGTAAGGTACGGACTTTCTGCTTCTCTCTATTATATCCATTTCTGGAAGCAGGAGAAGTAAGTATTCAGTCCATGATCTCAGCCAAGCAAGGATCTCCGGACAGATGGTATCAGCGTGGTTTCTCTCGAGCAGCATCTTGCTTGCTGTGCTTCAGTCTCTTCCTGCATTTCTTGTTACAACTTGGGTGCCTGTGTGTGTGGTGGGGAGGATGGGATGCTGTGTTTTGTGTTTTCCTTTCTGTTGTGGGCTTTTGCGTACCTGCTCACGACATTCATGGAGAAGAGGGAATGATTTTGGGCTTGTAGGTTGTGCCTCATGCAATTCAACTGCATTTAGACATGGCTTTTTTTGAAACTCATGTTGGATTTCTTCTCTTTGTGCTTGCCCTGACTGCTTTTATGGAGAGCAGCCTGAATCTATGGGCTCCCGTAGCATCTGCCTGTGCTGGGGTTAGTGAGAAGAGCCAGGGTGGGAGCTTCACTTGGTGGCTTATGGAGCCTTTTCAGCTGTATTTTCCCTTGCTTGTAATTTTTATCCTCTTGGTTGTTTTTAGTGGCTTCTACTGTTCTTAAAACCTTCCAGCAGTGCCTTGTGGTGATGGTGGACAGGTATGCTTTTGGGTTGCCCTTTTGTACTGAAAACACTTGTGTCCCTCCTGAACTCTGCCCGGAGATTGGGAGATGCTGGATTAGATGCTGCTGCGGGAGGTTGGTAGATGCTCTTCAGAACTGGACAATAAACTCAAAGCTTTTGCATCTACCCTGGCTGTCAGTGTTCCTGGTAGGATTTTCTTCAGGGAGAAGGGTTGATTGCTGGTCCCTCTCCATCTCTGAAGTGCACTCCTACCTTTCTAAAGCAATGCTGTTTGAAAAGGCTTTGGTGCCTCCACTATCTCAGGTTTTGCGGCAGAGTTCGTGCCTTTAACTGATAGCTTTGGATATGCAGTCACGAGAGGGATGTTTGTATCTTGAAGAGGTTGAATCAGGGATCCTG
This sequence comes from Mycteria americana, assembly GCF_035582795.1. Lineage (NCBI taxonomy): Eukaryota > Metazoa > Chordata > Aves > Ciconiiformes > Ciconiidae > Mycteria > Mycteria americana. The sequence continues at coordinate 220,430,851 of NC_134365.1, read as the reverse complement.
GTCATAGCCCTGAGGCCAGAACTCTTCGTGTACCTGCTAATTTGTGGTGCTTGCCCAAACTCGCCCTATTCCCTTCCCAGCCTTATCAGTTGCCTCCTGTGAGTTGTGCTGTGAAGTTTCAGCTAGGGACTCAAGTGCTCGAGCTTCAACTTTGTTAACGGAATGATGGATCCGTAACATGAGTTATATTATTTCCCAAAGGGCAGCCTCTGCTCCCAGGCTCCTGCCACTTCAGGTGAATTGGATTTCTATTTGAAAAGTCAGGGTTTGCCAGTTTTGACACTCTCTCGGTGCTGTACACCAGCCACACACAACTTCTCCAGGTGTCTGGGCTGGAGAACAGCTAGGGGCTTCCCAGAAGAGTGGAGTGATGAAATGCTCAAGCGTAGCACTTGTGTTTGATTTTGCAATGCAATTCTTGTAAGCTAGCAAATAAAATACATGGTCAAAGCTTTTAAAGATAGAGATGGTCTGTCTGCCCTCTTGCCTTGCATGACTAAAGCAGGAAGAGGTGGAAATCAGGAGAGATGCTGTACTTTGGAGATTAATTTATGAAGGATTTCTTGTAAAACTGTAGCCTGCTAGGTTTTCAGGGTGGTAACGTGGGGCTTGGCAGTGGAGTTGTTAATAGGTTGTGCATAATTTTTTACGTCCTGCCTGTGTCCCACCACGTCTTGTACGTCACTTGCTGCTTAGGATCTTCAGATTATGGCTTTGTCTAAGACCCTTAAATAGCATCTAACTTCACGTGTCCTCAGTGTTTGTCCTATTCTAACTGACAGTTGTTTCTGCCTGCAGTGTGCTGCTGGCGCATGGGGAAGGCAGACTGGGAAACTCATTTCGTAGGAACAATCTTGAAGCAGATAACAGCTGAAGATAGGAGGCAACTTGTGCAGTGACTAATGCTGAGCTTTATAAACAGCATGAGAAAGGATGAAATGCAGGCAGGGAGGAGACCTCAAGCATGAGGCCATGGAGGTGGTACAGCAGTGCTTAGGGGCAGATGAGCTGGGAGAGCATGGGGTGACATGGTCAGCAAGTAGCTCTCGTTTCAGACTGAATGTGTTTTGTGCCTCTGTCCTGCATGTCCTCCCTGAGGGGATGAACAAAACCACATGGGGATCCAGCCCAGCTATGAACTGATATTCAAGTCCTGCACATCTCATGTCCTCTGCCTGGGTCAATGCCCCGAGCAATGCCCAGAGCATTATAGAGGTGTTTGCTGAAAGGACAAAGCTACGCTTTGTGTGTCTGTATAAGAGGAAGGCAGAGCACCTCTAGGTTGTGGGCTCTGGAGACAGTATGGTAACGGTCTGGTGGGCTTTGAAACCACAGCAACCAACTAGCAAGGTCTGTCTGCCTGCTGGATGCTGAGTCCCGATTAGAGAAAGCCAGGACAGGGCTGTCCTAGGCTGTCAGCTTGAAGCACAGAGTGTAAATGGACACAAAGAAGGACAGAAGCTGGAAGGGTTGAGCTGTCTGTGTCCTCGTTGACATTTCTAGACTCTGCCACAGCGTCTGCAACACCTGCAGCATCCTCTTACGCATTGGCTATAATGAAAAATACAGTCAACCCCATTCTTGGAGACTTCCTTCCATAGGATGTGGCAATGAAAGGCTCTTAAGTGGCTAGGTTATCTCCTTAAGTCCTGTCACGCTTTGCTGATGCCAATGAGGATGTAGCTACTCATAGCTGTCACAGCTTTTTGCAAGACCTGAGCACTGGGGATCCTGCCTATAAGGAAATGAGGCATTTCCCCTAGAGAGGGTGCAATTTCTTTACTGCCCGCATACGCTCTGGAAAAGTAACCGAGCGCTTTGCAAGCTCAACTGCTGTTTGCAAGCTCAACTCGCTCGTAGTGCCCTGACTATCCATGCAACGGCAACGTGTGGGGCTGTGGGTGTACGCTTGTGCACCAGGAACCTGTGGAAAACCCCTGGTGGGAGTTAAGTACAGCTGAGAGCAGCATGACGCCACCAGACTGGCAAATACTTGCTTTGAGGTTCCCATCCCCGAACGCTGACTCTATGAATTAGTAAGAGCGTACGATTACTTGCTCTGTTCTTGATATGAATCTCACCAGAGACACAAGCGAGCATCTAAATATATTTAAAAAAAAAACCCCAGCCCTGTGACGCACAAAGCATGTAGTCGATGGAATGGAGTACTTTCCCTCGAAACAGTGATGTTCCCACGCGTGGCAAATAGAGCGGTGGCATTGGAGTCAGTCTGGTCCTTTGGGAGTGAATGCTGTTTGGTGGAGAGAAGATCTTTCTCCTGGGTGAAGGCTGCAACCAGCTCTGCATCCCTGTGAGTGCTCGTTGGAGATGCATGTAAAGGGAGAGGGTAATATCTGCCTCTTCCAGCATGCACAGAAATGTTAGCTCCTTGTCTGGGGCTGTTTTGCAGGCTCCATAGGATGCTCAAGATAAGCTGATTTAGCTTGGCTGGGTTTCAACTTTGCAGAGGTCTCGGAATCAATTTTAAGGTTGTGCTTGTGGAGGGTATGGTTCTTTACATTTCAATCATTCATAAAAATCTAATCATCCGGCTCCAAATAATCTGTCTACTGCTCTTGTCCTTGTGTGGCTTTTCTTACTGATAACTCCTATGAATACATTTGCTTTTAGTGGTGTGGGAGAAACTGCACGAAGAAATAAAACTTGCAAACTAATTAAACTTCTCGGTCTTGTTGAGTAACAAGCTGGAGATGTTGGCAGGGCTGGGAGTAGATCTGATTATCATTCCTACTCTCTTAACAGCCAGAGGACATGGTTAATTATTAAATTGCTTGTTAATGTATGGAAATATTGCTTGGCATTTTTAATTTCCCTTCTCCCCCCCGCCTCTTTTCTTTTCTCCTCTTGCTGAAGGGCGCTCCCAGGACCTGATGGATTTCTGATACCTCCCTCCTGAGGGGCTGGAAGGAGCATGGTTAAACACCAACCGCTGCAGTACTATGAGCCGCAGCTATGTTTGTCCTGTCTGACGGGGATCTACGGCTGCCGCTGGAAACGGTACCAGCGGTCACATGATGACACCACCAAGGTGGGTAGTTGACCGCATCGCCTCTTCCCGGTGACTTTGTATTGCGTGTGGGTGTGGGTCTTGGTTGAAAGTGCTGGGTATTTGATTTTTTTTTTTTTTTTCCTTTTGTTGGCTTGGATAGACCATGGAAACCACTGACCCCATGGCTTGGAGGTCTGCAAGAAGTCCTCACCATGTGGTTGACGTAGCAGATGGGCATGGTTAGCTGGTCACGGTGCTCAAAGGGATTGAGTGGTATGGGTTTGGCCAAATCCGTCTGTATTTTCCTTTTGGTACTGGGGGAGACTTCTGTTTTGCTCCTTGCTCTGTGTCTTATTGGTGTGCTTGTGTTTCTTTGGCTGAATATGTAGGAACTACATTTCTGTGTAGTCTCTAGCTTCTGTGCATGAGAAAAGAAGTTTGTAGGTAGGGAAAGGCAGCAGGAGGTGAGAACTAGCTGGGGATAAACGGGGGAGCTGTTAGAGGTGACCTTCCCTCCCCTGGATAAATGCAGTTTAAGAGCTCTGGCAGAAGGAATCCAGGCAGCGGGGCTGGACTCTCACCTTCCTTGTCATTTGGGGCTGTGAGTTGGGATCTCGTGAGATCTGATGTGTTTATAGGAAGAAATGTGAAAAAACCGCTGTCAAAGCTGCCCTAACTTGTCTTCCAAGTAATGGTTGTTGTGTATTACTGTTCTTCTGTGCTCTCACGTTGTCTGGGGTGGTTTTTTTTTTTTAGTGTGCTTACTACTTAGACATAAAAAACCCACAAAACAAAACTTAAATCTCATTTCTCCTGGCAGTGATCCCAGGAGATTCTTTTGCTGCTTTTCGAGGGCTTAATTTTACTCCGGTGACAGTTAGCTGCTCTGTTTTGTTTAAATGTATAACCAAGGATCTTCCTGGCTGTGGAGTGCTTTTCCTCTGGAAAAGAGGCTGTTAAGGAGAAAACACTTCTAGGCGGTGGATCTTGTGCCAGAAGCGATCCTGGTTCTGAATTGCATCGATTGTTGGTGGTGCAGCTTGGCCGGAGCTCCCATGCGAATTGAAAAGTCATGGCTTGCGTTTGTGCAGCGTAAAACAAATTTCCTTTTGCAAAGTAGAAATGTTTGTGCTGTTTTTCCTCCTCTTTCAGTCTGGCCAGCTTAGTCTGAGTGACCGCTTCTGAGCCAGCAGAAGTTTCCTTTGAGCAAATACCCGGGCACATCCGTAGCAGAGGGTGTAGTTGGGTTTCTAAGACTTTGTCAGGAAAACAGTGGGACGTAATGTCTTGGCATGTGTGCATGTACTAACTTAAATACTCAAAATGCCTTATTCTGTATGCCTTATGAACTAGAACATTATGCTTCTTAGCTAAAAATCCATAGAAAAATTGCCATTGACTTCTTTCAGTGAAAGCGGGCTCTGCTTGCACTGATTTATTTTACCAAAAAATCAGTGGCAGCTTTCCAATTCTACTTGGAATTGTAATTGTTTTTCTAGCGCTAGAAAGGAATTTGTTGTGTTTTAAAGGTATCTGAGCTAGGCTTAAAATATGTCCAGTCTCTGAGTTGGTCTTATTAAGGTCTACATGAGGCTTCAACTTCCACTTTGTTGAATAGAGAAATGGAGATAACAGCTATTGCAGGAGCAAGGGAAGAAAGTCTAAAATTAGCTACAGGCTATGCAAAACTAAGGTATGAAGAATCTGTTCCCATCTTGCTGTCAATAAAGTGCCTTGCAGGTGTTAGTGCTGGAATGAGCGATTGTAGGACTGTATTTGGAGGGAAAAAAGTGCAAATGAAGGCTAATTGTCCTCAGTTGGACAGGTCTATTTGCATGTGCTTGAGTACTGCAGAGAATGGGCGTGAACTCTCTAGGATATGTGTAAGAGATGAATGAGAAACTTTTTTTTTCTTTTTTTGGTCACAAAATAGTCCTTGGCTGTTTGAGCAAGCAGGTAGCTTCTACGGGCTGCAAACCAATATTAGCATCCTTCGACCTCTCTGGATTGGGTGGGAGAGCATTTCGTGGTATCACTCAAATTCAGGACCACTTGTACGGCAAACTCCGCTCTCTGCAGTTGAGTGAAGCTCTGAAGCAGGGAAGGACTTACCCCAACATACAGGGTACTCCCAGCATTGGGGTTTCGTGATCTCTGGTCTGCATGAGAAGACTTTTGGGATGGGTGGGAAAACTTGCCAAGATCACAAGGTATTTGATTGGGATAGGAAGTTTTACATATGCTAATTGTCTCCAGCTGATGTATATCCAGCCACAATATTTAGGTGTATCTGTAAGGGATTAGCCAGGAAAGTACCATACGGTAACTTGGGTGCCTATTTGCTTTACACAAAGGCAGTGGCATGTTGATGATGATAATACCTATTGTATTGCCCTGTATCTGACCCGACAGTAACTCAGCCACTGCAAGCCCGGAGTAGAGGCAATTGTAGTACAATACATATTTTCCTGAGCATGGTTTCTATAAAAAGGCGTACGGCATACAAGGTCTTAAGTCTTGCAAAAATCTGGAGCTACCTGGGAAGGAAGGAATAGGGTATGTACATGTTATGTTTATACTCTGTAATTATCAGAAAGCAAGGCATGTATTCAAAGAGCAACTTTTTTTTTAGCGTAGGCTATAGCACAGTTATCTGCTTTCTTTTTAAAAGATCAAACTTTCTAGAATAAAAGGCCTTCACCTAAATTTGGGTTACAACCCAACCTTGCGTCCTTGAAATCTTCTGCTGATGACTGAATGTTTTTCTGAATTGTGCTGGAGCTCAATAGCCAGAGTGTTAATGATCCCTCTCCTTTCCCCCAAATGTATGCAGATCAGGCTTTCTACTACACATTAAAAATTTACATGAAAATGAGAATTTTAATTGTAAGCTTGAGTTCTAAGTTTTTTGGGAGACTGCTTGCTAGAATTGTAATTCTCTTGCTTTCCTCTGACCTTTTGAGAATGGAGGAGGGGGGCTGAAGGCACCCAACCTGCACACTTGGTCTCCTTTTTAAATTTTAAACAGCTGCAAAATTCCTTTTTCCTATTGTGCGCCTTCAGCTTTAATGGCAAGATCCTCTTTCACATTAAAAAAAAAAAAATTCATGGGTTTTTTAATGAAAGGCATATAAAAGAGAAGAAATGGTCTTGCTGAGATTCAGACCATTATAATCTCTGTAGCTGGTGTGAGGAAGCAATTTCTGATCTAACCACAGCTTGTTCATCAGGTATTCAACCAAGGAAGTTCTTATTAAGTCAGTGCATCATCTTAACAGGGCTCTATCGCCCTGAACACAGAAACTGTGGGTAAATAAGCTTTGGCTTGTAGTTTCCATATGTGCTTTTAAAGGTCTAAAGTTCAGATGGTAGCTTCCAAGCTAGCTCCCAGATACCACAATCCTGTTGATGGATTGCCAGCAATTAAACACAGAGAGAGCGGTACTGCTAATTGCGGTGTATGAACACAATGCTCTGTGTGCCGCTTGTGCGCTTCACCTGAAATGAACTGCTGCTGGGTATTACAACACCCGAATAGCTCCTGCTCCCAGGGTAGAGTCCAGGGCTGGCTGCGGCATCTTTTAAAATCCACCCAGAGATGTTGCAGGATCAGTATCCACGTGGGAGATATTGATGGGTTGTGTTGTATAAACATGAAGTTAAATCTATCAACTGGTTTTGTTCAGGTTTTTTTTTTTTTTTTTTAATTGCTTCCAAAACCATGTTGTCTGTAGGCAGCAAATACCACACCTGGGAAATCATCCTAGGTGGGAGTGGGAAAAGAGAGATTCTGCAGAAGAAAATTGCAATGATAATTTTTATCTATCCAGCAAACAGAAGGAGCCACTCTTATTGGCTGGCTGTATTGAAAAATCTTGGGATCTTTATTTATCTTCTTTAGTTCCCTGTCAAATAGGATAAAATACTATCACCATTTGCAAAGGGCTTTGGCTTCTCTGCTTAGCAGCAGGCACAGCTGATACTCTACTTCCCAACCACGAACCCTTCTGAGATACAAGTTGAGGCAGACAAAATGTAACTGGGAACTCTTCTTGTCTCCCCCATTTCCCTTGGAAGCTTCTCGTGTTCACAAAACTATCTTTTCCTTCAGAAAATTGCCGAGAATAGGCAAAGATAGGTGCCTGCTTTGGTTACATACAGTAGGAAGGGCTATCATCACCTGGGAATGAACCCAAAATTGGCAGCTTTGGATCCCAGGTGACTGAAATTGCAAGACCCCTGTGATTTTCTGCTCTTCAATGTCATCTACAACGTTTAAATGGAGGTCTCTTCATGAACTTTCTGTGAATGGTGCACTTCATGCTGCTCATACAATCTCTTTTCTTCCTCCCATTTCTCTTGTAAACACCCCTGAGATGTGAGTGAAAGGAGCGGTATTAGTGATGAACTCTCGTACATACGTAAATCCCACTGTTTTCTGAATGCTCTAATCCCACAGGTGTTAACCTGAGCATCTAATAAAACTAAACCCTTGCAAGAACCTGGAAAGATGGTGAAACTGGAGCTAATGAGATGCACTTCCAAGCTCAGGAGTGGGTTTCTTTGAAAGTTTTGGGAGTGGTCAGGACTGATGGTCAATGAAACATGGGTTTGCAGGGTTGGATTTTGGGTATAACTAATGTTTTGTTGTCCTTAAACACAACTAGTTCAGAATCCAGCTTAAAAAAAAAAAAAATCCCTCTTATCTTTCAGTGTGGCTTTGTAGGGCTGATGCATGTATGAACATAGCCTGTTTAAAGCTGCTGTGCCTCCCAGGAACCTCATATTTTTAAAGCTCGTTTTTGCACATCCAAGGCATTGCCCCCTTTCTTTCTCAGAGATCCCCATTAGCTGCTGATGGGAACAGCATAGGCACCTGGTCCAAGAGCTGGAAATGCTAGCTGCTTGTACCCACCAGCTTCTTCTTGCTTCCAGCGCTGCTGTTGGGTGGCATTTCCCCACTGCTGTATTTAGACTCTATTTCTATGTGCCAACAAATGTCCTTGCTTTTTTTTTTTTTTTTCAATTGTTCCCTCCCTGAACATGTGTCCTTGCAGGTGGTCTCTTCCCCACCTGGTACCTGGCTCCTCTGGTCCTATCAGTACCTGCTGCAACTTTTCCCTTTCTGCCTTTATCCTCTTTTGACAGTAATTCTCAGTGATTGTAGCAGAGATGTTTCCTCATTGCTCTTGGTTTGCAGGCTTGCTGCTCTCATCAGTGAAGAGCTGTCAAGCCCAGAACAATGCCTTGTAGCGTGTCAGCTCATCTGAACCCAGCAGCAGATGCTCCACAGTTCGTGGTGTTCAGGAGCTGCCGTGTTATGCACTGATGGATCTCAGTTTGAAGGTCTTTGGTACCCGATCAATAAAAGGGCAGCACTAGCTAGATATTAGAGGCTCCTTGGAAGCACCTTGGGCCAGGAGTGTTGCTTTATTCACTATCCCTCTTGACAAACAGACTTTTATAACTTTGCTGGGGGAAATACTGAGAAATGTTATGAACACCTTCCTGGGGCTGCTCTGATTTAGTGTAATAAAAACTTAATAGGGCTTGGCAGAGTGCCTCAACCTTCCTGACCTGAGGCCTCTGCAGCAGATGGGCATGCTGAAGTGGGAGGGAACTGAGAATTTCCCAAGCCAACCAGTTCTTGCTCAGCACTCTCCAGGTACCACCCTGCCCTCCCTAGTATGATGTTCCCAGTGTTAATAAATGGAACTGCTAATATCCAGGCAAAATACGAAAGCCTGTAATCAACACAACCTCCCATATTTATCTTGCAGTGTGTGAAGTGGCGTAAGTCCCTCTGCCAGCTTGGTGGGTTTTTTTCCTGTAACTGGGTAAACTGAGGCACAAAAGTCAAGCTGTTGACGTGACTTGGTGGTCACCATTGATGAATTTTGAATCCCAGGAATCATCCTAACATGGACACTTCTGCCCAGTACCTGTGAATGCACTTGGGGGCTTGCTGATGGCACCAGCTGTTGCCTGTTGGTTTGGGACGGTAGGGACGGTATCTTGTGGCTGATGCCACCAGGAATCACAGCTAACTTGGTGGGTTGCAGTTATATTCTCTGCAGCTTTAACTCGTCTGCCTGTAAATTCAGGCTCTGGGTAATATTATAAGTGGCCCCTGAGCTGGGTGGACCTTTTTATAGGTGATTGATTAACTCATATAGCAATGGCTTACAGAATTTCTAATACTTTGTCATACTACTACATTCAGAAGCTTTGAAGCGATCCATGGGCAAGCTCCCTGTGATAAACAGCCAGGCCAGCCCCCTCGGATACACAAAAGTGCCTTGTGACTTTTCTGATGTTACGGGCCTCTGGGGTTTTATTTGGATTGTGGTATTTCCTTGTTATAGCTGCCAGATGTGCTCCCTCCAACTGGTGTGGTTTTTTTTTTTTTCTTTATGCATTGTACTAATTATCTGGGTGAAAAATTACCTTGCTGGAGCCCATCATCCCTCCTGCCTCCTGTTTGCTCTGCACCTTTTCAGGAGGATATAGCAGATGCTGCTTCTCCTGTCCTCCTTGAAGCCACTGTGTGCGTGGTCTTGCCTTAAAGTGTAATTGGGGAAATTGAGCTCAGCATTACCGAGTAGGTTGTTTGCCTAAAGAAACCCACTTAAGATGCACCAGAAAGTCCTTAAGTGGCCAGTGAAGCTCCAAAACCACAGAATAGCAAAACAAAAGATTGTAAGGATGGACCTTTACCACCCCCAGCTTTCATCCCAGGTTGCAGTGAAAACCAACCTTGAATTTACAGTGTAAAACAGGGCTGAATAATTAGTGTGTCTGTAGTCTGTGTTGACGAGCAGATCCAAGGACTGTGCTCTCTGTGCAGGAAAAGGTGGCTTTGGGCTGTTGAGGAGGGGATGGGGGAAGAAAGACGGGAACAACACCTTAAAGTTAGGGAAGGATATAGGGATAAAAGGGATTTTCAAACCCTTTAAAGATTCCCCAGACAAGCCAGGACAAAACTGGACTTGTTCTGGTTCTGATATTCAAAAAATCTCCATGTTTCTCTTGTCCTTACTCCAGCAGCAGCCAGAAGAGATGGCTCTTGTATTTTATTTTTTTTTCCTTTTATCTTTGGTTTCCAGACAGAAGTCTAGGCTGCCTGTGCTTCCCAGGAAACCCATTACATGTTATCAGGGGGTTTAGCCAAGCCTTTCCTAGAAAGTATTCAGAAAGAGATGACTTCAAACTTGCCGTGCTCAGCTTGGGGAAGAAGGAAGGCTGAGAGCAGATACGGTTGATGCCTTGAAGCTCATGAAGATAAGCACTGCTGAAGGAGGGAACTTTAAAGGCTGTGGGAGCACTGATTTCTGACCTATTACTGGAGTGAGCTTCTTGAGAGAGAGACGGGGCCAGAGTTTGGGGGTTTCTGGGGCGGCTGATGGAAGAGATGGGAGGAAGCTGCAGCCCATCGTGTTGTGCCCTGTGCTGGGAAAGCTGAACCGAGACTTGGAAGTTGTGGTTGTTGCCAAAACAGCAACCGAAAATGACCTCAGGTCCTCTGCTTTAGATGGAGATGTTCGCCCTGATAATTTTCCTTGAGGTTTCTCTCTCTGACTCCTTCCTTGTATGTTTGTAACTATGCCAGTGTTTCCATGACAATCATCCAGATTTTGGTACTTGGAGAAGAAAAGGCTCAGTGGATCTATTGCCTCCTGATGCAGCGTGTCCCATCTGGGGTACTGCAGTGCAAGACTTACTGAACACGTGTGATTGCTTTGTAGCATTTTTTTAAAAAACTGGATAATAGAAAGGTGCTCTCTTAGTCCGTTGACCAGCTACAGATGTGTTTAGAGCAGAAGATGCCTTAGCTGATGCATCCCTCTACCCCTTCCTACCACCCGACAAGTGGTTGCACAGAGCAGGTAAAGCAACCCAGCAAGGAGCACAGCTACCCCCAATTTCTGCTCACAATATCGCTGCGGTGTTAGAGAGGGTGACAGCACCAGCGTAACTGGTACATCATAAATGCTGTGCGTTATGGTACGCGTTGGCTGCTGCTGAGCTATTGAAACGTGCTCTTGTATGGGCACGTTGTCACAGCAAAGAGATGGGGACTGCTGGGGCATGTGTAAGAGTGGTGGAGAAATACAGAAATGCCCAGAGCCAGATGCATCTCCCTGTCCTTTCTGCAAGCGGCATCATTTAAACATCAGCGGTGCTCACTTAGCAGGAAAAATTGGAGAGATGCTGCAATGGAGATGAGAAACCAAATTGCCCTTTGTGATTTAAATAAATGCTTCATGCAGATGCCCCGGTTGGCACGAGAGGTGAAGGCAGTGGGTTTGTTACGGCAGCTGAACACGCTCACTAGAAAGCAGCAGCATCACTGGAGGAGCTGCGCTGCCGCTTTTATTTCGGAGATGGGGTTTTTATATCGCGCATCTCCTAATCCTCTGTTTAAATAAATGCAAGGTGTCTGAACTGTGTAGATAGGAGGAGAGATGGGGCGGGAATATCTAATACTTGTAATGCCTCTCCCTGCCTTTAAAGTGTCTGTTGCTGCTCGTGTAGCTGCAAGCCAGTGTAAATGAGATATCAAACTCTTCCTAATGAATTGGGTGTTCACTGTTAAAATTTATTCCCTTAAAGTGAAATGTGGATGATTCAAGATGGTCCATCTGGTTAAAAACATCACGTGGCCTTGAACTGAGGCTTCTGATGGCTTTTTTGGGTCCTTTTGTGAAAAGACAAATGAGGAGCTGTGATCCATCGACATAACGGATTGCTGTGCTGTGTCTGCGATACGTGTATTAATTCACTTTGTAGTGAAATACTCTTGTAATTCCCGCTTGGCAAGAGCTGTTAAATGACTTGAACAGATGATCTAAGCCACGTTGGTGTGATATATCTGTGTGGCTTTGGAGCTGGGACTTTGCTGGGTCTTCAGTGCTAATCCCCAGACGGCCAAAGGTCACTGGTCACAGAAATTGCTTGCTTTGCTGAAAACCACTATTAGAGGATGGGTGAATTTGCCTTTTTTTTTTTTTTTTCCATGCAGTTTCAATTTGTTAATGTTCATGACCGTAGGCCTGAGGACATGGGAGTCTTTGATGGAAAGAGGCTCTTTCAAGCCTGTTTGATTTGAAGTTGGGCACTAAGGCATTGGACGCTGCGTGTTGGACATGACCAGTAATTCAGAGCTGAATCCCCATGGATGGATGCGTCCAATTATGTTGGAGTGATGGACTAAATGCAGGAAAATCCAATCATTGGATTAAATATTTTTTTTTTCCTTTTTAAAAATTTTCCTCAATGCTTGGAACTGAAAGCAAAACTACCCTGTTTTCAGGGCTTTGCACATGACTTAAACATCCTTTAAATTCACCTTTGAACCCTTCATTTTACGGGGAGGCTGTGAGATGACACAGGGTGGATGACTGTGCAGGGAAGGGGTTTGAGATGCCTGTAGCTGCATGTGGGCACCTCACCCTGCCCAGCCTCCAGCTCCTGCCGCAGGTTTTGCTGAACTCCCTCAGGTTTGTTGTCATTGCAGTTGCGCTGCCTTGCAGGAATGGCACTGTTTGTGTTTGCAGTCTCGCTCCCTCATGAAATATGTTTCTCTTGGCTCTGGGAGATGCCTGGGAGTCAGGGAAAAGTGCAGACCTCTCCTTGTGTCTGGGGTTGCAGGTGGTTCTCCCGGGAGCACAGGTGCCGCTCGAGTGTTGTCTTGCTCAGTGACGTTTGATTGCTGAAATGCATTCAAAGCTTCAGCAGTGGTGGAAATTTCCTCCCACAGTGGGGAAGATGAAAAGGCAGGACTTCTCCCAGTTTTTCCCAAGGCCATCTGCCAAAGAAGATCTTGTCTGCAGTGTGACTGCAGCCAGCCCTCAAGGCTGGACTGAATTTAGACAGGGCATCGTGCTGTCATATTATAACATGGTTTTTCTCTGTCTCATTGTCTCTTCATTGCATATTCCCTAAAGCAGGTCTGTGGTCAGCTGAGCCAGGCAGGAATTGCATTTGCTGTGCGTGGTGCCATCAAACCAGACTTTGCAAGGAGTGTTACTGGGTCTATCTGGGAATGGCATGTTTTGGTCTTCATGAAGGAGCAAGACCTCTCTTAGGCTGGGCAGGAGTCCCATGGTAGACTGGCAAGGAGCAGAGAGGCGTGCTCAGAAACTGGGCTTAACCTGCCAGGAGCTTGCTTATTGTTGAGACCCACATCCTCAGACAGCTCCTAGAAAGGCTAGGATGAACCTGCTACAGGGCAAGGCTAATGTTGAAACCATTCTCTGCTTAGACAGGTGAGCCTGCAGAAGACCATTACTGGTCATCTCTAGATCCTACCATGGAGGTACAAGTCCAGAAAGCGGGTGTATTCATGACTGCTTGACCAAAAGGCCAGGCTGCTGGGCAGCATTATAAATTACAGTCTATTCAATAAATACAGGTCTAGCCTTAATCGGTTTGGGTTGTGTTTTTCCTCCAAAGCCACTCTTCAATATAAATAGTCAGCCATTGACTGCAGATATTGTGGCCTTTGTAAATTCCTGCTTGCTTCATGTGAAAGATGTTTCCTACTTCAGTAATGCTTGTTTGAAGGATGGGAAATCCCAAGTCCCTGGAACCCCAGGAAAGCCGCAGTGTTTGATAACTTGCTGCCTGGTGCAGCCTAATGCTGTCAGGGTGAGGATGTTTGACTAACGCTAAATCTCTGGCTTAGTCCTGATGTAGGCAAAATGCCTGTGGGAGGGAGTCTGCAAAACCCATTGACTGTTGTGCTTGAGTTAGGATTATGGACTCAGACTGGGTGATTAACGTGCCCTGTGATTTATAATGCTTTATAGGTGTCAAAGGTTTTTACTGCAGAGCATCTGCAAAACATGTTTCAGGCTATAAACAACCAGCACTGAACTAGAGCTGCATCTGGAGAAAGGGGGAAGGGAGGCAGGTGGGAGATATGGGGAAAAAAAGGGGGAAAAGAGGGAATTTTGGGCCATGATCCATTGGAGCCAAACCTGTGCTTTGCTAACAAGAACTGGAAGCTCTGTCAGTTGGGTTTTGCCAGGGCTTTTCCCTGAGCAGTAGGGTATGGTGATGTCCTTCCAGTCTAAAGACAGTGGCGTGCAACCACTCTTGCAAAATCTTTACCAGTTTGAAAGATGCTGGGTGAGAGATGAGACTTGGATGCTTAATCAACTCATGGTTTAACATATCACTGCGTATGGGAGGAGAGCCTTTCCAGGCTGTCCCTGTGAGTCCCCTGTACTGGTTTTGCCTGGGATAGAGTACATTTTCTGCTTAGTAGCTGGCATGGTGCTATGTTTTGGATTTGTGACCAAAACAGTGTTGATAACATCGGGATGTCTTAGCTATTGCTGAAGAGTGCTTACACGGCATCAAGGTAGAATATTTACTGAATTCCTTCTAAAAGGGGGGAAAAAATGAGCCTGTTTTTCTGCTTGCTTTCCAAAACAAATGTGTTTTCCTTCTTGGCTGTGTAGTTGCTGTTAGCGCTAGAGTTAGACTTTTAAAATTGAACTGGATAACTTGTTTTCCAAAAGAGGCAATGGGAACCTGTACTCCTGTTGGTGCAAACTTCATTGTTGGTAGCTGCACTAACACAAGTTAATTTGATGTGTTGCTGTTTACTTAGATATTTAGCCCTTTCCCATGTCTAGAGCCATAAGAGTATGAAGTTTGAAGAGAGCAAATGATAGAAGTGAAATGATATTAAAATCATGGAAGCTTGACTTCTTGGTCTCTTGGTGTCTGAAGCCCTCTCTCTAATCTCAACAAGGATGGTGAAAAATCAGGGTCGTCTTCCAGAGGAGACTTTATTTTTCATACCCAGAGGGAAGCGAGTGTGACCTTGCTGCCCATCAGTTGGACTCAAGTGATTTATTTTACTTTTGAGTTTGAATTTGCCAGTCTCCCAATCCACAGAGTCCACTCTCCCAGTGCCTTTCCCCAGTTTCCAGGTGTCCTGGAAGAGATTCAAGGACAGTTGTGCTGTGACAGAGCATAAAATGCTGGAAAACAACTTTGCAGCGTGTCCTTGCTGGGTAGCTGGATGCCCTGGGAGGGTATATTGGCCAACAGAGAAGGCTTCCCCCCCCACCCACAAAGAGAAGAACTCTTCCTGCCTCTCATAAAAGTAGACTTTGTGGAAGTTGATCAAGGATGCTTGTGGGTCCAAAATGACCACACAATTTAGCTAGATGAGAAAGAAGCCTGGCACCAGTGTGAGTAAATGAATGAAATGGAGGAAATAAACTGGAGCAGGATTAGCTTGTGATGATGTTCCCTTGTGGGACAGAGGTGGTAGCACAAAGGTGGAAGTCATGCAAGCAACAGTCTGAGAGTAGTTGGGGTCTCCTGCCTTCCCCAGCATGTGTCCTGTGACCTGGGACACAGTCTCCTTCTTGTCACTACTGCTTGGCCCCATCCCAGCTCGCAGCCAGCTGTTCCCACCAAAACTGTGAACGGCTGAAAATAATCGTGCAAGATGTCGATGGAAACTAAGAGGCTGCATTCCCACAGGGTCCTGCTTGGGGACTGCTGATGAGCTGCGCTTTGCAAACAGCCTCCTGTTGCTGCCCTCTCTTTATTTTCAGCAGTGGATTAGATATTTATAAGAACAATTTAAACTTGGCACCACTTTAGCATTAATTTTAAATGGCTGTGAATAGCAGCCTTCAGGGAAGGGATAAAAGAAAGCAGAGATCTCCCTGTGCGGAAGAGGATGAACTTCTGTGAAGCCACGGGTAGAGCACAGATGGTCCAAGATGGTGGTGTCCTGCAGCTATAGCCCTTCTCAGAGGCGTATATCAGTTTCCAGGCGGGATGTGCGAGTGGGTTAAAGTGCTCCATGAGGGTGCTGGTACTGTGCCAACAGGAGGAAAGATGCGGTGATGGTGAGCCCAGTTCTTGCCAGATGTGATGGGTGGGAGATGCTGCTGTGCAGATGGTGGGGCACGAGCTGATATATAGGTTGCCGCTGTGGGGAGACAAAGCGGGCTTAGGATGGGAAAGCTCCAAAATGTGATGGGCTGCCAAATGTTGGGGAGGAGAACATGCTCTGGGAGGGTGAAAAGGGAGAACTGGAGGGAGAAGGTGAGGCTTGAGCAGGGAGAGGTGTTCCCATGTCCTGCATCATCTGGGAGAAACCTGTCTAGGTGTCTGCTGTGCTAAAGAGCTTTTTGGAAGCTCTGCACAACTCGGCACAGGGGTGCTTGAGTGAGGGATTGAAATATTTTGCTGTAGGCTTCAGCCAGGCACAGAGATGAGCCTGCCCAGTGTTTCTTTATTTCCACTAATTCCTCTGCCCAAAGACACACGTTGTCCTTCAACCTCATCCCTTTGTTATTGGATTAATGCAGAATTGAGAATAAAAGACTTAGGAAGAGTAAATTTTCAGTCAAGTACAGTTTGATAGGCAGTTGCTTTTAACAGCTGCTGCCATCCTATGTGTTTGTGAAAGGGGAGAAATGTTGATATAATGGGAAACAGAAGGCGAACACCAATACCCTCTTCTCTCCCATCTCTTTCGTAAAAGTCCTGCCTCTATGCTGCTGGTAACTGATTTGGAGGTCAGGAGGAGGGCAAGGTAGGCTGGGGAGTGGGATGCTCTTGTGCGCTTTTTTCCACTACTGATGTAATTTTCAACGTATGCGTATCATCTGCTTTTTATTCTCCTTGAGTGACGCATCCTACTGCTTTGGTGAAAGCCACAGAGAGACAGCGCTGTGTGAAAGAGCAAGTGTTTGTGTCACGCTGTGGTTGCCCCGGCCCCACTGCACACCACCGTACTGTGACAGCTTCATGCTCCTTTGCAGAACGCTGTTTGCGTGTGGGAAGGTCCTTTGGCTAAAAATGGTAGGGAAAAACCAAGTCCTTCTGTGGGACTGTGAACTTGTGATTAACAGAGCCATGCAATAAACCTTGCTCAGAAATCTTTGCAGAGGCAGCTGGTTTTGGAGCTCCTAAGTTCCTACAGATGCTGAAAATGAGCATCTGGGAAGAGGGCAATGAATTGTACCCACATGGGAAAGGCTGCAGCTAAGAATTCTCTTCGGTCTGGCTTACCACCTGGCCCATGAGCATAAACCAGCTGGCCAGCGAGCATAAACCCAGCTAGCATGGGGTAGATACACACTCATCCAATCCAAATGCTATACCCAAATAGTCGTTGGCTTTTCCTCCTCTTGTCCAGCATAAGGACTGGTCTATCTCGGTGGTCTCTGGCTTAGACCAGAAGTTACATCCTGGATTTAAGAAATCTCCTGATGAAAGATCTTGTGGTTTCCTGCAAAACTTCCATAACTGGCACTTTTTTGGCAGGTTACGCTGAAACATCCTGATGTGCTGCTTTCTTTTACGCTGGTTTTTATTTTTTGTTAAACTGAATTTCTTGGCAGTTGGGTGTTGCAGGCTTTCCTCACAAGGTGTATTTGTGGGATGTAGCTCTGTATGAGGCACGTCTTGCCATGTCTAAAGATGATGAGTGGTAACTGCATCATGCTACAGACATGTGGACGTAGTAAGGATTAACTTGTAGGTTCTGGTGCTATGTTCTGAGTGCTCTTCAATGGTTTTGATGCTGTTTTGCAAAACAGCATCGTCTTACACTGTGTTTGGCCTGCAGTTTTGGAAAGTGGGTTGCACGATTTTGAATTGTCACATTTCCTCTGTGGCCTAGGGAAATACTGCAGGGATGGTTTAAAGTCTGCAGCAACCATCTTCATTCGTGTTGATGGACATGATTTTGCTTGAACAGGCTCTAACAATTCTTCACAAAAGTGGATTACTCGGATCTATTTCTCACTGTTTCACTGCGGGCAATGTTTAGGATTTTCAGTCTCTGAAAACCATCTGATGCCTTCTCAGAAAGTGTGCCTAGAAACCACGTGTAGCTGTAGCACAATATTCAAGTAAGTGGGCGACATTCAGTGGCCTTACTTGTACAGAAGTCAAGCTAGATGATTTAACGGTCCCTTTGGTTTTTAAAATGCATGTGTTTTATTTCGTGATGTAAAAAGCTTCTAAATTGAGGGCAGAGGTTAGCTTGCCAAATACATCGCAGCTGTTCATCCTAATTTGGAAGAAGAGGCTGCTAGAAGTCCTGGAACAGAACGGCTTGGAAGCTGAAATGCTTTTGCATAATAATATCTTTCTGCCTTTTAATACAGATGTTCACATTCATGCCTCCTATTCTGGGAGTCTGGCCAAGTTTCTGCATAGAGGAACTGCACACAGTTCCTGGTCCTGTCCTTCACCCCAATATCATCCCAGAACAGGTACAGCCTGAGATTAATTTCCTTGCTGGAGTTTCCAATCCGTTTATTAATAAATCAAACAATGTGCTGTTTCAGACACACGGTTGCTTTTTGCAGTAAAGGGGTAGGTAGAGCATATTTCCCTACGGGGCAATTGCTCTCTGTAGTTTGCAAGCTAGTCCCATTAAATTAAAAAAGCCACAACAAACTGAAACTCTGCAGCTTTCTTGCAGTGTGTGGGTTATCGCAGCGATGCTCGTTCAGGGGATTGAATCTGACGGTTGTGGCTGTGCCTTCCTTCCCCTCTACCAGGAAAAGGCTGTAGCAGTTCAGCAGGGTTTTTTGTATGCGTGCTTTTTACAAGCGTTTTTGGGAAACAAATCTCTGCATCAGAAGACTCTCTATTCCCCACATAGCCTACTGCTCAAGCAAAGAGTTTTGGCATCTAGAAAGGTATTGTGATTGATGCATTTTGTTTAGGACCGGAGCAGACACCTTCTCCTCTGCCAGGCTGTGTATTCTGGCCCAGGCTTTCAGGAAGCTGCAGTTTGGGTCCAGTGAAACACGGAGATGACAGCAAAATTTCCTTCCTCTGGGAGTTTGGTGGTGCTTACCATGGGATTTTTCTAAACCTCCAGGATGCATCATCTGAATTGCATTTCTGACCCCTCTGCCACCCTGCCGTGCACACAAGGGCAGAGAAGCCACGTCCCAGATGAACACCACTGCAGCGGGAGCTGGGTGTCTCCTGTAAAGTCTGGCTCTTCAGCAGCTGAAGAGCATCACCAAAGATTGTGAGATATGTAATAAATAGGAGGAGTTGGCAGCAAAATCTCTCCTGTGCTCTTAGCGTATGTGAACAAGCAGCTGGGCCAAACAGTGCACACTTAATTCTCCTGAACTTTTGCTCGTAATGCCTGTTCTGAATCCCCTTCAGGTCTCGGCAGCGATGCGGTCATAGCCAGCCCCACCAGACTTCTCGCAATGCTTTCCCTTGCGCTGGTTGCATGGTGGAGCCAAGGAAAAAGCCCTCCAGAACGTGCATGCAGGTGGCCAGATCCTGACCTGCAGTGAAGGCCAGACTCCTCCTCTTTGAGCAAAGACTGCTCAAAGCTGGAAAGGTCATAGCAAAGACTAGGGAGCACAGATGGGTTACGATGATGTTTTGGGGGTTGTTCTTTCAAGCTGCTCTTGACGGACGTTGAGCCAACACCCAGAGTGTTGCTGCGAGGCCAGCTCTGCCTCCAGACCCAAAGGCTTGTGCACTTGGGGGGGTGTGTGCATGTGTGAAATCTTGATACTAGACGTTACTAATGTCAGAGCTTGGCTGTAGTTGCTGGAACCTTATGCTGCTGGACTCTGCTAGCAAACCGTGCTGCCACAACGCTGTGCAGTGCTGTTGGCTGCCTGTTCCCTGAGGTGCCATCTGCAATTCAATTCTCAGCCCAATAAATGTATTAGTGGGGTGAGGAGGGGAAACATTGCTGTGCACATGGGACTAAACTGACTAATGAAGTTAAATCCTTGGTCTGTTGTAAGGTCCTTTGCATAATCCTGCAAACAAGATTTGAGCTGGCTAGACCATGGTAGTAGCCTCGGCTTGCCAATGTGGTGGAAAAGCCTGAGAGCCCATGGATGTCTGAGTTATACCTTGTTTGGGTGCTTGGGTGTCCTGTGGTGCATGCAGGTTTCCGATGCTTTCGGAAGTGTTGTTGGGGTGTGGGTAAAATGAGGCCGTGCACCGTGACCGCGTGCTCATGGGTGGTTTGGTGTCTGGTAGGTAGCTCTACAGCATTGTGTGGTTAGTGGAGAAGAACTTGAAGATACATGGAGATGTGGCTTTCTTGGCATCCGTCACAAGACGTTTCAGTAATCTGCCAGTTTGTTGTTTTAGAGCTGAGTTGGCTGCCTGTGGGATCAGGGTGGGGATCCCGACTGCCTCAACACTGAGGTGCTCAGTTTGGCTGCCAGAAACGCTTGTGGGTTTTTTATGAATTGGGAACCTCTGCACTAATGTGTTGGCTTATTAACAACATTGATTAGCAAAGCTTAAAAATATAACGACTGTTCTTCAGTGTTGGCTGTGAAGTTGATCTATGATTTTTTGACTGTCTTTACTGTCTCATGAGTCCCTCTTGATAAAGGGGCCTTGCATTTAGGGGTGTTTGATCGCAGATTCAACCTTTTTCTCCAGGTTGTTTCCAGGAGAACTACTGCTGAGCTCCAAAGTGTGATTTCAAGGGTGTAAGTGGCAGCTAGGGACATGCAAAGAGAAGCTGTGCTTGTCTGCAGCTGGAGGTTTTAATGGGTTTTTTTGGTGACTAGTATTTGTAGCTCATCTCAACCTTGAAAATTATTCTTTCCCTTCGTGCTGTCTCTACAATGAGCTGTTAAAGGAGAAGAGCTGATGCACTGGTCTGGACCCATCATTTGTCATGTTCTCCTTGACATGTGGTTTTGAGCCTTTATTTGGCAGCACGCTTATTTGCAGATGATGTCAGCCAGCACTTGAGAATCAATTGACTTCAGTGTAGTCAAAAGAGGCCCTTTTTCAGGGACAATTATGGGGGAAAAATGAAACAATTAAGGCCTTGTTTGAAGTCTGCTAAACTTGGAGCATTCTGACTCTTACAAATTGAGTTAACTTCCTTGTGTGCTTTCCTGAAGCTTCGCTGGCCAGTTGCAAAGGTGAAGTTTACTTTTGGGTGACAAAAAGCAGGACCAATTACCATCAAATAAAGCTTGGATGGCTGTTCAAATCACTTTACATGTGCCAAAGATGGCCCCTGCTTTAAGGAGAGCAGCGCTTACCTCTCTACCCCACCCATTGGGTGTCTGAGGCTGCTGGGCAGGGACCATGATAGGACAGCAGGACAGACAGCTCTTGACTCGAGGGTGACTTGACTAGCAGAGGCCTGGTGCTTTTAACCTCACCTTGTGCAAAAGTCTCCCTTCTGGGCTGAAATTCCCAAAGTGATTAAAAACTCAACCATCTCAATGGGATCAAGTCAGTTGGGCAATTAGCAAAGGGAGAGGAGAGAGACCCAGCTTCTCTTCTCATCCCTCCCAGGAGAAACCAACTGTTCTCTTGATTGTGATGCTTGGGGCGATGCTTTTTTTTTTGTTTTGGTATTGGTGTTGTGCAAGACTCCAGTGATATCAGCCCTGTTGCCAGGCTGAGGACCGCAGGTTAACGTCGGAGGAAGAGCGTGTTGGCTTTTCCGCTCTCCCAGACTGCTGGTTTCACCACAAGACTGCTTTCATTCTTGCTAGCTGCTGTCTCTTCATGTCTTACTTTTTTTTTTTTTTGTGACGCAGCTATTCTGGCCTTTCTGGAAAAACAAACCGCCTCCTGGTTCCTCTAATTCAGAACACACCGCTATGCCTTACTTTAGGGTTTGCTTAACAAGCCCAGTTTGTAACCACCTAAACCGCCACAGATCTCGAGCAAACCACACTGCTGTGAGCTGCGCCTTACTGTCTTGGTGTTTTCCTTCCCCAGTAAGGTCAGGAGCCTGAAGTTGAATCGGGTGGGGTGGTGTAGCTTTTAGCGGAGTGATATCTGGAGAGGGGATCTCATTTCATTGCTTTTCTTCTTGAGGTTGATGTAAATTAGTGTGTGCGTGTGTTTGCAAGAGTTATTAGCAATGTGCCCGAGTCTGAACAAGCTCTTTTACTGTAACTGTCTGCAGTCATCAGGGGTTCCTGCTTCTTCAGCAAGAAGTGAATGATAAATGGCACAACGCAAAATGAAACCTGCCTCGAGTCTGCTGTATTTCAAATGCTCCAGTGCATTTTATCTGTGCTGCACAAGTGTGGCACTACTGTGGATATAAGGCCTTGAATAAGCTGTTGTGTGATGAGCAAACTCCAGCACTTAAATTATTCCCATGATGGCTGATTCCCCCCCCCCCCCCCCCCTCCCCCCCAGCATTTAGCCCTTGAGAGATAAAAAAATAATAATAAAATAAATCCCACAAGCAAATCTTCTGCCTTCTCTCCAGACGGATGCTGGCTTTGGATACTCAGCTGCTGCTGAAACTTGTGACTTCATTTGGTTTCCCTCTGGCAGTGCACTGAACCCATTTAAATCTCTTACAGGGAAAATAAGTAAATCCCTTCCATATGTCAAGTATTAGAAAAATACATGATTTCTTTGACTCACACAAAGCGTCCTGTTGTTTGGCAGACACAGAAACAAGTGCACCCTTGTTTCTGGGAAGCTGAGCTCTAACCTCATGCTGGTAAATCTAACATGTCACTGTCCACTATTTCAGATAGTCTCTGTTCACATTAGTTGGGCATGTGGAGGCTAGGGAGGACCCTGATCTTACCGATTTTCCCCTTAAAAGAGAGAGACTTCAGTTTTCCCTGCTCTAAGTCTTTCTTATTATAGTCCTTCAGGTCACTGGGTTGCCCCCAAAGATAGGGGAGAAAGCATTTTGCATATTAGCCTGTTCAATGGCTTTTGTTAACAGATGTGCCTTTGCCCTCTGGATCACATCACGTGGGATAAATAAGTCAGTCTGTGTATTGATGGGGTGATGTCTTGTGGAGCAAAGTGCAAGCACATAGGGCTTGCCAACTGGGTCAAACAAGAGGTCGTCTTGCCCGGCATCCCGTCTCTGCGAGGGTCCAGCAACGGGTTCTTGAGAGGAGCAATGGGTGCTTGTTTGTGCTCTGTGCTCCCTTCTTCTCTCTCCTGGCTTCTGGCAAGCAATGGTTGAATGCAAAACATAGCATTGCTCCGTGAAGCTGCCTGTGCTCATCTGGAGTGACCTTGTGCCAACAGCTTGCTCCAGAAATGCTGTAAAATATAAAATGCCTCCTGGGCCGAAAAATGATCCTTGAATTGCTTTGAGGAATTCCCGGGAAATTGGGTACTGGCTTGTATCTGAATTGGGGTCTTTGTTGGAGGATGTGTTTCTGCTCATAGGGCTCGCAACGGCCTGGGACATTGCTTTTCAGCCTGGTACGTCTGTCCAGAGAAATGTTTCCTTAATGGCAAGCAGTAGAAGCAGAGGTCAGGCAGGTGAGGGAGGGCGCAAGCCTTCTGTAATAGGGACATCAAGCACTCACTGCCTCTTCTGCTGGTGAACGGACCATAACTGCTTTCAGGGTAACTGGAAGGGGACGCGAGTTAAGCATCTGTCATTACCCGCTGCTTCCTTTAGGTACACCAAGAGCTAGGGATGCCGCCCAGCGATGAATACATGGAATGAGACATGAACCTTGGGCATCTTCCTCTTCCCGGTGCAGTGGATGGTCAAT
Source organism: Mycteria americana (assembly GCF_035582795.1). Lineage (NCBI taxonomy): Eukaryota > Metazoa > Chordata > Aves > Ciconiiformes > Ciconiidae > Mycteria > Mycteria americana. The sequence goes on along the minus strand of NC_134365.1, from coordinate 220,407,328 downwards.
TTGGCCAAGAGGAAGATGACAGCGAGACAGGCAGGGCCTTGGGTGGGAAGGGGAGGGATAAATGGGGGTGGGAAAGTGCACACAGAGTCTCAGCAAGAGCTTTTGGAGGTGCTAGAAGAGTCAATGCTGGCTGTGTGCCCATGTGCTGGGGTCTTTTTTTCTAGCAGAGGAGGTCCACATGCTGGGGACCACTTGATCTTCCCTACGAATGGTTGTCTAGCATTAAATCCCCAGAAACGGTGGAAACGGGTCAGTCTATCTGGCGGGAGGATGTCCCTACTTCGGGGGGGATGTGATAGTGGAGAGGCGGTGTGGAACAAAATGGTGGATGAAGCTTTTGGTCTGTCCCAGACTGGGCTGGGGAAAAGTGCTCTCCTACCATAAAAATGATCATTGTTCTTACCCCCTCCCTACTTGCCTGGCACCCTTGTTTTATGGGGATTATGAGCAGCCCAAGGGACAGCCTTCAACAAAAAATCTGATTAAAACACATGTGGAGATCCATTGACCTAAAAAAAAATAAACCAACCAAAATAACCCAAAACAAACAAGCAAACCAAAAATACAGCAAGCGAGTGATTGAAGTTTGGGTGCGGGTGATGGGAAATTCGCTTAGCTAATATGTGTCCTTAGCAAGAAAGTCTTTCTATTTGACAGCTACTTGAACGAATAAATCACAAAAGGATGAAGGAGCTACAGGCTGTCCACATATACAGCTGACCACCAGCCTTGCACCATGTAGTCCTTACCATGACTTCTGCAACTGAGGCATGGGCAAGTTGGCTAAGGGAACATGAATTGTGTGGTGGTATGTCTGATAGGGGGATGAGTGCTGGTGTGAAGTTTCACTCCTTCCTTTCCTTTGTAGCTCTCATCCCATCGTGCCCTTTTTGCTCCTTTATAGCAGTTTGTAGCTATATGGATGGACTGAATTTCCAATCCTTTTTCTTGTGCTTATGAGATTGAGTTTCTTTTATACGTGCTTGCTGTCCTGATGCACTGAGACTTGTAAAACCTCAAGACAAAGCCTGGGGAAGAGGAAGGGGAGGATGAAGGGCAAGGAAATAAAACAGCAGTGGGGAGGGAATGTGACTCTGATCCAATAGTTGACTTCACTTTTTGATTTTAATTCTGATGTCCATCAACTTGCCTGGAAAGTGAGCAGAAAAACCTTTCCAATTTAATAGATATCGCTGGACAGTATCTTACAACTGGAAAAAAAAATTCATTTTCTAGTGAGATTGCTTTGGGTGGACACACGGACTTAGAGTAATAAAATGGTATTAGGGTGATTTTTGAGCGTACTCCCTCAGAAGACTGGAGAATTGGACGAGTGGCTGGAGATGGTCCCAGGGACCTCCTTCCATATATTGTATTTTCACATACTTCTTAATCTAGGATATTGTTCCGCTGCTCTGAGCCTTTCCCTGTACTGTAGGACTCAGGCAGAGCTTACCTGCATGAGAGTAGAAACAAATTCAGAATCATCATCTCTTGGCTGTACTTTTGCCGGATTTCTGCAGTTACTGTTTAAAGATATTTTTTTCTTTTTTTTTTTTTTTTCTTCCCCAAGGTAGTTTTTAGCTCTGCACAGGGGTGCCATGCTAAAATATCATCTTCATAATGCTTCTAGGGAGTACATGTCTTACTGGGTCTGAACTTATGAATAAAGTGCTTTTTCTTCCAACTTCTTGTTCACGTATGGCTCAGTCTGATCTTTGCATCTTTGTTGCTCAGAAGCACAAACTGACTACCCGAAATGCAGGTGACCTCATCTAAATCAGTGCACTTTGGTCGCATCTGACCTAGACCCAAGTTGTGAGCTGCTCATGAATGATTCGACTTCATGTTCTGAGAGAGGTGGCGTAGGTAAAGAGGATAAGGTTGTGGGCGCCGTAACGTGCAAATTATGTGAAATAAACCCGAAATGTTTATTTCATGATGAACCTGCCCAACTGGTTGAGATTTTGGGTCTGGACCAGTTCTCCTTTTGACCTGTGCTCTACAGTAGTAAACCCACATGGGTCTGTACCCAAAGGATGTAATGCTCTGATGTCCTGGGACTATATATGGAGATTTTTTTTTGCCTAGGCTGTACAATTGTAGGGGAAAGCTGCTGTTGAATTCGTCCTGATTCCTTAGGGATGCCATGGCAGGTCTGGTGTGAGGCAGTTGTCTTGAGGGAAAGCGTCATGACATTTTTGCTGCAGTGGGAGAGGTTGATGCCAGGGCATGACAAATGCAGAGGCACCAAGAGGTTCTGTGTATTTATAGGTCTGTTTTCAATGGAAATGCTGGTTAATAACAGCGACAGCTTGGATCACGCCGGAGAATTTGGTAGCTGAATAGTTCCCAAGAGGCTGATAGCGTAAACACATTTAGAAGGAGAGAGATGAGCAGTGTCTGCCAGCCTGGGTTGTCTTTGTAATGCTTGGCATAGAAAACATCACAGGGCACCATTTATCCGCCATCAAATGTGTGATGTGGGGAGCTTGGCTCCTCAGAGGGCGACCAGCCCATTTCTCCCTTGCAGTAAAAATTCCCCAAAAAGTAACAGACTTGGTTATTCCTCTCTCTTTTTTTAAAAAAAAAAAAAAAAACCAAAACAAACAAAACCCACAAAACTCTGTTGCTGATTCTGGAATACAACTTTAAGTCTCAGCAATATCCCTTTAAAACTTCCAGCCAACCTGGGGAATAGTCATTATTTTTTCCTTCCCCATCTTCCCTGGCTGGCTGGAACAGGGTTTTGAGCAACTCCCTGCTCTATAATTCAGTGGATATTCTCACTGGGTTTAATTTCATCAGCTCTAGCATCAGTTCCTCACTGAGAGCCTGTCACTGTTTCCATAATAAACCGCAATACTTACGGGCAGCAGATAAATCTGTGAAAGTTTTTCTTTGCGTACGTATGAGCCTTCAAGCAGAGATGTGGGAGGAATTTTATATATTCAGTTGTTTAAGTTAGAGCTGGAGGAAAAAGTTATCCATTTCATATGTGGTTGTTTTTTATTATTATTTCAATAAAAGTAAAAAATTGCTTTCCCTGTTTTCTTTGAGTTGGACTGCTTATGATTGTGGACTATGGAAATGCGTTTGAAAGAAAGTATTTCTGAAGTTACAGTTAGTTTTCACCAGCAGTTGTTGAAAACTGGAGTTGCCAGTACTTCAAACTTTATTACTGTTCTTGTGATGGGAGAATTTAGTGATGGGGGCAGCCTGCCCTCTGCAAATATATTAAGCCAAACAGGAGGTGGCCTGGCATTTCCTATAAAAAGCAACTGAGAAAATCAAATAAAAATAGTCCTTCTGCCCGCCCTGGGCTGAAATGACAGGAAATGCCCTTAAAGCAACCTGTGCTTTTATGTCAGCATCCTAGTGCCAGTTTCACTGGGATGAACCCAGAGGGCTGAATGAAGGGTTAGCTGGAAAATGAGTTTCTTTGGGGTTGATGACAAACTCTGCTCAGAATTGTCTCTTAAATAGCTGCTCAGTGCAGAGACAGTGACCCTCTAGGTACGCTTAAGGGTTTTAATTGTGTTTAGTGAGAATAGCTAGTGTGAATAGATTGATGTGTAGGTCTGGTACTTGCTTTCACAAGTTTGCAACAGTTCTTGATTAAAAAGAAAATGGTATTCTCAGGGTGTATTTTTCTTTTTTCTTCAGACTTTTTCCCCCCCTTTTAATCTTTTTCCTCTCATCTCCTTTCCTCCTGGTTTGGCGTAGGTTCCTGCTCCAACCTCAGACCTGCTGAGAGGTGGTGCAGGAACACAAAACCAACACAAAGAGCAACACAAAACTGGCCTGAACTGGGGGGAACTGGTGGAAGAAGGAACCGGGAGGTGGGTTCTGGCCCCAGCTCCATGGTTTGCATCATTGCAAAGTCCCTTCCTACATGGAGGATGTGCAGTCACGGAGCTGGATCTTGCTACCTGATTTAACAAAGGTGGTTCATTTGGGGTCAAAGAAACTAATGAGAGGGTGGTATTTCCCTTAGGACTCTGTACAAGCACTCCGTCCTTGGAGATAAATGTGTGCTGGGAAAAAGAGTTTGTAATTCAGCACTGTGTGGCATGTCAGTCTGGAAGCCTATTGATAGCATTATAATTCAGACACTCTTACTGTTTTACTGCCTGAATTTCCAGCCTAAAGCGTGTCCATATGGGTTGCAGTGCCGTACAGGGGCACATCCCAGGCAGATGCACCCTCTCTCATGGGAGGTAGATGGTGGCTGTGCAGCACATCAGGCAGGGACTGTTGGAAGAGATACAGCCTGGACCGCACTGGAGGTCACGCAGCTCAGCCCATCATCTCTGAGACTGTCCAAGCCTCTCTTGCAAGTAGGATCATGGATGTGAACGGGATGCCAACCGCTGCGAATGCATGCAGGAGTGCTTTGCCTTTACTCTCCCCACTTCTAGGCTGTGGGTAGAAGTGGTGCAATGGATTTATTCTGATTTCAACCCACCGAGGTCTGATTTGGGTGTAGGATAACACTCTTATAATCAACAGCCCACATGCTGGACTGTCACCACTTGTTGGATAATGTTAAGCCAAGCATTTGCATTTGGTGGTTCCTTTCAACCTATGTTCCTTATTTGACTTTCTGGTTGGGTTTGGGATCTGTCTTTGTGCCCTGCTTTTTGCAATATTTATTATCCAGGCCATTGTGTGATTGGAGTCTGGTGGTATCTCAGTACCACTTGAGTAACAACGCCATCACTCCTTCCTCTCCCCAGTGCATTACAGATGGGCAGAAAAATAATTATCATTAGAGTAATTTGCCTTACCTAGCTTGGTTTGTCTGATGGAGCCTGAGGTGAGGAACTAGTTGACTTTACAATGGGTTTATTAATGTGAAATACAAACGCATCTGGCTCACCAGTTTTCCAAAATCAATGTGTCCTTCAAGGTTTGATCAGGTTCCTTTATACCGGCAGAGCGGTGGTGACGCTGAGCTGATTATTGGGCTAGAGAGGTGCCATTTGTCTCGGAAACATCTCTCCTCTGCCTGGATGTGTCTAACTGAAGTGGGTATAGTTCAGAAAGTAAACGGATTGATATGAAACAAAACCACCCAGGAGTTTTAGCTAACGAGCTTATTCCTGCTTGGGGAAGCTGGAGCACTATTAGGAGCTGCTGCTCTTTATTGCTGCTTCTGATCTGTCTTTTTGAATAAAATAAAATAAATAATGTTGTGTTTGCTTTGATCTTTACCAAAAACCTTACCAACTTTTCACCTGCTTTGCCAAGAATGTCCCCATCCCACACTGCAAGGTGTTTCCTTAGGTGCTATTGCCAAACCTTCAGCCTCCTCCATAAACTGCTAATTCTTCAGGGCACAGGGAGCTGCTTGTTTTCTGCAGGAGGTTTCCTAGCCGAGATGTGGAGTACTGACGGTGGAGCTGTGCATTATGCTAATAAACCGTGATTCAGTGCGTTTCATTGTGTGAGATGACTAGAATTCATTGAACGATAACAATTGTGCTTGGTGCTAAGATTGGTGGTGTGGTGGGGTATTTTTTTTTTTGTAATCTTATCTTTCTAAGCAGCCTGGACTGTGTTTGTGCCTCTTGCCTTAATATTATGTCTTTCCCCTGTTGTGTGGTTTTTTTTTTTTTTATTATTGTAATAAAAGCCCTGAATGATGGATGTGATTGGGGCTGGTGAATTAAATGTAGGCCTGGGGTCTGGCCCTTGTCTTACCAGTCTTTGGCTTTCAAGGTGTGAATTTAATCTTTCTTCTTCATCTGCTGATGGGGAGCGCTGGCCTGATATCAATGAAGTGGCGTTTAACACTTTCAGTGCTCTGAAAATATACGTGTGAAAGTGCTGAAGTGGCGGTGAGCTGGTTAATGTGTGCGTGTACCATCGCTTGGGGACCAAATGTTGCAGTGGCCAAAAAAATGTGCTTTTGCCCATATCGAGGTAATGTGAATTGAAATTGTAACTGGCTGTGGGCTATGCCATCCACGGTGAGGTTAGAAAACAAGTGAGGAATGCATGTAACACATCTAACCCGTGGTAGGCAATACATGTCGATTTCTCTCTGTTTTTCCAGCATTTTAAGTAGAATCTGTCTCATTGGATATTTGCATACATATGAGTTTATTAGGATTCTTTCTGCTTCCTCCTGTAGCGTGTGGCCAAATAACTGGCATAAACCTTTTCCTCCTGAGATCTTGTAATGGAAGTGTTTAAAACCTTCCTGGCATATATAAAGTGGTAGGGGGAATACGGAGTGGCAGGAAGAGGTGACTCTTTTTTTGTCTCTGAATACGACAGCAATGCAATGATGCTGCAAAGGCTCTTCAAAGGGTGTTGGAGAGTGGAGTGGCTGCAGGAGGACGCTGATGTATACAGACACTAGCGTGACATATGGGATACATCGCGGCCCTTTAGGACACTGTGTCCCGGAGCAATCCTCCAGGCCTGATGTCTTCACGCTGAGACCAAATCCCCCCTGGGGAGATGCTGTGGTTGAACCTGTGTTTCTGTGCTCAGATGTAGGGATCTGTGGATAAACTTCTCTGTTGAGCAGCCAGGCTATATTATTTAAAGTTATGCCTTGCTCCCTTTCCTAGAAACTTTTGCAAAATTCAAGAAAGCACTTTTTCCTGCTCTAGGACACACAATTTTCCCATGCTGCACTTGTTCCTTACAAGCAGACCAATGTGAGAGCATCTCAGCAGTTACAGCTGGGGAAGAGTGATGAAGAAGCGACCAGCTCTCTCCCTTTTCTCTCCATCTTTCACATCGGTCAAAGCATAAGTTGTTTGTTTGTTTGTTTGTTTATTTTTTCCTAGCCTGGCTTTGCCAGGCAAGGAGTTGGATTGGAAAGTCTGGTTGGGAGCAAGGTATCTGGTGCATGGGCTGCACCAAGCTCACAGCTTGGTTTGCGGGCAGATGCTCCCCAGAGGCAAATGCATCTTGTGACTCGCTTGCAAATCTGCACCAGCCTTGGAGAACGGGATGCTCTAATTACATTTCTCGTCTCTTTGGCAAAATGCAAGCACTCCGGTCTAAATTATAGAGTCCCTGATTTCGAGAGCCTGTCCTCATTAGCATTTCAATTGCAAATCTGTGGCAGTTGTCTGCCTGCTAGAGCAGGGTCCTGGGGGGGAAGCTCTGGCTGAGGCTCCCTTCAGTTGTCTTGGTTCACATCTTCCTTTTGCTGAGTGTTTTTTAACCAGTTCTGCATCCAGTTAGCATGTTTCTTTTTCACTTTTGCTCCCAGTGTTGCGTCCTCCTTGTGTTTCAGGCAATTTCGGTATGAAACAAGTTGGGAGGATGTTCTTTTTTTAATCTTGGACCATCGCTAAAGGGATCTGTGTGTTGGATCATAGCAAGAGGGAACGCTCATCTATGCTGATGCTAGACACGCTTTAGTCCCTGGCTGCACTGACCTGTCAGGATGTTTTAAAGTATTAAGTCAGCTGACAACTGGAGCTAAACCATTATATTTTGCAACAGGGTTAAGGTTTAGCAGAGTTCTCCGCCCTCCCTGTCTAGGTGTGATTCATGAGATAATTCACTGCCTGTGCTCCCGAATTGTTTTCCTTATCAATTATCACTTGTTCTCCAGCCTGTCATTACATGCGGTTGGAAGTGCTGCTGTCAGCCTGGATGATGTGAGGTGGGCACGCCAGCTTCCCCGGGGGAATGCATTTGCCTCCGAGGCTGCCAGCAGTGATGGATGGGTTCACTTCAAGTTGGGTGCAGGCTAGAAATGCTCCTGCCACTTCTTTCAAAATGATGCTGGACAAGCATATAAAACCTGATGGATGGTGGCAATCTGTCACTGCAGGTGTTGGGGTGATGTGGTTTGCAGCAACCCCCAAGGGCTGCTGGAGTGAATTGCTGGTTGTTTTTCTGTGGCCTTTTAGGGCTCGTTTCTCTGCTGTGTGTGAGATGCTCTTGGACCCATTTTGTTCTCAAGGGTACCTGACTCGCACCCCTTCTGCTTATTGAGGGCTATCTGGTAAAGCACTACAGGACGTCTTCGGAGATGAAGACCTGTCTTCCTCTCCTCCCTTCACTCCCTCTGCCTTGTCTGCAAATGAGAATAGTCATCTTACCCTTAAGATGCTGCTCTTAAGGGTGTTGCTCTATTTTTGCTTGTAAATGACTCCCATCAGCAACATTGGATATCACACCAGAGGGGGGATTCTGGAAACATCTGCTGGTGTTTGCACATTAACTGGTTTATGAGTGGTTAGCGCTAAAACTGCTTTATGAGAGGCCAGCACTCAATTTCTTATTAGTCCAGTGCCTCTGTGGCTGGAAAACAAATTAAATTTGAGATTTTCAACACTCGCAACCAATGTTTAAAGCTATTAGAGAGTTAGAAGAGGCTGAAATGACTGCTAAAGCACCCACTATAATCGTTACCACTGATTGAAGTATTTTTCAGAGGTGCCTTGTAATGCTCAATGGAAGTGCTTAATAAAGCAAACAAAAAGCAATGATATGCTGTAATGGTTTTTGAAGCAGCTTCTGGACTTCCCTTCTTCAGAAGGCTGCAGTGAAGCTGGGAGGGTGAATGTGGTCCAGAGAAAAAGGTCTCCCAGTCCTGGTGCTGATGCTTGGTGGTATCCTCTGTAAGGATGGCCATGGATGAGGAGACAGTGTCCCTGCTGGGAACAATCCCTTTGAAGCCTCCAGAGGATCTGAGGTCAGAAAAAGCAACAGAGGGAAAAGAATGGCTCCAGCTTCTCCATTTCTGCAGTGCTTCCAGCAACACGGGCTTGTTCAACATCTAATGCTGCCCTGACTGATTTGTTTTTTCTTCCTTGGCAGTAAAATTACACGTTTCTTTGGGTTTTTTTTTTTTTTAATTTAATTAGTGCACACTACTTCCCCTCCCTTCTTCCCTGTTCTGTTTTTCTCCCTCTTTCTGTGATCTCTTTTTTTGCTTGCAAGGAGAGAAATAGCCCAAATCTCTCTCCTAAGAGCTGCAATGCAAGTAACATCAGACTGTTCAAATGCAAACTCCTTTGAACTTGGATATCTCGCGTGCACTAGAGCTTGCTGAGGACAATGAGTTCTTGTACTCTTGCTCCTGATGATGCTGATTTTAAGACAACACCAGACTGAGAGAGAGACTGTTTTTCCCCTGCTTTGAGATCTATAAAGAAAAGAGCTAGGTGACATTCGTGGCGCTTCTCAGAAACAGGCAAAGTGTGTTCCTTCTGCTGGGCAGTGTTATTCATATTTTTCTACTTTTTTTTTTAAAGTGTGTGAACAACTTTTTCAGGACCAAGTTGCTCAGATGCTGCTGGGCAGTAGGTGTTAAAATTGGGTAGAAACTCGGGGCGGGGGGAGAATTACAGGCTGTCATTGTTTCTTCTGTGTATGTTTGTGTCCTCCTTGGAGCAAGTTAAAACCTACCTGAGCTCTGCAGCTCCAGTTTCTCCTCTCTACTGATCTTCAGTGACCCATGTATCTCTCTCTCCATGGTGAAGGGAGATGCTGATAACAGCATAAAGAGCTGTATCAGAGACCAGGGGAAAGACAAGATTTAGCAAACACAGCTCGAGGGGTGTAAGTGAATTGAAGTGATTAACATGGTGTGAGACTTCTATAGATATTGGACATCTGTAGTTCTTGCACAAATGAAGCTGCAGGGCACTGGGGTTTTCCTGGTGAGGGCTGCCCTGTTGCAGAAAACAGGGGGGCTGGCTTTGGCCAGCTGTACATTTGGCAAGGAGTTAGGGTCAGAGGTAGCTGTGCCAAATTTGGGCTGGTTTGTGACCCTTGGGTAGTGACGAGTCCAGCTGTTGTATTATAGAGTGAATATTGCCACCCGCATCACTTCCAGGCTTGTCTGTGCAGCTGCTGTTTGTGCCCAAATTTAATTATAGCAGCGATATCTAAAGATGTGCATGTCCCTCCTTGTGATACCACCCCCAAACCAGCACCCATAGAGGAAATTCCCCTTTTTACTCCTGCTTAAATGTGTGACTGTCATTTGAGAAGTGCTCTTGCTTCCCTTGCAGGCGACCCGTGAGTGTGAACCGATCCATCGCTGCGTGCTGAGGGGTCAAGGGCACGCGGTGTCCCATGTCACCTGTGATCTGATCTGGCACGTGTGGATGGCTGCTCTTGACAAAAGAGCCTTGGGGGTTTCAAAGAGGATGGGGGAGTGAGGTCTGTGTGCTGAAACGCTTGTACGGGGAACAGAAAGCTTGTAAAAACAAGGCTGACCACCCGGCAGAGCAGAGTATCGAGTTAATTTTACAAATGTCACTTGGAACTTTTAAAATCACCTGTTCTCCATGCTGGAACGGGTGCGACTGTAGAGAGCGGTGACAAAACAGTACATTTAAAGAAACTTTTGAAAAGGAGAGGGATTCAGGATCAGGAAGAGGACTCTATAGGCATGGAGCCGAAAGGAAAAATTTGCAACTGATGGTCTTCAAATTAACATGTCTCTCCTATAGATGGAGAAGGCCTTCGAGATGCAAGATCGGCAGATGCATTAAATGCCACCCAGTTATCTCTGGAAAGTCAGTTCCTAGGTGAGAAATCTGTGTCTTTTGAAGGACGGGAACAATGATGCTTTTGTAATGGAGACCCTGATCTTGGCAGGTTCCTCTGATAACTCCTTGTACAAGCACCCTGTGGTTCAGGCTGGCTTACAGGCTGCTAGGACTGTTTTGAGAGTTATGAGAGGTATGTCTGGTTTGAGGCTGCCTGCAGTATGTATATAGTTTTTTGTACCCTGTGGCTGCTCATGAACTCATATAGAGGAATTGTAGCATGTTGCCTGTTTCTTGGGTGTCTGAGGTGTGTGCTCCTGTCCAGGGAGGAGGCTGGGGCTGCATGCCTGGATGGAAAGCCCAGGGTCTGGCTCAGCGTGAGAAAATGGGAGGGTTGCACAGCGTCCATCCCCCGTTCCCCCCGGAGCTAGCTGGGAATCATTCATCTCCTTTATAAAGGAAGAAGGTTGGTTTTTGGAGAGTTTTGGAGCCCCAAGGAATGCAATCCGCAAAGACGGATGGTGTTGCAAAACCAGCTCTGAAAACGTACTGGTTTGTTTATTTAACCTAAAGCTGCTGCTTCTTGCTGTGATGATGATAACTCTGCAACCGCGTGTGCAAGAGGAAAACTGAATTTCTTCATTTGCCTGTCAAATACAGTGGCGTTCAGTTCAGACATCAGACATGGGGCTGGATGGGCAATACCAGAGGTTTTGTCTCATTCTGTTCCTGGGATAACGTGGTCTTGGCATGCAACTGTGCAAAATGCAACTCCTGGGCCAGTACGCAATAACATCTGGGTAAAAGCTGTGCTCTTTTCCATCCTTTATGTGAACAAGGATCGAGTGTTGTCCCAGCCCATGACGGCTGGGTTCAAAATCCCAGGCTTATATAAGCTCTGTTCTCTACATCCTGGTCCTGCCTATCCCATGTCTTCTGCCCAACACGCTTATGCTCAGTAACGTGTTGACTGACGTATGTTTTGGTAGCTTAAAGCTCTGGCTTTTCTGGAAAAGGGCCAATGAGCATCATGAAAACGCTGCTGTCAGCTGCACTGCGCTGGCAGGTGGGGTCCTGTCCTTAGCTCCTGGTTTGCCACCGCTCTTGTCTGCAAAGGGAACATATCTGCTGCTTTTCTGCAGCATCTTGGTGATGTGCCTCAATGCACACTTATGTCTATACATCCAGCCTACCCCTATTTTAGTTGTAAGGGGATGGGTCTAGAGTCTGCTTCTCCCCCCCACCCCTTCCTTCCTCTTTTTTTACCAAACTTCTCCTTTTCTGTAGTATCTATGCTCTGGAGGAAAGCATGAGTGAGATGAGAGGTCCTAAAGCCTTTACAGACCAACTTCTCCAGAGTTTCTTATCTGATGGGATGCCAAGGCTTTTGGAAGTACAGCTTTCACACCCCTTTGGTGTTAGTTCTGAGGATTCCTGCTTTTCCCATGGCTCCAAGGTTGATGTATCCAGTGTCACCCTTTGAGTGTACAGGAGCTGATCTGCCAGGCCTATGAGAAACCCTTGAAGTAAAAATATTCAAGATAAAAGGCTCCCAATCAACAATTTTTACCCTTATGGATTAACGAAGGCAAAAATCTAAAAGAGAATATACTGAATTAGATTCTTCTTGTGTGCTGTCTCATTCTGCAAAAGGACTTCTGTGTTCCGCCTAACTGATCGGCTTTGCAGTGTTTTAACATAAACAGGGTGGTTTTGGGTTAGCAAAGAGCAGTCTCTAGCAATGGGAACACTGGCCTGTGTATTGCGTGTGAAGAAGGCACGGCGCAAAGGGTCCTGGCGCTTTTTGACGCTTCTTGGCTTTTCTATATAGACACTTCTGATGTTGTAAGATTTCTAGGCTGTCTCAGCTGAGCAGCACTGTTAAGTAGCTTATTGCTCTATACGGATCTTGCCTTGCTGTCCTTCGTCGGATATCACTGATGCATACTAGAAAGGTTATGGGGACAAGTTTTTGATCATGCATGGGCTGTCTTCTCTATTAACCTCTCAAAAGACAAGACAGTCATAAGTTATTTTTCAGGTGAGTTGAGCAGTGATGAATGACTCAACCTTTCAAAGTTCAACTCTAAGATCAGTTGGCTGAAAAGAAGTAGCATGTCTAGGAGGAACCATGGTAGGTTATGCTCCTGGGTTGTCTGGGTGTAGGCTGGGTTGGCCATGCCAACAGTGTCTGCTATAAGACATGAAATTTGCTCTGGATACCAGATTGGAGACTGGGGAACATAAGTTTCTCACCCTAGCATGGCAAAGATTACGCTGTTTTCAAGGACTGGTGCTAAAATTAAATCCTCATACTGCAAGGACACTGGAGCTTTCCCAAAAGTCGCAAATTACCTCTTAATTTAAGGTAACCCACAGCTCCTGTTGGCTTCAGGAGGATGTTAAGAGGATGTTAGGATGCCAACTTGCTTCTGAAATGTTGGTTGCTGCTTATATGGATTTAGATGATGATTTCATCTCTGTATATGAAAATGTCAGCTCCCGGTGTTCCCACTTCCGTGCTATGGGGTAAAACTTCCCTTCGAAGAGATACTGTGAAAGTTGCATTAATACACAGCTTTAAAGAAGAATCCCAGCTCTTATTTAGGACTTTTTTTTTTCCCCTTCCCTCTTCCAGTTATCTAGGGAGAAAGATGTGGTCTTTGAGCCTAACTTCCTAAAGAAGTGTCTATTGCAATTTCTTGGCTAGATGTAAGTAAATGGGTTCCAAGTGTTAGGGGAAAAAGTCTGAAGTCTTGGTCTCAGTATCAGGGCCAAACCTAAGAGGCAAGTAGCCTAAATTTACTGGGATTTTTATTCTGTATTGGGCAAATCACGTTTGCAGAAGTGCCTCTTTTTGTATATGGCTTATCTTCATGGGCTACCAGTTACAGTCATCAGCTGGAGAGCCATGTGTCAGATTGGGGTGGGCAAATGACATGTTGCAGACTGGGGCTAGATGTCTGGAAGACAAGATAATAACTAGACGTGTGCCAGCTTTTTTGTTTAAAACCACAAGTGCAAATGCACCTGCCTCCAATCGGTGCCATGTATTCAGCGGAAGCACGTGTGTACAGCCCGCCTGGATGCTGTGGGCCAAATTGGGGTGGTCCAACTACGCCGAGAGGTGCAAAGACACCTGCAGAAACAGAGGTGACCCTGAATAAAAGGATCGCCCTTGACTTGGCATCATGCACCCAGTGCTGCAGCTGGTGGGTGGATTGGCACGCGACCAGCCGGGTGCAGCCTGCTGGAGCACCTGGATTAAGGTGCACTTAAAATAATCGGGCAGCCTTCTGAATCGGGGCAGTAAATAGTTGCGAAGAATAATTTAATCATTTCCCATCTGATAAAGGCTAAAATCCTTTCTATTTTGAAATAGGGATCATGGTAGTTTAACAAATGCATTAAGGCAGCTGTAGGAAATGCACCTGTAACTGCAAATCACTGTGCTGCATTTTACTCTTAAATAGCGCTGCTTTATTCTATGATAGGTCAAAATTGAGTACATTAGGTAAAGTCCCGAAATGGCTTGCAAGCCTCTTAACTTTGGATGTAGCTGTTCAGAATGCAAAGTGTTGGTGTGGCTTTTATCTTCTAATTGGAAACGAATTCTTGTGCAGCATCCTGCATTCTATCCACTCCCTCCTAAGGTCCTGGGTAGAGTGGGAAAATGCAGCTAAATATCTGGAAATATTTTGAATTTGAGAGTTGGTGGAGAGAAACGGTGGATGTTTAGACAAGAATTCATCATAATAAAGTAGCTATCTATTCTTCTTGCCTTTTGAATATTTTGTGCAATAGCGGGCATTCTGCCAACTCTGGAAAAGTAAAATAAGTGCATCTCAAGTTCAGAGAAAAAGCAAAGTGTGAAAGATACTTTACTGTGGGGCTCTAGGAAGTATCTGCTTTGAAAAAGGGACTTGGGAACTTGGAGTTTTGTCTTCCAACCCTACCTCTGAGTTTGTTGCCTTTTTTTTTTTTTTTTTTTTTTTAAGAATTATTATTCCTAGAAACAGAATTTGCCTTTTTGGATGGCTTTGCATAGTGTTGAGAGGATGAGCCAATGCCCATCCTCCTGGAGAGCACTGTCTATAGAGAAGAGGTCAACCCATCCCAAAACTGAGAGCTTACTCTCTCTTACCTGGGTGGGCAGAGACAAAAGATGAACAGGAAGGAATTAGTAAGTGGAGAAAAAATAAATATGTGGACATTCTTCAGGGGAAAGGTCACAGAACAAACGTACCGGCAAATTTTGGACTGTTGGCTTGCTTATGGGATTGTGATGAAATGCTTTTTGTGTGTCTTCTGAATTGGTGAAAAAGAGGATTTGAGCTTAGTAATTCATGTATCAACATCTTGAGCTTTGTTTAAACACTTTTGTCTATGATCATAGTGCTGGCCTGAAATAGGATTACGGTTTGTTTTTCTTGGCTTCCCGAAATTTTGCTTAAGGAGGATTTTAGCTCTCTTATTAATCCGTATTTACTATGTAAGGACACTAACGCTGATGATGAAAGCTTGTGAAATAATTCATATGCTTCTTGTGTGTTTGGCTACTGCTTTATATTTGTTATAGCTTTCTACAGTAGATTTGCTTTCATATAATTTGGTGGGAGGAGGGTTATATACATATGAATCTAATTATTTTAAATAGTAGGGAAGGAGTCCTCCATAGCTGCGTGCTCTGTCATTCCTGTCTGCAAAATTGCGGCTATTTATCCTCCTCGGGGTCCTGTTGCAGTCAAATTCCAGATGTCAGAGTTTGCTGGGTTTTAAAAATGATTTTAATTTTCTCAGAGGTCTAGAGAGTGTGTCAGGATTGATTTGCTGTCTGTGAATAGAGACTTTACTTTTGCGGGCTCTGAGCTTGAAAGACAACTTCAGGGCCACCGTGTATCCTTTTGTAGGCTTTGGGAATATTGAAAACCAAATTATCCCGATCAGTCTCTTCTTGAAAATGTTACTTTTCCTGTAGAGAAATTGAGAAGGCTTGTAGGGAAAATGCAGTGGGTTGGGTTACCTTGATGCAACTGCTTGTGCCTACAAAATGTACCTACTGCTGTCATCTCAGAGCCAAACAAGTGCAGGCATCCTGTCATGGGCTTGATGTGAGAAGCAAATATTTTTAATTGTTTTCAGGGCTCACAAACAGTATTGTGCCTTTTACAAGAGAATAGATGTCAGAGTTGTGGATTCCTGAAAAATTCAAGATCTAACCTTCCCCCCCGCCCCGCCGTTTCTGAACTGCAGGTAGGGGCAAAAATAAAATACGGATGCAGCAGAGATCTGCTTGGCTGTTGCGTGAAGTTGTTGATTGTTACGATTCCTCTGGAAGAGCTTTCCTGGCATTGGTTTTTAGGTTAAATGGGGCATATTTCTATGAATCAGTTGAGCTATTTTATCCCTGCTTCCTTCATCTCGTGTAGTTCTTCCTTTTTACTTGGTTCCAAAGCTGAGCTTGCTCTGCTTACTGCACTTGTTAAAGAAAAAGTAATTTTTCTGGCTGGGAATGAATCCTTGCAGTACGTGGTCCTCCCTGGTTGTGGACGAGGAGGAGAAACGAAGTGCAAAGGGGTCAGGTTGCATTTTGGGAGGTTTGCTGGACTTTCTTGCTACAGGCACCACCTTTTTCTTGGCTGTTGAGCAGCATTGCTTCTTTGTGGCTGAAGGCAGGCATGAGCTCCTTTCACACACCCATGAAACAGGGAAAGAAAGGATAAGATCTTCTGCAGAAAGCGGGGAGGGTTCACACGTCTAGGACTTGCACCTGGTCCAAGCAAAACTTCATCAAGGTATTGCTCCAGGCCAGTCTGCCCTGCTGGAGGAGATCGCAGTTCAGTGTTTTACTGGCACGCTGGTTTTCCCTTGCCTCGCTCGGTGTACGGGGATGTTCAATACAGTTGTTTTCAAGATGCTCATATTACTTATTGGCTGCTATTTGAACCTTGATACAGATCTATTGATTCCTTTGGCCTTTCTGTGACTTTCCCTCTGGAGCATCTGATCATGGTTCATCCTTGGAAAAGGCTGAATTGTTTTCTTTGACTATGTTACACTAAAAAAACCCTATGGTTGAAAAGTACAAAACTGGGCTTGAGCAGGTACCCAGGGTGGTGGGAAATTAGATAAACTGAATTCTTGGGGGACTTGTAAAAGGTGGAGAGCTGGCCAGGTTATGGATTAAACAAGCAGTAAATCTTCTTCCAGTGTCTGCCACATGTTCAAATGCTGCCGTCTGTCCTCAGAAGACAAATAAAGATGTGTCTCTGCCCCAAAGGACAACTTTTTGGGGGAATTTCTAGATTCAGGGCAGTCCCTCTAGTTGTTACAGTTGCTTTTTTATCACTATTTTTTTTTTTTCTACCATGGGTACTTTCAAGGCTACAAAGCAGCTTTGCTTGTGCATTTGTCATGTTCTGGTCAGCAAACTAGGACCATAATGAAAAACCTCCAAACATATCTTCAGGCCTGTGGTTTTCACATCTGTCTGTCCCTGGCAGCAGTGGCTGGACAGACCTCAGCTGAGGAGCAAGGCTGGTGCAGTTTTCCAAAGTTTGGAAGCTGCAAAGGCTTGCGTTGTGTGCTCTGGCTGGTCAAATAGTCCCAATGTTTGGGTAACATGAACCACAGTCAGGACTGTGGGAAGCTGTAGACACCGTTCTACAGCTTCACAAGAGATGTGGAAGGGGAAATGGAAACCCTACATCCTGCATGAACACCTGAGTCTTGGCAGATGCTGGTCCAACCCTGGGGAAGAAGAGGGTGGAAACTACAGTAGATTTAGCCCCTCCTTGCTTGCCTTTCCCTTATATATAACTTTTCTGACTCATTAGACATCTCTGAGGTACTCACTCTAATCAAACAAAACGTCAATGCGACTTCCAGCACGTATTCTTGCTGGTCTAGCCCATTGAGACAGGTTTGCTCCTTCAAAGAGGCCAATAAAAGCAGGATTTGCCAAGGCAAAATCTTTTTTTTCCTGATTTAACTAGATCAGCTTGGGCTGTGTTGTAGCAAGGAAAGTTGGCGCGTTTCAGTGAAATTTGGCTGCGCTTCTGAATTACTGTTTGGAAAAGTTTCTCCTCTTTTCTCTCCTGTCTTCTCCATCAACCAGCCCTTGGATCTCAGTCTGAGCTGTCATTGCTTCCTTATTTATCATCATGCAGAGTGGATCTTTTGCCTCCTGCTTCTGTATATCCCCCTGCCTAGATGAGTAAATGTTCTGGTTTGTGGGGTATTTTCGTAGCCAGTACAGAAAGATGCTTTGGTTAAAAAGATGCTGTTGGAGAGAGATGCTCATGCTACAGAATTATTATTGTAAAATTAAAGTGAATCCTAAATGTAATAAAGAATAAAAGAAGGGAGGTGCCGTGTGTCACTACTCATGGCATTATGATAATTATGCTTCCAAAGCAGATTTTTAATTTGTACCGTGCTAGAGTTGTTGACTTGAATTAATAATCCAATAAACCTATAGATTGTTGCTGCAGGCAGGCATGTTATAGCAGGCCAAACCTAATAATTTAGAAGCAGTTTAGTAAGCTCGATAGCATCTACGGTACAATTGCTTTTATGGGCTGGTTTATCCCATTTGGCACGACCTTGTTTGTTTCTAGTGTGCTGCTGAGTTCTGAATTTACTGCCGCAACCCAAGAATAGCTTGTCTAATTTCTCTTGATGGGGCGAAATGAGCCTGTTTGGGTAATGATATGACTAGCTTTCCAACATCTCTGTGCTGGAGAGAGGTGACTGTCTGAGAGGAGACTAAGGAATAGATGTGAGATGACAGTGATGAAAGGGATGCTTGTGTACTCTTCAGAGTGGGCTTATTTCTGCCTTGATTTATAGTTTTTGTAGGTCCTTTTGCTCTGTGAGTTTGTTGGCTGACAGAGCAGAACTTCCTTTGTTGCTCTTGAATGCTTTCTGGGAAGCAGTTTGGTGGAAAAAAAAAACTCCTGAGAATTTTTATGTTAAAGTGAGAGAAAAGTAGGACAGGAATCCTCATGCTCCACAGGGAGCATGGCCAAAGCTTTAAGTCACCCAGACTGCATAGCTCTAATATCAGCTGAGAGTCTGGAGATGGTCAAGATGCTCGTGTTACTCACAATCCAGTGTGGTGTAGATGCCTGCATTATGCTTGAGGAATAAAGCCCTTGAATGATCTGAAATCCAGAGAAGGATGGGACTGGTTTGGTTGAGCCTTGGCGAGCGAAGGCATAAACCTTGCTCTAAAGTCATGTCCTGTTGCTTTCAAAGCTGTTTGGGGATGTTTAGCCCTTGCAAGCAAGCTTTGTGCAGAGTATCTGTGAGTTCTACTGATCCCAAGTCCATAGCTGGTGCAGGGATGGCAGTTTTTTAGAGGCTGCTTTGCACCAAATGGAGGATCTGGCTCTCATTTTTTAGCAAGTGTCTAGTGACTCTAACCTAGGAAACCTCGTAGGTGGTTTGAGGTATATATACATAATAGTGTCTGGTGAAAGGGCGAAGCTGAAATACTTGGAAGAAAGATGGGCTCATCATACTGAGCCCTTCCTAATCCATCTAAGGAATGCTCCGTCTCGGTCTCAAATCAGGAAGATTTCACATTTAACTGTGTGCCTTGACCAGCCTGCATGTGACGGTGGAGTAGTGGGATGCTCGACTTTTTACTCCACCAGTGCAAGAAACGAGTTAAAGAAGAGATCTCCTTATTTTTTGCTATATCAAGCCCTGTGAGAAAGCAGAGGAGATGTGATTTCATTCAGTACTGACTTGTATACTCAATTTATTACCCAAGCATAGGCATAAAGCATTTTTTGTGTACCACACAACTTAGTTTCGATGAGGTGGGGTTTGTTGTTTTTTTTTTTTAAATACCTGCCAGCAGAAAACTGAGTTCAACCTTCTTCTCCAAGCTATTGTGTGATTCTGACACATTTATTTTATACTGTTTCTTGCATGACCCCAGGCAGCTACCGCATCTGTCTTGCGGTTTCCTACGTACACATCTGCTGTGTGAAATGGCAATCACTGGGGAACGCTGCGTGCTAATAACTCAGTTTTGCAGACAGCATTAAGCATATCAAGAAGAAAAAAGATTTGGCCACAAGAATAAATCTACCAGTTCCTCTGAAGTCCAAATCATACGCTGGAGACCTTCTAATGCAGGCGATGTGCAAGGAGAGGGCTTCAGTCTGTCCGATGAGCACAACACAAACTTCTGGACCACAAGGGTTGGAGGACCATCACCAGTGAGGAGAAAGCACTGGGGCACCGTTTTCCCAGCCGAGTAGACGACTGCTGAATAAATACTTTCAGTGAATAGTCACTTGGTGGCACTGAGCAGAACTGAAATTGGTCTGGGCCGGTTCTGTTCTTAAAACTGAATTAACCCATGGGCTTTGGCTGAGAGGCGAGTGAATTTAGCTCATAGTTTCCCATCCATGCAACCTATGCCTCTGGGTATTTCCAAGTGGAGAGAGACCTTTCCGTTCCTGTGTTGCATTTTTCAGACATGGATGTATCAAGCCAGAGGGAGGTGGTGTACTCCAAGATGTACCCAAGGACATGATGTGAATAAGCGTAAGGGACCACCAAGCTTGATCTGCTCTTGTTTGGTCCAGCATCTGTTATACTGGAGACATGGCTAAACTGGTTTTAGCACCCGTCTCTGGCCACAAGTCTCTTGCTGGAAATACCGACATCCATATGCAGTTCTTCCTGTGGCTTCCTAATTTGAGGTTGAGGGGGGTCACGTTCCACCTTTTTCCTGTCTCTCACCTCCTGCGCGCTCAACTGTAAATTAGGTTGGGCTGTGGTCACAGTCTGCTTCCAGGCTGCCGCCATGTGATTTATTAACACTATGGGGTTTTTTTTTTTTTGGTCTGGCACAGCGCAATCATCGCGTTAGGCTTTTTGTGGGGGTCCTGGGCTGGAGAAATCAGTTCTGATGTTGTTTCCTTAATGGATTAACAATCGGCAGAAAAGCTTTGCTCATCAAACATTCATGCCCTTTTGCTGGTGGAAAAAAAAATGTTTCTAATGTCAGGCAGGAACTGGCTCTATCCTTGTATCCTCTTAGTCTTTTGTGTTACTCCCAGGGCTACTGGCCACAGCCAGCAAACGCTTTGGGAAATGCCCCCTGTGATGCGAGACGGGTAATTGAAAATTCAGCTGTCTTTCAGGCACGAGGTGATGGTGCTAGCAGTTGTTGAACTTTCAGCATCTAATGGAGATCATTTGGAGCTAGAATGTCGAGGGAGATGATGGAAGAGCCTTTGCTTGAATAATTCAGGCAGAGTCTGAATGAAGACCGATGGGGAATAATCCTGTGTTACTGGAAATGGCAGTCCACATGATGGGCACAGCTGCCCAGCAATCCCATGCAAGGCACATGGGGCTTGGGGCCACCTTGCTTCAGTGACCAAAGCTCACAGTTCAATCTATCTTTGTCTTTTCTTTGTCACGAGTTTCCTAATAAAACATAATCAGTTTGGTATGAAATGCGACAGGACAATTCGAACGATTGCGTCTCTTAGGGAGGCAGGAGCTACTGCTTGTGCTTAGCACTCAGTGCCATGGATTGCTTTAGAGCTACTGCTTTTCCTTTTATTTGCCTCTTCTAATAGCTGCAGCATGTTTGGTACTGGAGTAAGTCCAAAGTGAGTCTCCTCTTGAGCTTGTAGAGCTTAAACAGCAGATGCACCTCCTACCTCTGAGCTTCCTGGCCTGTTTTTGGATGGGAAGAAACAAAAGAGTCCTAATGCATCTTTGCAAAATACCCGTGATATTCTCTTAACGGATTTGAAGCATTAATAACCTGACTGCCGAAGAGTGATTTTTATCACATCTATAAAAAATCAGAAATATGGCTTTGCAAGTCCTATATTTAGAAGTTCCATCAGTCTCGCTGAAATGGGAGCCGAGGTGCCGAAGATAATTTGGATATTTCCTGTGACAAAGAAACCTGGATTGTTTGGATGGGCATCCTGCAGGCAGTTGACAGCCTCGTGCTTGGCTGTGGGTTTGTAAATCAGGCTTTACTTTTCCATTGCCCTGTGCTTTGTGTAGGCAATATTTACCTACGTATTGTCAGTATGAACAATAAGCAGGCCATAAGCAGGTGTCTTATACCTAACATGCCTTGATATAATTAGTCGTAATTATGAACCATGACTGCCACCGCTATTAATTGAAATATTAGGCATCCGTTCCTCACTAGCTGTTTCTGGCTGAGGCTCTGAGATGCACTGAAGAGCTCAGGGCCCGAAAAAGCCCAGCTAACAAGTGAAACCAGAACTATGGCCCATTGCAGACCTTCCATCTCCCAAAACATCGACCTCAACAAAACAATCTTCTATTTAGGGATTTTGAGGTCAAAGCCCACAGAGATGGCAGATGCCTTTTCAGTGACTGTGCGGATAACTTTCCTGCTGTTTTATTTTTTTGTTTTATTGCGTGAGCAATTATACATTTGTAGGGACAGGGAGAGAAATGGTTTGGAAAGCTTTTTTTGGGGAGGTAAAAATTAAATTAATGTAAAATCCAAATTGTTTTTTCTCTCTACCATACATTTGTCTTCCCTTGTTACTCCTTCAAGTCCAAGATATTTATCATGGTCTGAACAGAGCAGGAGGAGAGAAAAATCACTTCTGATAGCAATGTGGTCAGCAGTCCTTAGAGCATCTTGACTGTCTGCCAAGGGTCCCTTCCATCGTGCAACAAGGAAATAAAGATTGAAAAGCTGCTCGTAAACTTCTGAAGTGAAAAAAAAATGCATGTGGCAACCTGTGTGCCCAAGCTGGCTGCTCAGCCTTTCTGCAAGGCTCTTTCACTTGAGGAAGGTACCTTGAAGGGTGTCCACGTATTGCGCTGTTAATGCCTGGATGGGTTTCACCTCCCTGCTTCTCTCCTGCCACTTCCACTGAAGTTTCTGCTAAGGACAAGATACCCAATGAGGGCTTCTTTTGACTGTTTTAATGCCTACCTGGGAAGGGTTTCTGGATGCAAAGGCTTGAGCTGATCTCTGGAAACTCTAGGTACTGAGTCCTACTATCCCTTGCCCTGGTACTTCAGCTTCTGTGCTTGTATGTCGAGGATATTATTGGCCTGTCCGCCGGGTTACCTTGTGCCTTAAGGAGCTTCATACAGACTATAACTTAATGGGGATTAATTGGGATGGCAAGGGAGCAGTACCCTCCGATAGTGGATGTGGCAGCCCGTGGCCATTACGTGAGGCTGTGCTGGGACAGCTGGGCTGATACCCCCACTGTTCAGATCATGGCCCCGTCTCTCTTGATGTCCAGTAAGATATGAGAATAAATTAATGCCACATGAGAAACAGAGACTGTAACTTGTTAGCCCATGGGGAAACAACTTTATTCCCATTAATCATCATGGGGAGCACTAATGAAAGACCAGCCAGAGAAATTATCTGGTATAGCTGTTTTAAAAGATAAGAAAGGTGATGGTATACCAGGATCTGAGCTGCAGGGGTGGGATGTTGCTGTGATCTTCTCCTCTCTTTTCCCTCCTGTTGTTTGCCTAGCTTCATGGGTTGGGTTCTTCTCCTGCATCTCTTGTTCACAGCAAGGGGCTAAACTGTCGTTGCCTGCCTGTCTGGATCATCCGTGAATTGGAGGTGGGTTTTCTGGGTTGCGGCACAGTCCCTAGTAGATGAAAAGCAGCATAAAGTGGAAGTAATTGATCTCCTTTCCACCCTGCTCTGTGCAGGGAGGAGGTGGTGGCACATCCACGAAATGCCGGTGCACGCAGAGCCCTGCAGCCGCCTGCCGCTGCAATCGCACCCTTTCTCCCTTAGCTGCAAAAATCAACATTTACACCCAAGGAGGCCAGTCCTGCTCTTACTGAGCCGTTTGTTGTGCTCTGGTGCTCGTGGCATTTTTGGCTCCTCTATAAAGGGGCTTGTTTTCACGCCAGTAAAAGAAACTTTGTGAGCAGTTAATTTTTTTAAAACTTGTGGACAGTTGAGGAAGTGAGTAATGAATATATATATTAGTCCTCTGGACATGTTAAATCTGTGGTAGTGTGTGGGAGAGCTCAAACTCTGCTGTTACTTATCACGGAGGGTGGAATGTGACTTGACTTATGTCAAGGAAAGACATTCCTTTGCTCCATGAGAAAATTGGTGAAGGAGCGTTGAATGCAGGCTTTATACCTTGGTACGACTCAGGTTGTGCCTAATTTTGGGCTGAAGCAAATGACTGCCTTAGTCTCTTCCACAGCAGGAGAAAGGTGGTGTGTGGTTTCGATAAGAGTATCTTTTGGGATGCTATTGTTGACACTGTGGACAGTGCCTATGTCATGATCTATTCTTGTGCTTGGAAATATTTTTTATTAGCTTGATATGAAGCCAAAAGCCATGTTGTTTGTTGTCTATAAAATCCCAGGCTGCAAAACAGTGATGCTTTGGGAATTCTCTCCCTGCATGCTTCCCCTAACTGTTTTCCCATGCACAGTATCTGTCTAGTCCATTCCTCTCGTGGCCAGAACAGAGGCTTTATCTCCAACTCGTGAAATACCTAGGTTGAGTTGAGCAAGGAGATTGTGTGAAAGCAGGTTGCTCATGCAAGATGTCCAATGTCATTGTGGTGGGTTGACCCTGGCTGGATGCCAGGTGCCCACCAAAGCCGCTCCATCACTCTCCCTCCTCAGCTGGACAGGGGAGAGAAAATATAACGAAAAGCTCATGGGTCGAGATAAGGGCAGGGAGAGATCACTCGCCAATTACCGTCAAGGGCAAAACAGACTCGACTTGGGGAAAATTAATTTAATTTATTACCAATCAAATTGGAGTAGGATAATGAGAAATAAAGACTAAATCTTAGAACACATTCCCCCTACCCCTCCCTTCTTCCTGGGCTTAACTTCACTCCCGAATTCTCTACCTCCCTCCTCCGCAGCAGCGCAGGGGGACAGGGAATGGGGGCTGTGGTCAGTTCATCACACGTTGTTTCTGCCGCTCCTTCCTCCTCACGGGAGGACTCCTCACACTCTTCCCCTGCTCCAGCATGGGGTTCCTCCCATGGGAGACAGTCCTCCATGAACTTCGCCAACATGAGTCTTTCCCATGGGCTGCAGTTCTTCACAAACTGCTCCAGTGTGGGTCCTTTCCACGGGGTGCAGTCCTTCAGGAACAGACTGCTCCAGCGTGGGTTCCCCACAGGGTCACAAGCCCTGCCAGCAAACCCGCTCCAGCGTGGGCTCCTCTCTCCACGGGGCCACAGGTCCTGCCAGGAGCCTGCTCCAGCGCGGGCTTCCCACAGGGTCACAGCCTCCTTCGAGCATCCACCTGCTCTGGTGTGGTGTCCTCCAGGGGCTGCAGGTGGAGATCTGCTCCACTGTGGACCTCCATGGGCTGCAGGGGGACAGCCTGCCTCGCCATGGTCTTCACCAGGGGCTGCAGGGGAATCTCTGCTCCAGCGCCTGGAGCACCTCCTCCTCTCCTTCTTTGCTGACCTTGGTATCTGCAGGGCTGTTTCTCTGATATTCTCACTCCTCTCTCCAGCTGGAATTGCACAGGTTTTTCTCCCGTCCTTCTTCAATACGTTATCCCAGAGTCTCTACCCCTGTCGCTGATGGGCTCAGCCTTGGCCAGTGGTGGGTCCATCTTGGAGCCGGCTGGCATTGGCTTTATTGGACACGGGGGAAGCTTCTAGCAGCTTCTCACAGAAGCCACTCCTGTAGCCCCCCAGCTACCCAAACCTTGCCATGCAAACCCAATACAGTCATGTAGGAGAGCTGCAAGATGAGCACTTTTGCCTGGCATGTTTTACAACCAATGAGTGGTGAACCAGGAGCAATCCTGAACTTTGACCATCTGGGTTATTTTCAGTGCGAGTTCTTTTGAACTTCTAGGAAATTTCTAGATGTGGCACTTCGGGACATGGTTTAGTAGGCGTGGAGGTGTTGGGTTGACAGTCAGACTAGATGATCTGAGAGGTGTTTTCCAACCTTAATGATTCTATGATTCTATTCTATGAAATGTCCTCTTCAGGTTAGCTGCTTAAAGGAGAGTGGAAAGTCAGGCTGGCTGTGGTGCTGCTTTGAAAAAAAACTCTCGAGTACAGCAAGGTACAGAAACAGTGATATGGCAGACCTGCTATTTTTGGAACACCTTCCATTGGAGGAATTGAAGTGCTTTAATCAGTGTGCAGCTCATGATGAGAGGGATAATTATTCCCATTTTTACAGTGTGGGAATATGAGAGAGATTAAAATGTCTTTTCTGAAATTGCAAACAATTTTATGGTAAGGAAATGAACTGAGCTTTCCCTCTAAAGAGCATCCTCCCAGTGTGCTTTGGTTGTCTCCAGGGGCACCCACTGGGCATCCCAGCAGAAATGTTAAGTTTGCTCTGATTCTGGAAAGGTGAATTGGGAATGTCCCTCCCTTGGGGGCCCAGTACCTCATCTCACTTGCGATGTCCCCCGCTCATTGCGTGTCTTTATGCTTTTGCTGCAGATGATCATATGGTAATAAACGAAGAGAAGAAAACTATATTTATTTGGACAGTGCCATTATTTTGGGATTTGAACAGTTCACGTGCCGGCTTGCTGTTGGAACGCACCAGGAGACAAAGCGGTTGCAATGCCTTTTTCAACACAGGCATAGAGCAATCAGGCTCTCGCTCCTGCTTAAAACAGGATGGAAACAAGTTACTTCCCTTGTCTGCAAGTTGGCTGCTTGCGTTTTAGTCATGGTGATGGATACTGAAAGGAGATGGCTGCAGGGTAATCTCATGGCTTCCCTCTAGACAAGCGTGGCAGAGTTGTTATATAATTCGACTTTTCTATGCCAAAATCGTAAGCATCACAGAAAAAGGCCCAGTTGCAACAACAGTGACGTGTGATTTGTCAGAGCTGCTGGAAAGCGGAAAGGGGACCTTGCGTAAGTCAGATCTTCAGCTTCTTTGCTGCAGCTTTTATTAGCCAGTAATTTTTGCTTATTGTCATCATCATTTTTGTGCCTTCCAGACAGTGATTTCTGAATAACACAAGCATTTAGATATCTACTGCTTTATAGCTTTCCTTGCTGCTGTCCTCAGCTGGAGTCCAGCTGACCCATCAGGCAGGGGTAGTCAGCCCTTGGGTAGGTTGGATGGTGACACCCCATGTGGGTAGTCAGCCCTTGCAAATGCCTTTTTAAGCTGTCGTTACCTGTCACTTGTGACACTGATGGAGAGAGAAGAGCGAGCCTATGTGGATTTCCACCTGGGGAAATGTTCTGGTTTGCCTTTTGGCACCACTTTTGTTGATGCTCCTGGCTTAGCTTTCTCCTTCTGCATCTGCTGGTGTGGGCATGGCCCTCTCTGCAGGTGGACCAAAATGACCACTGCAAGACCAAGCTTGGGTTTGGGGTTGGCAGATTTCATGTGCATCGCCTGTCACCTTGTGTGGAGCTACAACATGTTGGTATCTGTTGTTCGTATAAAGCAAGGAGCCAAGCAAGATTTTCCTAGACCCAAATTGAGTCTAATCTGAGGTGTAATACAGGAGTCCTTTCAGATTGGCCCTGCCAGGGTGAGCTTCCTTGTCGTTTTGTGAATGTGTGGTCTTGCTCTCTGTGCATCGCTCCTTTGACTCCTCCTCCTTTCAAGTTGAAGGCTGTTTGTCTTTCCTTTTGAAGGAAGGTGGAAGACCTCATATTGATACCAAGAATGGCAACCATGACCTTTTTTACTGTCAGGCTTTTTTCTTCCAGCACTGCTTGGTGATGCTCTCACCCTTTCAACCAGCGAAGAAATCCTTGGGGTTTTTCTTGTGCCAAGCATCATGACAAAGGAGCATTTTTAGAGTTTGGTTTGCAGACATTTGCTGCTAAGAGAAGGGGTGCAAGGGAAAGAAACTGTCCAAGGAATAAGCTTACTGGCTGTTTCTTCTCCCAGTCCAATCCTTTGCCCTTGCATCTGTTTGACATCTGTACCAGACTATTTGGGATAGGACTATTTGCTCTGAACCAGAGCATTTCACAACGGCATTCCTGTGAACACTCCTGAAACACAGTAATTCTCTTTAAATAGGGATAAATATTCAGTATTTATCCTATCCACCATTCTTCCTGATGAAAGCCATGCTTATTAAACTCATAAACACCAAGCAGGAAAGAGCTGGAGGCACGTCAGAGCCTGGGATTAAACTGAGCTGACAAACTGCAAAAGCAGTCTGGGGCCAGGACAGAAATAGGATCAGTAAAGGCAAACGCGGAGCTATTTCCTCTAGCATTGAGTGATCTGTTGAGATGCAGGGTGGTTGGGCCACAGCTTTGTTGACGGTGTCTGGGGGTTTTAATGACTACAAACTTTTCTAGGCCTGGCAGAGGATCCATCTAGCCAAGTATCTTATTTCCAACAGGAGCCAGAAGCAGACAGCTAGGGAAGACCTTCCAAAACCCCCAGGATGTGCACAAAATGATCCTCCTTCTGGTAATCAGTTTTTCTGAGATTTCTTGAGTAAGAGGTGGTATTGAGGCCATTACATTTAATAGCCTTCATTGGCTCTATTCTTAGTTAACTTACGTAGTCCTCTTTTCATTAAACCTGCTTTTATTAAACCTATTTTTAATCTTAAAACCCATTGCCCCAGGATGTTGATGCTTTAATTAAAGTGAACTATAATCTGAACACAAGTCAACAACATCATGTGCCTGCGGAGAGGACTATCATGAGACTGGGATGTGTTAGCAGGAATAACATCCTCAGGAGGCATCCAGGATGCAGTCCTCCTGCTGCTTGATGCTGATGAGAGCTCAGCAGGGATGCTGTGCCCAGCAAGGTGCTCCACTTCAGGCAAGGCTTGGACCTCATCCAGTTGGTCTGTGCAAGAGCGATGGGCTGTATTATTTTTTTTTTTCTAGATAAGCCTCATCAGTAGAGACTGAAAGAGCTGGACCTGTTTAGACTAGAAAAGACAGCTGCCTCCCCTTGGCCTCCAAATATGCAGCGTTTCGTAAAGAGAAAGGGAATAGTGCATCATTAGTATCAGTAATAGGTTTATAATGCGCCAGGGTCCCCTCTGGTGCAATACTCGAGTCCTTCGCATGGTCAGAAGCACTGGCTATCACTGCTTACGTTGTTTGGGAAAGATACAGTAGATTAAAAACAGACTGTCAGGAGCTGTGAAAATAGACTAAATCATGCTGTGGGGGGTAGATTGGGGAACCCCTATTGCTCTGTCCTGTTTTCTCATGAATCAGAGGCTCCCCGAGGGATTTTTGTTTACCTCTGTGCTGAATGAAAGACGAGGATGTAATTGCAGGAGGTGGAGCTGGTCTGGGACACTATTATTGCTGCAGAGAGTCCCCTGGGGCCACTAATAGCCAGAAACAGCCCTGGCTCCAGCTGTGCACCGTCTCGAACAGCACAGGAATTCCCGTTGCAGTGCCATCGAGATGTTACCTCTGTTCAGTGAAGCATACCTAGAGAGAAACTGGTCCTCTGTAATGGCAGAGTGTGGGGGGAAGGAGGGGCAGGCAAGTATGGGTTATCCCTTAATTTGGATACCTTTATCCCTTTGCTTGCTACCTGGGCAAGCAAAACTGCCCAATTGCTCCTCAGCTTTGCAGGGCTGCAAGCCCTGAAGCCTGGAGGGAATTAGCGGTCCTGCCTGACTACCCTTTCTGGTTGTGTTTTTGGAGGCTGGGAGCCGAGGTGTTTTACAAAGTGTAATAATGTTATTTTTGGAGATTTGGCTCTTTTTTTTGTTGCATCTGTTGATCTACAGTTCAATTACGGCAGCCCCAGCAGGAACACATATTTCAATAATATGTTCTCTGCCACTTTCTTTGACCTGCTAAATTGAATTGTAAATGGAGCATGTCATAGCTCAGAAACCTCATTCATGGCCTTCTCTAACAAGGTGTGCAGAGAGCTATTAGCCTAGTCTTTGCAATAATCAGATAAGATATGCCTGAGATGTGCAATGACTTTAGGAAGCATCTGGTTAGCTATCGAAGCCTCAGCAGCCAGAATGGTGGGAATGTTTTTTTTTTCCTCCTTACTTCAGACTCGTTGTCGGTTAGACTCAATTTCTTCCTTTTTCTTTCTATTTATTTGTTGGCAGATGTCTCTTATGCAAGACTACAGCGTGTTACCTAGGAGTAGTGAATCGGCCAAAGCCTTTGCAGTGTTTATGAAGTGGTTAGACTGGCTCAAATCGGTTGTGTTGACAGATGCATCCTTCCAATCAGTCCATCTCCTGCCTGGAGAGGGCTGTAGCAAACAGAAAAAGTCCCATATCTTATGAGATTTGAAGTACTAAGCAAAGATGGGGAGGAGGGAGAAAGTTGAGGATGAAGAGTAAAAAGCAGGAGCTGGAGAATGTGTTCAAGTGGAGTTTTGCACCAGATGTTCATGGTCTTGGTTGTTAGATGGAGAGATAATGAAGCCTTTGGACAGGTTACAAATTACTATGAGAGCTGACTGATGCACTGTGGAGTCCTGCAGACTGCTGCCTGCTCTCTCTTGCGTTCACGAGTCTTAAATCCAACAGAAGGATGAAAGCCTGATCCCTCTGCAGCCTCTCTAAGGTGGGGGAATTGAAGCCCAGGCGCCTTGATTCTGTTCCCAATGTACGTAAGGTCTGGTAGGTCAACATATGCTAGTCAAGTATATTGATTTGCTCACTTAAAGGCTTCAAATCCTTGGCGTGCAAAGTACTTTCCCTTTATTATATCCCTCTGCAATACGTGATTCAGCTATTGGATGTACTTTTGGCAGTGAAGGCTGATTGCATCCTGGGCTGTGATAGTGACAGTGCAGCCAGCAGCTTGAAGGATGGGGGTTTTCCTCTCTACTGACACTTGAGAGACCCCATCTGAGCACTGGGTCTGGTTTGCAGCTCCTCAAAACCAGGCAGGCAATAACAGACAGACTCCAAAATGGTTGGACCTGGAGCCTGGGACATACGAGGAGAAGCTGAGAGCTGGGGTTGTGCAGCAGGAGAAGGGGGGGATCTTATGGCTCTCTGCAACTATCTAAGGAGTGGTTGTAGAGAAGAAGATGGAGCTAGGCAAGAGGCAATGAACACAAGCTCTATCAAAGGAAATTCCAGTTAAGATAGTAGGAAAGTTTCTCCCCATGGGGATGGTCAAACCCTGGATCAGGACCTAGAGGAGGGTGGGAGTTTCCATCCTTGGAGACATTCAGACCTTGCTGGGACATTGCCCTGAGCAACCTGACCTGAGTTGGCCCTGCTTTGAGTGGGAGTTTAGAGCAGAGCCTGCCAGAGGCCCCTTGCTGCCCTCGGTTACTTTATCTTTAAATGTTTATTGGGGTCTACATTTGATGTTTGACACTGTGATCAGAGCTAATGAGCTCAAAATCAACTGGGATGGAGAACTGTTCACATTTATAGTACGCAAATCACTGTTTTAAGGACTATGCATTCAAATACTGTGAGTTATTAATGAAATTTTGTAACTTCACTGTAGGAACCGAAGTATTGTACACATTGACAAAATGCTCCAGCTGATATTTGTTCTTTTTTATCCTCAGTTCCTAGTTCTAATGGGTGCAGCTGGAAGATGTAGTCATCTTTCATCTTCAGAGATGATTTAATAACTTGCTTGAAGATTTTCTTTTGTTTGTTCGAATGAATTCCAATTGGGTAATCTGGAAATGAAGAATCATGCCTTCGATTTTTCTTTTGTATTCACTGGATAAATGTTAGCTTGCCTCCTTTCCGCTCTAAGCTAATACTGATAAATGCCTGCAGGAAATTGATTCTTGAAAATGTCAGAAAATAGAGTAGTGAAGACTCATTAGTAAACTCTTCATTGTATCCGGGAGTGAATTTAAACGACCTGAAAACACACTTGAGTAATGGTGGTGCTCCAGTTTGAGTCCAGCTCTTGTATTTGCTCTTGAGGTAGAGAGCAGTTATTTAGGACTACGTGGCCTTGATCCTTCAACAGAATCCATTCATTTGCTAAAGGCAGGTGCAGGCCTGGACCGGTGGATATTCAGGGACACAAGGATGGTGTGCGCTGCAGGAAGACAAAATGCCTTTTCTGTCCTGCTGCATTTGCAAGTTTGAGGGCCTGGTTGTCTTGGATGTCTCTGTGAATGCTGTCTCAGCATGGAGATTTATGGTGTCTTGTGGGAAAATGATAAATATCTCATGGCAGGGAGATGGAGATGAGATTCATCCACAGGTTGCTTGGCTGCTCTGGTTAATATAGCTTAGCTCTTCTGAGAGCTCTGCATTTAATCTGGTAAGTGCTTTCTTCTGGGGTGAAGGCTTGAATTTAAAAGGAGTCATGGGAGAAGGACTGTTTAGATGCATAGTGATGGAGCAAAGAACAGAGGAGGGATTCAGGAAGACCTCACCGTAGCCCAAGGGAAGTCAGTGGGCATCTGGACATCTGATCTGTGTGGAGCTATGGAGGTACTTAATGCACCTTGTTTGAAGTTACTGCTTGCTCTGGTGGTTTTGATGTACTTTTAATAACACTGGGTAACCCTAGCTGCTCCTGGATGATGTCCTTAGAATTGTAAGCAGATCTGATCAGCATGCATTAAACCAAACAAGCAGTCTAAAGGAGCTGTTGTCTAGAGATCCTAGTGCTGGCAGGGCAGAACTGATGTAGGATGGTTTTCTCCAACTATGGATGTGACCTGTGATGGGGAGAAGACTGAAGCCAACAGAGCATGGACCCAGGGTTGGGTTGCGTGCAAGTAAAAAGCAAATGAGATTGGTGGCTAGGCTTAGGATAGCAGGCTGGCGTTCAAGAGGCTGAGGTCTGTCCCTGTCCCTTGCCCCTGTCCTCAGCATGTCACGTCACCACTCCAGGCTTTTGGGTTTTCCCCTTTGACTTTTCCATATTGCCCAGTTTGCAGCTGCAGTTGTTCCAGCAGTGTGGTTGGATGGGTGGAACTGGAGAAAGATGCCCACGTTTGATTTTCGTGTGTGTGTGTATGTGTGGTCAGATCCATGTGCTGTTGTTCTCCATCTGCTTGTGCGTGTCCTGACCGATGTGCTGCCAGGTTTTGGGAGGGCTCAGTCTCTCTCCAGTTTCCTCTGATCAGAAGTTCCAGCCTCAAGCTGAGATGCCCTTCAGCAAGAAATTGCTTTAAAATGGTATATTTCCTATAAAAGGCTTCCGTTTTTCACAACTGGAATTTTTCTGACAAAAAAAAGGGGGGGGGGGGGAAGACATTGTCAAAAAGCTGTTTCCTGCTCTAGTTTGATTTTTATTTACTTATTTAATTATTTTTAATGAATGAACAGGAGGTTTACTGTGTTCAGGAGACAGAGAATGGGTAGGGTCCGCCACAAAGACTGAAAGCCATGAATTCCCAGAGGCACTTTGACTTGAACAAGAGCCCTCTTCATGTCAGATGACTGGAAATTCCAGAAACCAGTCTGTCCCTCCGATTGCTCCTTCATTGCTAGCTGGGGAGTGCAAGCTATGCTGGGAGAGGCTCTCCAGCAGGCACCTCGCATGGCATGCTGTGGTCCTGGCTCAAATGGTGGTATTTGCAGAAAAGCTGGAAGGAGCAGACTGAAAGTTGAGACTGTTTAGCACCCCTTGTACACAAAGTTATCGTGAAAATCCTCTCCGGTCACGGGGACTGGAGGTGGAACACGTTTCTATTAACGTTGATGGAAAGAGACCCATGGGCTGGATGGCGGGGAGATATTCACACCATCCAGTTGTAGGTGTTGAAAGTGAGAAGGTGGTTTCAGAGGCTCTTTATATAGCCAACAAAGAGAGGGTCAGCTTCCTCCAGGGCAAATTTAGATGATTTAATCAAAACCTTTGTTTGGAGCAAACCTCTCATTGACTGTACCTGGAGACCTCTATAGCCTCACATATGCGTAGATAATAATTCTTGTCCAGGGTAGCTATAGATAAATACACTTGCTATTTTTTCAGTATGGAGTGACTTCCTTCCACAGTTTTTCAGTAGCTGGTTATATTTATTAGAAACAGGCTTCACGTCTCTGATCACAGAAACCTCTGACCAGAACACAGATCCTACCAGCAGGTGAAATGGAAAAATGATTTTAACTAACTTGTTGGATTACTCTGCATGATGTTTATTACAACTCAGTGTTAATGTGGAGAAGTGAGTCAGATGTTTTTATGGCTCTGGCTTGCACTGACTTTTTCCAAACATGGGACCATAGAGCACTCAGTTTTCGAATTTGGAAAGCCAACTATTTTAAGAGGAAGGTTGAAAAATACGTATTTTAAAGGAGGAGGGGGATCTCTGAACAGTTTTGGCAGAATAAACCTCAGTCCTGCTCGAAGTCGCAATGAGACAAGAAGGGTGTCTGCTCTGCCAATAGCACTTAATAACGAGTTATTTCCTGGTGCAGTGTGAAATATAAATTAACAGTCAAGAGGAATGCAGAATTGAAAGGGAACTCAGTTTATCCACTTTCCTGAAATAATGAATCTCGCAATAAAAGATTTTTGGTTCAAAGCCAGAGTGCAGGGGAGCGAGTTGGAGTTTTTCTATTGATTTTCGTGGGCTCGTCTGACACTTTTAGCTGCCCTTCAGCCTCCCCACTGTCACGCTGTCTTTCCAGTCGGTAGCAAAGGCTACCCGTCTTTCCTGTCTTTGCTCTTCAATGAAGGTGGTGTCTTTACATAGTGGTCTGTGGTGAAGGGCTTTTTTTTTTTTTTTTTTTTTCTTCCTTGCTCTGTGGTTTAGGGTTTTTGGCTTCCCTTTGTAAATGTTAGTGATGATCTTTCTTGATTTGAGGCCCTCCAGGCTAAGGGAGCTTTAAGTCTGAAGGGAATCAACAGTTGGGGTTTTTTTATTTTTTTATTTTGCTGTTTGAGCCCCTCTTTTGAAGAACTGTCTTCTGTTTCACTGAATTTTGTTAAAAGACCAAGGCACCTGTAGAGCCAACTCACTTGAATTGTGAATGCGAATTTATTCTTCCCTTCTTTTAAGCCCCCTTACACTCTCTGTGAAGGGTTTTCATGGAGCGTTGTGAAGAAGAAAATTATGGTACCTCACTTTCCGCGCTCGCCTGACTTAAACTTCTTCCCCAAAACAGTATGTTGTTTCCTCTGACTGGCTCAGTGGTGGCTTAGTGTAAAGTTGTGACTGGTCTTAGTGTAAAGTTGTTAATGTTTTCTGGCTTTTAGTCTTTTAAAGAAAAGACCTTTTAATCGGGAAAAGAAATCTGCTTTGTTGTGCACCTCCTCACTTTCAAGCAACCACAACCTCACCCCTACTTTTAAGGCCCTTTAGGTGAAATCTTGGTCGCTGTGATTTCAGCTGCTCTGGGAGAGCTTTGGGGACCTACTGCCACAGAGGGTTTGACGAGAGGATCTGTGCAATCCTCACAGTTGAATGTGAATCAAAAGGGGGGACTGTAAAAAAAAAAAAAAAAAAAAAGTCTGTTTCCAACTGTGAGCTGCCATGATTGTCTATACTGGTATAAACTGGGGCAAGCTCCCAGCAGCATTACAGGAGTGGCATTTGACTTCCTTCACCGGAAAGCTTCTAGGGATGCACACACAAGTTGGAAGGGACTCAACTTCGCCCACGCTGATTGATTGCTGGACCGTTGTTTGCTATGAGCTAATCCGTGGAGGAATGGAGCCCTAATCCGTCCAGCACTGGCATTTCCTCTTACCCATTCACAGTTCAAAGCAGGCTTCTCTCTTTCCAGTTCATTTTGAAACTCTACGTTGCTTCTGGGTGCCAGAGAGGATGCTGGAGGCGGTAGGCTTGCTTTAGAGGGGCTTCTGCAGTTTCATCCCAAGGCCGGGAGATGTATGTGCCTCTCAAGGATGCAAGTCCTGCTGCTCCCTTGGGGTGAGCTGACAGGGGTCTCCAGCAACCACTGCAAGTGGAGGAGGGCATTGCAGGACCAGTGTTGACTGGGGTGACTCTAGCAACTTCAGTGAAGCAAATGTTTATGCTTTTGCTTCATCCATAGGCTGCCAGCAAATCAACTGGCTCTAGCCTTGGCTTTTCTTGGCTTTAATGGAGCAGACCTTGAGCCAATGCAACCTCCTCCTCCAGCTGGGCGCATAGGAGGAGTGAGGGGAGCAACTTAGCTCGTTGCACAGCATTTTGGTGACCTTTGGGAATATACTTGGTAACAAATAAGCAATTTAATATGGTCTCACACGTTGTACCCCTCTGTTTTGCCTGCATGCCCCAGGCAGGGCCTGGGACATACTTTCTGATAGACCCAGCTTAATTATAAAAATATTTAAGCCTCCAGAAGAGGGGCACGTGTAAATGCAGTGACAGCCACTTCTGATCAATGGAGTCTCACCCTGGGTGAGATCTTGATTTTGAGATCTTAAATGTTCCTTCTCTGTTCTGAGTCCAAATCACACTCTCTTTAGATCCTGATGCTATACCAATCTGGTTTTTGGCAAGATAATGGCCGATTTGGTGATCTAAAGGCTTGATAAGTGTTCATCAAGTAAATTATCAAATGGACATGGTTCTGTCCTCTCTAGAACAGCACAGCGTTGAGTTGTGTTCACCCCATAATTCAGCAGGGAATAGCTGTGGCAGGCAAATGCCCATTAGCTCTGCGCGTGGCTAGTTTTGGCAGAGGATCGCTTTCTAGTGACAGCCAGGATACCTTCTCTAAAGAAACTTTTCAAAAAGTGTGGATTTGTTGGTTGAAGCATTTCTTTGGTTTACAAATGGTGTCACACTAAGAGGTGTCTTCCAGCATATGTGCAATCAGCCTAGAGTGTAGAAATGGGTGAGAAATCTCATCGCTTCTAATATAGCAAGTTTGACTAAATTGAAATAGTCCCTGTAGGAGGGGGTAGGTGGGAGTGTGTATGTAGATGAACTTCATAATATCTCCTACAGATCTTACAGGAAATAAAATAATCTTCCTGAGCCTCCCTGCTTTCCTGTGCCACCGGTGCCAGGTGGTAAATAATGCTGTGACCTTCGTTGCGGCAGAAGAGGCTGGCACAGACTTCAGTTAAGCAAAACTAATCCCCGAATTGGAAAATCTCTTCTGTGCTCTGTGAGGTGAAGTTCAGGGCTATTTTTAACACGTTGGATTAAAGCGTGCAGCACAAGAGCAGGTAAAATGCACAAGCCAACTTCACAGTTGAATCACAAACTGGCTCTTTCTGTGGCAATTTTTTTTTTTTTTTCCATCATCCCTTACTTTGGAGTTGGTTATGCTCCCACCTGACATAGGGTGGGCATTGGGGATGCACAATAGTGGTGGAGAATGTGGACAAAACCCTGATTTTTTTTTTTTTGTTGTTGTTTGGTTTGGGGTTTGTTTAATGATTCTGTGATTTAAAATAATTTAAAAATCACTGACAAACTATAACTTGGTAACATGTCTCGGCCTTCATTTGTTTCCTTTTGGGGGTCTTTTGATTATGTCTGTAGATGCTCTTGCAGTAAGAAACCTTATTACCATCGCTAGCAGTGGCCGCACAATAGACCTGAGATCACAAGCACAGTGGTACGTGTAAGATGCCTGTTTTTGAAAGTGCTTCTGCAGTGCAAAATCTTCAACCTGTGCCTGACCCTTTTAAATATTCTCACTTCAAAGTCACTTCTCTTATTTTAATTGATACTCTCTCCATCCTTCTTTGGGCTGTGGCCATCTCAGTGGGTGTGCTCTGCGAAGACCTAGCCCAGGTGCCAGTTGGCTTTTTTTGAGCTTAAGCAAGCACATGGTACATGTGCTGGAGCAAAAAAGAGACTCTTTATTTATTGCTTTCCTTTAAAATTAAATGTTGGTATAATGAGGTTAATACTGGTTTGTGCCATTCGGCAAGACACTATGGCTACATCTGCATTAGCAAGTAGTGTGGCCCAAGAGATGATGTTTGTGGAAAGAGACAGTTAGTGCTGAGATCCTGATATTCATGGTCCAAGCATTTTGGAGGTGGTGGTGTGGTCACTTAGGACTAGCTCTAATCTGGTCCTATGGACTGAGTGACCATTGGTGGTTGAGGTGCATTGGGTTGACTCCTGGAGCACATCTTCTGGTTTAGCTTCACCCGAAGCCTTTAGTGATGTGAACCAGAACACAGAAAGCAGGACAAGAGGGTGAGCTACTTCCAAAATGCATCCTGATAGGAATGAAGGTGCTAATACAGATGTGGTTGGTCGAGTTCATTTGCAGGACAACACCGAGTGCTGTGTGAGCTGTGTGTGTTTAAGCTTAGTGCGAGTAATTGGTGACTAGTGAGCATGTCCATCTTATTCCTGTGAGAAGAGGGAGAAACCGAAAGGGAAGGGTGGCGAAGGGAAGGTTTTCTAGAACAACTGCCAAAAATGTCAGTGCTGACATTCTTATAAAATCTCATGGAGCTGAAAATGTGGACATTTTTTCAAGCGCCTTCAGACTTTCTAGTGGTTCTGCCTGAGTTTCTGTAGGTGAAGTGGCACCATTTCCTCCACCTACTTGTGGCTGTGATTGAGTGATCGGGATGACGTGATTTTAAGTATTTTTGGCAGTAGAGGCTTGAAGCTGTTGCATGTTGCAGATTTCACCTTGCTTTAAAGCATGTGGAAGCTTGCAAAGTAAGGGCCTCTAAAGCTCTTCTGATGAGGGGCTATTGGAGGGAGGTTGTACAGGACCCAGGCTAAATTCAATATATTGTGCACGTAGGTCAGATTCACATAGGTTCAGATTCTGGTTCAGTTTGTGCTGAATAGCATCAGTGGTGCTGGGAAGATGTTCCCCGTTCTTCTGAAAGCCCACCCAGAACTGTGCTTGAACTCGCTGAAGTATGTCAACCTTGAAGCATTTGACTGGGTTTTCACAAAATCAGCCAGGCAAATATATCTGGCAAGTGCACCATCAAGGACAGACCAAAAATAGCTTTCAGAGAGCTTGACACAAGCTATGCTACTTGCATGTAAATGAGGGGAGGGGAAATATATATATTAAAAAAAAAAAAAAAGCCCAAACGTGTTCTGAAATGTTTTCCTTGGCTTGTTTATCAAATTGGTGTCATCCAGTGCATGAATACTGGCCAAGCTTATCCCATAATGACCTTTAAAGAGCTGGAGAATTTTTTTTTTTTTGGTAGCAGTGTTATTCCTCAGGACTTGAGATACTTTAAACCTCACTTGCCTTGCAAAAACCTGTCCAGTTAACTGATTCAGCAGTGTTGCTGATAGGTGCAAGGAGGTGTTGGACTCAAATGGAGAGGAAAGAAACAGTAAACAATAGGGAAAGTGAGGTTTGAAAGTTTGGAGATCTGCGGACTGGAAGGCATCCAGGAGAAAATACTCATAGTTTGCCGAAAGGGTTAGCAATTGCTTTCTCCTAGGGAGTTTTGGTGGGATGGAGTGAAGGTGTGAGCGGGTTTTGGTTTGGGAGTTTATATAATCCAGAGGTCGAATGGGTGGGTTTTAATCTGAAACTTCTTAGTTGGAAAGGGTTGGCTTGGCTGTGCAGCGGTGGTCGGTGTGGAGGAGGCTCATCGTGGAGAGATGTTGCAGCCTTGCTGCTGCTGTTGGGACTGGGGAAGGCTGGCGTTGGCTATGGAGTTCACGTAGATGCTATGGCTGGCATCCTGCTACCAAAGGTGGGGTGTTTTGTGGGGGGAAAACCCCCCTTCCAGCATCCGGGAGCTCACCTGCGTATATAGGTGCGGATCTGTGCTTGAGTTGGGGACATGATAGTCTTTAAGCTCATGGCAGAGCGATTTGGCCGTGGGGTTTTGAATGTACTCAGCAGGTGTGCTGTAGGAAGTCCCTTTGTACCACCTCCTCGTTCCTTTTGCCCCATTTATCTGGACCACAAAGCCCTGCATGAGAATTAGGAATTAGGCACCTGGTGCGACTGAAGTTTGATTGAAGTTGGATAACGAACTTGAGCTGAGTTGAAGAAAAGTTTTAACCATAACCCCTGGCCAAGAATTGGGAATTTCTAGCAGAAAACATCATTTTTGGCGCAGCAAAAATTAAATAATTCCAACCTTTTTTTTATTGCTTTCTTTTTCTTTTGGCGCTTTTTATGAGATGGAGCATACAAGGAAGAGCTGTATCACAAGATTGGTATCCAGGGTGATGCATGATGAAACATAGTCAATACACAGTTAAGTAAATAGCTTCAGCCCTTAAGATGGAAAGGGAAAGCAAAGAATAGTAGTGTTTCTTATATCACCAAAACAGTGTTTATATTGGTTACATTGTTTTGCATAATTGAAAAGCCATGAGACAGTTCACTAGAGAAAAGGGCATTTTCAAAAGAGATTAATGGTGTGCTCAGGGTCTAGAAGGAAATTATAGCAGTAGAGTTGCTCATACACTTTTTCAATTTTCATCCCTTCTTGCTCATTCTGGGAAGAGAGGATTCGTTTGAATATTTTCCATAATGAATTTATTTGTGTTTTGTTCTGAACAGGCTGGATGCTAGTTGGAATGGAAACACACGTGGGCTTATTTAATGCCTGCAGAGTAAAACCAACAAGGAGCACATGGAAATGGTGCTGGTTAGGGACAGTTTTCTTGTAACACTGTTCTCTTCATGGATGTCCTTGTGGTTTAGGATTTTACCCATGCTATTGGAGTGGGGCACTGAACAGATGTTTTAGGGATTTTTTTTTTTTTTTTGGGGGGGGGCGGACAGTGGGTGGAGTATTGAAACATTAATCAAAACTGAATGTTGGTGCAAAGATCTTTCATCCGGTGCTGGTGTGGTCTCTCCTCCTGCTGTATTATTTGCAAAACACTTACATATGTGGTGGTGGTGGGAATAAATGTTGCGGATGGGTGGTTTGGCTCTGCAGGATCTGAGTGCTCTGGGGGAAGGAGTAAAGGTTCATGTCGGTGTAGTAGTAGCATCCCTAACCGGCTGCGTAGTCTTTGCCATGTGATAACTACTCAGCCATTTAGGCCGAACCCATGAGAGAGTAAGATGCCAAGTTGCATCTCTCACATGTGAATGGAAAAGTTAACTAAACAATTGCCTCGAAAAACAAAAGCAAACAAAAAACCCCCAAACCACCAAACAAACAAAAAAACCCCAAAAAACCAGCTCTGTATCCAGAAATGCTCCCTCATTCCACATGCCCTGAGAGCTGGAGAAATGCTGTCCCAGCCATACATAAGATGGTTCTACTAAATGACCTCTCCGCCCAGAGCTGGGGACCAGGGTTTTATCTCCACCTTCCTCAGAGGAGAAAGGTCTGAAATCTGCCCTTGGCAATGTCTAGTTACTCCATCCAATCTCAACAGCTTCTAGGTGAGATGTGGGACAGGATGGGGCGCTGGCCCTGAAACGGGATAGTGTTAACGCTGACTTCTCTTTCCATCTGCAGTGGGAGCGCCTCTGGTTCCTCATCCTCACCTCGTCCTTCTTCCTGACCCTGGTCTGGTTTTACTTCTGGTGGGAAGTTCACAATGACTACAATGAAATCAACTGGTGAGTCGGGTTTCCACATTGTAGAGGGGCAAACCCTTAACAAGTTTGGCTGCCATCATATGCCTCTACGAGCTGTTTGACACTGGGTTGGATGCATTTGGGTCCTTCAGATGGACTTGTTAATGACAGTAAAGGGAAAGCGAGGTGGGAAGTGAGACTGAAGGAGAGCTGCTTCTGCCTGTCTTCACTGATAGATGTAACGTGCCCTCACGTCTCCATTGCGAGGCTGTAACGGAATTTGGGGTAGGTGTGCTCCCTGGTGAACAGCATGCGCAAACAAAGATGGTGCTGAAATCGCGTAGAAGCTTTTTGGTTGGTTTTTTTTGTTTGTTTGTTTGTTTCTATGGTTGGCTGGTTTTGGAAGTGGCTGAGCAATTTGGCTGCAACTTTCCACAAAATATAAATGACAAAAATTCAGCCTGAAGCAGACATGGGTGTGGAAAATTTTGCAAAGTTGGAGGCAGCTGAAAACAAGCTTTCCAGTGGGATGTGCTGGGGAGTTTAGGGTGTTGCCAGCTCCCCCCAGTGCTGGAAATTATTCTCCCTGTTACTATCCCAGCAGCATCTTAAAACATTTTGACAGTACCTTGGGCTCTCTTCTAACCAAACTGATTTGACATCAACTTCTTGTCAAATATAATACGTAAACTG
Source organism: Mycteria americana (assembly GCF_035582795.1). Classification (NCBI taxonomy): domain Eukaryota; kingdom Metazoa; phylum Chordata; class Aves; order Ciconiiformes; family Ciconiidae; genus Mycteria; species Mycteria americana. Next base: position 220,365,847 of record NC_134365.1, on the reverse strand, counting down.
TATTTTAAAATGCAGTGGGTAGCTGATCCCTTAAATAAATCACCTGCTTTAGATGCTGAAATTGTGTGAGGGAGAGTGTTTACTAACTTAATGACATGAGCTGTCTCCTCCCAGGAGTGTGGTTTTTCTCTTTGCTCAGACCCGCACTCTGAGAACGGAAACCATCACCATTGCTCTTGATTATTTATAATACTAGCATGAAAAAAAATGCCCCCTTTTTTTTTTTTTTAAAAGGGCATTTTGGAACTCCTCTTTCTTTCAGCTTATACCTTCAGTAAGGGATGTGAATGCTTCTAGTCTGCTCCACTGCAAAGCCAAATCTGTCTTAGTTCAAAGTTGAGAAAGGGCTAAAAAAAAAAAAAAAATCATGCCGAGATGAAGCAAAGCCCTGGGAATGCTGTCAGCGGGCATTGCAGCCCTGGCGCTGCAAATGTTTTTGCAAATGTTTTTGCAAATGATCATGCAGGAATGGGAGGAGATGTGCAGGTCTGCTCTGGATACAAGAGGTATTTGGGCTTTAAAATGCCCACACACGTCACCTGCAGACCAAAGCCTCTTCCCCTGCCATGCAACCCAGTGTGCACAGGGTGCTAGAAGCACTTCTGGATTGATCGCACTGGAAAAGCAAGCCCTCTTGTGCACAACAGTCATGGAAGAGGCTCTCTGGATGCAAAATAGCAGGGCTACATCTGTTCAAGCGCTGCCATTCAGCGCTGAAAATGGGTCAGCGCTGCGTACGTGCTGTTAACCCCAATTAGATCCCTGCTCCGCACACTGGCACCAGAGGTTGAGGTGAACAGCAGGGTTTCTGAAAAACAGCCTGAAATACTGCGGAAAGGGCTGGGAGGGAGGATGATAATGTGGAGCAAGTTTTTAATTGCAGCCCCGCCGGCTCCAAGCAGAGAGGAAACAATTTCCACTGGGTCCGTTCAGGCTGAGCCTGGCCCTCTTTCCTCCCAGCATAGATGTGGGCTCCATTAAAACAGAACAGTTTTCATCAGATGGGGTGTAAAGGAGATGAAAGTGTCATTTTGGACCCGACAGAGCTGTGAGCCTGTTGCTGATGAGATACAGTGGGGTTCTGGCTCTTAGAAACCCCATCTTTGCTGTTCCTCAGTGGCTATCACTTCTGGGCCGTATTTGTGGACAGTGGTTCTTTGATACTTGTTTCTATTGCCTTCCTCTCTGGTCCACTGATTTATTTGCCAGCCATGACCTCTCTCAGCCTAGAGGAAGGGCTTTTTGGGGCAAACACCATCTCTGTACAGGACCTAGCACACCAAGCTACTGTCAGGGGCTCCCTGGAGGCACTGGGATAGAGAGTTGCTGTTGCATTGGTGTGATGAGCTGCTGAGCTTGTTCCTGCTCTCCAAAGCTCATCCTTGTGAGCTCTCCTTCCTCACTTCACGTGCAGGCAACTACAATGAACTTCTTCAGCCTGTCCCACCACAGCAGGTAAAGAAAGACTGGAGTCATCTGTCCAACCAGCCCCTCAAAGGAGGACTATTGCTAGCAGTAGACCAGGTTGACTGAGGTCTTGAAACCCCAAGGCTGAAGACTTCCCCCCTCTCTGGGACTTGTTCCAGCACTGCACTACCTTCTGTGAGGAGAAGATTTTCTAGTCCAAACCTCTAAGGGCCATTTCCCCTTGTGACAGTGTCTGTGACTCTTGAAGCGCTGGGTTTCATCATCTTCATAACTGTCTGTCAGACAGCATAGGCAGCAACCAGATCATCTCCTAGCCTCTTCTCTGCGAGACTAAACAAGCCCAGCTTCCTCAGGCTTTGCTAGTAAGCTATGTTCCCTGGGTGCCTCACCGTCTTGGTTTGGTAGTTGTGCATTGGACCCCCTACACATCCTCCTTGAACCGAGAAGCCCAAACCAGGGTATGGTGACGCTGGTGCCACCTCACCAGCACTGAGTGGAAGGGAGAGCAACTTCCCTTCGTCCGTGGGTGACACGTCTCTTAATGCCACCCAGTATGTGGTTTGACTTATTCACAGTGGAGGTACCATATTGGCTCATTCAACCTCATGTCCTCCATAACCGCAGGTCCTTCTCAGCAGGGTTATTAGCACGCTAATGTAAAACCTCATTATTCTGATTGGAACTACAATGCGCTGCAATACCTGTCTTCTGTGTTCTTTTGGTTAAAATGGTACTTGAAACTTGAATTCATTAGGATGTTCTTTGTTTCTTAACCCAGATGTGCAGAGCATTGCTGAATGCTGCTGAGCAGCTGCCAGAGGTGACTTAAGAGGTAGCAGAAACCTACAGATGAGCATAGCAAACCCTGCCTGCGGTTCAGGCAGCATGTTTGTGGTCCAGCAGTGGATGCACCTATCTATGTAAAACCAAACTGACCTAACTAAATTGTGGCAGTGATAGGGTTTACCTACATAAATGCAGGTATTTGGCCTTTAAACTTGTAAAGACTTAAGGGACTATTCTGGGATTAAAATGGGCTTTAGAAAGACCAGGCAAAATTATAGCCCAGAATGTATTGCTTGCAGGCCTTTAACTTTTTTCTGCGAGGCTGAGTATGCAATGAGGTTCTTGTAAATGAAAGGGCTTTGTGACTCTTAAATTTAAGTAAATATTTTTTTTTTTCATTTATTGCTTTGGGCATTTCACTCTTTGGTGTCTACGCTTAATTGCATTATACTTCAGATCTCCAGTGTGCAAGCTATGTACTGCAACAGAAAGCTCAACACCGATTAATGAAGGATGTGAGAGAGGCTGTAATCTGTGAACCTGGCTGTGTTCTCTCTGGAGCAGGACTATAAATGCAAGTTTGTGTAGCAAATTTTTTCTTCCTTAGTTGTGGAGAAAGCTCATCATAATTACCATGGAAACAGGATTTAAAAACAGTCGTTTGCACATCAAGTGAAGACCTGACACTTTGAGGGACACTTGAGGGGATATCAGAGCAAAAACTTAACTGTACTGAAGCTGAGCTAAGGAAGCTCTTGGTGGTGCCATGAGCAAAGACTTCAGAGGAGCCCTCTTTTCTTTCTCTCTCTCTCTTTTTTTTTTTTTTTTTTTTTTTTTTTTTTTTTTTTTTTTTTACTAACAGCATGTCCGATTCCCTCCATATCCCTTTTTTTATGGCTCTTTGAATCCCTGAGCAGAACCTGGACATGATTCGTATTTGTTGAGCCCAAGGACTTGCTCTCCAGATCCTACGTGGGAGCTTTACTCCTGGACAGAAGGGATGGGGCAGTTGTCAGGCCAGAGTTTGGCTGATGAATGATGCTGGATTTGAGTGGTGGGGAGGAGGTTGAGTCTTTGACCTGCTTGCATGTGGCATTTGTGTCCGTTTTAACCAAAAAAAGCAATGAAAAACCCTGGGTCCTGGCCTTGGTCAGTTTATTGAATGAGCCGATGAGTAGGGCTGAGGAAGAAGGCTAGTGGAACCATTTGATCTGAGCCCCTCGTTGTCAGATGTTGGAGAAGCCCAATGTCTACTGTGTTATGAGATCCTTTAATACAGTGAGGTCTGTCTCAACTCAGCCTTCTGGAGTCTCTGCTCAGGTGTGTTCAGAATCTGGTTCCTCCTTTTCAGCAGGACTCCATCCTGAGATTGGTAAATCAGGATGGGCTTCATGCAGTCCTTGTGTTCAGAGGCACACAGAAGATCACAGCAGCCAGGCACTGCTCCAGGGCTTGTGTTTCTGCTGGCCGTGTGTGAGCAGTCCTGCTGCATCATCCACCCCATAACCATCTTGTCCTTGCTGTACCAGAGGGTTTGCATGGACAGTGACAGGCACTGTGGCTACTCCAACCCCCACGACAAGCATTGACAAAGCAATTGGAAAAGGGGCACAAGTCCTCAGCCTCTGGAGGTGACCCCTGTGTGAAGGAAAGGTATCCCTTCAAGGAAGATGTTATATGCCACAACTGATATCGCTAACGCGTTCTTCTCAACCCCTTTGGCAGCAGAGTGCAGGCCACAGTTTGCTTTCACTTGGAGGGGTGTCCAGTACACCTGGAATCGACTGCCCCAGGGGTGGAAACACAGCCCTACCATTTGCCATGGACTGATCCAGACTGCACTGGAACAGGGTGAAGCTCCAGAACATCTGCAATACATTGATGACATCATTGTGTCGGCCAACACAGCAGAAGTAGTTTTTGAGAAAGGGAAGAAAATAGACCAAACCCTTTTGAAAGCCAGTTTTGCCATAAAACAAAGTGAGGTCAAGGGACCTGCACAGGAGATCCAGTTTTTAGGAATAAAAAGGCAAGATGGACATCATCAGATCCCAATGGATGTGATCAACAAAATAACAGCTATGTCCTCCACCAACTAGCAAAAAGGAAACACAAGCTTTCTTAGGTGTTGTGGATTTTTGGATATTCCAAATTACAGTCTGATCATAAGCCAAATTACAGTCTGATCGTAATGCTTTTGTGCTGCTAAGCCTTGATGAGATGACAGCTCTTCTGCATGTGTGCAGTGAAACTGTGGGAAATTCACTGGTGAGTGATGTCCTAGAGGAACCAAACCTGGTTTGGAGATATATGCTTTGGAGATATACCTGTAGGATGTCATCTGTACCTCAGTATTGCTCTAAACTTGCTTCAGTCCCTGCTCTGATCCTCCAGCGCATCAGGACGTTGCTGCTGCCTCTTGCCAAGGTTGGATCACAAAGCCATTGAATGGCCCCTCTCTTACTTAGAGTTTTAAGGTAAATGGAAGGACCAGGACAAGGGAACCCACTCAGCCAAAAAAACCCCACAGGCATCCTTCAGGCTAGGCAGACCAACCCTTCAGTCAGTTGAAGATGAGAAGATCAGAAGGATGCAGTTCCTCTAGCTAGCCCCATTTTGGGAAGTCCTGAGTCCAACTCCTGACAGTCTCCCCTCTTGCAGGATTGGACCTTTTCTACAGTCCATTGGAATAAGAGACCATCTCAGACAGGTACAGGAGAGCCAATTTCTTCCATCGGCTCGTCCCTCTGCAAAGAGTTTGCGTCTTGAGTATATAGCATAGCTGTGCACAGCAACATGCATTTTCTTCCCCTGTGCTTGATACTATCTCTATATTGTATTTATAAGTCTATGAGAACATGGGACAGCGTTGGATCTATTCTTTAGGCAACCACCACCACATGTGGGGATACTTTTCCCTTGTTCGTAGGGAATATTCTTCTGAAAACTCAAGTTCTGGTTCTGTATGATTTTTTTTTTTCCCCCCAAAGTAACGTTGTTGCTGCGTTTGACACAATTGTCTGATTGCTCTTTGCAGAGTTAATTTCCCATGAGGACTGAAAGCACGAACACTGGATTTTGTTTGAGTGGCTTGTTCTTTTTGCTGCGTATCTCTCATCTGTATGGTGGAAACCGAAAGGTCCATTTTCTAAAGTTTTGTCTAATCCTAGTGAACTTGCTGTGGTGCTGAATCTGTTCTTAATCTGTCCTTCACTCTTATCTTTCAGGTTTTTATATAACCGAATGGGATATTGGAGTGACTGGTCCATTCCGATACTTGTAACAACTGCTGCCGGCTTTACGTACATTACAGTGTTACTGGTGAGTAGAATAAAATGCCATTTCCTAAAGGTTTGTGCATTTGTTTGAAAAAGGGTATGAACTTCTCAGTCCACCTATGACTTGAGCAATTTTCCTTTCAGAAGTGATTTCCCTCTCCTCTCTCTCTTTGCCTTAAGTTACCTAAAATAAATGGAAAGTGAAAAATGCATGGTCTTTGACCTCAGATGATCAAGAGCAAAGACAGAGACCCTGATACTGGTGGTGCAGCTGGCCTGAGGAGAAATACAGCTTTTGTCTCCCTTAGTATAGCCCCAACCCCACCTTGGTGTATCTGCCAATCACAAGTACAAGTTGTTTCCCCTCATCCCGGGGTGCTGGGACCTTCAAGGTGGTGTCCGTTGAGGTAGTATGCTGGTACCTGGCCCCATGTAGTCAGTGCTTCCTGAGGTCCCAGGAGCTATGCACCCATGGACCAGACTCTCCAACTCCCTGCCTCTTGGATGCTGGTCTTTCCCTCCACATCCTTGGCTTTGGAGAGGATCTGTCTGTACAGATAAGCTAGGTGTTGTCTGCTGGACCCATCCCCACCCGAGCCCTGCTTTCTGCCCTGGCCCGTTGGGTTATCTTTTGGGGTGGTGGTGTGTTCCTGCATGTGCAAACGCTTGATGGTTGTGATGTGCCATTGCCTGACTCCTGATTTCTTCCTCCCAGATACTAGCACTATGTCACATAGCTGTGGGACAGCAAATGAACCTGCACTGGCTTCACAAGGTAAATGGCTCTTCTCAGCTTGGAAAGGAGCCTGTCTTATCTCAATAAGACAGGAGTCTTGAGCGGGTGGTGTATGTGGTACTTGCTTTCATGGTGGTTTTGGGAGGAGCATAAACTTTAGACGTCTGTGGTGCATGTGTCCTCATCTCAGAGGACTGAGCAAATTGCACAGTAGGAGCAGTCAAAGCCTGGGGAAAATAACTTTGCTCCGTGGTTGGTGAAACGCTTTGGAGTACCTGCTGACAGGGGACCCACTTCTGGAGATTAAGAAACACCATGTCATTAGAGCAGCTTGACTTTGGTCTCAGCTCAGTGTGGTACTCCGTTATGAACCTCTCTGGTCCTCCTTTCTGTGCTGAACCCAGCCCTGGAGGAGAGGCCAAGCAGATGTGAAGCTTTTCAGGATGCGCTTGGAGGAACTGACTGTGGAAAAGCCTGGGGAGAAGATGTAGGTGTTAAAACTGGGGGTGCGCAATGTTCAGGTCGTGGTTTGCTGGAATCCAAGGAGGTCCTGATTTGTATGTAAAGCAGTTTGAAAAAAAATTTGCTGTGAAACGTAAGAGAAGATGCAGATCTGGTGTTTGGAGCACAGAAGGGGAGAGGAAGGGTATGTAGCAAGCTGCAGGGAGAGACAGTGCCAAAGAAAATGGCTTGGCAGGATTCAGTTGTAACTGGCAATCTGCTAATAGGCAATTAAGGGACCAGTCCTGAATCTGCCAATACACAGCTCCTCCTGACATTGGTTGCTCTGCACGTGACAAGATCTTGCAGGATCAGAGCCTGAACAGATGTACCACCCCCCAGGACAGGGAGAGCACAGACCTCCCCACCCTCTTTTTTTTTTTTTTTTTCCTACAAACTATGGAAATTATGCTTCCTCGGGAGGAGGGGATGCAATACAAAGAGGGGGTGGGGGCCGTCTGACTGCTGCTGGAAAATAAATTGTTGATTCTTGAGTCTAACATATGTTTCTTCATGGGGGAAGTGGTATTTTTCAGACACGCTCCAGGTGGCTAGTGGGTTTGGATGAGTAAGTCCAGAAGAGGAATGTGTTGGTGGAGATCAGTTAGTTCTTGCCTACAGAAACCCACCCTTCCTTCCCTTCTTCCAAAAAAGTCCACCTTTCATCACAACTCAGATGTGTAGCTCTGTCTCTCTCTTCCCTTCCCCACACCTCCCTCAGCTTTCTAAGGAGGTTTAGGTAAGAGATTGGATTAAGTTTAATATTCTTCTCTGCAACTGTGCTGAATTACCTTCAAATATAGATTAAAGCACGTGGGAGAGGCTGGTATGTGCAAATAGCACAATTCCTTCCAATTTTCTCCTGTAATCCTGCAAAAAAAGCTGAGGATCGTAAGCCAAGTTGGAGATGCATGGGGGAGGGTAAGAAGCAATAAATTGGCGCTCACGAGAGGAGGAAATGATGAAATGGAGATACGCTTCTGTTCTGACGCCTCTGTGCTGCACAGGGCAGCAACACCACGTGAATTAGGGCTGTACAGAAGAAATCTAGTTGACAGTCTTCTGTTGCTGCTGAGTTGGAGTTCAGCTTTGGGGGATATAAAATGGATGAAAAGTAGATGCAATCCAGGTTGTGTGCTGGTGTTACACTCTGGCAGGCAGCCCAGAGGTCTGACTACAGGATGGGGGAGCAGAATGACTACTGCATGCAAGGCCCCATGGCGAAGTGCAATTGTCCACGTGCATTGCTTTGTGCTTTATTAATTCAGAGTCCTTAATAAGGAAATATCTTGAAATAGGGTGTCTTGCCGTTGTAGGTAGCTGGGAGGTGTCCCAAGTTGCTGGGAGGTGTCCCAAGTTGCTGGGAGGTATCTTTTAAATAGGCAAGTGAATCCCATCCTTCCTTGGATGTGCAGACGTGGGTTGGTTAGGGTTAGCAGGTGGTTTGAATGCAGCCTCTTGGCTCAGGGATCCTCTTCAACCTGGGGCAGCTGGATCTCTTGGCCCCTTCTGCTGCCCCATGTGCTTTGTTCATGTTCCCCGAAAGCTGGAGGCTCAGGGTAAGCCACTGCTGTTGTATGGACACCTCTTGTGCTGTCGGCAGGTCTGTCTGTGGACATCTAGGAGAGGAACAGCAGGTGGGAACCAAGGGCTAAACTAGAATGAAAAATCATGTCCTTGGGTACAAAAGTGATTTCTGTAAATGTCGGGGTTTTTTATTTGTTTGTCTAAGGTATTAAGTAAATCTGAAATCAGTCTAGAGATGTCCTGTGCATCCTAGATGATTAGTTCACTGTTACATATCAGTTGGACTTTTCTGCCCAAGTCTCCCACACAGATTTCAGATCTAGACAGTACATGAGATCAAGACACAGAGAAGCAGCATCCTTTTAATCCAGCAGGCATGCGATACAACAGAGACTGAGATACCAGATGGAGAGGCGGAAGATGGTGAACTATTTTTTGACAGTCTGCCTAGATTTTAGGTCTTTACAGCTGGAGTTATTTCTATGGCAGTTTTTGATGGTTTGAACTTTTTACCTTCAAAACGGAGGTGACATTTTCTTTCTGACTGCTCCGCTCAGACTTCTGAGTGCTTCCACATGGAGGGAGAGGGAGGCTGGGGGAAGTGGCTGATGGACTGGGTCTTGTTCTGCCATCTCAGTTCAGCCACTGTCACCCAGAGCCTCTTCTCAAGCTGCAATATCTGTTATAACTGCTCTTTCAACATGGCTTGGATGCTGACTGCACAGTTGTTGCCATTTCAGACCCAAAGTGAAGTCACATCCATGCACAAAGTTGTGCTGAACCATCTCAGAGACGATCGCTTAGTGATGGGGATGCACAGCCTTGCTTGCACACAATGTTCACGCTTTACTGAGAAGTGCCGTGTTTTGTTGTCTGTTGGGTGTGTTCAAGTTTTATCCCTGAACAGAAGTGTTGGAGAGTCAAGTTGAGCGAAGTCCACCAACCTCCCATAGCGCTGGGTGCATCACGGGCTGTTGCAGCAGGGCCAGGAAAATCTGGGATCATCTCCTGAAGTTGCCTGGCAGAACCCAATCTGTATTTAAGCTGTTTCTGATCCAGTTTGTCGGCCGGGCAAATCACCTGATCTTCCCACGCCATTGGCCACTGTGTGAAGAAAGTGAGAGATCATCCATGAGATGTGCCCTCCTGGGACTGTTTAGCCCAGCGTTGTATCTTCAGTGGTGGAAAGGGGAGGTTATGCTTGGACAGCACACAAGCCCAACCTCTTTCCTTGTGGGTCCTAAGGCTAGTTGTTTTAGGACATTTATTACGTACAAAATTTTTCTCTCTCCGTTTCCCAATCTGTAAAACTTCTATGATAATGATAGGCTCCAATATGTAAATACTCTCATATTTGTTGCAGATTGGCCTGATGACAACCTTGATAACTACCGTGGTGACCATGTCATCGATAGCACAGCTTTGGGACGACGAATGGGAGATGGTATTTATTTCACTGCAAGTGAGTTGTCTGCAAGGATGCTTCTCTGGGTGGGGAGAGGGGCCAGTGCAGCCACATTTCATGGACTTTGTGTCTTTCTACTGTATAAAACCCTGTCTTGGTGTTTATCACTCCCAATATTGAAATCTTGGCAATGAGAAAATTTGCAGCAAAAATCCCATGGAGTCCTCAAGGCCACCACATCACTTTGTCTCCATCTCCTGGGCTCTTTCCTTTAAACTCAAACCAGGGCTTGGCTGCAGAGTTAGAGGTGGAAAATACCGAGGCTGGGTGTGACTCAGAATTGCTGGAGGGAGAGGGCAATTCCTCCACTTGGTTTGGCTAGCAGTGCTCTGGACGTTGGTGTCCAGGCCTGGAGCATCGTGCTCTTCCCAGTCCTATGGGAGGAGTACTCTGGGTTTGTTTTTACATTGCACATAAATTTATATATATCTAAAAAAGAATGCAACTTCTGTGCTCTAGTCCTGTTTTAAGAAAGACTTGTGGTATGCTGCAGGGCTATATAAGTGTTAGAGGAAAATAGTTACAAACTGTTAATTTCCTGATAGATCTGCTCTCTATTCCTTTTTTTCTTCCTCCTCAAAAAGGGGTCCAAAAAATATTTTGCCCATGAAAGGCCTGGGAGGTTTTATTGGTGATCACTGCTGTATATTTAGGAGTATGCAAATATACACAAATACAGGGGGGAAAAATAGCATTCACAAAAGTGACTAACATTTCTCAGAAATGCTTCCCCCTTTTTTTTTTTTTTTAAGATTTGTGGCAAGCAATTGGAGAGCAAAAACATGACTCAGAGGATCCATCTCAGACTTTCTCTCGTGGTGATACACCGTGGTGATACACGGCCCAGTGTGTTCATAGAATCATAGAACGGTTTGGGTTGGAAGGGACCTTTAAAGGTCACCTAGTCCAACCCCCCTGCAATGAGCAAGGGACATCTTCCACTAGAGCAGGTTGCTCAGAACCCCATCCAATCTGAGCTTGAATGTTTCCAGGGATGGGGCATCTACCACCTCTCTTGGTGACCTGGGCCAGTGTTTCACCACCCTCATTGTGAAAAATTTATTCCTTAGATCTAGTCTGAATCTCCCCTCTTTTAGTTTAAAACCATCGCCCCTTGTCCTATCTCTACAGGCCCTGCTAAAAAGTCTGTCCCCATCTTTCTTAAAAACCCTCTTTCTATATAGAAAGGCCACAATAAGGTCTTCCCAGATCCTTCTCTTCTCCAGGCTGAACAACCCCAACTCTCCCAGCCTTTCTCCACAGCAGAGGTGTTCCAGCCCTCTGACCATTTTCGTGGCCTCCTCTGGACCCGCTCCAACAGCTCCATGTCCTTCCTGTGCTGAGGGCCCCAGAGCTGGACGCAGCACTGCAGGGGGGTCTCACCAGAGCGGAGCAGAGGGGCAGAATCCCCTCCCTCGCCCTGCTGGCCACGCTGCTCTGGATGCAGCCCAGGATACGGTTGGCTTTCTGGGCTGCGAGCGCACATTGTCTGCTCATGTCCAGCTTTTCATCCACCAGTGCCCCAAGTCCTTCTCCGCAGGGCTGCTCTCCATGCCTTCATCCCCCAGCCTGTATGGATACCAGGGGTTGCCCTGACCCATGTGCAGGACCCTGCACTTGGCCTTGTTGAACCTCATGAGGTTCATGTGGGCCCAATTCTCAAGCTTGTCCAGGTCCCTCTGGATGGCATCCTGTCCCTCAGGTGTGTCAGCTGCACCACTCAGCTTGGTGTCATCTGCAACCTTGCTGAGGGTGCACTCGATCCCACTGTCTATGCCATTGATGAAGACACTAAACAGTCCTGGTCCCAGTACAGACCCCTGAGGAACACCACTCGTCACCTATCTCCATCTGGACATTGAGCCATTGACCAGTGTTCAACTGGACTACAAGAAATTTAAAACTTGGTGGCACCAGGAGTCTTACTTGAATTTGCATGGTGTCTAAGGAGGCCTTTTCCAAATATCTGTGTTATTGGGTGAGCTCTTCCCCAAGAAGGGGTTTAGAGCTTTCCTGTTTTGCCTTCATAGTGGCCTGAGTGCCAAAAGCAATGGTAGGGTTTGGAAGAAGAGTTGGCCAAAACAATGCGGGAGCCTGATGTAGGAATGGTGTGAAATCCAACTGGAAACAGAGTGGTCCGATGCACTATGGAGCCTGCAAGATCAATGAATTTGCAAGGTGCTGGGGTGTTTGTCATAATTTTTTCTCTCCTGTTCTTTTGTCTTGCAGGCCACAGCCCCTTTCTTGCACATAGGAGCACTTGCAGCGGTCACAGCCCTGTCGTGGTTGATAGCGGGGCAGTTTGCACGAACGGAGAAAGCCAGTGAGTACCACTCGTGTCCTTGTGTGGTGGTCAGGGGCTGGTGGGGTGTTGGGTCCTCCCGTTGGGAACCAGCTGGCAGGAGGCAGTGCTGGTTCCTTCCCTGGGCTCAGCAGCCTCCAGCTCAGCCATGCTGGGGAGGTAGATGCTTTTCTAGAGTAACCTGGCTGAAAGTGGAGTGGGTGGTCTGGGGATGCATCCGGATCCCACGGCTGCTGCTTTGTGGTCGGAAGCACACCAGGGTTGGAGGTGAAAGGGCTGTTTTCAATGATGCAATGAATAAAAGCATCCAGACTTCCATCCATCTGCTTTGGAAAACATAAACGCACCCTCCGCAGCTAACGTGCAATGTTCTTCCCTGGATCCTATAAGCACTTCTCCCTTCCCCCATCTCCTTGGCTCTTGTTCACCTGCATTTCTAGGTGGATCTGGCTTTTGAAAGCCTTCACGGACTTGTTGCTTGTGATGCAGTAGCACCCAGAGGGCTCAGTAGAGACCTGGTCACCTGATGGTTAGGTGCTTCCTTAAATGCACATTGAGACATGGTCAAAGGTCTAAAGGAGAGAGTGGTGAAGGACACACTGAACCCAGGTCATCTTATTGATGGTCCTGTCCACCGAAATAAGCTCTTCTGTGCATCTCCCCTGTCCCACCTCATTGCTGGGGTTCTCCCAAGCCTGAGCTGTTCCTCCAGGTTTTCTTGTGAAATAATTTGATCCTTCTGTGCCCTCAGAAGTGTTTTTCTTCAGGGCATCCATGGATGTTCTCAGACATTTGTGCCAGCTCCAGAAAAATTATTTTAATTGGTATTTAACCTGCAGCAAAATACAAGCCCTGGAAGGATTTGGCAGCACTTGCGAAAGACTTCCAAGAAGTGGGAGTTAAGAATGAGGAAATGGTGTCTGAAGATGGAAAGATTTTGATATCCAGAGAGACCTTTCAAAGAAAGAATTGCTCTGCCTTAATTTATAAATATGCCAATAAAGCTGTACCTGGTGGTTCTTAAATATGTCCTAGGATGTAATTAGGCTGCCAGTTGAGGGAGGATTTGTGGTTATGCCTAGAGCAGAGACTGCATGTGCTGCTTCTGAATTCCTCATACTTTTTCTCTTGCAGCCGAGTTCCCCGAAAATGGCTTTTTGTTTGTTTTTAATAAGCCAGGAAGCTGTTTTCCTTCTCTCTTTTTCTGCTCCTGGGTTGGTTGGGTTTTTTTGTTGTTTGTTTGTTTTTAAGGAAAAACATTCATCTCTTCTGTACCATTGGATCTTTTAAAGTTATTTCAGGGTCATTTTACTTGTGAAAGGTATCTTACCTGGAGGAGTTTACAGGCTTTTTGGTACAGATATGTTTGAAGTGGTGGTGTTAAAAATGGAAGATAAGAACTGAAATCTCTGTGAGAACCTACAGTCGCTTGTAATGGGAAAATAAGATTTCACTCACTAATAATAATCTTTTTGGAAATAACTGGTGCAGCTGCAGTCATTGGTGCAACAATCTGTTCTTGTAATTTTTGAGGCATGTGACCATCTTCAGCAACTGGCTTTTACTGAGCACATTTACACTTTTTTGTTGTTGTTGTTGTTCCCCCTGTGCTAGTTTTTCCGAACCTGGAGAATAGAAGTTTCTTGAATAGCTACAGTGTTTTAAAAGGTAGTAGCTTGTTTTCAAAGCTTGCTTCTGAGGTCAGATAGAAAACATTGGACTCAAAGCAGCCCTGGAAGCCTTGAATAGCAAATGGCAGTGTGAGAAACATGTTTTTCCAGGAGCCCAAACTAGACTGGAGAGGTCACTAAGAGCAGGAGGAATGGAGAAGGAAGGCTTGCATCTAAATGTTGTTGTTGGTGGTGTCGTGTTGTAGAAAGTGGGAGATTTATCTATCCTGCTTGCTTGGCTTGGGTGGTCACCAGGAGAGCTTCTTCCATACAGACCATCCAACCTCAAATTGAACAGTATGTACTTTGCTTGAATTTCATGCGTGCACTTAATTTTGGTTTTTTTGCGCGTGGTCTCAGTTCCCACATATACATGGCTAGGTGAAATCTTCAGCTCCATTTTAACGTGGTCTGTGACCCATCCTGGCCATCCTTTCCTTGTGGGTACAGTCCAATGATAAAAATATTTGGAAGCCCATGCATTTCACGTAGTGCTTGCCTTTAGTCTGAATCTGAGCTGTTTAATCCCTAACCTGCAGTACCAGAAACGAAGGGACCAGATTCTTTGCACAGCCTGAGACTTTCCTGACAATTAGGCTGATTTTCAAAGCCTGGTTGGTGTGTGGTGTTCCTGGAGTGAGCAAGAATTGGGTCAGGATAATGTCCTGTGTGTGTCTGGAGGTTTTGATGCTGGTAGTGCACAACTCCAGGGCACCGTACCTTTATGGTACAGGACACAGCATGAACTCACTTAGCAAGATGCCATTCAGTTCCTTGAACACTCTGTGGGTGATTGACATCTCTTCCAGAGAGGAGGAAAAATTAGCTGGCAAAGTTACTACTGTTACTTTCTGGCTTGTAGGGACATGTTTGAATGAGGCTATTAGATGCTGGAAGCAAAAAGCAGTTTGTTTATGTGTGAAACAAGATCAGTTGTGGTCAGGACCAGAGCTGGTCTGTTCTCTTCTTGGCCTTAAAAAAAAAAAAAAAAAGCCTTCTCCATCTTGTTTCCATGGCAAATATTTGTTTTAAAGGGGTTTTTTTTGGAGGTTCTGCCTTGAGTTTCAAAGCCTTAATGAGTTTGAAAAATAAATAATAATTAAAAAAAAATAAATGAAGTCTTATGCTTTAATATCTGTGGTTTCAAGTGACTCCAAATAGCTCAGGAGTTCAAAGGTGCCTGTTGTTCTTTATAAGGCATACGCGTCTGCTGGGAACAAGGGGTGTTTCTGTTGTGCTGTCAGCACCTTTGAAAGATTCCCAGATACTTTGGACTTTGTGAGAAGTCGCTGGTAGTCGGAAGCGGGAGGGTGAGGCACGGGGTGGGAGGCAGGACTGCTCATCTGGCCCCAAGCGCTGCAGCCAGCACCCTCTTTGCTGCATTTGCTGCTCCTGTAACATTGCTGCTTGCAGAGACCCTGAGGAGCGCAGCACCATCACAGCCCAAGGATTTATTTAAACATGTCCAACTTAATCAGTAAAACCTTATTGCAAATGAACTCAGTTCTGGCTGGCACAAATCCTAATGCAGAAGCAGTTAAAGTGGCGTTACCCTGGCTGAAATGGGTGGTGCCGGTGAACCACCAATGCAAACGCAAGTGATGTAAACCCACGTGATATTAAATGCACTGACATGGTGCTGTGACTTACTTGTAGATATGTTTAACTAGCGATCTATTTCTGCTGTCAGGCAGGGCAAAATTTGGTTCTGTCCTACCCAAAGGGCTGGAAATCAGCAGTGTTTTGGGCTACATTACTGGGACTTTAAGCAATTTGCCTAACTTTTTGTTTCCCCACTACAAAAGGAAGTGAAAACTTTCCTCAGGACTTGATTAGCTCAAAGAGGTTTTTTTAAATAGAGTATGCTTTCCCCTAAACACAGAGCTTTGCTGTTGTACTAGGGGCAACGGCTGTAGACCAGTCTCTCCTATGGAGGAAGATGAAGGTGTCTTGACTTTGCTCCTGTGGTGTGAGGAGGTCAGGACCAACATTTTCACCAGCTCTTTCTCTCTCTCTTTCTCTCTCTCTCTCCATCTCAGCTTCTCAGATGCTGATGTTCACTGCATATCTTGCAGCTGTAGTTGCACTTTACCTCGTCCCCCTCACCATCTCGTCCCCTTGCATAATGGAGAAGAAGGCTCTGGGACCAAAGCCAGCCATTATAGGTCACCGCGGAGCACCGATGGTGAGTAATCTCACATTATTAGTACTGTGTCGTCTGACTCTTCTGCCCGTGTAAAGGACGGTACCCGATCTGATGGTCTCCAGGATGCTCTCCAGAGAAGATATATGACAAATATAACTTTGAGGCACTCCTCCTAGCTAGAATTACTGTGGTGGTAAATCAGGGCATGAACCCAGAATCAAGTCACGCCCCAGGTGTTCTAGATGCCTTACAAACAAAAGGGCAATCCTTGCCTTGCTCAGGGTGGTTTGTGCCATTGCATTTTTCTGGCTGCTGGTTCTGCTCTCTTGCTCTCCAGGCTTGGCCCTTGAGTTGCAACAGTAGAAGTCTGTGATTTTTTTATTTTTTTTTTATTTTTTTTTAGAGGTTGAGGCTTAGTCTTTTTTGTCCTTTGCAGGACCTCACCAGCACTGGTTAAACTCAGCTCACAGCAAGGTGCCTTCAGTATGTGGCAATCTGCAAAAACAAACAAACAAGCTGTGCTGACCCTACATGACTGCATGGTAGTCTTGCATTGCAGATCATCATGAGACTGGGTGAGGTGGTGAAACATTCCTGTCATCTGCCTCTGGGTAGACCTTGAAATCATAATCATATAGTCCTTTCTTCTCCAAGGTTTCTGGACATGTCCAGGCTAAAGATGGGGCGTGTTGGCTTGGGCACAGCCCTGGGCTCAGATAAAGCTGTCCTCTGGTGTTTGGTCTTACTCGTCTGGGTCTCTAGTTTGGGTGCTTCTGTACCTAGGCCTGTTGAATGGTTGCACCTCCATCTCTCTCTGCTGGTTGATTGACTTCAGACAAGATAGCGTACTGCATTGTAGGCACCGGCCTTGCAAATGTGTTGGTTTTTTTTTTTTTTTTAAGGCATCCAACTAACTCTTTTGCTGACATTCAAAGCAGAAAAAATATCTGTATAGGCTGTCAGAACCTATTTGGCAGGCTGGAACGTGCTTGAGCTCCTCTCCAAGTTCAAGAGTGCGCACTAGCAGTTGGCTAGGTGAGATAAACACCTCTCATGACACAGAAGTATTTTATTTTAGTTCTCTCTATTTTTAATGATTTCTTTCTTTAAGCAATCCCTTGAAATGCCAGCTTAATTTGCGTCACTCTTTTAACTATATTGCCTCTGTGGGTGATGGAATGAAGTTCTGGGCATGGTAAATGCTTTTTCTTCTCCCACTGAGTTTGTACCAACCATGAAGGCCAGAAGCAGCCAAGTGAGAACCTGGGCTCTGCATGCTTTCTACATGGCAGGAAATCACAAAATCTGTTACGAGGTTTTCTTCCTGTGGGGTTTCCAGGCCTTTGTGCCCTCTGTAGCCTTCTAAAGAAACTAAACAGCAGACAAAGTCCTATCTTCCAGCTAGTTTACGTAAACCTTATCTGGAGCAAGACTCCCAGCAGAGACTTGGCCCTTTGCTTCGCTTCGCTTCATGTTCTTCCTCGGAGCCAGCAAACACTCCTTGCGGTATGGAACAAACCGATCTGGGAAGATGCTGCTTGCATGTTAGGGTGCAGAGGGCTGCAAAGGTTGATCAAGAGCAGTGGTGGAGGACGCTCAGTGCTGTGTGTGGAACTGTGGCCCAGGTGTTGTTCAGCAGGGTACCTCCCTCCCCTTCACCATTCCCGATACACAGAGCTGGTTGTCTGATAGCAGCAGATGGTTTGCTCTGAAGCCCACAGGAAGCAAGATCAGAGTCTAGCAAGCTGTTCCAACCTCCAAGCAATAGTCTGCATGTCCCATGATGAGCTGGCAGTAGGTTTATCCAAGTGCTTTGCCTTTGCTGTATGTGTAGTGAGTGTGCTCCCACTGTGCTTTTGAATGGCAAAGCTGAGATGGGATAAGAACGATGAGGACCAGAGAGAGGTGGTCAAAACTTCCTTCTGTACTTCCATCTATGCCCAGCTTTTCACTCTATCGAATGTCACCCTGAGTTTGAAGAGCTCCACCTACAGTGCAAGTCCTCAGGTTGTGCCAAGTCATATCTGCTTGGAAACGAATGATTTTAAAGGCTTACCAGAAGGCTTTTTTGCTAATAGGGTCTTGTTTCATAGGGCTGCTTGTTACGCTTTTGCCGTTGAGCTCAACTGTATGTAGATTTAGTTTGGAGAAATGGCCAAGTGGAGCTGGGGAGGAGGAAATAGCCCAGAGAAGAGTCTGGAGACTGGGCTGTAGGACACAGACATCCTCCCTTGGGCAATGTCAAGATCAAAAGTCTGCAGAGCCTGGGAGTTTGGGACCTGAGGTGAAACTAGATCTAGTGGGACTGGAGATGATAAAAAGCAATGCAATGTTTGCCTTCAAATCTCCTGAAGCAAGACAAATGTGATTTGCTGTGCAGACAAACATGCTCTCTGATAGAGCCTGATAGCTGGTTGCTTCGCCCGTCTGGCAGGACTGGGTCCGTAATATTGCATTTGCATGTCCGATGCTCTTATACTAGAAAGACACAAATACACCTGAGTGCTCTTCTGACTAAAGCTAGCAAAGGAGATCCAGGGGATGGCTGAATCACACAGAATCGTATAGGTTGGAAAAGACCTTAAAGATCATCGAGTCCAACCATAAACCTAACACTGCTAAGACCACCACTACACCATGTCCCTAAGCACTTCATCCAAACGTCCTTTAAATACCTCCAGGGATGGCGACTCCACCACTTCCCTGGGCAGCCTCTTCCAATGCTGGACAACCCTTTCAGTGAAGTAAAATTTCCTAATAGCCAGTCTAAACCTCCCCTGGCGCAACTTGAGGCCATTTCCTCTCGTCCTATCACTTGTTACCTGGGAGAAGAGACCGACCTCACCTCTCTACACCCTCCTTTCAGGCAGTTGTAGAGAGCGATGAGGTCTCCCCTCAGCCCCCTTTTCTCCAGGCTGAACAACCCCAGGTCCCTCAGCCGCTCCCCATCAGCCTTGTGCTCCAGACCCTTCCCCAGCTCCGTTGCCCTTCTCTGGACACACTCCAGCCCCTCAATGTCTCTCTTGTAGTGGGGGGCCCAAAACTGAACACAGCATTCGAGGTGTGGCCTCACCAGTGCCAAGTACAGGGGCACGATCACTTCCCTAGTCCTGCTGGCCACACTATTCCTGATACAAGCCAGGATGCCATTGGCTTTCTTGGCCACCTGGGCACACTGCTGGCTCATGTTCAGGCGGCTGTCAGCCAACACCCCCAGGTCCTTCTCTGCCGGGCAGCTTTCCAGCCACTCTTCCCCAAGCCTGTAGCGTTGCATGGGGTTGTTGTGGCCCAAGTGCAGGACCTTGCACTTGGCCTTGTTGAACCTCATACAATTGGTACCAGCCCATGGATCCAGCCTGTCCAGGTCCCTCTGCAGAGCCTGCCTACCCTCCAGCAGATCAACACTCCCGCACAACTTGGTGTCATCTGCAAACTTACTGAGGGAGCACTCGATCCCTTCGTCCAGATCATTGATAAAGATGTTAAACAGAACTGGCCCCAACACAGAGCCCTGGGGACACCACTTGTGACCGGCCGCCAACCGGAGTAAACTCCATTCACCACCACTCTTTGGGCCTGGCCATCCAGCCAGTTCTTTACCCAGCGAAGAGTACACCCATCCAGCCAGTTTCTCCAGGAGAATGCTGTGGGAAACCGTGTCAAAGGCTTTACTGAAGTCTAGATAGACAACATCCCAGCCTTTCCCTCGTCCACTAGGTGGGTCACCTTGTTGTAGAAGGAGATCAGGTTGGTTGGTTCTACAGCTGAAGACGCTTGTTGTCCTGAAATAAAGGATTTGCTGGGGATGTGGCATATGGTATATGGGGCAAAAGGTGGTGAAATGGAGAGTTTCCTGGGAAAGCTGTAAATGTGTGCACTTCCTGAAGGATACAGTACTGAGGGATACTGATCCATCAGTGCATGCAGCCTGCTCCTCAAACAGGGGCAACGATCTTCCTTTGCACTCCAGAGCCTGCTTTCCTCCGTGTACACACACACCCTGTCTCTCTTCTCTTTTCCCTTTAGGATTTTTAAGAGCAGCATTTATAGCTTCTGTGCGAGTGCGACTCAGCTGCTGTCCTTGTTCTGTGGAGGGAAAAAAGTGAGGAACAGAGGCCATATGGCTCATATAATTTGTCTTGAAACACTAGAGGAGGGAAAAAGTCCTTGCATTTTAAGTAGCAAGAGAAAATCAGAAACCATCCTGACATCTGTACCTAGATGAAACGTGGCTTTTTGCAGTTAGGAGAGCTACTGGTTCCACACTGGCTGACCATTTGTTTGTAGCAGTAGTGCTCCTCCAAGCAATGTCCCTTTGGTATCATCCTGTTCCCCCATGAGCTTTAATTCAGTGCTAGAAAGGCTCTTCTGCATGACTCCTATCTTCCCTTGCCTAAATGTCATCCAGTCATACCCAGTTTTCGCTATGCTAAATGTCCATTCCCATCAGGGTGCTATTTGAAAACCTTTTCTCTTAGCAGGTGTTTAGTTAATCAATCAGTTTCTTTTCAAAGGTTCTTTTAAAATGAATTATTCAGTCTCCAGATCTGTTTCTGTCCTTCCTGGACTCCTGTCAGGAGAGCATCAGGGTCGTGGCAGCCATGTTCTGGGAATTGAGGGCTCCAGCCCTCACTTGATGTCTGTTGGTTTGAAAGGGTCTTGCCTGATGGGTACAGGAATTGTCTGACACCCCAAAACATGAGATGGGGTTCTCTGTAAATTTTGAATGTTAATATGCTAAACTTTTCAGATGGCTTTTATGAGCAGGTGTCTCTTGTCTTTGGTCTTCCATCTTTTTTTATTCTTCTTACAGAAATCTAGTTGCATTTTGTCTTCAATGGCAATAGACTTGACTGTCTTCTCCCTGTGATGGTAAATATGCTACTTATGCTGAGGATAAGCCAAAACAAGGGTAGAAGGTAAAAGTTGGGACCAAATCTGAGATGGAAATGAGGAACTTCATCCAGTAGGACACCAACTTCTACTGCCATTTGCACCTTTAAAGTCTTCTCCCAAGTGTCTTTCCTCACATGGTGCTTCAGGTTGAGGCAGGTTGTCTTTGCTTTTGGGATCTGAAGAAGGTGCTGCCCATAATGTTGAACCCTACTTGCTTTTACGTTGCTAGTCCTAAATATACGTTCCTTATACAAATAATTAGGCCCATCACGATGATCTTTCATCTCAGATTGAAGGTAAATCATCCAAAGTATTAATAATAGCAAGGGTTTATTGAGCAAGAGCTGTATCTGTCTCCTTGGAAACCTTCACGAAGCCTGGAAACTCACCTTCCGTTACTGGAACCAAAAAGGTACTGGTTGGTCTAAAAACAATCAGGCTACACCTGTGGAAACCATCCAAGCATGTCGGAGACGAGAAGAGCTCTTGATTTCAGAGCTGGAGGCTACAAATAGCATCGAAATAAACGCTTTTGGTGAGCCACCCGTACAGCTGGTTTTCAACATGTCTTAACAGCACTGAGAAAGACTATGCCGAAACAGCTGTCCGTGTGCCGCGAAGCATGCAGCGCTCATGCCATTGAGCTCCTTCCTGCGTGGCAGACGATGCCCATCTCCTTGCTGAGCGCAGGCACCACGCTGGGAGGAACGTTTTTCGGCAGTGCTGACTCATTGGCTTTGCACAACTCCGGAGTGGAAAAGTACCCATTGCTGGGACAAAGTACCTTGGTGGGCAGCCAACATTTAATTGCACGTAGGATTTGCCTGTTGGGTTACTGCATGGGAATGTTTTGCCTCGATAGGGAGCGTGTTATGCTGTTCCCAGGAAAATTCCAGCAAATATGGCCTTGCACATGTGGAGGTGTGTGGTGTTTTTTGGGTTTTGGGTTTGTTTTTGTTGTTTTTGGTTGGGGGTTTTTTTGACACCTGGTGGCGAAGCCTCCAATATATGTTGGTGTTCTCACAGAGATGATTTTTTGTCATCTTGTAGTGCCAACTATTGATAGAAACAGTAATGAAGACTTCTGGTTGGGACTGTGGCTTATTGGAGAGCTTTCAGCTAATGAAGAAGAACTGGTGATTTCTTTCTGTTGCCTTGGGGTTTTGGTTTTCTGGTGGTTTTGAGGGCCTTTATTTCATTTTATCTTGGGTACCAAAACTTTGCAACCACCTATTTGGGATGGCTTTGTTTTTTAAAGGCTCTGAAGTGCTTTGGTCTGTACTGCTTGTGCTGCTGAAATCAAGAAGCATTTGGTTTGCTGTACATCTTGCGCACCCCCACCTATTAAAAATATGGCCAGTTAACCTCTCTGCTGCTCTGATCGATAGTAACAAACAATCACAATTAGCATCTTCTGTCAGACCTGGAGAAAGGCTTGTATTCACTGAAATAAATCTACGTAAGGTTAGGTAGTCTTTCATTAAATCAAGCTTCAGCTTTTTTTGTGTGCAGTACAATAATAATGAGGTCTCATCTCCTGTATCTAGTTATTAAATCCCTGATGGCTTTTTGCTTATGAGTTTATCCTGTTGTCCAAGGCAATACTTTTCTCTTATTGTTTTGTGCTGTTTCCCGAAGCACTGGATATGGGTGCTCTCTAAAATACTAGAATTCCTAGGGATTTGTAGTGAGGTGGGTGTCGGTCTCTTCTCCCTAGTAACTAGCGATAGGATGAGAGGAAATGGCCTCAAGTTGCGTCAGGAGAGGTTTAGATTGGATATTAGGAAAAATTTCTTCACCACAAGGGTCGTCAAGCATTGGAACAGGCTGCCCAGAGAGGTGGTGGAGTCACCGTCCCTGGAAGAGTTCAAAAAACGTGCAGATGTGGCACTTTGGGAGTGGTTTAGTAGGCATGGAGGTGCTGCATTGATGGTTGGACTAGATGATCCTAGAGGTCTTTTCCAACCTTAATGATTCTATGATTCTATGATTAAAGATACATTTTATTTTATTTTTTAAACAGTATCGTTATTGCCTCATAGTGACCTGGCATAGGGACACTAATGCTGAAATCAGTGTACTTGGCAGATCCCACACTAAGTCCCACACAGGGAACTTCCAAAGGGCATCTTTTTACAAGAAGGAAAATGCCATTTTTCAGGTATCGCCCTAATCATGCCTTGTGTTTTTAGTCCAGTTATTGGCTCATGAGGAGATTGATACTGGAAAGGAGAGAGAAGGGAGGGAAAACTAAAAAAAAAATTTAAAACTATGCTCATGTTTCCAAAAGGATGAGAAAATATCCTTAAAGCTTGTCGATGAAGCAAAGACCAAATCGTTCAGTGCAGCTCAGCACACTATGCCAGAGGTGTGCAGTGGCTGCAGTTAGTTTGGAACAAATTTGGTGGTTCTGTGCAAGCTGCTTTATTAGCCTCCCCAACGTGCAAATGATGCAGTGATTTTTTTTTTTTTTTTTGAAGGCCTGGCAAGGTGGCTAATTAGGGGAAAAATACAGTGTAGTGATGTCCAACTGTAGCAAAACTATGCTGCTCTAACTAGCACGCTTTCATAATCTTCGTTAAGGAAAGTCCAAAGCTCTTGACTCCATTTGAAAGCATTTGCAATTGACTTCTAAGCACAAAAATAGTCAAAATAAGTTAATTCATGGGTAACTTTCTAGAAATTACTTGCTGTGTCTCTGTAGTAGGAAGAAATTAATAGTAGCCTGATTTTTGCAAGGGATGAGCCTATCAAACCAAGTGCGAAGAGAAGGAACAGCTTCTAGAAACCCTGCACGGGGTTTTCTGTGGCTTTCGGTGGATGTTGGCACGGTTTATATAGGACAAAGGTTTTGGAGTGAAATCATTGCTTTGTGCCCCAGGGCTTCCTTCACGTCAGCACTGGTTTCTTAAGAAATTTGTTGTGTCCAGTTGCACTGGATCACTGCAAACCTGGATTTGGGTTTTCAACATGACGTCCCTGAATGTATTATACCAAGGAGGAAAACCCATCAAAGAAACTGGGGGGAGACAGAGAGAAATACAAGCAGAAAGATTATGCATTTATTTAGTTCTTGCAGTTTTGCTGTAATACTTTTTAAATAAATCAGCACTAATCTCAGCAAGTAATTTCTGTACCAGCAACTGTCCCACTTGGATGCATCTCTGCCTTAAAAATGCTGAATTTAGGGCTTCAGCTCCCTCTTTCTTGGAGGGAGACAGAGACAGGCTGGGATGGCAGAAATATCTCTTACTCAGATTCTCCCTTTTCACAAAAAAGTCACATATGAACTCCTGGTACAGAGAGATCCCACATCCAAAGTGGTGCCAGGGGAACCTCTGGGAATAGGCAGCATCTGATTTTAGGGGGCAGGGTTAAATTTTCTTTCCTGGCTTTCCGATTGACCTTTACTGGGTTATGTCATTGGTGTGAGTGGCTTGTTCGGTCCCCTCAAGGCTAGGATTGTCCTAGAGGTTTAGAAACCGGGGAGGACATCTTTCTGTGTCGATGATGGACTCATTTGGAGATGCAATTATTTATATCAGGGTGACTGGCTCTGGCCAGGTTAGGAGCTTACGCACCACATGCTCACAAGAAGATGACGTCTTTGCCTGGAACGTTTATAATCTACTTTTCAAAAGCTTCTGACAGACAGGGAATCGGGCTGTCAAGTAATAGCATTGTGGTTTTATAGAGACTACTCAGCACAAGCCATCGTGGGGCACGGTGTTACGGAGAGCACTTCTGCTGACATCCGTGCTGTTTGCTGATTCAGAGCAGCCAGAGATGTTCATCCATCTGTGATGCTCTTCAAGAGGATGCTCTTCACTTCTAGTGGTGGTGCGATGAAGATGACATTACAGCTCCTAAGTGTGTATTTGGATGGTCAGATCTTAAGTGACAGCCTGTCCTTGGAACAGTTTTAAAATGCTCCTTCCTCTGCATGGCTGCAGTTTTCAATACAGATCTGGCCAGAGTTTTGTAAGGTTATTTAACTTCCGTTTGGGATCAAATTCCTGGGAAAGGAATGGATGTGCCTTGTACCTGAGGAACCGCATGCAGCCCTGGTGGAATCCAGTTAAGTTTTGCCCTTCGTGAAGGGCGAAGCATGGTCTGCAAGCTCTGTAGGGCCTAGAGATGAGATGGGAGTGAGATACTCCACTCCTGGGGTTGAGATCGTCTCTCCATGGGGTTAAGCTCAGTGGCATCTGTCTGAGTGCTGAGGATGGGACAGTCACAGTGTGCTGAGTTTTAAAACTCAAAGAAAATCTCAGTTTTTAGCTCACGGCAACCTGTATTTTAGCAGTGCCCCTAAGACGCACAAACATCACTACTATCTTTACGTGGCCAAATTTGTCCAGCCTGGCAAACAGAAATCCCATCCCCAAAAGGCTGTTTTCCTGTTTGGCTTTCATCTGTTGCTTCTGCATGCAGTCTCACCTCTGTCTAAATTTGCTTTTCCCCAGTCCAGCTGATGGAGGCTCTTACATATTGACTTGTCACCTCAAATCTGTTTGGCTCTGTGTTTCCTTCCAACACCTCCAGCAGTGGAGGCTGGGACTCCTGCTCCTTAACCTAAAGTTAAGTCGTCCTCTGCGTCTCAAACCAACTGCATCTCAGGAGGGCTGGTGTCCAAGCAAGGCTTGACCCTGGCCCTGCAGAAACTGAAATACACTGAAAAGAGGCAGAAAGCTTTTTTAATCTTGTTACCAAACAGCAGAGCCTGTGTCCTCTCTGGGTTAGGATTCTGCTGTGCCAGTTTGGTGTACAGGTAAGACACAAAGAAGACCTTGGTCATGCTGGTCCATCTCTACAGAGGTGGAATACTGTTGTAGCCACACTTGTTTGCCTTCGTTAGCCCTGATTCATGCAATATGAGCTCTTCATTGTGTAGGTGGGCAACAGCAGTGTCGCCCTACCCTTGTTGAAGGGTTTTATGTTGATTGCTTAGTGGAGGTAGTCCAACGTGCCCTTTCCAGTCTCCCTTAGCCTGAGAGATGATTTACAACTCAACACACTTTGGCTTTCTATTCTTTGTATGCCCACATCCCTGGCGAGACTGCTTATAGGGGCGTGGGTTCAGCTGCTGCTTGATGTGGTGTCACATCTTGAGCTGGGACTTGCATTGCATCCACCCGGCAACCCTTCCTGACTTTGGTGGTCTTGCATCACCCTTTGGTTTCTCTAGTTCAGCCGTCTCTAGTTTGAACACTACACACTTTATTTCCTTGTGATTGCTGCAGTCTCCAAAAGCAAATATTGAGCATTACCCTGCAGAGAGAGGATCACCTTGCAATGTTATCCTGAGGAAACCTGAGCTACTTGCGGGAGGGGGTAACCCGAGATGCTGAAAGCAACCCAAGGAAATGGAGCAGGTCTGCCTGGATGGGATCTCTAGATCTTTATGTGGCTGCTGCTCCCTGCTGACAGCTCTGGGCATCGTGAATATATTGCAAAAAGCTCTTTCAGCTCGACCTTGCATGACCCAGCGCTGGGCTGTGCAAGAGGGTGTGATGGGGGCGTTGCCTCTGTCTCCTAGACAAGTCAGGCTTTGATTGGGAGCTTTTTTTAGGAAGATAACGTGCCTCTGTGTTGCCTTTGAACAAAAGGAAAAATGAACGAGTGTTGAAGCGTGGCTTGAGCCAGAGGAATCCAGTAGAGAGATACCGGAGCTATGTGAAGGTTGTTGCTGACACTTGCTCTGATTATTTTACCCTAAAGCTTTGCTGACCTGAGCGTGTAAAGTCATCAGCTAATAAGAAAACAAATTATTCTCAGAGACACCTTAAACTCTTGAGCAGTTTTTTGTATTTATTGTGCATGTTGCTTGCGTGGTGCATTTAGGCCTTTATTCTTAATTATTCCTCTTTCCAAACCCTGAGTAATTCTTGAAAATCATGGGTTGTGAATGCTCATTGTGTCTTGATGGGAACTTACTGATCCTGGTGGTGGCAGAGATGAGTGGAAAAACAGGATGTTACAGGTGCTCTAAACCTGAAAGCAAAATTGGAAAAGAGAAAATGATTTTAAAAATAGCTTTATTCTGATGTGCTTGTGTTTCAGTGCAGAAAACTTGCCAGTTTTTCTCTCCTTAGTTGTCTATTTTTGGTTTTTTTCTGGTCTGCCTGTTGTTGGTTTATGGACATTTTTGGGGCTAGCTATACTGTACTGGTTTTGTAGAAAAACAAAGTATTTGTCTTCACACTGTATTGTTTTTAAACAAACCCAAATTCTGTTACCATCTGCTCCATTCAACAGGAATGAATTTGAAATAAAATTTGAGTCCTTATCCGTGATAGCCATAGGGATAAATTTTCCAGGCTTAAGGGTATATTTTTAAAACTGTTGTTAAAGCTAACTAGAACATCTGTTATTAGAGAAATCATCTGATTTTTAGACTGAGTAATAGATGACTTCATTGAATGAGTAGATGTGGAAATAAAATGTGTGCTACAGAACCTGTGATCTAGTTGTTCTCCATGGTATGGATAATACCCTCGTTTATGGACTTTCTTCTTTCTATAATGGCGTTGTAATCACTGCTTGCATAGAAAAGTAGGAGAATGAAGAACTGTTAAGGTGTTTTAGATAGCTCTAGATATAACCTGTGGATAGAGAATTGGCATCACATTAACAATCACTTTCTGGGGATCTCCAGCAAGCCATTGCTTGGGCGACCACGCAGATCTCTCGTACACTAATTTTGCACCAGACCTCGAGCTAGCCAGGTTTCTGGTTTATTGCAGGTCATGATAACTCTGCATTGAACTCTGACCCGTGCGTGAAGGAACATTAGTGGAGTCAAATGTATTGGTCATCTTCAAACTTCAGTAAGATGCAATTCTGCCTGGGGGACGCTGGTACTCCGGTGTAACTGGCCACTACGTAATCTGCAAAACAAGATTGTTTTGGCTCCCTAATATTTCTAAACCTTCCTCCCAGCATCCTCACTGACACTGCTTCATAAACTTTTCCACTTACTACTAGTCCCTCATTGCTCTCTCTTACCCCCATAGTTGGCACCAGAAAACACTCTGATGTCCTTCCAGAAGGCAGTGGAGCAGAAGACATATGGAGTCCAAGCTGATGTAGTACTGAGGTAAGCCAGTGGGCTGGTTGGTCTGAGACTCTGTGGATGGCCCAAACCATGCTGGAGGGTCTTTCCTATCTGGTGTGTGTCTGGTTGTTATGGCTTTTTCCTGTTGAAAAGGGCTCTTGTGGTGAACGTATCCGATAACTCCTAGCTGTCTGCATTTGTTTTGCACAGATGCTACTAATTGTTTCGCTGAGATGATGATTAAAGGTGAAGTTGTCCAGGTGGGGGAACCTGGATACCTTTGCCATGAAACTAATCTTCATTTGCAGGAAGACTGTAGTTTATCCTAGAGCTTGCTTTATGGCAGTGAAACACAGCACCTGGTTTCTAGCCTGGCTTGAAGTCAGCTGGCCTTGGGAAGAGACAGAACCGCTTCTGTGTGACTTTTGCTGGGATGACCCAGGTGCAGAGAGAGCGGAGATCCCAAACTGGCTTCATTGCACTGCAAGTCTTCAAGAGGGTTTTTACCAGCTTTGCAAAACTGTCACAAGAATTTAGCAGCCCAGGAGTAAGCCCTTTCTGCTCCTCCTCCCCTCCCTCGCATGTCACTAATGCTGAGGGAAGGAGGAACCCGGTGATACTGTTGACTGTCAGAAAGCCATTCCTGGCAGGCAAATGTTGAGCTGAATTGACAAGGCCAATTGAGAGAGGATTTAGAGAGGGTCGTTTCAAGAACCGTGCTTTTTCCAGGAGTTCGGTAATTCTTTAATATTCTTGTTCCTTTTCTGAATTGTGTTTTTTTGCATGCGTTACATAAATGTGCAAGAGGGCAGAAGTGGCATGAAGGGAACAGTAACGCCTTATCTTGGTGATCCCTCAGTTTGTCTCAGTTCCAGTTATAAATACAAGAAAGGCTCAAAGCTGGTATTTTCTTTTTTCCCTGACCGCTTTGGAGCTTGCTGTTGATGGAAAGATATTTTTGCCTGGTGAAAGATGGGCTTCTGAAGTTTAATTGTTAGGGTGCTTTTTTGTTCTTTGTATAATTGTTTGAGAGCAAATGATATAAAAACTAAAGGAATTTCTTCCACCTAGGGAGTGGAAGGTCATTGTGGAAGGATGAAAGATGAATTGGGATGTTTGCAATACAATTCTTCTTTCAAAAATCAGTTCATTAACTGTTGTGAAAGGACAACGACTTGATTGTCCACACTCACAAATGAGCACTCAGCTCATGCGGTGGCTGAATTAGTGGCTTCCATTAGCACTGGCCAAGGGGAGAGGTGGACTCCAAGAACTTTCCATGTTGCCACTCATCAGCTATCCTAGAGGAGCACTCCAAGCATCCATAGCTTAAACAATGTCCTTGATGGCCTAATTATCTGAGGCCCCCTCTGAGACCCAAGTGTCTTTACAAAAAGAGGACTCCGTTGACCTTCAGACCAAAAATTGAGCTGTCAATACAGCTGGCAGCAACTTTTGCAAGGGTTTGCGGCACAACACCCAGTGCTGTCCATATCCCTTTGGAAGATGCTCTTTGTGCCTGTGGCTTGATGGGCCCACTCCACCTGGGATGTCCCCAGGATGTCCCACCTGGGATGTCCCCATGTTCCTCTAGGCACATATCAGCCATGGGTGGGCTGCCTGGACATACACTCAGACCTATCACATCCTGCTCCCTACCCATTACACACCCCAAACTGGGTGGCCCTGGTTATAAAGCCAACTTTGCTTCAAACAGCAGGAGCACAGCATCACTGCGTGTTCCCCTCTCATTTTCTACCTCCTCCCACATCTCGTCTTCTAAAGCTCTGCTTTCTGTCTCTGAATTATTTTTTCAAGCCTGTGCCTCCTAATACATTGTGGTTAGCCATGAGTAGTGCTGAGTGACTCCGTAAGGGGAAGGATTAGACAGGAGGGAGCAAATGTTAAGTGCCCCATAGGATTTCCGCGCTGTGGTTAAGGCTTAGCAGTATCTGATGATGCGCTGCTATGCGATGTTAAGACTTGAGCTCATATCTCCCTGAAACACTCCACGCTCTTAATTCTGCAGTTGCTTAGCATCTTTTCTTTTTTTTTTTTTTTTTTAAACTGTATTTATTAAAAACCCTTCTGATTGCAGCAACATAATGTGCTGCTGAGCATGGTATGGCTGTGTCAGCATGTTGCTTTGGGTTGGGGGGGAAGTAGTTGGCACAGTGCACGCTAGAAATAGCAAATAAAGATGCCAGTGACCTTTATGATAAGGGCCTTCTGCAGGCAATGGTAAAGCTGAGGCAGCATTTGCTCCATCATCTAAAATTGTTTTTTGTTTTCCCTCTCTCTCTGGGGGCGAGTGCTCTGGGTTGTCTCCTAATTCAAATGGGGTTTGTATTTTAGCCCCATCTCCTTTCCAGACTTTATGTGAGTCTCCTATTAGGAAGATGGGCTCCTTGATTTGGAAAATGTCATTATAATCAGGCTGGCTGTGCTGGGTTCATCTTGATTTCTGAGTGCAGACAACTGTCCCCCTGCCCTTGATAGAAACTGCCACTGCACTGTATGGTGTTACCACTGATCCAGTCACAGAAAATTGGGCTGGAAGAAAGTTTAAAGAGCTTTTTAGGTTTCCCAGAACCATTGTTCGGTAATATCTAGGTGGCTTAAAAACCACAGGGCATGCATTTGGCTATTTAGTTTCACCTGAGAGGCGGGTTTTCTTTAAGATGCATGAACTTAACAACTCACGTGAGTATAGCTTTTTCCTGAAACCAGTTTTCAATTGGAAAAGGCAATTTCAGAGCAATTTTGGTAGCTTGGAGCCCTTGCAGCTTGCTGAAAGCCTGTGAACATTAAGTACCCATATAGTCTGAGAGCCTTTGAAAATCTTACTCATCTACTATTAACAATTTGAGAATAGTTTATATGCACAGATACATACAGGGTATGGAAAACCTCTGAGCTACAGAGGGGAGCTAGACATTGCAGAAAGCTTTGGTTAGCGTGAGCATTCAGGGTGGGTGTTCTTGTCCAAGCTACTCGAGTTTGGCACTCTAGACATTTTTGAGGGGGTAGTGGAGTGGTGAGGGAGGGAGGGAAGGATGGATAGGGCTATGTCAGCATTTGAATGACTGGAAACATCTAGCAGGTATCTAAGAGACTTTTTCCTCTGGGTGCATCTTATTTCAACTGGTCTTGGGGATGCTGGGGATGTGTTAAGCTGGTTGAGATCTTCACTGTGATTTTGATGTGAAGCCATGAGAGAGGCTGGAGTGGGAATGGGCATTTCTCTAGTACTGTGTACGTGGTGGTACACCTCCACCTGTAATGGGGCCTCTGACTGTCTTTGCAGCTATGATGGAGTGCCGTTTCTGATGCATGACAAGACACTCAGGAGAACAACAAACGTGGAGGAATTGTTTCCAGAGCGGGCCTACGAGCACTCCTCCATGTTCAACTGGACCGACCTGGAAAAGCTCAATGCTGGAGAGTGGTTCCTACAGGTGCGTATGGCCATGGAGAGGGTGTCCTGGGGCCATGGCCGCCAGATGAAAGCTCATGCCTAAACCCTCTTTCAGGTGGAGAGGTGTAGATCCATCTCCTCAGTGGGGTGGTCTGAAGTGCAGCTGGACCAAGAACCCATGAACCACATTTAGTTCTGTCCTCTACTAAACTTAGACTTGGTCTAAAAGACTTGTTGTCTTTCTGTGCCTCTTCCACCACCTGGAAGAAGGGGCCTTAATGCCTGGTTG
The DNA here is from genome assembly GCF_035582795.1 of Mycteria americana. NCBI lineage: Eukaryota > Metazoa > Chordata > Aves > Ciconiiformes > Ciconiidae > Mycteria > Mycteria americana. The sequence continues at coordinate 220,334,348 of NC_134365.1, read as the reverse complement.
ACACCACAAAGAACTTCAAGACCCCCAGGAGGGGGAACGTGATTTTAAAGAGAACGGAAAAGATGGCGTGTTATAAGCCGTTCCTTTTTCTTTAATTTACTTTTGGAGACAATTGTCTTTACAAAGAAAAAGCAAGAAACTCAGCCTTTGAAGTCCAGGGTGGGAAGAATTGCTGTGGGATGGGCTTGACCCATCCTTTGGCGTGCGGCCAGGTTGCAGGTGGGATTTCTTTTTGCCAAGCTGCTCTCTGGCCAGCGGCCGTAACCTTCTTGAAGAGCATTATCTGTGGTCTGGAAGGAGGGCTGCAACACTCTGGCACACTCATGCAAGCTTGAACGTGGCTTGCTGAGGCATCGCTGCAGTGATGCAAGCTCAAATACCACTTTCACGTGCCTGCTTGGAGCTTTCTGGGTGCTTGCTTGGTGGAAGCCACCGTAGCTTCACTGCTATTCGGATCTGAGCTAGTCTGGAGATGTGATGGGGATATATATGTATTACAGCTGCGTGTGCTGCTACATAGAAACTTGGTTGGCCTGCAGATGTGGTGGTGGGAATGCAGGGAAAACTGCTGCTTGCCAGATGAGAAGGGCCAAGACAGCAGCTGGAAGGCTGCTTTTTGGGATGCGCTTTGAAGCAGAGTCATTCCTGAATGTCCTTAAGTTAGGAGCCCGTCTCTTCCAACAGCCCATAGCTCCTGTCTGATCACTCTTAGTTATATAATAGCTGGTCCTTTTTATTTTCGGATTCTGAAGAATTCTTGGTGATCATGTACATAGTGTGAGAAAGTACATTTTTTTAGCTTACTAACTTGGAAAATTACATTACTGCCATATAGCTCTGCTGTCCCCCTGAAAATGGGGTGACCTGCCCAGCACACCTTGCTTTTAGTGACCTCCCCTTGGGTAAGGAAACTGAGGCACGGAGCTTCAGCAAGCTGCAAGAGGGTCATCAAGCGTAGCTGCCAGCTGTTGCCAAGGTGGGAGAGAAAAGGGTCTTCACCTGTATGGGAGGAGTCTGGGCTTTGTGGCACTAATGCTAGGATGTGATTTGCTTTCAGAATGACCCTTTCTGGACGGCCAGGTCTCTCTCAAGGTCTGACTACTTGGAAGCTGCCAACCAGTCAGTCTGCAAGCTGGCAGATATGCTAGAGGTGATCAAGGACAACACATCGCTCATCCTGAACTTCCAGGAGCTGCCACCAGCTCATCCTTACTACAGCACTTACATCAACATCACCCTGGAAACCATCCTGGCATCGGGAATTCGGCAACAGGCTGTGAGTTCTGGGGGGTTGGTGATGTTTCCAAAATTGCCCTCCTTATGGGTTCCCCGAATCCTTGAGTGTCTTATTTGATGCATTTGAACACTTGATTTGAAATGTCACTTCGTGCCAAGAAGTCATGCTGGGGAAGACTGTGCCTCTAGGCTGGTGGTTCCAGAGGCTTGGTAGCATCTTGGACTGTACTCATGGTAGTGAGCTAGTAGAGGGAGGAAAGTGATTATTCCCCTGACTCAGCAATCACGTGTTCAGTGTGGGGTTCACCAGTACAAGACAGATGTTGATAAACTGGGGTAAGTCCGAAGGGAACTGAGTCTCTTCATCCTGGAAAAGGAAAGACTTTGGAGAGCTGCTGTTAAGGTCTCCCCAGTACCAGCAAGGAGGTTGTTGAAAAGTTGGACCGAAGCTCTTCACTGAGCTGCATGTCAGGAGCATGGGAGACAGTGCTCATGAATTGAAACAGGAGAGGTTCCTGCTGGATATAAGGAAACTAGTTTTCCCTGTGAGGGCAGGCAAGTGTTGAGACAGGCCTGGAAGGACTGAGGGATCTCCATCCTTGGAGCTTTTCAACACCCAACTAGACAAGGACCTGAGCAACCTGGTCTGAAATCAGTGCTGGCCCTGGTTTGTGTTGGAGTAGAGATCTCCTGAGGTCTCTTCCCACCAAACAATTCGGTAAGAGCGTTGGACACGAGAAGAGGCTGAGACATGGAGGCCAGTTGCGTGCAGCAGGGACCCCTTCCTCTCCCTCTGACTCCTTGTTTTTAAGTAATTGTGGTGGGTTGACCCTGGCTGGATGCCGGGTGCATACCAAAGCCGCTCTATCACTCCCCTCCTCAAGAGGACAGGAGAGAAAATATAATGACAGGCTCGTGGGTCGAGATAAGGGCAGGGAGAGATCACTCGCCAGTTACCGTCAAGGGCAACACAGACTTGACTTGGGGAAAATTAATTTAATTTATTACCAATCAAATTGGAGTAGGATAATGAGAAATAAACACTAAATCTTGGAACACCTTCCCCCTACCCCTCCCTTCTTCCTGGGCTTAACTTCACTCCCGAATTCTCTACCTCCCTCCTCCGCAGCAGCGCAGGGGGACAGGGAATGGGGGTTGCGGTCAGTTCATCACACGTTGTTTCTGCCGCTCCTTCCTCCTCACGGGAGGACTCCTCACACTCTTCCCCTGCTCCAGCGTGGGGTTCCTCCCATGGGAGACAGTCCTCCATGAACTTCACCAACATGAGTCTTTCCCATGGGCTGCAGTTCTTCACAAACTGCTCCAGTGTGGGTCCTTTCCATGGGGTGCAGTCCTTCAGGAACAGACTGCTCCAGCGTGGGTTCCCCACAGGGTCACAAGCCCTGCCAGCAAACCCGCTCCAGCGTGGGCTCCTCTCTCCACGGGGCCACAGGTCCTGCCAGGAGCCTGCTCCAGCGCGGGCTTCCCACAGGGTCACAGCCTCCTTCGAGCATCCACCTGCTCTGGTGTGGTGTCCTCCAGGGGCTGCAGGTGGAGATGTGCTCCACTGTGGACCTCCATGGGCTGCAGGGGGACAGCCTGCCTCGCCATGGTCTTCACCAGGGGCTGCAGGGGAATCTCTGCTCCGGCACCTGGAGCACCTCCTCCTCTCCTTCTTTGCTGACCTTGGTATCTGCAGGGTTGTTTCTCTCACATATTCTCACTCCTCTCTCCAGCTGCAATTTTGCAGGGGTTGTGTGTTTTGTTTTGTTTTGTTTTCCCCCTCTTCTTAAATATGTTATCCCAGAGGCGCTACCACCATCGCTGATGGGCTCAGCCTTGGCCAGCAGCGAGTCTGTCTTGGAGCCAGCTGGCATTGGCTCTATTGGACATAGGGGAAGCTTCTAGCAGCTTCTCACAGAAGCCACCCCTGTAGCTCCCTGGGTACCAAAACCTTGCCATGCAAACCCAACGCAATAATCCTTCTGCCTCAACTGAGCAGCTGTTTCAGCCTAGAGTCAGCTTCTGCTTGGACAAGAAATGGGTGTCCTGGAGCTGCGGGGTTTTCAGCAAAAGGAGGTCTATGTATCTGCAGAGGTCTCCTCCAGACTTTCATTTCTGCCCTAGAATTGTCCTTGCTGGGTTACACCAAACATTTTGATTTCCAGCTCTGAGCGGTTGCAGGCAGAGCCCAGCCAGCCTTGTTAGCTGTGTCCTCTCTGACCACAAGGTATAGAGCTTCACCCAGCCCATCAGGAGCTCCCTCTGATGCAGTGATCTCTTCTGGAGGGAGAGCACACCTTCCTACGTGTCAGAAGGGCACCCAGACCTGGGGACTCCGGGTGTCCCTTGGAAAACTTCTCTTCTTGACCTGTCTAGGGAAGGAAATCTGGTCCTTTCACTTGTCCTGTGCTCTCCCTTGAATATGGGCTGGTGGAAAATAGCGTAGTAGGTCTGGCAAGTGGAATGACTACATCCCTTGCAGCTCAGGTGTTTCATCTTTACCAGTTAGGTGCATCTGCACGCACAGACAAGTTCAGCACTGGCTTGTGCAGTGATGGGCCCAGGAGGGAACAGAGTTATTTTTAACTTCAATCTGTCTTTCTAACGACTGACACTGCCACCTAATTTCCAACTAACTACGTGGCTGCAGTGACAGTGTTATCCACAAGCCTCTGCCAGCTTGGCTAGATCCAAAGGAGGACCATGCTGTCTTCTCCTTGGATATTGGAATGGAGAGAAGGAGAAAAATAGAGAAAGCATAGATGTGGGGCTGTAAATTGAAATTTCTCACCCAGGTTTTATGGTTCCCTATTGAAAATGCATACGGCTGCATCTGTGCTGCTCTGATGCTTTGGTAGATGAGTGTCACTAAGTTATTAAACATGGGTTAAAGCAATGCAATGCCCAGCGGTACTGCTGAGATCATCTGGTTGGGCCCAGCCTCTGCACGGCACAAGCCATAAAACTGCCCAGCTTGGTTCCTGCATCCACTTTTACATCTGGCAGCTGAGCATGTTAACACTAATTAATTTGACATGCTTTTAAAGCGTGGTATGAACTTAGGGAAATACTTGCCCTGGGTTGGGGTAGATGTAGCCCTGATAAGAGGGTGATTAAAACTAGTCTTTGCCATGGGATCATGGGAGGCTTCTCCTGTGCATCCTGTCTGCACTGTCAATTTTATGTCCTTAGTTCTCTCTGTGCCCTGAACTGGGCAGGGAGGACGGGTTTTCAAGGATACACCGTATCTCTTCTCAGGATCCCTTGGCCTGATCTCTTTGTATCTCAGCCCTTTTCACCTCTAAGATTTTGTGCGTTACAGCCCTCTGGGCTTTCGGACAATCCTGAAATGTATTTGAATAGAGGCTGTAAGTGTCTCCTAGACAATTTGTATGACAAACAAGGCAGTCTCTCATGTGATTTTGCATCTGGCTTGGTGTAAACTGGCTGTCTTGCGTCACCAGCTTTGTGAACAGTCTTTGCCATAGCCGTCCTCTGTCTTGCTCCCTCCACAGGTGATGTGGCTGCCGGACACGGAGAGGCAGCTGGTCAGACAGATTGCGCCGGGTTTCCAGCAGACTTCTGGCCTCAAGCTGGACGCAGAGCGCATGAGGGAGAAGGGCATTGTGAAGCTCAACCTGCGTTACACCAAGGTCACGAACGAGGATGTCAGGTACGGCTTTCTGTTTGGACACTGCGTGATAGCCCATGTGCTCCATGGCAGGTATCCACAGCTCTGTGCATCCTTGCTAACCTCATGCCCTGTGTGCATCCCTGGCTCAGCAGCATCTTTTCTGATCATCCCAGGCTGTTTTATCTGCACAGAGTTGTCTTTTCAGATGGGCTTACTCTTGAAAGCTTGAGCTGTGCAAGCTTGTCTCTACCCATCACCCAGAATCCAGGCTGTTCCCAGGAGCGCACAGTTGACTCTAATAACTCTACATATTAATTCAGTATATGATGATCCTTTTTGAAATACAAAATATATGAATCGGCTGATTCTTATTACACTGTCAGCTCTGGAAAAAGCGAAGGCTTTTCACACCGAGTACCTCTGAGTGTTGTTTCGTCCTCATTAGCAGCTGCCCTTTGCTTCTGTTCGTCTGCTCCAGAGTTGCTACCACAGAATTTTGATTAGTCCAAAGTCTGGATATGCCTTCAGAAATTTCTCTTTGCAGAGAATTCACCCGATTCATTATTGTCCTTTGTCAGCTATTTAGACTGGTCAGGTCTCCTCTTTAATGAGATTGGCAGCATGGGGTTCCTCTCCTTCTGCTTGAGCCTGTATTTGAACCATACAGCGTGTTAGCTCCTGGCTTTGCCCTCTTCTCGGAAAGGCAGATTGTCTCCAGTAGACCTTTTCTATTTTTTAGAGTTGAAATCTTTTCCCCAAAGAAATACTTGAAAATGAAACAGGTTTGCAGAAGAAAAATGTCTTCAAAGGAGCTGTTTTACTGTAGGTTTGGGCTGGAAGTAGAGAAGAGCTGAGCCTGCAGCTGTTTGAGAACGTGGTCCTATTTAGCGTAATCCAGTGGTGTCCTTCTGTGGCTGCCAGGAATTGGTCTAGTTGCTCGCCCTTGAAACAAAGTCTGTGCTTTACCTGCAGGATAATTCCTGCCTCTTTTCCCCCTAGTCTCTTTGCTCCATCTCCTGGAGAGGACCACATGCCAACTTTCTCATCTATCCCAGCTCAGCAACCCCAAGCTCTCATCAATCCCACCTCAGCTGTCTCCAAAATCAGACCTGCCACCCGAGTGTTTCCTGAACCCTGAAGGCCTTGTGGTGACCACTCAAATATTGCTGCAGTCCTTAGCACAAGCCAGAGCAGGCTCAACAAGCCCTGGTATAACACAGTTTCCTCAGTCCCCCCAAAAATCAGCATCTGGATGTAACATTGCTGCAACCACCTCTGCCCTTGAGAACCCCTTTGCCTTTGGAGCAGCTTGATCATGTTGCGAGCTTTGAGATGTCCACATCTTGTACAGTGGCCTCCCACCTCTAAGTGCTTTGCTGATATTGAATTGCAAGGATTAATCTCTGTGCTGCCCATGCGAGGGAGATTAGTGATGCTTCTGCTTCATAGATAAGGAAACAGAGCAATTTATGCAAATCGTATGGGTACAGGGAGTCCGCTATCAGTGCTTGGTTTGCTGCTGACAGCTCCTGTACCCCAGCTTGCAGTTTTAGCTTCTTTGAAAATGACCTCAGGAGACTGAAAGCTGTAACTCTGCGACCGTCCCCAAAACAAGGGCATGGGAGTTGTAGGAATTTATGTTGGAAATGCAGTCTGGCAGTTTTTAATTAAGTAAATTGCCAATGAAGTGTTACAGGCATCTGAGCCAGATGTTAATTTTACATCAACATGATGAGGCGGTTGTTAGAAAAACATGACGTGCCCATCATTCGTGAGGAAGTATCTGAGATGGGCTGTGGCTTGGGTCAGATAGCATCCAAGAGGTGAAGAAAGCTTTCAAGTTCAAACCACTTGATTGCAATGCCCTTGGGTTGCTTATGAAGTGACTGCGCCCTGTTAAAAAGACGTATTTCATGCAGTTCAAACCCAATAAATCTAGCCGTGATTACAGCGGTGGTTGATGGCAAGAGCTCTCCTCTTGGAGATGAGTGTCTGATATTCGCTGGGGGACTCGGATCTCACCCTGTCTGTCTCCTGGCAGGGACTACACCATGGCGAACCTGAGCGTGAATCTCTACACTGTGAACGAGCCCTGGCTATACTCCATCCTGTGGTGTGCCGGCGTCCAGTCGGTCACCTCCGACAGCTCCCACGTCCTTCGCAAGGTGCCTTTTCCCATCTGGCTAATGGTAAGCACGATGCCTGGGAAGCTGCTGGGAACCCCTGGAAGGAAGGGGATGCAGTGGAGGGGTGTAGAGGTGGCTGTTGACCACTCCAGCCATGTGTCTAGAGGGTTTCTCCAGGAAGGTTTGGTTGGATTCAACGTGGTATTGGGCTTGAGGGTTTTCACCCTCTGTGTGCCTGAGCCCTGAGATGGTAATGGATCAACGTTTCTCTTGCACAATCCCTTCCTTCAGATGGCCTCATCTCTCCTCATACAGGGTTTGGGAGCCTTGGAGGTTGTGTTGCATGTCCCATTTAACCCACATGATTTTTCCTTTTTCCTCTGATGGAAAAACACCTTTCCAGCCCTGCTGAGCAGCTGTTAGAGTTGCAGGAGAATCAGGTACACCGGTGAACCAGCAAACCTGGCTTCTGTGTTTCAGGCAGGCTTCAAAACTAGCTTTTTCCCTATTTTTAATACCAAATGAGGACAAGTGTTACCTCTGGCTACCCCATTGCCGGACAAGGAACAACCAGAGACCGAAGGTAGCCCCCTTACCCATCATATTAGCCAGTAAACGCTCTGAAAACTCTGCTAGCACTTTGGGTCTCTGAACCAACCAGAAATATTCATGTTGGAGTGGAAGGCAAATGACGAAATAGTTGCATCAAAGGATTCCCAAAACAAGAGCTCAGCTGCCGAGGTGTAACTGCATGTGATGGAGGGGCTATTTTCTGATGACAGATCCTGTCGGGGTGGGAGAGGAGGCAGCTGTTTTACCTGCTGCTCTGGCAGATTTGCTTGGGAAAGGAGAGAATAAGATGAGCACAAGGAGTATTTAACGTTAATGAGTTATCTGCATCTTTAGCTGGAGGCAGGACCTCAAGACTACTGGCCTAGATGGATGAACATCTATGCACGATGTCCTTAGCCTTAGCTTAACCTACTGCTTGTGTCTGACTACACAAATTCACACTGGTGCATGCTGAAGCTGGAGAATTGAAAATGGTTTTATAAAGGCTGAATCTGTTGGCAGATTATCATCGTCTGAATTGTGCTGCTGCAAACATCTGTGCTCCACTACAGCTGGCAGGAGTTGTGTGCGCATCGCTGGCAGCTTTTTACTCCAAAAGCCCTTTTGCCAACGATGAAAAGCAGCTGATAGTTGGAGCCCTCCTCCAAGGGCTCTCCCATCTGCTGGATTTCCAACTCTGCTGTGAACGCACACTCTTATATCACCGGCAGCATAAAAATCCCTTGACTTCCTGCATATTGAAGTGCCTGGCTGATGTAATCTAACCAGCTCTGCCATCTGAGCCCCGTGCACCACGTGGAACATGGCTCAAGAGCTGGAGCAAGAGCCAAAGCTGGAGGCTTTGGCTGCCCACTGCCCTCAGGGGCTGCTTTGGGCTTTATCGCTAGCTGAGCAGCGCAAATCTGTTGTGCTCCATTCACCTAGGGGCCATTTGCAATTGCAAAAATACATTTAACTTGTGTTTCAGTTAAAAAAAAGGAAAAACAAGAAAAAGTGACAGTCTCTCTCCCCTCTACTCTTGATGGAAAGCTGCTGGTAAGAACAGAAGCCATCAGACATGGCATAGAGAAGGGCTTTGAAAAGCTTGAACTGGGGTTCAGCCCCTAACTTGATGCCCTTGAAGTGGGTGCCCAGTGTGACCCCTCCCCACAATTTTGGGAATCTCCCTCAGAGCCAGGGTTTGAGTTGCTCTCTGCCCAGTTACACTGAATTGGTGAAGGGTTTGACAGGCTGCAAACGTAAGGATTTCAGGAGTAGGACTTATTTTGAGTAAAGTTTATTAAAAAAAAAAAAAAACCAAGTAATCCCACTGAAACAGCCCTATCTAAGTAGGTTTAGAGGTGTGGATGGAGCAGGACAACAAGTTGTGTCTGCAATAGGTGTTTGCTGACCTGTGCTCCCTCCTCTGCTGGGCTGAGGAGACACATGCTTACTGGGCAGTGCTAATAACGGTGTGTGTGCGGTGCATGTCTTTGAGAAATTCCAGTTTTCCCCTTTTGATCACCTTGAAATTCCATTTTTGTCACTTATAAAACCTTGATTTGGTACCAAAAACTTCTAGCTTTGAGCTTTCTGTAGGACTTAAAAAAAATATGTGTAATACCTGTAAGCAGGTGCTGGAGTTTTCCCAGAAAGCTGTGTTTATGTCTACCTATTGCTTGGGGTATATCACAGGAAATGCAACTTTTGCCCCACAGGAAAACTTGCTATTTGGGTTCTTCAGTTGTGAAATACCAACAGTTGCATAAATGAAAAATTTAGATGTGTAGATTTTGTTCTAACTTAGAAGTATCTTGACTTTTCATTCAAAATAGTTATGGTGGCACTCTCCTGCCAAGAAAATGGGAAACATCAATTTTGTGTCTGTTGGTCTTAATACATGCAGCAAACGTAACACTAAATGTCACCCTTCTGTAATTAAGCTGGCAAATACAAGGATTAAATCTTCATCAGAAGCGTTGGCTAATTAAAGCATTACCCTGCTAATTCTATGGTATACTTTCACAGGATAAATTGAGACACACAAAGATTCACTGAGCAGAAAAACAAGTTACTCTCTGCTGGGAGACAGAAGTAGCAGAGTTGATGGCTCCCAACTGGTTTTATCCATGTCACACTACCATTGCGTGAACTCATCTTTATGCATTATGTATTCTATTTCTCTAATGAAATATTACTTGTGTGCATTGGTGGTGGTGGTGATGGATCGGTCTGGTATGAAATCACCAACCTTTTCCTGGTTGAGACTAGACCAGGCTTGGGATAGGAGAAATTCATTAGCATCACTGGTGGCCATCCCGGGTAGGTGCCTTCTGAGCATCATCAGGAGTTGATTATTATTATTATTATCACTTTACTTTGTTGTCTTTCCTGGGCAGCACAAAAATCAATGTGAAGTAGTGTGCTTCTGTGCTGAGTTCAGACGATGGGTTCAGCTGGGTTTAGCTGGTGTGATGGCCACAGCCGCTTAGACTGGCAAACGAAGCCAGAGCTACCAGTGCCTTAAAGGACAGAAATTGAGAAGTATACGCTTATAGCATGGGGACTGCGCAGAACAGTTAACACGAGCACTCAAAATGGACCCTGCATGTCTCATGTGCAATGTGTATATATTTCTGTTTTCCTACAGACTTGGATTACCAAACAACATCTTACCCTCACCTCGAGGTACAGCTGAGATAGGAAACTTTCAGCCCACAAAGCTCTGAGAAAATGTCAGCAGACAAAAGGAAGGAGAGTTTAAAATTGTTCCTGTTTGCAGTTTTTCCTGATAACGTCATTTTGGATGACAGGCTAGCATTAGAAATGTCATAAACGTTGTGATTTATATGCGACCCCTGCAGCTCTGTGCTTTTCTTTCTGCCCTGGTGGTAACTTTAGCAATGTGTGGTCTCTCTGTGATTGTACAAACCAGAAGGTTTAAGGTCTGCTTCTGGTTTTTGTCTTCCAGCCTCCAGACGAGTACTACCTAATCTGGATCACGTCTGATCTCATTTCATTTATCGTAATTGTAGGAGTTTTTACATTCCAGAAGTAAGTACCATTGTTACAGCTTGACTGTCATGTATTTGTGGCGTATGTTTTTGTTCAGAGCGTGGGGTGGAGATGGGAGAGAGGAGCACCGTGCTCCTCGGGCACTTGGATTGCAATAGCAGGGAAACTGTTCATTAAAAATCCCTACAAAGACTGCAAACAATAATTCCACTTCTGAGATGTGACATTGAATTGGATGTAGTCGCTACTTTTTAAGAAGAATGAGAGATCTCAAAATAGTAGCGATAGATGCCTTGCTCTGCTCATAAATGCGTGTGGGGGAGAAACTGTAAATGCTTTAGGGAAATGGAAGTTGAGAAAGAGATTAAAACACTTTGAAGGAAGAAGAGGAGATGTTTTGAGATTCCACCATTATAGTCTTCAAAAAGAACGTGTTATACTTTTCTTAAATCAGTTTGTTCCTCTTTGGATGAAGAAATAGAAATATTATGATTTAGCAAATCAAATCAGTTTCTTAGTTTGATGTATAGAGAAAGCCTCTCCATTTTCTAAAGGAAAGGGATAGCAAGGATTTGATGAGGGCACGGCAGAAGCCTCTCTGTTAGCCAGGGTCCCTGAAAACAAATGTGGAGCATAAAACCTAGGAGCAGAGCAAGTTAAGACACTGATCAATCAGGAGGAGGTAAATCAACTTCCTAAAGGCAGAGTTGGCCAAGCTACCCTCCTCTTGATTATACTGGAGGAAACTATGCTGTCCTCCTGTTGATATGCCTTTTCTCCTTGGAGGCATTTTAGCTGTCAGCGATGACAGTGTAATAACCCTCTCTGGGAAGAAGCATGAGCTCAGAGAGATGCGCTCCCTCCAGCGAGAAGCAAGCAGCCTTCTCCTGGGAAAACGTGTCATTCTGAAATCGCATCCCCTCTTCTCTGCCTCTATAATCTCATCTGCTTTGGCATGCACAAACGACTGTCCTAGAGACATCAAGGCACCTACGCTTTCCTTCCTTCTTGATATCCGAAATGCCTTTGCGTTAGGAGCAGCTATTTAATTTGCTTCAGCCTCATGAGCTAGTGATTTTGCTGTTGTGTTGTCCCAGATCATCTGCTTGCAGCAATCTCTTTCCTTCCTCTGGGTGCGTAATTACCCGGGTATTTTTGCCATGTTACAGTAGGCTCATTGCTTCTGCCAGCATCCGCTATGGATTTTACTTTAGGCCACATGTTGGGTCTGTCTATAATTGTGTCTAAATTTGACTTGCACGGTCCCACGCTGGTAGACCTGCGCCCAGCGGGTTCCCAGTTCCAGCATGGGATAATGGAGTGAGCAGCAGATTCAAAACTCCTCTCAGATAGATTTCGCAACAGTTAATGAAACCCCTGACCAACATGAGATTAAAATTTTTCTAAGAAGTCTTGTGGTCTGAATTGTGGCTAATTAATCCTTTCCTCCAGAAGGGCATTGTGGCTGTGTTGTCTGGAAGCTTCCTCCACTCCCTCAAATTCATCAATTGGTTTAATAGGAGATGTCCCTGCTCTTAAGACCTGGTATTTCTCTGTCAGATACAGAAATGCACGGAGGAGTCTAGAGACAGGGACTGACCTCTCTGAAGAGCAGAATTTGAAGGCCAAGTTTTGCAGTCTTTTGCATCATCTCCCAAAGTCAGTTTTAGAAGGCTTTCCTGAATCAGACCCAGGAGACCATGGCTGAAGAAATTTAAATTGATTCAACCTGCTGAATGGGAACTACAGGTCCCAGAGCACCTCGAAATGATGCATGCTTGGAGAGAGGGAGAAGTCGCAGCTACATGGACTTTGCAATAGCTGGACTCTTCCTCTCTGCACAGATTGAATTTCTTCCAGTTTGGAAGAAGTTTGATGGAGTAGGGTAAGGAAGGAAAGCATTATTGCAGGATTTCTCTTCCACCCTCAGTGTGAGTGGGATACAGGTGAGAAGAGCTGGAAACTGCCACCAGTTTTTCCCAGGGTCCATCAACCTGGAGCACTGAGCTCCCTGCCCAGCCTCTGGACCTGACGTAGAAAGGCAGTTGCTCACAGAGGCCTGGCCACGTGGGGTCCATCATAGCAGGGCCAAATGTCATCTTTTGGATCTCTCCCTTGGGACAACTCAACCCCAAGTCAGTAGAAGGAAGAAGGAGAAACTCTACCACCAGAAGTTGGACTTTCTGCAGCAGAGGGCTTGCTCTTCCAAGAGCCTTGTGCAGGAGAGGCCCATTTCCCTGCCGTTCCAGTTTCTCCACCACATGAAAGAATTGGTAGCAGCATTGAGGATATATCAAAAACAAATCGCAGCAGATTTGCCCAGATACTACCTGCTGATGTGATTCAGCTCCGGGAAATGGGGCTTGGCATTTGGCCTTCACTGTTGTGGTTGGGTTTTTTTGTTTTGGGTTTTTTTTTCCCCCCCAAGTCCTTTTTGGGGCGAAACAGAGCTGCTTCCTTCATGCAAGGATGAGGGGGCGGGTGGGAACAGAGCCACTGCTTCAATGTGCTCGTCCTTTCTCCTACGCATGGCTTGTCTCTCCTCCGTAGCCGCGGGTAGGGATTGCTCCTGCTGTTCTGCTTCAGCCCGGTGACAGGATCGTGGCAGCCTCTCCGGAGGGGAAATACCAACTGTGATGACTTCTAACCGATCTTTTTTTGCCTCTTTGCCTTGTTTATTTTCTTACTGCTCTGACTGTTGTGCATGTTCCTCCTCTTTCTCTCTCTGCTGCATTCTGGCATCTCACAGCTATCACATGATCAGGTAATTCTGGTGCTTTCCTCCTCTTTCTCTTTTTCATTCAACCTTCCTTTCTCTCTTTCTTTTTCCCTCTCTGCTACGGCTTCACTGCAGATGGACAGGGCAGGACGCAGTTTTTCACGATGCTTTCAAACATCTGGCTTCACAGGGGGACCATAAGGGTCTGAACGTTGCATAGTCCATAGCCATGAGCACCAGGGGAGCCTGATGCTGAAGCCAGTGGATGTTTTGAAGGCAATCTGACCTTCTGTTACAATGATCCAAGTCGCTGCCTTTTAAAACAGTGCTATTCTGAGGTTCTGCAGTGTGTTGTAATTGGGAAATTCCCAGTGGATGTAATGCTTTCTCCATGGAAATAATCCCATGCAAAATACCCCCTTCCTTCCTGCATTTATGAGAGGGTTTTGAGACCAACCTCTTCTAAATTGGCCAATTCTAAAGAAAATTATGTGTAACCTGTTCAATTATATAAAGTAGCACTTCTCTAGCCCTGGGAATGAATTAATAAGGCTAATAGCTGGAAGGGTTTGGCTCTTCGATTGCTGCACTTGGAGCTTGGGATCTTTCAGGAGTCTCTTCCCAGTTACACCACTGTTAAACTGGAAATGCAGTGTGAAAATAAATAGCATTGCACCCAGGAAGGGAATGAGCCTGGGATGCTGGTTTTGAAGTGCCATCAATTAGAAAGCCAGATTTCTCCTTGTATTGGCTGTTTTCTCACCAGTTGTTCTCATCCCCTTGGAGGGAAGCGCTGTCGCTTTTCTGCAGTAAAGCCTTCACTGTGTCCGTACTCGGACCAAACTCTTCACGTGTTACCTTCTCCATTCCTTCTGCTGTGTGCCATGGGGTTGTATTTCTAAGGACTTGGCTACTCCCTCTCTGTGCTTATTTGCCCCTCTCCCTCTGCCCACCCACCACCTCGGGGGTCGGGGTTGGCCACCTGCAAGTATTGCCTGCTCCACGAGGTACCTTGGACTTGCGGCGTTACGTCCTCGCGGCATCTCCCCAAAACAGGACCTGGCTATGGGGCTGGGCTGAGCCCTTCTATGGGTGCAGGGAGGTTGGGTGTTTTCCCCTTCTCGCCTCCCCCTTGCTCCCTGGCTCGTGGATAAGGAGAAGACAGGCACGGAGGAGTTGGGCAGGCTTTAGGCAAGAGCGGTCGCAGGATGGGGACTCTGTGGTTGCAGCTGGCTTGGCTCTTTGCTCACTCCATCTTATCACCTCGGTACCTATTGACCCTGTTTTCTCCCCAAACTGCCCCTCTCCCGTCCCCTTTCCCTGCCATTTAGCATCTCCCCTCCAAACCAAGGGTCTGGTCATGGCCCTAACATGGTGTATGCTGTCTCTGTGTTGTCCCAGTATTTTTTAGTCTGTTCCCACCCCGTGTCCGTCTGGTCTGCTTTGATGCCAACCTCCCAGAACAAGACCTACCTGCTGTCTCTCTGGCCTTTTTGCGCGCTGCTGTCCTAAACGTGGCCGATCACAACAGAGCCCAAGGGGGTAGGAGAGGTGCTGTTTTCTATTAAACAAGCTTTCTGGAGACCCAAAGGCTACTGAGCACAGCAGAGAGTATTTCGTGTGGTGTTGGAGTTGCATTGTGATTAAACGTACTGGTGGCTCTTCTAAGAGGGTATTTCAACGTACCCCTGAAAAATGGGGTCACCCTCTCCTAGCTTGTTCAATCAAGGCAATGCACCCGTGTGAGAGGAGTCATTGGCCCCTCTTGCATATTTAACCACCCTGGGTCTGACCACAGCCACCATGTGAGATGGGGAGCAGAGAGCAGTGGTCATTCCTCTTGGCAGGAGGAGAAAAGCCCTTGGTCCCTGCACCCCTTTGAGGCTGGGCTGTCTGTGCCTCAAAATAGCCCATGCCCTCCATGGGATGTCTAGGACCTATGGGCAAGAGATCATCATGCCTTTTGGCCACACAACCCAGCCTGGTGCTGAAAATCCTGGTGGTGTGGGCAAAGAAAAGACTGGTGGTTGTAGCAATACGTTTTGGTCCTGACTATAGTTTAAGGAGGGTCTTATCCTATGAGATCCTATGCACTTGCAACCACCTTCACCTTAGTGGGATCTGCCTGCATGGGACACTAAGGGCAAAAATGATCTTCTTCCAGGTCAGAGTGGCTCAGCTTAGATGATGATGATAGAAGAAAAATATTTTTTTTTATTTTTAAAATTTTTTTTATACTTTAATGTCTTTGCCTCCTTGTGCTTCCTCTGTGTTTTTTCTGTCCATGGGTCTGTGTGTTGCCATCCCACCCCTTCTTTTCTCTGTAGCAGAGCATCCACCTTCACCCGTACCCCAGTCAAAGCCTGATGGTGTGGTGTTACCCACTGGGATTTGGGAAGGGGATGGAAACCCCATGAAATGGACACCAACTAGATTTTCCTGGAAAAATTGCAGAACCTCTTTTGTGGATGTTGCTTTGTCAGGCTGATGCTGTGGATCCAGGCTGGAGATCTGTGGGGCTCCTCAAATCCTCTGCTCCTGGGGCTGGGTAGGGGGTTAGAAATTTAAGAGAAGGTGGTTGTCACCTTTTAAAAAAAAAAAATTAAAAAATCACCTTCTTTTGTGTGGGTGAGCCACTAGATGGTGCCAGAAGATCAGAAACCCCGTAAACCACCCTAAATCCCTGCTGTTTCTCCATCAAATAGCCTTATAGCATCCCTGGCTCTGGCAGGGAGAATGGGATTTACTTGAAAGCCTTCCTCAGTGGTCAGGAGGTAGGATGGATCTGTGGGGTGTGGGCTATGAAAGCCTGGTCTAAACAGCATCCCTTTGCAATGGCATCTTGGGTACGGCTGCTTTGCCTGAGCCCACCAAGCCCTGTTTTCCCCTGTTGCAGCAGCAGTCCAGCTCTCACTCTTAATGCCAGCAGCTCTGCAGCTGAGGGTCTGCTGCAGGGATGCTCTCAGGCTGAAAAACAGTTTTAAAAGCAAAATCCCCCTTGAACTTGCTGCCATTGCTTATTACTAACATCAGGAATTTTCTTTACGTGCATTCAGTAATGAGAATAAAAGTCTAGGTAATTTTAAGTCAAGCCAAGTTCCCATCGCCTCATATTGCTCATGTGGTGGAAACTTTTGGTGAACACCGAGTTTCATCAAGGCTTAAGAAGCAGAGGGTTTGTGTAGAAACATTTAAGTAAAGGCCTGGCATTTGGGGAGGGAAGTGCACTGGGAGAAATTACATCTAAGGGCACTGTATGTGACAGCTACCTGCACTGGGACTGCTTGTCCTTTCCTGCAGAGCAGCTCATGTCGGTGTCTTTGCTGTGTCTCAGGTTTGAGACCTTAAATTGTCTTTGAGCTCTCTTCTCCCACAAGCATGAGCATGTCACTCAGTGAGGAGAAGGTTATGGTTTCTTTACTTGGCTTGGTCTTTTGTTCTGTTCCCTCTTTCTTAACCGTAAGAGTCAAAATAGCCCTACCCCCTTTGGGCAGATGGATAGCTGATGTGATAGAGAGGGGTTTGGGGCATCTGCAGTCCTTGGTGAAATGAGTGGAATTAGGATGCTCAAGGTGGTTAAAGATGACCTGCTTGTATGTCTGTACCCCTCTGAGATAACATGCTCATCTCTGAACATCCTCCTACCATGCGGGGTTGCATAGGTGCAAGGGAGCAAAGGCGTGAGGGTCTCTGGGACTTGTTGGTCTCCACGTTGTTGGTGGCCACTTGCATTGAGGATGCTCCTGTGGTTGGGGAGACCAGCCCCTGATATCCCCCTCTTGTCTTGCAGGTGGCGCCTAGGAAGCATCAGGACCTACAACCCGGAGCAGATCATGCTCAGCGCTGCTGTCCGCCGGTCCAGCCGGGATGTCAAGATCATGAAGGAGAAGCTGATCTTCTCAGGTATGGATGGGGCTGGTCAGTCAGATCCCTTTGCTCCATCCCTCAGCTGTCACCTTGCTCTCTGCTGATGGAGGAGGTGGTCTTGATACAGGTGTCATCTGCTGGTGGGACAGGGTGACTGGACTGACCCTGCTGTGCTGAACCACTTGTGGGATATGGTCATGGCTCATCCATCCCAAACTGGTGTAGGTCTGAGCACTGATTTGCTCAGAAATCCTGCATTTAACTTCCCAAGTGATACCATGCAGCTCTCATACTGTCCCACATCATCTCCACTCTGAATTGTCAACAGTGTGTCAAAAGCTATAAAACCCATTAAAATAATGGCATAGGTCACCACAAATAGCAGTGATGAGTTTGGGGTAGACCTGGAATTCCATGTCCCTGCAGACTGAGGGGTTCCTGATATCCTTGTGCTCCTCCCAGAGTTTATTTGTGTTGGAACATCTCAGCCCACCTCTAAGAAAGATCTCAGAAATGTACAAAGTGTACAAAGAGGGAAACATTTAGGTTTAAAAGATTAAAGTTGGTGCATGAAGCTGAAAAACTCACATTTGAAGGAATGCGAATATAATCTCCCCCTGAGCTTTGTTATGGGTTTTCTTTCTTTGTATTTAGGGGCTAGAGATCTCCAGCAGGGATCAGGATTTTTTTTGTACTGGGCACATACACAGCAAAACGTCAACTCTTGCTTCAAAGAGCTTATTGTGTGAAATGCAGGCCTGATTCTGCCCTCCAGAGATGGTGAAAATCAGGTGTAAATCCAGGGAACCCAGAGAGGGAAAGCATTTGGTCACAGCAGAATTAAGTCTCCCCAACATGTTCCAGACATAAAATGTCCTAGACACAAAATATCCTTAGAGGTAGGGGATATATATTCAAGTTTTGTGCCTCTGAAACAAATGTTCTTGCTTAGGGTGGGTGTTTACATTTAAAACAATGGTGGCTGCACGTTTTTCCCAGTGAAACCAGTGACTATAGGAGTCTCCCCTTTTCCAGAACGGTCATTTGGGTAGGGATTAAGTTCAGGTACTTTGCACCCTTTTCCCACAGGTGACTAATTCAGCCTGTGGCATAGCATCATGTGTATGGGGGGGGTCCAGCTTTGCCCTCTGGTGGTGGCAGGGTTGTCAGGGTCTGAAATTTAGAGGTGAGCTCCTATTTGGAGGCAGATCCTGTTCAGAACTGGTTTTAAATGGGTGCAGCGTTACTAAACCTGGGGTGAAATCCCTGTAGGATCAGATGGATCCCATGTAGTGGAATTGTACAGCCGCTCAGTGCCTCGGTTTCCCCGTCCATGGGGGGCTCTTGGGACTTGCACCCCTGTGACAATGTGTCCCACTCACCTTCTCTACCCTCCCCAGAGATCAACAATGGCGTGGAGACCACGGACGAGCTGTCTCTCTGCTCCGAGAATGGCTATGCCAACGAGATGGTCACCCCCACGGATCATCGGGACACCAGGCTGCGGATGAACTGAGGGGCTCCAACCCAACCCCGGCGTGTGGCCGCCCCTGCGTCCGCTCCAGCAGCGAGAGCTGTGCTCTCCTGCTTGTTGTGGGATGGGAACCTTTGAGGAACTGCTGGTCGGGCAGAGACCCCTTCCCATACCCCATCACTAGCTGCTCCACCTCCTTGGTTGTGAGGTTGTGGGGCTTATTTTTGTAAATATGTAGAAAATCTGAATTTTTTTGTCTCTCTTTTTGAGTGTAATTTTTCCAGGGCATGAGTGGAAATACCGTGTTCATTAAATCCTCGACCTTATGGCTGAAGTTATTTGAATCTTGACGTGACAGCCTGAGACCCCCTGGGGGGTTCTGGGAAAAACACGTTGGACGTGTCTCCCCTTTCTCCCCCTTGCCCTGCTCCACTCCTTCCCTTGGTGCAGCGACTGTGTAGCTGAACGTCGTGATGTTCTCGTGAAGTGTCATTTTTGTTACGGTTTTTTTTGTTTCCCCCCTCTCCCCCTTTCCTGGGCAATGAAGTTTTAGCTGTAATGCAACAAGAGGCTGTTGGGAGGAGAGAAGCTTTCCTAGGAGAGGAGATAGCACCGCTCTTCCCTGCTGAAGTTGAGAACCAGGGAAGGGGTTGTACTGCCTCAGTCACTTGGGCACCTTCTCCCCGTCCTGTCCTCCTTCCCCAAAGCCTGGATGCTCGCAGGGGAATGGCCTTCTTGAAATGTCCTGCTGCAGTCTTGAAGGCAAATCCTGAGCATTGGCTGTAGATTAGCCTCTGCTGGCAGCAATGCTTTCATTTTTTTTTTTTTTCTTCCCCCCTTTTTTCTTTCTACCTTCTCCCTGAGTTGGGCTCTGTCGGGAGCCCGGATGGCTTGCAAAAAGCAATGCCGTGGGCACCATCACCGCTCAGATCTGGCTAAAGTGCCTGCCGCTTCAAGTGGCATTTGCAGTCACTCCTTGCTTCCCTGTCCTTGCACCCGTGTAGGAAGAGGAGGTGGTGGTGTAGTGTGAGCTTCCCCCTCTCTGGGCCAAGGAGATGCTCATGGATGAAGGAGTTGTAAATAGTTTGGAAAGTGAAGCAGCCCCAGAGTATAATTTATTCCTGCAAGGAGACCTTTCCTCCTTGCTTTAAAAGCAGGATCTTTAAAGCTGCGTGTTCATGTCCTCCAGAGGAGCGATGGTCTTGCAGCAGATGCTGACAGGCTCGTGAAGGCAAGAGTTCTCATCAGCGTGTATGCAAAAGGCTTTAAACCAAAATCCTAGACCAGAGGTTAAAAGAAAAAAAAAAAAAAAAGCTCAGACACAAAGTAGATGACAGTTGAATTTTATCCCCTCCCTGAAATGGCTCACAGCCAGCCCAAGGGCGGTCTCAGCTCTCTGCTCTTGACCTTCAAGGCCTCGTGGAGAGGAGCCTGTTTTTGGGTCACTTTGCTGTTCGCAGGGAGCCGGTTCCCAAGGCAGCTGAAGCCAGCCGGAAGGCTGTCGGAGCTGTGAATGGGTCTTGGCTCAGTCCCCGTGGCCTTCTGATGTTGGGTTGCTCCCTTCCTTGCTGGATCTTGGTCGACACAACGTACAACGTGAGAAATACCATTGAGCGTGAGCTTCCTTTGAAGCTTGGTGTGTGCTGCCTTGAAAGCGATGGGACCATCGAAGTTGTTTACTGTGGAGGGAATGGGAGCTGAGGCTGTGTCTTCGGGTGCTGGCCAAGCTGGGTTGTAGAGCCTGTGAATGGCTGGGAGAAGTCACCTTGCAGAGGAGAAAGCGGTCTGGGGGATGCTGATGTGCATCACGTTCGACACCCAAAGCAGGCTTGGGAAGGCCAGAAATAAGCCACGATAAAAACAGCCTCGAGCAGTTTGTTCTTGTTTTGGCAGCGCTGAACTGCTCTACCTTTTTTAAGCTGTACTCCAGTAACATTTTGAAACCCCGAAGTCTTGGGCTTAGTGTGTAAGAATTGGGGGCAAAAGTGGCCAACTTATCTATGTAAAAGAAAAATACGCCTACTGATAGTGAAAATTGTGATGCTTTAATAAGCACTTCCTAAGCAGTGCAAATCAAGACTTTAATTCCTTTGCATCTACCCTGGGTTTTTATGAATGTAAGTGGAATAAGACCCTGGTCCATGCTCCCTCTTACCTTCCCCAAATACTGTCCTTCTATATGGTACACTCTCAAGTCTGTGAAACACGGTGTGTTTTTTCTGCAGAACTGCAAGATTTTGGTGGATTTGAAGGCTTTTGAGAACAAAGTTGCTTCTCCTTTTAATGTGGTGCTGTATTGAAACATTCCTGGTGGATTGTCATTGCCAAGTGAGAGATGATGTTAAATCTCAGCATCTGTTGATAATCACCTGCATGTTCTGTTTTTATCCTTGGAGATGACTTTATTGAAAGGTCAAGTGCTTAAAAGCTTGGAAGTGTTAAAAGCAATCCAACAAAGACTTGTTTTCACAATTCACTTTTTTCTTTCTTTTTTTTTTTTTATGATGAGACCCAAACTTTATGCGGAATGCACTGACTGTTACCATTATCGTCCTGAATACTTGCTACCTTTTTTTTTTTTTTTTAAAAGGGATGATACTTTTTTGATGAAAATAGAGCTAGACCAAAATAAACTCTGCAATGCTCTGTGAAATAAACTGTCAGTATTCCCCTGCCAGTCTGTGACATTGTTTTGTGTTCTGGGATCATTTGCAAAATGGTGATGCCTTGATCTTCCTCCTGTGTTTCTGCTTTTTCATGCTTCATGAGGGAGCTAAAGGTCTGACCAGAGGGAGTTTTGGAGATCCATCTGTCTTGAGATCAGTACAGTTGTGTTGCATCTCCTCTTGATGACAGCAGGCTGTGTGGTACAGTTGACACACCTGAGGGACAGGATGCTATTCAGAGGGACCTGGACAAGCTTGAGAAGTGGGCCCACATGAACCTCATGAGGTTCAACAAGGCCAAGTGCAGGGTCCTGCACCTGGCAACCCCCGGTATCCATACAGGCTGGGGGATGAAGGGATGGAGAGCAGCCCTGCGGAGAAGGACTTGGGGGTACTGGTGGATGAAAAGCTGGACATGAGCAGACAATGTGCACTCGCAGCCCAGAAAGCCAACCGTATCCTGGGCTGCATCCAGAGCAGCGTGGCCAGCAGGGCGAGGGAGGGGATTCTGCCCCTCTGCTCCGCTCTGGTGAGACCCCCCTGCAGTGCTGCGTCCAGCTCGGGGGTCCTCAGCACAGGAAGGACATGGAGCTGTTGGAGCCGGTCCAGAGGAGGCCACGGAAATGGTCAGAGGGCTGGAACACCTCTGCTGTGGAGAAAGGCTGGGAGAGTTGGGGTTGTTCAGCCTGGAGAAGAGAAGGCTCCGGGGAGACCTTATAGCAGCCTTCCAGTACTTAAAGGGACTTGTAAGAAAGATGGGGACAGACTTTTTAGCAGGGCCTGTAGCGATAGGACAAGAGGTAATGGTTTTAAACTAAAAGAGGGTAGTTTTAGACTACATATAACGAAGACATTTTTTACGATGAGGGTGGTCAAACACTGGCCCAGGTTGCCCGGAGAGGTGGTGGATGCCCCATCCCTGGAAACATTCAAGGTGAGGTTGGATGGGGCTCTGAGCAACCTGATCTAGTGGAAGATGTCCCTGCCCATGGCAGGGGGGTTGGACTAGGTGACCTTTAAAGGTCCCTTCCAACCCAAACTGTTCCATGATTCTATAGTTCTCTCCCATCCAGGTTTTATAAGAAAGTAGCTGAAAAGCAACCATGCAGAGAAGAGGTGACTGTGCAGACCTGAGTCTTGAACAGTAATGATAGAATAATTTTTCAGTGTTTGTGGCCACATGGGGACAATGATGCACCCATAGAAGCGATTGGGCAGCAGTTTTAAACCAAACAAACGGGAAGCAATTTATTTTTAACACACATTATGCAAGTCATTGCCTCAGGGTGCTGTGAAGGCCAAAAACCATAAGCACATTCGAAGAGGAATAAATGGCTCATATGTCCATTAGTACTTATTAAACACAGGCGTCCGGATGCAAGAGCCAGCTTGGGAAGTCCCTGAGCAGTTCTTTGCTAAATGTGTATATTAAAGGAAAGGCTTGCTTGGTGCTTGCTCTATTTTTTTTATTCTTTACCCCAAGATCTGGTCCCAGCTGCAGACAGAGGGTGCTTTGGGTGAGAAGGGGATCTTGTCTGGGTCAGCGTGGGATTGTTCTTTGTTAAGCAGCTGTTTTCTCCAGCCCCTGAATGGCTGCATTTAACTGATAGTTGAAAGGGATTAAAGTAAATACAACGCTATCTCGCTGGTTGGTGATGGGTAGTCAGTACCGTGTCATGAATTTGACTTGGCTCTGGGAATACCATTTGAGTGTTCAATATAAAACTGCCCTAGGGGAAGGGGTAGCGCTCCTGATATCTACAGTATTGAATAATCCCTAACTGGAGGCTGTCGTTGCTGTACCCTAGGGAAAGATACTGAAAAGTTGAAAGGAGAGAAATGAGAGTCATGTAGGCTGTGTCTGTTATTCAAATAAAAGAGCTGAGGATTGGTTGCTGGCTCTAAGCCCAAATGGCTTGGGACAGCCAACATTGTGCTATTTAACTCTTTTTCTTCCTCTCTAAAACTGCCCTTATTTATAAGAGCTTAGTGGTACAGCTGGGATAGTTCTCATGGTATCTGGGAACCTTTCTAGCCCTTTAAATTTGTCACTAGATTTGTAGTCCTGGGGTCTGGGAGGTGATGCTGATGTGACCACGCCTTAGGCCTACACAGTTATCTGCTATAAGAAGGCTCTCTTATATCTCCGCTAAAGCCTTAATATGATGCAGTGGCTAGGAGCTTTCAAAGTTCAAACTCGGCGTGAAAAGTCTAGCCATGATGTGAGCAGCAGCAGCGGCATGAGGCTGAAGGCTGCTTTCCCTTCTCCTGGACTCTTGGTGCAAGCAACCTCTTCTTGGATGAAGCTCCTAACCAGGTTTCAAGCTCAATGTGAGTATTGACCATATGTGAAATAGGAAACCAAGTTGGGGTTTTTTTTTCCCTCTTAAGCTCTTAGTTTTCTCCCTCTCTTCCTTCTGGACCCTGTTTCTGTTCTAGTTACTTCTCTGCCCTTACTCATCTACTTGGCTCTCCTGCTTCGGTCTCTTCTCCCAGCGGCTGGTGGCTGCCCTTCACTTCTGCTAACTGGCTGAGGGTGAAAAGAGGGTGTTCTGACTCTCTCCATGGCAAGGTGGAGCCGTGGATGGTGGTGCCAGGAGTGCATAGACAGCTGTCCTGGAGAGGATGCATTTCCTTCTCTTCGACATGTGGTAGGGAGGTATAGACCACAGCGTTATCAACTCCTAGTGACCATCTGCCTCAAGATGTCTCACCATGGTCGCCGTTACCTGATTTATCCAAAACTCTCTTCTACCTTTCCTCTTGTCCTTTCCGTTCTTTTTTCCTTGCTTTCTCTTCAGCTTAGCTGCATCCCTTCTCCTTCCTATTCCTTTCTCCTCCTGACATGCATAGTCTGCTGCTCCTTCAGGAAGCTTTGATCCTACATTCACAGAGAGCTTTCCCCAACAGATGCCTGGAGTTCCTGGTCCTATCTACTTGTATTTCCCTTTTGCATCCTTTTAATGCTTGTGGCTTTGTGCCTAATGGCTTCTACGGGCCATTTGCCAGGGGCTGAGCATTTTTAATGTGAAGAAGGGATTTTAGAGTCCTAATTAACTGTAAGATCACTGCTCCTGGTGTCTGTATCTACCCTGGGAGAAGACCCAGGGCACTGGGAGCAAAGGAGAGGTTGAGCCTCCTGCCCCTGCATAAGGCATCCTCCGGTGCTGTCTACCCCTTTCAAACACCCCCACATCCTGCAGCTCTATGGGGTATTTAATGCCCTCTGTTTCATGCAAAAAGCCCACAAGCGTGGGTTGTAGCACAGCCTTTGCACAGTGACAGCCGCTTTGGGGCACGGTGGCTCACCCAGGGAGATCCAGGGCCAAGTGCAGTGCAGTCTGGCTGTAGAAATCTGCTCGATAGGCGGCTTGGCACGGGCACGGGGACGGCTGCACCCTGCAAAACCTTCTCATTGTGGTCACTTTGTGTGTTTACAACTCTTAGTAGCTGGTCCTCCCCACCCCTGGGGCTGCACACACTGCTGGGGGTTGGTTTTGAACAGGTTGGTAGCCCTGTGCTTTATGGCTGCAAGAAGACGACAGCTTTGCAATCTTGCTGAAGAGTTTCCAACACTCTGGAGACCTTTTTGCTGTGCCCCACGGGGCAGGATCAGTGCTGCGCTGCCATTTGTCCTGATGACCCACTCCTGGTCATCTCTAGCTCCATCAGTGCGCAGACATGGTTGCACCCCTGGTCGGTGCAGCCTGGCAGTGCCAACTCTATCAGGGTGGAAGGTCCTAAGAGCAAATCCCCCAACCCTCCCAGCCCACTGCGCAGGCTGGGAAACCACACTCCCTTCCAGGTTGCCAGTGATTCATATGTAAATGCTGGGAGCAAGCAGGATGCCAGCTTGTGCCCTGCATCTAGTGATGGGAGAGGAGCAGAAAGGAGCCAGCCAGCAAATGCGGCAGCGGTGCCCTGCAGAAAGGCTATTTCAGGATGACAACATGCAGGGGCTGGTTATTAATAATATTTCTCTTCATCTAAGTGTGAAATAATACAAGTTGGTCAAAGTGATGCTGGGCAATGGAGGGAAGGCTGGCTGCATCAAATTAGGGAGTTTGACGGTCTTCAGCCCAAGGGTTACTTCGTGGATCTTCCCCAGGGCTCCTTTGATCCCTGCTATGAGCATATAAAAATTCAGCTGACAACGGATCAGGTTGGAGGCGAGGGTGCAGAAAGCCACACGGAGCAAACCTCCCCTTCTGTCCTCATCATCCTCAAGGACCTAATTACCTAATTATCACATGTTAATGAGGGGGACTGCAGCTCCTCCCTGACCCAGTCCATCCCTGCTCCAGGCGTCTTTTTGCTCACAGAGCCGTATTTTATTTATCGTCTTTAGTCTGGTTTCCAGCAAGCCGGAGACTCTATCAAATGAATTGTTCCACCTGGACCCCAATTTGCTCTCCAGATGGCTCGGCCCTCTTAAGCTGCCCTGGTGTGATATATTTTCCCTGAGCTGTGATGGGTTTTCCCTTGGTCCTGGCTCCTCCCTGGCTGGCTGTTATTGACAGCTGCATGGCTAATGCCCGGTAGCTCTCCGGCATGTCATTCAGGAGAAACAAAAGCAGATTTCTCCCCCACCTCTCTGGCAGTGAGGATAAAGGGGATGCTTTTGTGTTTCCCCAAGCATTGCTGGAGAAGGGCTGAGCGTGCTTTACAGAGGGGACTCGTCTCCGTGAAGAGCCCCGACGTGGATGGGAGCTCTCCGAGAGGGAAGTTGAGTCTTTGCTAGGTCCCACCTGGAGGACACAACCTGTGGGCCAGGTAACGTTGGACTTCTTGCACTATAGCAGCTGGGGAGGCTTGTGAAAAAAAAAAAAAAAAAAAAAAAAAAAAATACAGCATTTGCTGCTGTGTGGTACTTGGACGGAGAGGGTGACCTGGAGAGGAGTGTGCATGGGTGAGGGCAATGGGGCAAACCCACTGTTTCTTTGGCATTGGTGGCATTTGTCTCATGGGTAGACAGGAGCGATGTGAGCTGGGGAAAGGCATTTGGATTAATTGGGGAGGGAGGGAGGGTGTCTCTTTGTAAGGAGGTCAGCCTGAGCTGTTTCTTCCCAGCACTGAGCCGTACAGAGCTCTGCATGACCCTGATGGCTCGGAAACGCGTGCGGATCGGGAGAGAAGCGGGGATATAGATGCGTTTGGCTTGGCTGGAGCCGCGTGTGTCAGCGAAATGTGGAGTCCGCCGTGTTCTTTGCAAAGGCGTCTCTAGAGAGCTGCCTTTGTTGTAACTTCTCTAAATCACTTTGAACCGACTAACAGCGATTCCCTCCTGTACGCAGCCCTGAGCACCCATCAGTGGCATTCGGGGTGTTTAGAGCCTTCACCCATTCCCACAGGATTTCTTAGATATTTAGTTAGGGCTTGTCGTGCTGCTTCGCCGTTCTTTAGGTCTCTGCAGCTCGCCCATTGCACAGGCAGAGGTGTTTTCCCCGTTGCTGGGGGATTCTGGAGGCACGAAGGATACGGTGACACTTTCTTGGGGTGGTGGGGTGAAGCTCCTCGGGACTAGATCTGGTTGTCCTACACGCAGCTACCCTGGTGCAGGTGCAGCCAAGAGGTGT
The DNA here is from genome assembly GCF_035582795.1 of Mycteria americana. NCBI lineage: Eukaryota > Metazoa > Chordata > Aves > Ciconiiformes > Ciconiidae > Mycteria > Mycteria americana. Next base: position 220,307,480 of record NC_134365.1, on the reverse strand, counting down.
CCTCTGGAGCATGGGGAGAATCTGAGCACCTTTGGGGTCTGTGGTCATATGTGATGACTGTCTGGGAGATGCAGGTGTAGGGAAAGAGATGAAGGACTAGAACTAAGACAGGGATTTTGACTCAAGAAATTCAAGGTAATCCTCCGCAAGGGATGTGCTACCTGCCTTCCTGCAGGGAAGCGTGTGGACACCACAAAGCCACTGATGTCTGGTAACTTGTCACCCCCGTGGGGACTTGTGCTTCTGCCAGAGGCTTGTGGTGAGATGCTCCAGAGATGCTCCTGACCTCTTAAGGGTCAGGCTCTGGTCAGAGGACCCTTAAGAGCAGAGCCTGAGCCACCCCCAAAAGGGCTCTTTGCTGTTACAGAGCCTCAGAAAAGCAATCTAAAACCTGCATGGCCATGGTAGAAGCTGTGATCAGGAGTGCTCAGCTGATGGCCCTCACTGGCACCCCCACTCAAGGAGTGGTGCTGACTCTCTGTCATGCTTTTAACACAGGCGGTGGCATTGCTGTGCCTCTTTTATTGAACGTCCAGCTGGTGAGAGCAGTCGGGCAAGCACCAAGCACCAGGTTCAATCCTGTACTCACTCTTCCTCCCAGCATCTGGGTCTGTGCAACACTGATGGGTCAGGGTGGGCTTTTGGGGACAAGTGGAGGAAATGGGGCAGAGCCAAGCTGTTAGTGAGTCTAGGACACTGGAGGCAGTGGAGGGTTTGGGGTCTCTGATTCTCTCACTGTTGTCAGAGAGAGTCGATTCTTGCCACTATTGCGATGCCACGATGCTCCCCTGCTTTTCAGACCCTGCCTCTGCAGGCAGAGGTCCTTCTCCCCAGGGATTACTCTTTACAGGTGATCTGGCTGCCTCACGTCCACTTGAGCAGGGATCACCCTTTTGGATGTGCAGCTATTTGCAGCCTCCAGGCTAAGCACATGGGTGCTCAGGATGGGTCCTGCTGCTCACGCTGTCAGTGTGAACTGTTAGAGCTCGAATGAGGGAAGTCTGCTGTGCTGCCTTGCAATCGCTTTATGAAGTCCTTTAGGAAAGACTTAAAATCATCTGGAGAGCAAATCTAGCAGAAAGGTATGTCAGGTGTAGACATCTCCCCTGCTTTTGGGCAGGTTGTGTCAATAGCTACCCTTGGCAAATCTCAATCTCACATCCTTACTTCTGCTTTTTTTGGTTTTTTTTCCTGGAATCAGACATCTGGGGAAACATGGTGGACAGAAAAAGTCAAAATGCTGCGTTTCTCCCAGCTGGGCTGTACTGTGGAGTGCTTGCATTTGGCAGGATGAGGAAAGCGGTTCATAAGAGCTGCAAGATGTCAGAAAGAACGGAAAGGGTGTCGAGGTGTTAGTACAGCATAGGTTGGGCAAGGCAACTGCCTTAGAAGAAACATCTCCTAAAAGCAGAAGTTTGTCTACTGAGATGGGGTTGGATTGGAAATATCCTAGTGCCCATCACTGTGGTTTGGAGGCGATGTTGATTACTGAGGAGGAGCCGTGTGTGCAGATGAAGGGGCAGAGTCTGGCTATATTTTGGCTGGAATCTGTACTTCCTCATGGCACCAGGGAAGATGCAGACACTGTGATGGTGTTGGACATTGCAGTCAGATATTTTAACAGTGTACTGTTCTCTTGTCTCTTCACTGCTTCGCAATCAGGATGCATCGAATGATGAAAGAAGAATCAAGTTTCAGGACAAGCAGCCTGGAAAATGTAACGCGGGACCCGAGCAAAGAAGAGCTGCACATGAAGCTCTGCAGTGGGTCCTGCCATGCTGAGCAAATCCTCCAGACACTGAACTCCTACCGGCAGAGCGGCATCTTCACAGACGTGGTGCTCTTAATTGATGGACAAGAATTCCCCTGTCACCGTGCCACTTTGTCAGCCAACAGCACGTATTTCCGGGCCATGTTTGGTGGCAGTCTCAAGGAAGGCCACCAGGATATCATTAATATCCAGAAGATTTCTGCTTCCACCATGTCTCTCCTTCTTGACTATATGTATGGGGGGAACATCATCATTCAGGAGGACAATGTTGAAGGCATCTTGGAACTGTCTGACTTGCTGCAGATCTCCAAGCTCAGAGATGCTTGTGTCACCTTCCTTGAAGGCCGGCTTCACCCATGCAATTGTTTGGGCATCATGAAGTTTGCTGATTCATTCTCCATCACGTCCCTGACAGAAAAGAGCAAGAGGTTCATGCTGGAGTGTTTTGTGGAGGTGTCGTGTCATGAAGAGTTCCTGGAGATGGGTGTGAAGGAGCTGGTTGAATATCTGTCCGATGAGCAGCTGGTGGTCCCCAAGGAGGAAGTGGTCTTCGAAGCAGTCATGCGCTGGGTACGGCATGACATACCTGCCAGGAAGGGAGCCTTGAAGGAGCTCCTTGAGCATGTGCGTCTGCCCCTGCTCGACCCCACCTACTTCCTGGAGAAGGTGGAAATGGATGGACTCATCCAGGACTCAAAGGAGTGCATTCCTCTACTGCATGAGGCCCGCAAGTACTACATCCTCGGGAATGAGGTCAGCTCTTTGCGATCAAGGCCCAGAAGGTAAAACTCAGCATCTTCTTCCCTAGACCTGCATGGCCCAAGTTGATGGATCTTGAAGTTTCAGTGTTCTTGGGTTGTTTTTTTCTTCCCCTGCCCCCCCCCCCCCAATTGCTTCACTTTTGGCATCCCTGTTTCCAAAATGGAGACATTGGAGATGTTTGCCTAGCTTAAAAGATTCCTGTGAAATTTATACTAATGCATGTGCCACTTTTTTTTTATTGTTGGCAAAAACTGCTGTAGTCACAACGTTCTGTGCGGTGATGCTCTCCAGATATGTGTCCAGACTATGGGCAGGAAAAGGTGTTTGTAGCTCTTTACTTTCATCTGCTTTCACAAATGGGTAGAGCACTGGGTTGAGACCTGTTTTCCATTCTCAGCTCTGCCACTGGTCTGCTCTCATTTCACCTCTTTTGGTCTCTCTCTCTCTCTCACCTTCTCCAAGCTGTCTGTTAGCAGAAAGACTTGGACCAGTCTCAGTCCTCCTGGCCATCAGCGTGGATGCCTAGCTCAAAGGCATTGCTGCAGGGTCAGGAATTAATGTGCAGTGAAAAAAAGCAGTTACTGTCCAGGTGGCTACCTAGGCATCCCCAAATTATTATTTCTTTTTTTCTTTTTTTCTTTCCATTGATTTATTGATGAACAGCAAGAAGATAAAAAGATACCGGCCCAGGCAGCTGCCAGTGTAAAGTGGAGGAGGCAAAGAAAAAGTGATTTCTAGGGTTGAGTGTGTGTGGAAATCTGCTCCTTTTTGTGACTGTGAAGTTTGGATTTGACCAGCCATGGTTTAAGTCTCTGCTGTTTCCTCATGGTGCCACAGGTCCCTTAGTATGTGCTTGGTAAGAGTGCTGATGGACACCTCTGCTCTGGGGTGGGTTGCCACATCAAACTGAGTTGGTTTGCAGGGCTCCCCATCCTTTTCTAAAGGACACCCATGACCATGGGGCTGCACGACCAGGTTCTTGTGCTCTCCAGCTCTTCAGCCCAAGGAGTGCAGGTTTTTTTGCTGCTCAGTGGAGCAGCCTGGGCAGAAGGACAGAGGTTGCCCCAGTGCATCTCAGAAGTCCCAGCCTGGCATTTAGGGCATGTTTCTGTCAGGTGGAAGAGATGGTTTGACACATCTTCTCTGTGCTGAATACCACAACAAGCTATTATGTACAGAACTGCTCAACAACAGGGTCCGTGGTGACCTCGTCAAGGATGCAAACAGCTAAAATTCACTGGGGATAAATCCCACCCCCCAGCATCCACATTTAACCTCCCTCCTTTTACAGAGTTGGTCTTAAGTGAATTGTCTCAGCCTACACAAACCATGGCAGAGCTGGGGATTGGACCAAGTCTTTCAAATCCTCTTTCACCCTCCTCTTTCCTCTCCCCTTCCCTCCCACAGAGCCGTTCCTCTGTTGCCACCTACTAGCTGGCAGGATTTTCCTTCCCCTGCTGTCTGTCTCGTCTGCTCACTGCTATTAGGGCTGGAGAGAGAGCGATTTCCTGGAAACACTTTTCTCTCCAGGCAGAGAGCTTGTTGCAGGCGGGATGCCAGGAACAGCTTTCCATGCTCGTGGCTGTGCCTTAAGGATTAGGCTTGATTGTGCTGGAAGGGGGAGGGTGAGTGGCAGGAGGCAATCTCACGAAGGACTTTTAAAGGTCATTCCCATTTTCTTTCCCTATGCAATTTGGACCCCTTCCCATCTGATCTGGGAGTTGCCTTTGATTTGAATGTGCAGACAAAAGGGAAGGTGCAGGTGTGAAATAATTTGCCCAGAAAATCAGTAGCTGGTGCAGGAGAGGACCCTGCTCTATCCATTGGACTGTGCTGCCAATGTCCTAGATGGGATGGGAGGGATGATGGAAAGAAGTAGCCTGGCCCAGGGACTTACCCATGCCTTTCATGGTCTAGGTTCATGGAGATGGCAGAAGTCATCGTCGTCATTGGGGGCTGTGATAAGAAAGGCCTTCTGAAGCTGCCCTTCACGGACCTCTACCACCCGAGGAGCAGGCAGTGGACAGCCCTTTCCAGCGTGCCTGGCTACACCAAGTCAGAGTTTGCTGCCTGCACACTGAAGAACGATGTGTACATATCAGGTGAGGTACCCTCGATCAGATGGTCCCTTCCTGGTTGCAAAGAACAGCACGACCTCTGCTTGGACAGCTACTCCTTAGGTCTATTCACTAGGACTCATTCACATGCATCCCACCTTTGGAGCAAAGTCACTTCTAGGTGAAGTTTATCCTTAGGTGGTTTGGATTTTGCTGTCCCAAGGAACAATTTCACCTTTGAGGGGGAAGATGGCAGTACTAAAAAAACCTTTCCCTCCTGTTGGGCATCTGTCAAAATTGTTCAGCTGTGGAATGAGCTGGTTTTGGTGTGTGCTGTCAGATAGGGTTTCCTAAAACATCAGGGTCTCCTGCCTGTCCCTTATTTAAAATACAATGCCCGTCAGATGAGTTCTATATAAGGGATGGAGCAGTGTAACAAGTGCCTTGAAGCCCGGATGGTATCTCCCTTGAGAAGCTGAGTTTACATGGCCATAACCCAATAATCGTATTCTGGCCTAAATTGTTCCATTGCATGGAGGAACTATGCAATACTGCGGTGTAGTGAGGTGATGGGGCTGTTCTTGGGATCGCACCAGCCCTCCATCCCTCTGTTTTGCAGGAGGACACATCAGCAGCAACGATGTTTGGGTGCTGAGCTCCCAGCTGAACGTCTGGATCAAAGTTGCTTGTCTGCAGAAAGGTCGATGGAGGCACAAAATGGCAACACTTCAGGGCAAGGTAAGCAATGGCCCAAATTTTGGAAGAAGCCACGCGGAGCACTGTCCCCCACTTCTCCTGCTGCCCAGTACAATGAGAAACTGTCAGTGTGTGTTTGTCTTCTGGGTCATTTAGAGTTGGTTTTGATGGGAGAACAACTAGGACATAACCAAGACGTCATTGTTTCAGTTGGGTGTGTGTTGTCACCTGAAGTAGCCACAAATGAAGTTGTAGCAATAAGATCTACCATGGGATGGTGCAAGATTTCTACAGGAAGCTGTGTTAAGTCTTTGGGTGAAAGCCACACAGTGTGGGCTATTTCACAGAATCATAGAATGGTTTGAGTTGGAAGGGACCTCTAAAGGTCATCTAGTCCAACCCCAAGGTTTTACTGTGGCTTGATGTCTGTCTTTCTGGCCAGGTCCTAGCCTCCCCTCATGTATGCCGTGACAGCGTAGCCCATTAGGTGAGTCCAGAAGTTTCTAATCGGCTTGCTTTGCTCCTTTTGTGGCAGATCTATGCTGTGGGAGGCTTTGATGGTTTTTACCGCCTCTCCAGCGTGGAGTGCTATGACACCTTCTCCAACAGCTGGTCAACCTTGGCCCCGCTGCCTCAAGCCGTGAGCTCAGCGGCTGTGGTCTCCTGCCTGAACAAGCTCTATGTGCTGGGTGGTGCTGTGGATGACACCGCTAACACCGACAAGGTATTGCTGGGGCATCGATAATGGACAGAGACCTAAAAAAAGAAGATTTGCCAGGGAATGTGGAGGGAAGTGGGGTTGTCCTTAAGCTACCAGGGCCCCCCTTTTTTATTTGAAGACTAATGAAGGCTCCCTTCTTATAAGATGAGAAGTCATACATTTAAATGGAAGCCAATGAGTCTTAAGGACCAGAGAGGGAAGGTGTCAGGAGTTGACAGTGTATTAGGCATGGTTTCAGTAGAGCCTGTTCTGCTCTGAAGCCTGGTCAGCCCTGAGGCACCACAGGAACAAACCTCCAACACTGTGGGCATTCACGTCAGATGAGTAGCAACAGTAGTAACTGCCTGGAGGAGACCTCTGCAAGCCAGACATGATGCTTCTGGTCTCCCAAGCTGCAGGAAGAGGCATCAGTGCTTCTCAGCTCTGTCTCTGAGCACGTAACCATGTGCTGTCTGGGTCAAGGACAGCCACCCTGGGTGCTTGTAGTTTGTCTGGGAGACTTGAATGCGAGAGGGGATGCTAGAACCCCTCATCCCTTTGCTCACTGCACTGGTCTCTGGGTGTGAAGCTCCCATCTATGTTTCTGTCCCCATGCACTTTTATTTCTCGTGAATAGCAGCTCCATCCAAGCAGGGAGATGTGGTAAATTCATGTTCCCATAGCTGCATTTCTCCTCCCAGGTCCAGTGTTATGATCCAGAGGACAACAAGTGGACGCTTTTGTCTCCCACCCCTTTTTACCAGAGGTGCATCAGTGCTGTCTGCTTGGACAACATCATTTATGTTGTAGGTGGACTCCTCAGTAAAATCTTCAGCTACGATCCAAGGAAAGACAGCTGGCGAGAAGTGGCCACCCTCCCTGGGCCTCTGGTAAGGAAGAGCTTTAGGAAAGAAGCTCTGAGCCTTTCCTCTCTCTCTAGGATAGGAGCCACCTGTGCTTTGCTGAGATTGAAGGCAAGGAAAATACATTGTGAGCTGGGGTCTGAGCATGTGAACGGGACCTCTGCAGAGCAACTCAAATATATGTACTCACCATCAGTGTCCATACTGCTTGGAGGATGTCTCTCTTACAGCAAACCCAAGTTTTCTTGCTGAGCTAGTCTTCTTGACTAGCTATTAATGCCAGAGGAGTGGATCTGTAGGGTGAAACCACTGGTGTTGAGGACCTGTTCTCCACATTATGTGTTTCAGGGTGAGGGTTATACTGGCTCTAGTCTTGTCTGTGGGCTGAACATGGACTGATGGTGGTTGTGTATCTTGGTTTAGTGTCATCACAGTTTTGCACTCCAAAGCTATGCTGCAATGTGAGCTGTGGCACACTGAAGAGGAATGACGGGACACATCTCATCCCGATCTGAATTAAAACGCCCATATCAGTGCACCCTTATAAGTGGCTTTAACAGGGAGGTGCTGGCTGGGTCTCTGGTCTCTTGGTGCGCTTGTGCGGCTGGGGGACTGCCAGAAGCAGCAACGGTCCCATCACTGGCTTGAAGCATTTCAAGTGCCTAAACTCTTACTGAAACAGTAAGATTGCAGCACCCCAAGAGCCAGACATCACTTATCTTATCTACTTTCACTCCCTTCTGCTGGGCAGGTGAGAGTTGAGCCCATTGCAATGACTCACCCCCCTGCTCAGCCCCATTGCCTAAAGCTGGAGTCTTGCTCCTCACAGCTCTTGGGCTTTCCTTCTGCTTTCCAGGAGAGTTGTGGCCTGACGGTGTGTGGAGGGAAGATTTACATCCTGGGTGGCCGAGACGAGAACGGAGAAGGCACGGACAAAGCGTTCACTTTCGATCCGGTAACGGGGAGCGTGGAGCAGCAGCCGCCGCTGCAGCGCTGTACCAGTTATCACGGCTGCGTGACCATCCTGCAGCGCATGAACAGATGACCACGGGGCTCCAACTGCGTCCACCTCCCACCCAGAGCCTCCCCTTGAGACAGTGGCCACCCAGCATGTGGATAGACATCTCACCTTTGTGTGGGGAAGGGCAATACAAGCCACTGAAGATGTGCTCCAGCCAGCCCCTGAGCAGCCTCTATTTTGTTTTTCCTGGCCTCGTGATGCAAGTGGCTTTGATGCTGATCTAGGTCAGAGGATGAAGGGGTGCTGGGCTGTGTGAAGCTGCATCGCAGACCTTGCCACAGTAGGATTCAAGTACCCTTGCAGCCCCTGAAACTACTGAATTTGACCTTTACTTAGGTTTTCCTGGCTGTAGATTACAGTTTTCTGTTATGTTGGCAACAGAGGCTCGCTGTCCTGCAAGGACGTGTGTTTGCTGCTTTCTGATGCCCAAGACTGTTGCAGTAACAATTACGGTTAAAGGATCCGATTCTTTAGCTAAAGCTATCAGGTATTTGTGCGTTTAGCTCTGTAGGACCCTGTGTCAAACTACAGTGGTGACCTAAATGGCCATTAATGTCCATGAACAGCTAGTCCCATTACAGTGGAGCACTAAGACTGAGACTTCAAAGCTGATATCCCAAGAAAATTTCTCCACTAAATCCCCAAAAGCCTGGTGAAATAGTCCAAGCTCTGACTCCATTCTGCACATGCTATATGAGGGTTTATTCCCCTAAAGCGCAGAGTGCTGCCTCTTTTCATACATGCTTTGCGGTTGGACTGCTGTCTCACTGTGTCTTTGTCATTGAGACGACAAGTGGATTGTGCAGCCAAGAGTTCCTTCTTCGGAGAGCAGAAGTAGGGGAATATTAACGTGTAGGAATTAAGCACGAAGACCTGAAGCATGGTAGCCGCAGAATCACATCTGGCTCATTTTGGCTCTGGAGTATGCTAGCAAGTATTAAAATAAACTCAATATTTAACAGATTTGATACAGAGTCCCTGGGAGCCTGAACGTGCAGCTTATTTGGAGGGCAAGCGTTCAATTACATCGACTGCGTTGCTCCAAGCCAGTTGGTCTCAGGTCTAGAAATGATCCTGAGCACATTTGATTTGGTAGAATAGCCGTAGCTTTTGGTGTCAGTGTCTTTAGTCCATGATTGGAACTGATAATTTCTGATGGCTCCATGTAAATGTTCATGTTGGTCAATTAGGGACTTAGTTGCTGCCAAATGTAGAGTGGGGTCTCTTAAAAACTCCCATTACTTGTACATTGCAGGGTGCACCCCTCTACAGCAGGCTGCTGGCTGGCTGCTGTTTTCTCTGCACCTTCCTTTCCTCACCCCAAGGATGACTTCTTCCTGAAGTAGAGGAAACAACTATGTCCACTGGTGCAGAGAACTCCCCTTTTCAGGGCCTTTTAATTGTCTTAAACCTCTTGTTTTTACCTGCTTCCACCATACAGCTGGTTTTTATGTGGTCTTCTGTAGTACTTTTCTGTCAACTCTGAGAAGTTCGCCTCCTCTTTGTGATGATATCAGACTTACCTGTGAAACATAGCAAAAAGATGTCCCTGCTGGAGAACCAAAATTGGCTGTAACTGAAGCACGCTGATCTCCTCTTCTCTTTAGGAAATGTGTGCTCTTCCATTGCCCAAGCGACGAGGAAGGTCTTTCATTGCATGAAATGTACCTTGCGCTCCTCACAGTCACGTCTGGAAAGTCTCAGGGGTATCATAACCAATTTGTTCGTCAAGGTGCACTATTTGGACATTCTCAGCCTCAAATTTTCCTTAAGGCCTGTGCGTGTGGGTTAGTCCTTTTATCAGATCATGAGCAGCACAACGTGTCCTTTAAGCAATATAAAAGAGATTCAATGCTGGTATATGTTATTCCCATGAGGAGAGAAAAGGGAGTTCATGCTGGTAAAAGGCAATTTTATTTGCAATCAAATTGCATCCACAGTTGGGCCTTTAATGGGAATGGAGATTTCAGGAGAAACTGTCACCTTTCCTTCAGCTAGTTACACTGGCACAAAAGAAGGCATGAGCACATCAACCCGTGCTGTGATAGCCTTCAGGGCCAGAGACACCTTTATTCTCCTGTAGCCTGATTTCCTGGGGACCTCAAATCACAGTCCAGTCCATCTCTCCTCCCCAATTTTGCCTCTCTTACTGTTCCCCTGTGCCTTAAGCAATTCACCGCTTTGGTATGGGTGCCCCTTCAAAGCGTGTGGCTTGGGACCCAGTATCTCCACCTCGCCCCACGATTCATACGGCCAAGGAGGTTTTTAATTCTCCACAGACTGTCCCGTTTGCATGTCCCTCCTTTTGGTCTGCGCTTTGGGAAACACCGCTGGTGTTTCAAGAGAATGAGCGCACCCAGAGCTTGCAAGGGCAGGCATTGAGCAAAGTCTGCTCAACTGAGGATGGTGAGCATCGTGAGGAGTCAGGCCTTATAAAAGGGATGGTTCTCATGCCAAATTTCTGCCATGCCTAAGGTATATAGAATAGGGCTGTGAACACAGACGTATCTTGCTTGGCTGCTGGCAGATCTTTGTGCTCTTGTTCTTGAAAAGAGCATAGTAATATATTTGGACATCGCAATAGCTTTGATAGAAAAAAGGAAGAGTTTTCCAGTTGCACTTACAACTTCTCGTTCCACAGTCTTTCCTGATTTTCCTAATGCCTCCTGGGAGTCTCTTGCTGTACTTCACACCTTATTCCTGTAGAAGTAAGCACACTCAAAAGGGTAGAAGATATTCTCATCAGCTTTCCCATGTGCTTTTGACATGTGTGGTGTGTTGCAATAGGTGTAACATGGTGGTGGAAGTTGTGGCATAGATACTAAAACGTTTGCCTTGTTCTTGGTCCTGATATTCACTGTACCACTGAAATGTGTTTGTATTTTGTAAGGGCTGTGGGCACGCAGGGGAGGGTTGGGGAAGGAATTTAACTTGGGGTTTTTTTAGAAATAAATATACACCTTGACTCCTAAGTGCTTTTGCTGCAGGAATTTAATTTGCGCATATTGCTTCATGACATTCCAAAACCACATTGTTGATGGAGCATCAGAGGAGCTTTGGGAGCACCATCCTTGAGGTGTCCCAGCCTCTGTCTGGGATACCTGAATCCTCAGTCTAAGCAAGTAGGAAGTTCAAGGTATAACTTTTTGTCTGCAGGGAATGGTGTCTTTCACTATTGTATGGGGCCATGGCCAAGTCAGCGTAGAGAAGGTGCCTGGATCATTCCAACTCAGCTGAAGGATGGGGAAACTTTTACTCATATTTTGGCACGATGGAAAGAGTATTTCCAGAGAAAATGAAAAACTATTTGTCTTGGCTGATTCTTGCTCTTTGGTGTGGCAGAAGAACACAAAACACGAAACCGGCTGCCACTACAATCTGCTTCAGTTTCTGAGATGACTTTTCTCAAACCACAAGTAAAGCACTTCCTTGCTGTGTTTACAGTAATACACAGACTTACTGTGGCAGCTTTGTATAGTAAAAGATGTAGAAGAAAGTAGTGATCATCTGCAAAGCATGTGCAGTAGTTTCAGCTTTATGTATTTAAGCTTTTAAAAACAAAATAAAGGACTTTTTTTGCACTCCAAAACAGCGACTATCAATCACTTCCAAGTAGTACTTAAACCAGCCCTTCCTCCACCCCATCCTTTTGGTGTTCCTGCTGCCTGTCTCAGTAGTTGTGTTATTTTGGGTGTGTTTGTATTTTGGATGGGAGCCAGAGGGAAAAGAAAAAGCTTTTTGTGAACAAATCGCAGGGATGGTGTAGACAGCAAGACCTTTAGGGACTGATAACATTTGTCCATGACACACAAACTAGAAGAATTATAAATAACCTGGAAAACAGGACTGCTGTGGAAAGCAAGCTGGACTGCTTGGTAGCCTTTGCTACCTAGTAAAAAAAAAAAATGCCTTTTTCATGAAGGCAAATGAGATGTGATGCAACTGGGCAAGAAACAAATGCCACCCAGAGCTAGAGAAGGATCCTGTGGAGCAGCGTTCAGAGAGGGATTTGGTGGGTAGAGTGGAGAAGCAGCTGAAATAGTTTCTCTGCTAACACTGTTAGCAGAGACGTGAGTCTGGGATGTGTGAGCAGAGGGGTGACACAGAGGGCTGCACGGGGTCACTGCTGTCATTGCAGCGGAGAAGGGACTGTGGGAGCAGATCCATTTGGTGGAGCATGTGAAAATCCTGAGGAGCAGAGTAGAGCCGTCAAAATTATTCAGGAGTGGGATAAGGATTACAGGGTGCTCAGTCTGCGATATTTAGCAGAAAGAAGGCACAGACACTTTTGATACCAAGTCTTGGTGACCTGAGTGTCATATAGGTACCTTCACAGACGCTGCTGGGTCCTTCAGTTCCTCAGCAAGCAAAACCCAATTGTGGGAAGATCAAGTCATGTAAATCTAAACGAGGGTTTATATACCTGAGCTGAGGTTCATCAGCTTGAGCTTTCACCCATCAGAAAGTCAGTTGTACTCCTCAAAGATAGAAACTGCAGCCTCCTCCAATGTCACTAGGGAAAAAGGGGCCCTCTAAAGAATGAGTCAAGCCCCTTGCCTTAGCTGTGTCTCTTGGAGCAAGACGAGTAGCCCACTGGAGCTGCCTCTCACTCCTGGGGGACTTGAGGTAGACCTTGATGACTACTTTGAAGTAGCTACCTAACCTTTAGGTGGAAAAGGCTTCCTTTAGGAGGAAGCTTCTCTCCTACCCTGCAAGTCCTCTACATCAAGACTAGATGCATTTTTGAAAGATACGTTTTAGTTCTACACAAATTATCACGCTCTCAAGAACTGTGATAAATGGAGGAGTAATTCTAGCACTTGTCTCAAAGAAAGTTTGAGCCTGCTGCTGCATGGAGTGAAACCATCTGCCTCCAGCTCTGGTCTACTGTGGCATCATGGAAAGGTCACTAACCTGTGCTTTGGCAGGAGGTGAGAGCCATCAGTGCTTTGCTGTGGGCACCTGGGGGAACGTTTTTCACCACCCAATGCTCTCTACATAATGCAAGGCTGAGATAGCTGCATTCAGGCAAAGCTTTCTGACAGGATGCTTACTCAAGGCTTACTCACGGGAGATGACAACAGATCCCCACTGTTTTGCCATGGACTGGGGTTGGGCTAAGCCCACCACTGACTTCCACAGACCCAGACAGAGACCACCTTTAAGGTTGCCATTGACTTGCCATCTACCTGTGACACTATCAGTGGCTGTAGAAACTATTTCATCCTCTCGCTCCCCATGCTGCCCTTTCGCCTCTCTTAAGCCCAAACCTTCCTTCCCTAGTTTTGTCTTGTCACATACAGGCTTGGCCTGCAGAGATTTATCACTTGCCCCGTGACATCCCCCTGGCCTGGGCTGTTTTGCCTATTCCTGTTCCTTCTTGCCCGACCACTTCAGGCCTGATGTGTGTGCTGCCTCGAATGAATCCAGCTTATTTGCTCATATGGTTATTGTTGCTTTTAATGCACAGAGCAGAAAAAACACCTCCCCAGCATGAATGTGGCAAGGCATCACTATGCTCCAGCCCCTGGAGATGTTGAAGCTGTCTTTGCATTAGGCTGTCCAGCTGGCAGGAGATGATAGCATAGTGGGGCAGGAGAGCAGTGCGCAGGGATGCAAGTCCCATCTGAAAGGATGAGGTAGCGCTGATTAACTCAGATTAAGGGTCACAATAGCCAGCTGGGAACTGGTGGGCAGAGATAATAGCAGTTTCAGTGGCTGTCTCTCCAGCTTTAAATATTCCTGTAAGAAGGAATGGGAGGGGGCAACCGTGTCAGATTTATTGCAAGGTTGATGTGACCAGATTTATTTCCTATTAAATGCAAATAATGGTTGGACCAGCAGGGTCATTCAGACCCAGTACCTGGCTTCAAATTCCCACTTCATGTGGAATAAGATGGTTACCGGTTTGTAGTGATAAGGATTGAATCCTGCTTGTAGGGCTTACGCACACGCTGCAGCTCTTCGTGGGTGCAAAAGCACTGGGTTGTGTGTATAGACACAACAGGGGTTGTCCAGCTGTTGAGCTTCATGTGTTGGTTCTCAACTGCTTCATCTCACATGTGGTGCGATGGCTCCCCTGAGAAAGCTTGTGCCTGAATGCGAGGAGAGGATTCCCAAGTCCTGGGACTCAGTACCGAGCAGCAGCTGGTATTTTATGGTCTATATACTGTTTTTCACCCTGTGGCCACAAAATATCAGAGGGTAGACTGAGAACTATTGCAAAGTAGAGGAAAAAAAAAAAGATATTCCTAGGCATGCAAACAGCAGACAAAACTGAGTGACCTAAAAGTCCTAAACATTTCAAGTTGAACTAAATACTTATTTACTTGAAAGGCAAAGAGTTACACTGAGAGCCTAGATCCTCTGGAAGCTTTGGTGGTCTCTAGGTATTCTCTCCCCTGGGTTACACGTGTCTTGGATTAACAAGAATGAAAAATGCTGATTTAACAATCTCAGCAGTCTAGGAAGTGATCAAATTCTTAAGACTATACCTGAAAAATGAAACAGAAAAGAGGGAGCTTCCCCTGAAGGGAGGGTGAGGGACTTGGTGCTTTGTTATAGAGCAATTGGTTGATGCACGAAGCACAAGTATTGCTGAAAGGTCATCCAAAAATGAATCCACGTGAGCTGGAGCATAGATGATAGAAGATGACACGAAGGAGACACTTTGCTCAAGCGGATACTGGGCTTGGAGCAAGCATTGCCCCACCACACCTTCGCAGAGATATCGAGATATAAAGTACGCAAAGTTAATTTTGCATCAGCCAGTCGTGATGACACCAGACTGAGACGGCAACACTCACCCAGCCCCAGAGAGCTGGAAATCCGCACCTGAGCAACTTTGACGTGAGCAACTTACCCCAAAACACCGCTAGCTGCAGAAGGGGCGGTTGGAGTTGGGGTTGTCCCCAAGGACTGTGCTGCACAGGTGGGCAGGGGTTACCACACGTAACATCTCTGAGGAAGGTAGTACTTGTCCCACAGAGCCGGCCAAGGGTACCCCACTGCTCTGCATGGGAAGGTTGGCCGGGCCCCCATCCAGCCTGGGCTTGGCAAAACGCTGGTCATTGACAGTCTGTGCGGGGTCTCCCTTTTCGGTTCCCATTAATCTCTGCAGAAAGGGGATTCAGAGGCATGCCTGGGCTGTGGCCAGCAGCCTTTGTGCTCACCGCTTTGGTGACAGAGCCTGTTTTCAATGAACCGCCGAGACACCGAAAGGAGACTGAAAGCCTCTCTGTGCAACAAGCCCCACCGGCAGCAGGAAACGGGGGCTGCTCTGCATGGAGGAGCCGCGGCCGCTCGAGGAGGCTATTCTACCCACGTAAGCCAGTCGGGCAGCTCTGTCCTCCGTGCGCGGCAGGGATGCTCAAAGGAGCGTCAAGAGCTGGATGCAAAGGCTGAAGAGGAGGGGAAAATCCGGAATGTGGAGCAAAACAGGTGATTCTTTGTCATAAAGTACAATAAAGGTATATAAGAGCTAAACTGTGGTTGCTTCAGTAATTAAGTAGGTCTGCCTAGCTCATCCCATGTGGCTCCCTCTGTTGAAATATGCTTTTCTCCTTTTAATACTCTTGTGGGGTAGGGAAATACCCCAGTCAGAGGGGGCATTGGAAGCACAACACATACACAAAGACCCAGCTCTGCAAAGCCGTGGGTGCCCTGAAGCATTTCTCCAGCCTGAGGAACAGATAAAGGCCATAGTGACTTGTCCAAGGACTCAGGTAAGAAGCAGAGATGGGGGTTGAGGACAGGAATCTCCCCACCTGACTTAAACTACTTTATAGAGGTACTAGAGCCCCGCTTTCCTGGAGATGGCTGAACACTGGCCTGCCGGTGGGAAGGAGGGAATGAATTCCTTGTTTTGCTTTGCTTGTGTGTGCGGCTTTTGCTTTCCCTATTAAACTGTCTTTATCTCAACCCACGAGTTCTCTCACTTTTAGTCTTCCGATTCTCTCCCCCATCCCACCAGCGGGGAGTGAGCGAGCGGCTGCGTGGTGCTTAGTTGCCGGCTGGGGTTAACCCACGACAAAAGGTCCCACTGGGATGAGGTTCGTCCTCTTGGAATAAAAATATTACCTTGGTCATGCTTGGGCCACTCCCCACAGATGCATCTGCTCTTAGCAGCTTTAATAGGGTTAACACCGCTAGCATGTATCACCGCTAGCATGTATCACACACCTTCAGCGGCACTTGAATTAAGCCCTGAAGATAGATACGGGCTCATTTTACTCCATATCTGTCTTCTTGCTGGAGAGCAGAGCAACTCTGCATGAAGTCTCTAGGTTGACCCAGTATTTGCCTTTGCCAATTCTTCCCTGTCTGAGCTCAAACCAACTCATTTAACCTACCAAATATCTTTGTTCCCTCATCAGTGAGTCCAACATATCTTCTTTCTTCACTCTATAGCACCGGTCCCTGAAGAAAAAGCTGCAGCTGGATCAAACTGAATTCTTCACTGTGCTATAAGAGATCTGAAGAAGCACAGCACAACGGCCTTCATTTTGGGAATGGGTGGGTGAAGTGCAAAAAAGTAAAGTAAAATAAGACTTTAAATTAAAGAATCATCTCTCTGATGTCTACAAAAATTTTTTGAACAGTTCAGGGAACAAGTAACTGAAAGGACAACTACTTGACAACCTATTTTGATTGCTTTATCTAAATTATACATATTTTAAGTAAGTATCTATATAACAAACGTATGACATAGAACTAAGCTGAACTCTTAAGCTACGAACAAAAGTCCCCAAACAGGGGACTACAGCAAATCTAATTTGGCAAGAGGCCGTTACCTTTTAAGGTAAAAGATTAAGATATTGAGATAGGAGCTCCACAACCATGTAGATGTCGTGTTCACTATGTAAGAGGAGAAAAATGTCAGCAGTGAAATAATCCTTGACAAAACAGTGCACAACACACAAGTGCAACACAAGCTGGGGGGGAGGGATAAAATCTTCTTGAGGTCCTTGAGCTAGTGCAGTTTCCTCATCACAGCTGGCTCTGAGGGGTTTTCATCACCTTGATCCTGTCTCTGTCCTACTGCAATGAGCCTACGGGGAGCCAGCACTCATGGTCACCTCTCTGGAGAGCTGCTTGCTTGTCTGCTGCTTGCAGCTCCCCTTTCAGCTCCATTATATTGTTCCTCTGACTCTTGCATATGTGGGCGAGCTCTCCCAATGCCTCCTCTAACTGGGAGGTCTGTTGCTTGTCTTTCTTGTATTGCTGCTGGACACCTTCCAATTTGTCCTCGAGGCACTGAGCAAGATTTTTGAGTTTCTTGAGCTTCACTTCTGTTTCCTAGCAAGTCTGTTACAGTTTGATAGTCTTCACATGCAGCCAGCTGGTCAGCCATACCACTGATTTGCAAGATGAGTTATTGACACTCTTCAGGGTTTTGGTTTTGTATTCTAGTAGTCGGAGCCTTTCTTCCCTTTGTTGCACTGTGTCTTTGATGTTCTTCCTTTCCTTCTGCAAATCTTCCATCAACATCTTGTAACAGCCTATCTTGGCTTGCAAGCCGTGATTCAGAATTTGCACATCTTTGATTTCTTTTTTCAGCTCATAGTTTCTCATGCTGAGGTTGGCGACCAAATCCCTGAGGTCCCATATTTGATTATGCAATGTTTCATTGAAAGAGGTCATATCCTGAAATGACATTTGCTGGGGATGTCCATGCTAGTGGTGGAGGAAAGGAGCGGGGTCTGGAGAGGTGAAACATTGGAAAACTGGGGGAGGGGGGGAGGAAGTAAAATTTTGATCACTTCAAAGATTCCAAATCTGATGTTTAGTGTTACTGCATTTGACCACCTATCCTGCTCCTAGTGACGATTTCTCTTTATCAGCAGGACCATTTGAGTTCATCATTACTCACATGGATTAGAGCTGCTATGAAAATTGGAGGCCATATGCTTTGGGCCCATCCCTTTGCCCCTGGAAGAAGAGAAATCTGCAATATATGAGCTGGGTATACTGTCAAGTGTATGGCTTGAGTCCAGACAAACCAGGCTGCAATCATCTTCAGATCTAGTTAAAAAACCTCAACCTAGAGAAATTTCTCCCAGCAAGTCCGCATCTTCCCTAGACTATTTCACCCCCTTTCTTTCCCTTTAGGAAGACTATGACTAAGACCCTTTCAACTAAGAATCCTGGATTGAACCAATAACCTGTTCGAAAACATAAAAATAAGCACAACAAAGCCTATTTTCTCAGGATCAAGAGTTTTTTCCTCCTTCACTCCAAGCAGTGCACTCCCAGAGCCCCTGTCTCAAGAAGAAATTACAAATAATAGAGGAGATTTATGCTTTTGGGAGACACATGCTCTCTCCTTCTCTTTTCCTCTAATTAGGGCATTCCAGGAGTTATTACAGGAGGTGTTAGCAATGGTATCAAAGCTCTCCATACTGACTAACTCAATCTCCTCCATTTTTTAACTCTTAGGGCCTGATGCAGAGCATAGGAGAGTTTATAAAAAGCCTTTTACCGACTACAGCAGCCTGAGGGCCAAGCCCTCTTTTAGCCCCTGCTGTGAAAGGCATGCACAAGCTGTCATGAAAAACCTGCATCTAAAGCTGCAGAATGGCTCCGAATCAACTTCTGTTTTCATAATGACACAAGGAAAAAAAAAAAAAAAAAAAAAAGAAGAAGAAAAAAACCAAAGCTGTCTTTATGCATGTGAATAGATGCATCTTTAGGCCACGTGAAAGTAGATGACGGGGACAGTCTTCCAAGGAAGACAACCCTTGGGGTTGCCTTCACCCGTCTGCACCCGGCCCATCAATCATCTAACATGCTAAAACAGGCACCCCCTGCCCCACATGTGTAATGCCTTTAACTTCTCAGTGCCCCTTTTTTAGAGGAGTTTGCTCAGCATCCATGCAACGAGAGCAGTATGATACCTCCAAAGTAGGAAATATTCATCTCCCACTGAACCTGATGGGCTATGGGTGCCCAGTGCCCCAAGGGGCTGCTGTTCTTTCTTTGCTCAGGGTCGCCCAGTAAGTCAGTGGCAGAACATGGATTTCAATGTACATCTCCCATAGTCTGTGCCAGGGCTTTTGCAGTCTCAGTTCTTTCAGCTCTTGTAGTCTGCTACTTGCATGCAAACACGAGCTTGCCTGGTTACAACCCCTCTCATTGTCTGCAACACCTTGGCCAAAGAGAATGGAAGCAGGCTTTGCATGACTCCAATGAAAAACTACAGGCTGGCTGGGGGAGCTGGGGAAGACACCACACGACAGGCAAAGACATTTTAGCCTTATAAAGAGAAATATGACAGATGCCAGAAGTGATTCAAAGACAGTAAATAAGGAATATTTGGTCATTCTCATAATGCACAAACGAGAGGTCATTTAATTAAATTACCAGGTGGGAAGCTACAAACATGCTGAAGCAGATATTCTCTTTCATGTCATTAATCTGTGAACTCGTTACCACAAGATACTGTGGATGTCAAAAATTTACATGGCCTCAGGAAAGCAAATGGCCAAAGTTCATGAAAGAAAAATCCCATAGGTTGTATTAGCACAAAGATACCATTTCTAGCTCAAGAAAACCATGAGCTGCAAACTGCTGGGGGAATATACAGTGAAAGCACCAATATCTACTTGCACCTTCTATTGGTCTTGAAATACTGGGTTAGAAAGATGTCTAACCTGAGCCCAAATAGCTGTTCCTGGGGTCTAAAAGGCTGAGTTTACCAAGGGCCCACGTAATGCCTGCTCCAGACTGGAAGACCCAACAGCAGGCTCTGTTTCAGCCCTTGTGAGCTGCTGAGCGGCCCCAGCCTTTACACTA
The DNA here is from genome assembly GCF_035582795.1 of Mycteria americana. Taxonomy (NCBI): domain Eukaryota; kingdom Metazoa; phylum Chordata; class Aves; order Ciconiiformes; family Ciconiidae; genus Mycteria; species Mycteria americana. Next base: position 220,287,817 of record NC_134365.1, on the reverse strand, counting down.
CATGCAATATAAATTACTGTAACGTTCTGTTGGGCTGAGCTGAACTTGCCTCAGAGAGACGATTTGGCCTTAAACAGCTTTTCTGCCAGAGATGGAGGGATTCGGGGGCTACACAGAGATATAAACCAGCCATCTCCACTGCGCCCCTCAAAAAGATTAAGTGAGGGGAGTGATCCTGATGATGGGTCTTTTATATGAAGGCAAGGGGAAACAACACAGATTTATTCAGGTCAGGGGAATACTGAGCAGCTGATCACATGCTAAATATTTATGTCCAGCTGGGGGATTCCTCAGAATGATATTTTTCCACCCATCTGTAATGAAGCTGGCAGCAGACGCTCTCCAGAGCTCATTAATGTAGTGGTAACTATGTCTATAAATCCCGATGTCAGGACTCGCCTGGGCAGAGGACAAGGCTGGGTTTGCTTTGGCTGCAGATGAGATTTTTGACAGTGGGTCAGAAGCTTTTCGAGCTCTGAACCGGTGAGACTTTGTCCCTTGCTCTTGGACTATGCTACGCTGGCTGGTGACAATTTGCTTTCTAAGCGGGGGCCGGAGAGGAGAGCTTCTGGCTTTGATTGCAAAGTCAACAGTAGATCAAAGAGATGCTAAAGGCTCAGGGCATTCCTTCTTTCTTTCCCTGTCTCCTGCTCAGTCTCCGATACCAGTCGGTGATGCAGGATTTCTGTTTCTACCAGGAATGTCCCCTCCACCAGCCTGGGGTGGTGGTGACCTCCTAGAGAAGCACTGATGGTGCCTTGGTCAGCATACAGCCGCCCTTCTCAGACACAGATGGGAATGCGATCAGCACACAGTGTATTATATGAAACACCTTTCTATAGGGTTTTCTTACAATCTCACTCCTTTCCTGGTTGCTGGGTGGCTTTGATCTCAGCCCACTCCCTCCTGGTGGGGCACAATAGGTCTTGGCTTGTCTTCGGTTTAGGTGTTGGCACATGGGTTTGCTTAAACCTGGCTATGTTATAATCAGTTGTAATAACAGCATAGCGCTTTAGGAACTGGTCTGTCCAGGGATGACCAGCTCTTTCAAGAGGCCTCAGCCCATCTGCTGAGACACTGGCAGAGGCCAGAGGATGCTTTTGTCTCAGTGGAGGTGGATTTGGAAGAGAATTGGTGGCAGGGTTGGCCCAGAGAGGTTGTGCAAGCTCCATCCTTGAAAGTTTTCAAGCCATAACTGGATAAATCCCTGAGTCCAAACCCCAGAGCTAACCCTGCTGTGAGCAGGAGGTTGCACTAGAGACCTCCTGAAGTCCCTTCCAGCTCACATTGACTGTGATCCTATGGGACAGCCATTTGAGTTTGTCACGAGAAGCTACTAAACAACGGAGACAGCATCTCTCCTGCCCCAGGTGGGGTAAATCTCCCAGCGGAGACCATCCATCCACTGGGGACCAAGGGGTGACCTGCAGGCATAACTTGGGGGCTGAAATGCCCCCAAATGCATATGGATCCCCATGTTGGTATTCTCATTTTTCAGCCTTTGTTCTAGTCTTATTAGTTACACTGGCTCAACACATTCCACACCAATGCAGATGCATTTTTTTTCCTCCTTTGAAAGGGCTTTCTTCTATAGGAGGTTTAATCCTCCCCCCCTTCCATGCTTGGTACCCATCCTGTATCTACCCCTATAATTGCACAGACATTTACAGAGAAATGCTGCTTCCACGAAGGTCAGTGGGTCAAAATGGAAATGCAGGTATCTCAGCATGAAATTTATTTGTCCTCCAGCTGATACACATGGAAAGTGTCAGAATAAGTGATTGATGGGCTGAGCGTTGCCCAGCCGGGTACAGTCAGAGCCAGCCCAGCCCGGGGACCACTCTTTGTGTGCAGATCAGTCCCCAAATCCACTGCTAAATAAATGCACATGCAAGTAAACAGGACTATTTCCTATGTTTGCAGATGAGAAAGGATAAGAAATATTTACTCCCTCCACTGTCAGTCTTTAACCAATTTATTCCAGGAAAAATGGAGCGAGTGAGGAAAACAAAGTGAGTAATAAGACGGGAATGGAGCTACCCTGCTGGGAATTCATCTGAACAGATGGATCTCCCACTGTATAAATATTTGATCGTGTTTCTGATCAAAGGCATGTGAGTAATTCAGTAACCTGTGTTCAAGCAGGAAAAAAGCCTTTCTTTTAATAAAAATCTTGCCTCTCTCAAGCCCACACCCCTTAAAGAACAGCAATTAGGGGAGAGAAAAAAACAATTATAATATAGAAGTGTTCAAGGATGAGCAAAAATGTGTCAGAAAATTGCAATTTTCATGGGTCAGCTGGGAGGCAGGAGCAGTTTATTTGCCCAGGCGCATCCGTTCATATCCAGCCTGATCTGCCATCAGGGCCGGGTGTTAGCTTGGTTTCAGCCTCTGCTGTGCAGACAGATGTTTATGTGGTTGGGCACTAACTCCGTCTTCTGACTGACCTTGCCCTCTTCTCCTCCCATAAGGAAAAAATCCTTATTGTGCACAAATCATCCTGGGAGAAACCCTGGAAGTCCTCACATCCACCCATCAGAGAGCACTCTTTTTTTTTTCTCTCTCTCTAAGCAGTTATTATGAGTCAGGTAAGTCCACCAAGGGCAAGTCCTGCCTGACCAACCTAGTGGCTTTCTATGATGGAGTGACTACATCAGTGGACAAAGAAAGAGCTACGGATGTCGTCTAGCTGGAATTCTCTAAGGCCTTTGACACGGTCCCCCACAACATCCTTCTCTCTAAATTGGAGAGATATGGATTTGATGGGTGGATTGTTCTCTAGATGAGGACTGAGTTGGATGGTCGCATCCAGAGGGTAGTGGTCAATGGCTCAACGTCCAGATGGAGATCAGTGATGAGTGGTGTCCCTCAGGGGTCCGTACTGGGACCAGGACTGTTTAGTATCTTCATCAATGACATAGACAGTGGGATCAAGTGCACCCTCAGCAAGGTTGCAGATGGCACCAAGCTGAGTGGTGCAGCTGACACGCCTGAGGGACAGGATGCCATCCAGAGGGACCTGGACAAGCTTGAGAAGTGGGCCCACATGAACCTCATGAGGTTCAACAAGGCCAAGTGCAGGGTCCTGCCCCTGGGTTAGGGCAACCCCTGGTATCAACACAGGCTGGGGGATGAAGGGATGGAGAGCAGCCCTGCGGAGAAGGACTTGAGGGTACTGGTGGATGAAAAGCTGGACATGAGCAGACAATGTGCACTCGCAGCCCAGAAAGCCAACCGTATCCTGGGCTGCATCCAGAGCAGCGTGGCCAGCAGGGCGAGGGAGGGGATTCTGCCCCTCTGCTCCGCTCTGGTGAGACCCCCCTGCAGTGCTGCGTCCAGCTCGGGGGTCCTCAGCACAGGAAGGACATGGAGCTGTTGGAGCGGGTCCAGAGGAGGCCACGAAAATGATCCGAGGGCTGGAACACCTCTGCTGTGGAGAAAGGCTGGGAGAGTTGGGGTTGTTCAGCCTGGAGAAGAGAAGGCTGCGGGGAGACCTTATAGCAGCCTTCCAGTACTTAAAGGGGGCCTACAGGAAAGACGGGACAGACTTCTTAGCAAGGCCTGTAGCGATACGACAGGGGTAATGGTTTTAAACTAAAAGAGGGGAGATTCAGACTAGATCTAAGGAAGACATTTTTCACAATGAGGGTGGTGAAACACTGGCCCAGGTTGCCCAGAGAGGTGGTAGATGCCCCATCCCTGGAAATACTCAAGGTCAGGATGGACGGAGCTCTGAGCAACCTGGTCTGGTTGAAGATGTCCCTGCTTATTGCAGGGGGCGTTGGACTAGATGACCTTTAAAGGTCCTTTCCAACCCAAACTGTTCCATGATTCTATGATTCTATGATTTGTCATGTAATGAGCTTGCCATCTGATGGGTTCTCCATACATTATTTCACAGTGCACTTGGGAATAAATGGAGGGTGTATGTGTACCTGCATATAAATATGTGTAGATTTTGCTCTTCCTTGACATTTTGACCTACATTTTTATTGGACAAGACCAATAACAAGACCTTAAAAAGTATAAACTCTCCATGAAAGAGCGTTTAGTTTTTTCAGGCAGATGGAAATATTTTGCTGTATTGTTCATGCAATAATAATAATAATAATAATAATAATAATAATAATAATAATAATAAAAATAATTAAATCCAAAGTAATCTTGGTTAAAATTCTGAAAACACTACTTCCAGCTATAACAGCAAAATGTGGTATTCTGATTTCATTGAAAGCTTTCCTTTCCTGTTTTTTTTTTCCTCTCCTCTCCTCTCCTCTCCTCTCCTCTCCTCTCCTCTCCTCTCCTCTCCTCTCCTCTCCTCTCCTCTCCTCTCCTCTCCTCTCCTCTCCTCTCCTCTCCTCTCCTCTCCTCTCCTCTCCTCTCCTCTCCTCTCCTCTCCTCTCCTCTCCTCTCCTCTCCTCTCCTCTCCTCTCCTCTCCTCTCCTCTCCTCTCCTCTCCTCTCCTCTCCTCACCTCTCTCCTCTCTCCAAACTCAAACAAACTCAAACTCCTCTCTCCAAACTCAAACTCCTCTCTCCTCTCTCCAAACTCAAACTCTCCTCTCTCAAACATGAAGAAAATGTCTGAAGGCGTATAATTCCCTCAGTGGGTTTTTTTCCAAAACCAGCTGTCATAAATATGTGTAAGGACCAACCCAAACCCGAGGTTTTGTTTGCTTGCAGTGATGGCTGCAAATATTCTGTACGGGGTGCATGATGTATTTACAATGCATCAAGGGGAGATGAAAGAGGACTGGGAAGACCTTCTGAAAGGCGTAGTGAAGCGAGGCCAGCAAGCCTGAATTTGGGGTATTTGCAAGGTACTCTTGCCCTCTCCGATGATCAATGCTTGGGAGCCACTGCCTTGCTCGGCTACCTGCTCAGCAGACCAAGAGCCCTCTTCCCGGTCCTATTTCCGAGCCAGAAGCGCCATCTGCTGCAAGATCAACACTTCTCCATCCAAAACCTCCAAGATTTTCTCAAAACCCATCCAGTTAGTAAAAACTGGGAAAGGAGAAGGTGTTTTCCGTCTCCTGGATGAAATGGGGACTCAGTAACACACAAGGCTCCTGCCCAAGCCTGGTGCCTTGGCCAGTAGGCTCTGGGTAGGAGGCACCTCTGCAAAATAACTTTTTCTTCTAGGGAGCATTGTGTCCCTCTCCATCTCGGGGTGTCCCCTTGGGCCAAGGGTGCTCAGACCCCCTTTCCAGTTCACATACAGCTGCCAGCTCAACCTGTATGGCTGGCATTTAAGTTGGTCCTCGTTTGTCCAAAATGAAGGGATCAAAGGAAAGGATGGTTGAAATGAGCCCTGAAAAGGGGAAGGTGGTTCCCATTACACTCCTGCAATTACAGTGGAGCTGGGGAGGTCCCAGACAAGGCTCACAGCATCATAGGTTAATCCAAGCTCGCCAACTTGTCTTAGCATCATCGAAGCATGATGCACCCCCGTCTGACATGCACTGACTCAGCTTCTTGGGGTCCAGGTCCTGCAGCTTGAACCTGACCAGGCAAATAATACCTGGGCCACCTTGGAGAAGGGGATACTTACTTGCTTTAGGATGTCCAAGAAAACAGGTTTGTTAAAGTGGACATGAATACTAAACTTTCACTTTTGTCAAAGAAGAAAGAAAGTTTTTTGTAAGAAACAAAAAACCCCCCACCCCCCCTGTCCCCCCCCACCCCCAAATAAAAAACCTACGTCATTGTAATTGCCTGCCTGGCTTAGGTGGGAGCACACGAATGGCTTCCTGGGGATGGAGGTGAAATCTGGCTGCATGACTCGAAGATTGGTCCCATCTTTGACTTGGAGGTGGTCAGGGACTTCTCCGTGAGAAAGAAAAAGGCGGGGGGGAAATGTGTGATTCAGCCTGAGAGACCCGCTGCTCAGGTCATGCTATGGCTCAGAAGGGAAACTGAGGCATGAAGGGATGCATGAGAAAATTTTGCCTAATTCTCCAATTCCATAGCACCAACACCCCCCTTTTCTCAGCATCTTAATCTGCCACGCAAATCCTGACTGCTGTTAGGCCTGCTTGCTCCGAGATATTTGTGTGCACAGGACAGGGTGGCTGCAGGATCAAGCTCACCACCATGACCACTCCATGCAAAGCCCAGACAGGCTCCAAGGTGTAACCTTATGGGTTTAACCTCTGCTTGGACCACCCTCAGCCTCACTCCTGCTTGTTCCCTGATCTGCGAAACCACCTTTGAATGCTGAGGTTCCCAAGCATGTAAAATCTTCCCTGGGCTCACATATTACAGCTGTTCCTGCTGGAAATATTGTCCCTGTTACAGAATCACAGAATCACAGAATCGTAGAGGTTGGAAAAGACCTTTAAGATCATCGAGTCCAACCGTAAACCTAACACTGCCAAGCCCACCACTACACCATGTCCCTAGGCACCTCATCCAAACATCCTTTAAATACCTCCAGGGATGGGGACTCAACCACTGCCCTGGGCAGCCTCTTCCAATGCTTGATAACCCTTGCAGTGAAGTAAAATTTCCTAATATCCAGTCTAATGTTGATGTGTTTTAATGGAACATCCCTTTCCCCCCCATTTTTGTCTAAATCATGTGCAATCAGTTACTTGTTCTCTCCTTGCTTATAAGCTTTCTGGGGCAGGAACCCCTGCTTTGCACCATCCATGAGAGGGGGTGTTATATGACCACCTATCACAACTGGACAGTAGCAGAACCCTTGTCCTTGCCTAGATCTTTTAAATGCTCTGCTGATACATAAAGTAATCGCTACAAAACCACCATGGACGTTTCTGAAGCTGGGAGGGACAGGCAGTCCTAGAGCAGCCATAGGCTGCAGTTAAATGTCTATCCACTTTCTGGGGTATTTCTTTTGGTGTGCTAGTTAAATCTGGTCTCTCTTAAGGACAGTCTGCAAATCTGAAGACCCCCCCCAAGGTTGTTTGAAGGCAGTGTGGCCAAGGCATCTCACCCTGCTTGCAGTCTTGCTCCTCACCAGTGGGTGTCACCTCAAAACCACCAGTCCCTGGACTTTGTCGCTCGAGCCAGGCTGTATTTCAGCCCACTCGCTGTGCTTTCCAGTAGGGTTTCCTCAACCTGGAAAGGGTGTTGTCCTCTTCTTCCCGCTGCTATGTCCATCCTTACAATTGCATCTGCAGGTAGAGCTACTGCAGTCTGGGTTTGCACAGCACAGAGGATGAGGACAAGGCCCGGCTTAGCTGTCGCTGTCTGGGGCTGCGGCTGGATCAGTAGCAGTCGATAATAACTCAAGATGACCCATGCACACACCAGTTTTTACCCATCTTCTCTTTGCAGCCCCCTCTTTAATCCCCTGCCCTGCAGCTCTGGATCCTGCTGGGCCTGGGTGCTGCTTTCAGAGGGAAGGAGCTGGGACCCTATGGCTTTGCAAACACCAACCATGGATTTTGGGTACACAGCAAAGAGGTGATTCTTTACATCCAACATATTTAGATGTAGCAAGGAGCCAGGTAAAACATGGAGAAATATAGCATGGAGCCAGCTAAGACATGGAGAAGAGAAGGCTCCAGGGTGACCTTATTGTGGTTGCTCAGTACTTAAAGGGGGCCACATCTTATCTTATCTTAATTATAAGAAAGATGGGGACAGACTTTTTAGCAGGGTCTGCTGCAATAGGACAAGGGGTGATGGTTTTAAACTCAAAGAGGGGAGATTCAGACTAGATCTAAGGAAGGAATGTTTTACGCTGAGGGTGGTGAGACACTGGCCCAGGTTGCCCAGAGAGGTGGTAGATGCCCCATCCCTGGAAACATTCAAGGTCAGGTTGGACGGGGCTCTGAGCAACCTGATCTGGTTGAAGATGTCCCTGCCCATGGCAGGGGGGTTGGACAAGGTGACCTTTAAAGGTCCCTTCCAACCCAAACCATTCTATGATTCAATGAAACTCACAGTAATGGCAGCAAAAGTCTGGGATGGGCTGCTGGGGAAAAGAGTGTGTTTGGAGCATTTTTTTATCCCAGGTGAGGTTTGTTTTAAACGAACATAGGTCAGAGGTAGCTTATGTAGAGTAGATCCTGTGGAGGGGGCCAAGATACTGGAGACTGCTTTAACCCGGACTACTGGGTGGTGGAAAGGGGTCTGCATGTGAATATTTCCCTTTGTGGGTGTCCTGAGCTGCCCAGGCTGAGCTCTGGGCTCTGTACAGCATTTTAAGACCTCGAGCAGACAAGTTTAAAGCAGACTTATGTCACTGCTTTGCAGCAGACATGGCTGCAATGACAGCGTGGATGTGCTACAGAAAAAAAGAGCCAGAGCTGGAGTTTGGTTACAGACCAAACATCGAACATGGGTCCAGATTCCTTCCCAAAACCAGTTCAAATTTGCGTCTGGTCACGACTGTCTAAAGGTACACGGGGAAGCAGGGTGAAGCTTCTTCCTAGGAGAAACACTGAGGCTCAGCGTCCAGCTCCACTACAAACCATCCACCTCACTTTGGCCAAAGCCCTCACCCTCACTACAGATGGGTCCCCACCTGCAAAATGGAGACTGCCACAGCAGCACGTAGGCACCTCGCAAAGGAGCGGCCATCTATTGCTCAACAGAGCCACTTTCCAGCAAAAATCTCAGGTTTGCTTGTGAGAGAGGTTTTATGATGATATTTATCAACCCCTAAGGGTTGAGGTGGGACGGGACCCATGGCAGGGAGAGGCAGGGACGCATCTCAGGACATTGCCTCTGCGTCTCAATTTGTTTTCATCAGCATCCCACCGACTCAGGAAGCGAGAGCCCCTAATAACATCCCACTGTCGCTTGCCATGGAAACGGCTGAGCCAGGACCGTCAGCAGTCGGGTTAAGCAGTGCCTGACACCATGATGCTCATGCACAGCCCTGGGTGACCAGGTTTGAACATGAAAACGAAGCCGAGTTTGCTGGGCAGGTGGGGGTGTGCTTCTGTTGGGCTGCTGTCTCTGGTAAGCACCGGACGGTTGGAAATCCCCAAATACATAAGCAATTCCTCCCTTTCACCTTTTCCTGGAAAAAACGGGCTGGGATCAGGACACTATAATACCGTTGCTCCTAACCACCCGCTGCTCACAAAGCCAGACCTGAATAGACTGTGATCACTCCTGAAAGCGGTCACAGTGCTTTCCTGTTCCTGAAGCAATCAAGCATCATATCTGTGATGAGAGCTTTGTTTTGAACACTTCTTTGACCTGCTGGCTTTCAAGAAGAGCTCAAAAGTGCCCATAGGGCTCTGACCCACAGCAGACTGTGGATCCTCCAGCACCATCCCTTAAACAGAGAAGATGCTCTGAGCACATCTTCCTAGAAACAGTGGTAAGAAATAGGGTGCTTCAGGAATACGAATGTGTGGACCACTTCCATCTCTCCAAGTATTACTAGCAAAGCACTAGGCCAGCCCGGGGGTGTCTAGGAGAGCCTGAGACCAATGAATCTCCTTGACTTGCTGTTTTCCTCCCCCTTCCTTCTCTTATCCTGTAACATTAAATGGTACCTCCGACCTCCTGGATTTTGTAATGATGATTTATGGGGATGTTTGCACTGTGGAAAGGCTGAGCGCGTTGTTCCTTTGCCTGTTGTGTCTGAGTGCCCATCTGCCCCCACAACAGGACACTTTTTGCCTGGGCCTCTCTTCCAGCCATGGTAATGACAGAGCATGCGCTGGGCAAGCACTAAACCATGGGCTTGGTTGGGTGAAGAGCAGGTCCTTGTTCTTGTAGAGGGGAAAATGCAATAGGGATCCCTTCTGGCTGGGGGAGAAAGCTGTACCATGGTTTTTCCCTTGTGTGTTGGCCCAGGCTCCAGCTCAGAAGACCATGTTTGAGCAGCAATGGGCCAACTCTGGCAGATCTCTGGCTTGCAAAGACCTAAAGCTGCAAATCTTGGGCACTGATTGCCCTCCCCATCCATACAAAAGCTCAGCAGCCACCAAACCCACAGGTACTGCAAGGGTGACGCCCAAGTTCCTCCTCCAGTAACTAAGATGCCCTGGCAGGATGTGGTGGAGCTGGCAAGGCAAGAAAGCACACGTTGGTCCCTTGCAGCCAAGAGGTGATTCCTGGAGCAAATATAGGACCCAAATTTGCAGCAGGGTGTTTGACCAGTGGCTTTTTGTCACGAGGATGCTGAGGGGGACATGCTGTTCTGTCTCAGCCCATCCTGCTTGGTTCTGTGCCAGCCTGGCTCTTCCCAGCCCCTAGAGATGTCACCCTCACTAGAGATGCAGAGGGGGTTTCTGATGTCCTCAAAAGCCTCCCCAAGCCATCAGGAAGAGAGGGAGTTGCTTCATCTATGTATTATTTCACTGCGATGCAGCAAAGGCGCCTGCATTAGGCCTTTCCATCAGTCATCCCTCAATTACACCTCGGCTGACTGACTCCTCTCTTCTCTTTCCTTTCAAAAGCACGTCATTAATGGGCGAGAGGCCGATTGCACTTCACGTTAATTCAGTTGGCTGGGCCAGAGAGTAAAACGAATGTTTTCCTGAGCTAGATTTACTCCCCCGAGAGACCCCTCTCCCCCTTCCTCCCCTCCCCTTGCCATCTGCTCATGACAAGTGCTCTCGGCTCTCCTCCTATCCACCAACACCCATCCATCTCCATCAGCACAGCTAGTTGTGCTGAGCGTGCCGCATAATAAGATCTCTGCTCTCTAATTAGCCCTGTGCATGCTGATTTTCTAGCCATGGAAAAAATAGGAATAAAGGGCTGGAGGGTAGGGAGTGGGAAGGCACCTTCTTCTTAAATACCTGTTTGTACCCATCAGGGATGCTACAGAGCAGGCTGGGAATCAGAGGAAAAGTGTTTGGGGCTTTTTTGTTCAAAACAAAACAAGGTTTGTTCAAAACCTCAAAACACTTCTCCGAGTTTTGAGGTTTCGGAAGAGGATTTGTTTGCATTGGACCCTTGCACCCAAAAGGTGATTCCTGGAGCAAATGTAGGACCCAAATTAGTGTTTGCACCTGCACTGGTTGAAGTGGTGGGGTAACGTGGGATTGCAGCGTGAGCTGCATCCTTCTGGGGCGAGCAGTAAGAGAGGACTGAGGGCATACAGGGATTTTGCACACAGGGCATGCGGTGGTTGCACATCTGCTTCCCTGGTTTCAAGGGGTTTCTCTGGATCTGAAGAAGAAACTATCTGCAGCCCTGGTGCTAGCCTTTCTTTTGGGTCTCAGCTACTCCAAAGAGAAGAAACCTACACACCAGTAATTTTTTTCCTCCTTTTTCCCCCCCTTTTTTTTCTTTTTTCTTTTGAGAACTGTGAAGGGAATTCAATTTCTTAAGCAACAGAACCTTTTCACAGAATCACAGAATCACAGAATCGTATAGGTTGGAAAAGACCTTTAAGATCATCGAGTCCAACCATAAACCTAACACTGCCAAGCCCACCACTACACCATGTCTCTAAGTACCTCATCCAAACGTCCTTTAAATACCTCCAGGGATGGCTTTTGCCTCTTTCTGAATTAGGTGGGATTTTTTTCCTTGCAGAAAATGCTTGCTGTCTTCTAAACAGCGATAGTTAATTGTGTGCCCACTACTGAGGCGTCACAGCACATCTCACCCTTGAGCTAAAGCCATAATTTCATGGATAATTTATACCATAGTCCCCATCTGGCCAGCAAGGGTGATACGGGATGTCCAGCCTTAGGACTTTGGGTACCACATCAAAACCAGGCCTGCTGCTGCAATGCAAAAAGCTTGTTTTTTCTTCCACTTTGGAAGACCACTAGTTGCCGGTGGGTTAACGTGGTCCAGGCAGAGTCTGGGCTGGCTCTAGGATGGTGCAGTCCCACATGCCACCATCCTACCCTGCACATCTAAGGTGAGCATCGCATGGAGGCAGTGACTTCATCTCACACGTAGCTAGCTCAGATGCCCCTACCACAGTCCTTCTCCTAACCTTGGCTGGCTTTTCTTTGTGTTTTCCTTTAATCAGTCTCTTCCTAGGGCATTGCCTCTTCTGCTGCCCAGATTATCACCTGCTTCATGGTGCGTATGATTTTTATCCCTTCATTTATATGGTTCTCCCTCTCTATTTCCTTCAAGCTCCCTATCTTCTCCTGCGTATATATTTTTGCGGAGCGTTAAATATAGAATGATGGAGAAGATTATGGTAAGGGGTGGTAGTTAGGAGGTGAGCTACATGTGATGGACCATACACATCCTGGTTATGGCTGAGAACATCAACGTAGCCTAGGGAAATTGGAGGCATGTTTTGGGAATGGGCAGGGTGAGACAGAGAGATTAAAAGGCTCCTTCCCTGTGGCTACCAAACCAGCGGGAAATGAAAGGAGAGGGAAGGGCCTGAAGGGGAGCCTGGGGTAGGTGGCTCCCAGTGCTGAGGCAGCAGGGAGGACATCCCCATCCTTCATGGCTTATTAGCGGCTTTGCTCCGCCAAGGGTCTGCAGGCTTTCCAGTTCAGCTCCCAGACCTTTCCTGTGGCAGTGCTGCAGAAATCAAGGGCACTGGGCAGAAACCAAGCCACCTCTCTGCTGTTTTATCTACAGAGGAGGGAAAACCAGAGACACCCAGTTTCCAGGATGTCCAAGGATGCATGGGAGAACATATTGCCTCCTCCTTGCATGACGGGCATGTGTGCAGTTTTGGGATCATGTCTACATGGAGGCCAACAGAGATTTTTTCAGCCACCAAATCCCTGCATTACATTTTTTTAACATGACTTGGAGCTTGCACAGGCTCTTTGAATTCTACCAGGGCACAAGCACAGGTATCTCATCTGTGAAAATGAGTTTAGAGAGCAAACGGGGAACAGGCCGTGGCCTCCAACACTGATTTAACCCACAAGTTCATAAATGTTTAAGCCACATCCCAGGTACAAATTGCTCTCAGTTTTACTGAGATGGGGCAGATAAATGGCTGGACCAGTGCACTGGTCTCAAATACATCCAGGAGTCCTGAAGCATCTATGGGGGGAATCCCATTGAGGAAGCGATGTTTGTGAGCAGCTGTTTGGTACTAGGGGTATGTTGAGGAATGACAGATGGACTGGCAGATGGGAAAACAGACTGCTGACAGCATGTTTTCAAAGCTGCTTGCCTTTACTTTGTCTATTATACTTTTTGTTGCTAGTGTATTTATTCTGGAGAAGCAAAGGACCTCTCCTCAGATATGGGTGCGTTCTCTGCTAGCAAACTGGAGTTAAAAGTGAGGGAGGCTTTGGTTTCTCATGCCCGTAGCTGGTCTTGCTGCAGTAGAGTTGAAGATGCTGCTAAGAGCAATCTGAAGAGTGATTTGCTGGGGACACTGGGCTTGGAGGGAGGAGGAGCTGATGAGGGGGGACTAAATGGACAGAATGAGTCTGCTGCTGGCTGTCTGGCTTCTCCTGGGCAGGGAGCTACTGCGACCACCAGACCAGCACCCTCATGGGATCCCAGGGTAACCCAGGCTGGAAGGGACCTTAGGAGAATATCCAACCACGTCCTCCTGGGAGAGTGAATGCTGTGGCCAGCTGTATGGTTTTGTAGTATCATTACGGTGCCTGAAATAGTTTTGTGGAGGGGATGACAGCAATGGGTGGCTGAAGGTGACGTTCATCTGGGCATGCTGCCTTTAGAAACGAATAGAAAGATATCCCACCCTCCAAAGCACTTGATTGCCCCCATGTGCTTGGCACGTTCCAAGCTTGACTTCTATGGATGTTGCTTTTTTCCCCATTGCACACCACCCCTGACATGCATTAAAAATTGTTCTGTCAAAAATTATGCCGTACTGAGGGATGTCTTCATAGTAGGCAAAGGAACAAAGAGATTCATTCAAAGCAAAGGAACAAGAGATTCATGATCCTAGGAAGGCAAACAATCATAACTGCAAGGCTGGGCAGGGAGTTCAACATAGAAGACAAGGATGGGATGTTGTGGGATTTTTTTTATTTTTTTTTTTTTTTAAGTAAAACTGCACTTCATAAAAGTGAAGAGCTCTCACCTGGCAATGATATCCACTGGAAGAGAGCTTATGAATGCCATGATCCAAGTGATTTCCTAAATCTTCTCAGTCCTATGTGTGAAAGGAGAGAAAAAGCAATTATTAAGGGGCACAAATAGCCAGTTGTGTGAAGCTCAAAGACATACCCATGCAAGCTCACAGAGCTGGTAAGAAACCATCAGTAGAGTTTATGAAATTAGAGTTAATATTCTTTCCCTGTTGTGCTCTCTGGAACAGACGGTGAAGATGAATTACTGATTGGAAGCTGATGACTGTCTAGGGATGAGGGATGTTAACTCACTTATATTTAATTTGGGTAAATAGAGGGCAGTCACAGCTGGCATCAGACCGCGTGGGGGGTTCACCTGCACGAGCCTGTACCTGCAGTCTAATACTATGAAATAGTATTAGAGAAATACTATGATTTAAATTAACTGTATGGAAAATTGTAGGAAAGAAGTGGGTCTTTGAGAGAAGTTGTGCAGATGATAAAAAGATAGTATTGCACAGTCAAGAAATAGGATCATTCTTGGTTAAAAAACCCCATATAAAATAGCTGCAGCTTAAATTGCTAAAGCCACCGATGTACATTGTCTGATGAGGGATGGCAGGATTTATTAGAGGCCAGGTCTTTCTCTTTGCCTCCCTATACTCTCGGCTCAGATGAAGCTGGGATGCTGTAATGGGAATGAATTGTGAGTTGGTTTTGCAGCCAATCGTGGGTTTAGGGATGAGAAAACATCTGTCCGTTCCCCATCTGACAGATGCTGTGATTTATAAATTCAGTCACTGCTGCTGACAAGACCCAATCCCGTCCAGAAGAGCCGTGACAAAGAAGGACAATCAGGCAGTTATGCCAGCACAAATGACCAAATACTTGAGCAGCTGAGACAATCGGAACAGATTTGTATTAGGGAATGGAGATGGAAAGGCCATATGGTCCACAATCAAAACAGAGGACTCGTTATATGAATTTCCACTCTGAATGGGCAGGGATACTCATGGCTGTGTCCGTAAAGAGAAAATCTTGTAAATATAGGCTCTTTGGGGAAGTGCTCAGGCAGCAAGATCCAGTTTTACCCTGGTTTTCTAGCTGTTGGGTATTTTCAGGGCATGTGTTGGCATTCCCTTTTCATTTGCTCCACGGTCTGATGCTTGCAAGATGCTGGATGCACAAGCTGGTCACCATCAGCTCCCACCAAATTGGGCTTGCCCAGAGAGCCAAGCTCACCTTTGGGTATCTCTGCTCCGCTGCTGTGGGCAAATCCTGCAGTGCTTTGTCGTATAATAAATATGTTTCCTCCGGAAAGATTTGGGTATTAGATTCTTGGTTTTCACTAAGCCTCTGCTGGGTCGAGGCTTCCCCTCTGCCTTCTGTTGCAGTGTCAGAAGCAATTCATAGACTGAATTTTACTCTTCTTCAAAGGGAGGGAAAATCCTGGCTATAAAAGCAATGACCATTTCAGTCATTAAAGCTGCAAGTGATCAGCTTGCAAAAGGCCTCGTGAAGATGTCAGCTGTGTTTAATAGCATTTGGATGTGATTTATGGCTCTGTTCTGAGACATCAGCAAAGAAATTACCCCCAGAAATAAGCAGATCTGACCAGAAGTGGCTCATGTGGTAAAACACAGGCTCTGCTCCACTGATCCAGTGTTGACCTGTGGTTCATGGACCAATAATGAGCTATAAAGCCACGAGAAGGTGTTTCACAGAGCAGAAACCAAGTGTACTGTGCACTAATGCAACCCTATTGCTGAAGGTCTAGAGACATCATCACGGGCTGGTCCTGACTACCATCAGTACCTGGAAGCTGGTGTGGAATTGTAACAAATACCTTTATGATTGATTTTTTTCTTTTCTTTTTTTTTTTTTTTAATAGTAATCACTGTAAAACTGTGCTTTTCTAGAGCAATAAACTTATTTCTGGCAAGGGAGAATATTCTGCTTATTCCCTCCATATGCATCCACACTCCTTCATTGATTGCCAAACATCAGATGCAAAGTGCAGTGTATTTTCAAATTGCTTGGATGCTCTTTAGATTGAAAAGTGTCTGGGAAATCTCTAATGCCCTGCTTGTACACAACCTTTTGAATGAAGCATCTTCTTCCACCCAGCCTGAGCGTCACGGGCAGGAGCTGAGAGCAGGGTCAACAAGGGAGAGATGGAGTCAGGGCCATCAAGTGTCCAAGAGATTTCGTTGTCACGTGCAGAGGGGAATGAGCCATGCACGTGGGATCACAAGGGAGTGGGACATGTCCTTCAAAGACGGCATCTTGGAAGAATTTAGCAGCCACATTTCCCCACTGAGCAAAATGTCTGAAGCAAGTCTTGTGGTTTTGCCCCAAACTTAGCCAGTCTCATGCAAATTCAGGTAGCTTTTCCCTGTGAAGACCAGAGATTTTAGTTGCAAGATTTTAGCACCAAGATTTTAGCTGCACATTGAAATCTTGGCATGCAAGGAAAGGAGAGGAAAGCAGCTCAAGACCCTGTGGTTGGAGCTGTAAGGCGGTAAGACTGCATCTTTCTCCTTGCCTCTTCCTCAGAAAGAGTCAACGACTCAGGCTGACACTGTCACAGCAAAAATAAAGACAATTGAAGGTCCTGGAAATCTCAGCTAAGGATTTAAAGGCAATAAATAATAGTGTCTTTGGAGAGGAGCAACGGATAGTTCTTGTGGCACTGAATCTAGGTGGGTGCATGAAAACACTGTGGGATCAGGGAGGACCAAATTTCGCATGTGTCAAGGTCTGAACATCCCAGTGTTTTCATCCAAGCTTCTCTTTAAGCAAAGAAGAAGAAAATCTCATGGCTGCAGAGAGCCTTGCTAATGGAAATATGCAATAACCATAACTTGAACTTGGCTTTCTCATAGGCTCAAAGTAATTTCCCCATAATATCAGGAAAATATATGGCCTTTCTTGAAGTAGCAGAAGCACCATATAAATCAAGGTTTTAATTGAGCTGAAGACATTTACCAGCATTTCAGATTTGATTTTTCTGCTGGGCTGGAGTCAGACTGAAAACAGTGATGCCAGGAAACAAAAAGAAAACTTGAACACAAAACCAGGCGGATATAAGACCACAAATATTCATCAGTGAATCACAGCAATAAAAAAGAAATGAGTCACAACCCTAATGCCCTAAGAAGCAGCCTACCCTGAACACAGTTTAATCAGAATCTTCAAGGACTAAATCTTTGACTTATAGGTGTGGTTTTTTCCCAGAAGTGTCCATTTTAATAAGTGGGTCAAATATGACTCGCTCTGGGCTTGTTGTTATAAATGGGTTGAGAAATGTACAGGAGCCAGGCACATCAGGTCATGCAACATCCACTCCATCCCTTAGGGCTGGCCCTAAGCACCTCTTGAGTGTCGTGGGAAAGGGTTTTTCCGAACTGTTCCAGATGTTCTGCTTGCAGCTAGCTCATAGAGGCCCTGGAGGCATGTGGAGGGTCTCCAGGGTGGCCTCAGACCCTTCACCCCAAGCACCTACTGTGAATAAAAAGACGTTTCCTAGAGCAAAGGACCTGCCTGGACATCTCTGGGCATACATGTGATCCTGTCCTAAGAGCAGCTCTTGGCTGTGATTCTTCTCACCCAGCCTCAAACACCGACAAAGCAGAGATCTCGCCTGAGCTGGTCATCCCAGAGCTGGCAAACCACAATTATTCAGGATGTCAGGATCTTACCGCTCTCTTAGCTTTCTAATATCCTAACTTCACCCCAATACGGTCTTCACCCCACAGACATAATACTGAACGTCTGCACAGGAGCTGAAGCACTGCGTAACATTTCTGAGAGTGAGAGCTCTTCAAATTCCCATTTTGTACATGGGGAAACTGAGGCAGGCAGTAAGGTGACTTTCCCAAAATTACGAAGGGAGTCAGCCCTTTCACAGACTTACAAAGTTGCAGTTAAACCGTGCTGGTTGCCTCTGCATTTGCCGAGCATCCTCATTAGTAGCCCCTGGAGTAGAAAGTGCCCCTTTTTCCTCAATGGAAGCCATAAAGATCCAGTCAAAGCTGAGCGCCCAGCAGCCAGCAAATCTGTGACAGCTTGTGCCGAACACCCTAAACGTCTTCGTATGAAAGGCGTTGTGCCTTCCCCAAAACCCATGGTCATTCTTATTTCCCAGAGTCGGAGTCATGGCGTGGGGCTGTGTCCATCTGCAGAGCGAGGCTCCATCTCAGTACGGGCACACAGCAGAAGGGAAGAGGCTGCAACCTTCTCCCTGCTGAACTTGGGCTTGGAGCAGACTGTGAGACAAACCCTGACCCTGCAACCACCTTGCTTGGTGCTCACATCTCCCTGCAGCAAATGTAAAGAAAAGAAGCCTCATTGACGGCTTAGCCTTTAAACAATTTCTTAGTTTTTAAACATAGGACATGTACGCTGCTGGAGGAAATTTTGGGCCAGGATGCAGGACGCCTGCTGTGCACAAAGGCTGGGGCTGCAGGTCTGCAGAGGGGTTTTTCCTCTACCTTCTCCTCCTCCATCCCCTCCCCAGAGCATGAGGGTATTTGACGAGGTGAAGCTGTCCGTCCCACTCACTCACCGGGCGTGATGTGCCCCTTGGAATGGTTCCTCCCTGCACCCATGCACCCGCAGCAAAACCCTAAATACAAGGTATGCTGGGCATCTCCGTGGAGCTGTAGCACTGCTATAGCGGGGGTTTGGCCTCAGCATCTGCCCCTCCCCATCCCATTAGCATCCCAGGGGAGGGTGCATCAATTTGGAGAGGCACTGGGTGCAGGTCGAGCAGTTCAGCCCAGTACGGTTAAGGCTGATGGTTTCTGAGCGGCAGCTCGCGCTGGGTGACACATGGTGGTGTCAGATCCACTGATGGAGAGAGAGAGACTGAGAAAATGAGAATGGATGATTCTTCCCAGAGTCTGCTTTTATTCCCTGCTGCTGCCTCTTCCTGGAGAACTTGCTGTTGCTGCATTTCCATTTCAAAGACGTTTTTTAAAATCCCTGGGAAGGGGCTAAATGGGCTTGCTTTGTTTTGTTTTAAACCGAAGATATTAGAATTATCTTGAATTTACCTGGCGTTCTGCTTTCCAGAATGTAGCTGTCTTGCTAACGAGTGTCAGGACCATCATTTTACTGATGGGGAAACTGAGGCATGGGCAGTGACTGTGGCATTCCCCAGGGGAAGGTTGCGGAAGGCCGCAGCCCCAAGCCAGTCGCGGGGAAATTGCACTTCACAGATGCACTCTTACTGACTGCCTTTGCACGCTGCTCTGGAAATGGCTTTTATGAAGGCTAATTAGTATGGAAAAACAATCGCAGAAACCAGGAAGAGAGGTAATGATCCATGTGGCAAACCAGCATGCGCGGTGGACCTCCAGGCTGACTGATCGAGCAGAAACACAGCACATTTTGGACCGTTTTAGTAAGGGACCAGGCTAAAGACATCAACCACAATTTACGGATGCAGAAATCAGGAGGCTTTTCAAGAAAAGCATGGAGAAATACATTTCCACAGGCTGGAAACTGGAGTCAGAGGTGCTCGAACAAGGGCGGCCAGTTTTGCCCTGCAGAAGTCAGCGGGGAAAGTGAACCACCAGATGGCCAGATGTTACTCAAAAATTAACTGCTATCGAGCCCTTTCACATCCTTATGAGGTATTTTTTTAGGGACATGAGGTAGGACCAGGGATTCTTTTAGTATTATTACATAGAGGAACAGCCTGAGGCAAGCCCTACTTAAATGGATAAGCTGAGGCACAGAAAGTTTTGGTGACCTCCTCATGGCTGTAGAGAAACTCTCTGCAAACCCTCACTAACGCTCTCCTCTCCACTACAGCTGCAATACCAACTTTCTGCCACCAGTCTGCAAAAGAAATCTCATGTGGGAATTAATTAACTTACTGCTTCTTGTATCTGTGCCTTCCTACAGCCCATACCTGTGTCTCAGCCCATAGCAGGGCTGCTCTTGGGATCGAATTTAACTCAAGTCCTCACCTCTGTGGAAATGTGGGGTAAGCTGTACAGCAAGGGAGCGTGCCCTGGAGCACAGGCTGGTGGACGGTCCATCTTAAGAGGCACCTGAACATCCTCCTTCAAAATCTAGCAAGCAGCAAAATGCTCTAACACCATCTCAAAGTGTCACAGATAAGAGATGTTCCCAGAGCCACAAGAAGGTGCAGGCTTGATAGATGGGGTACGTGGGACATTTGGGTCATCTCATGCTTCGTAAAGGTTGAGAAGAACTTCATCCTTTATTTTTTCAATCATGTCAGCCTGCCGCATCAGTACACAAACACAATCCAGCGCAGCAGAAACACTCTCGATGGTATCCAGCCATAGTGTGGAGATGCTGGTCTGGTATATTATACAATGGAGCAGGGATCAGAGTGTTGTCCTACTTCAGAGTGAGATGTAACGAGGATTTGCCTCATTAGTTTGCAGTCAGGGTGCCTGTCTGTGATAGTAACTCTATGCTCGCCCCTGCTGAAGAGCTGGCCCCCATGGTTGTGAGCTCTGGGTGCTTCCCACCCATCTTGCTGCCCGTGGCATGGACGAAAGCATCTGCACTATGCCCTGGAAGAGCTGAACTAATGTGTCTGCTAGCGGACTGCTCCAGATCAGCTCAGCCTGTCTCTCCCTCATTCAAATAGCCTGCACAGTTATTGCAGGTATGTGATGATGCTTTTGGGGAAGGAGAAGTTATTATTTTGGAAATCTCCTTTATGGGGCACTAAACTTGCTAGACAAGCCCTGTTCAGAGAGCTCAGTGAGAACTTGAGAGGGATGGGATGGATGGATGGACGGATGACCGGTTGTAATAAACCTAGAGCAAATCCCACCACACACTTCTGCAGCTCCTTGGGGTCCTTAAGTCTCTTCCCTCCCAGCCTACCGAAATCTTCCATCTCCTCTCCAGTACTGAGCTCTGAAAGACCAGAGCAGCTCTGCCGTAATTAAAACAGCACGGTCCAGTGACCTGGAAGGAGAAAGGCACCAGGGCTGGCAGATGGCAACAGTAGGGTCTGTGCATGTGAGGCTTCTCCTTTAGGGAGTTTAGCTGTTCTCCAGGGTCACCCGAGTGGCTGGGAGGGATGAGTGGGTAGAGGGGCTTTTCAGATGTAGACATCCTTCAGCTACTGCACGGACACATCTACTCCAACCCCCCTCAACAGTCCCCAGCTTTCAACAATAACTATGCACAATCAATTGCAAGCAACTCTATGTGCAAACATCGATGTTTTGAGCACAGAGGAGGTTTGCAAATGCGTCTGCACCAAAGACTCATGCAAATTAGCGCCAGAGAGATGAATGAACTCATTTGGGAAGTCAAGCTCAAGATTTGTCCTAAAGGGATGAGCGGTAGATGCCAGAGGTTAATAAATCTCATAAATGAATAGATGGGATGATCTAATAGCTCCTTGTTCATTTTGTACATACTGTGATTTTAGAGGATATTTAATGGCTTTGAATAATAAACAAGAGCTCTCCAAATGGAAAAAGTTCTTATGCAAAATGGAAATGAAACCCACTGGAATTTTTCATTTAGGGAAAAAGAGAGGAGAAAGAGAAGATCAGCTCGTGCTATGTTTTTCCTCCCCATGAATGGCTACATTTTACTAGACAGAGAACATACCCAAAATGCTAGGTTCAAATTTCTGCTAGACTCAATAACCTGAACCAGGACCTGATCATGCCCATCACTATGGGTCTGAGAAGCTTCAAGGCTGGGTGGCCCTGGGCACATGCTGCTGGACTCTGTAAAGGTGCTTTGGCTGTGGAGATGATTTTGGGGGCCTTTCTTTGAACGCTGTTTTGGGTAGAAAAGTTAAGAACGTAGATGCTTGCAGTGGCTCCCTTTCGTGAATGGTGCGAGTTGCTGTGACCCCAAAGCCTGTCCTAACCATTGCCATAGAAGGTGTAACGGTGTTATTTTCAACCCACCCAGTCCTGTCTCATCTCCCACACGATGTGGAGTTTACTCCATTGCACCTTAAGCTGCCTTTTCTAAGTGTGACATCACCATGACCTCATGGACCAGATACAACTTCCCATCTTTGTGTCAGTTGCCCAACTGTGCCTGCAGCTCATGGGCACGGTGCAAAAGGGACAAAGCAGGCTGAGCTGTCCCCCAAAAACACCTCTGGAGCACATGTCCAGCCCTGCAGCCCTTTGCCCATCATGGAAAGAGCCACAGGCTGCCTCTTGCATCCAGATGGGAAGCGGAGGGGCGGGAAGAGTTAACAGCCGGGCACTTTCTGCAGTAAATCACCTGCCTGCTGTGAATCAGCAAAACCTTCATCTCCGTTCATCACAGCCAGAAAAGCTCGTGTCTGTCTGGCTCCAGCAGCAATAGCCGAAAGGCTGAGCAGCTTGTTCTGCTCCACAGACAGGCAGGGCTGCCTCTTGTGCTTGCTCCATGCTTTAATTTTGATCAATAATTGCACAGTCCATCTCTGTCTCGTTCCTGTCTCTTGACTGAGGTGTCATTTGGAGACCTCGTTTCCTAAAGAGAGGCTGGATGGGAGCGGCCAAACTCCGTGAAAGGGTCATAGGACAAGGGACCTGTGAACATCTTTAGCCCAGCACCTGCTCAGAGCAGGATTAGCCCCAACTCTAGGCCAGGGTGGACATGTCTTTGTCTGTCCATGTCTCTTGGTGGTGGTGCCAAGAGACAATGGGCACCAACTGAAAGACTCAAAATTCCATTTAAATGTAAGAAAAAACTTTTCCAGTGCATCAAACACTGGAACAGTTTGCTCAGAGGGGCTCTGGAGTCTCCATCCTCAGAGATATTTGAAACCCAACTGGACAATGACCTGATCAACCTTCTCCAGCTGACTCCACTTTGAGCAGGGGGTTTGGACTAGATCATCTCCAGAGGTCTCTGCCCACCTCAGCGATTTGGTGATTCTGTGATTTTCCGAAAACTGACTTCTTTACAATCTGGTGCTAAAAATATTGGCCAGGTGTGCTCGATGATGAATAGTTCTTCTGGTTTTCAGGCATTTCAGACTGATGCATGCAACAGCCTACACATCTTAAGCTCTATGGAGAAAAATAGGTTCCTCCAAGGGTAAATTTGAATCTCCCATGGCTGTGGTTTTACACGGCCCAGTTTTCAGCAGCAATATTGGCTTAAGGTCACCCCTCCTTCCTCTCCCAGCTGAGAAGAAGACTATAGAGACCATTTATTTGTTTAAGGGACTGGACTGTGAACCGGCAGAGTCGAGGCACAGGCACAATATTGCTACCAAAGACTTGGTGTTGTGGGACCAAGTCTTAAAGTAAATTCAAACTTAGTTTCTCCCGTGGGAACCAGTAACTCTTTGGGAGAGGGTATAGGGTACAGGCATGGAGGGGAAAACAGGGTAAACAAGGCTGTTTGTCAGCAGCCTGGTGGGGGCTGGCGCTGCTGGCTAATTGCTGCAGCTGCATGCAGTATTTTTTGTCATCATTTTAAATGAAATCTTGTCACAGACTCCACGCAGCCTGATGCTGTGGTTTTCTCATGAATAACTCAGAATAATTATCAGTCTTAAACATTGACTAATCCTCATAACAACATCTCACAACAGAGAGAAAAAAGGAATTATCTCCACTGTATATACATCACTACTGAAGCAAAGAGATCAAATAATATGTCCAAGACAAAGCACAAAAGGAATGTCAGCGTTGAGGAACGGAGTTATGGGGTTTCTGGCTTCCAGGTCATACTTTGCATCGTATTTATGGCATTGGTGTTTCTTCAGAGTTAGAAAAAAAAAAGTACATTAATATGGGAGAAACAGAACTGCAAGAATAAGTGTTATTCTGTGAAGGAAGTGGGAAATGTAGAGAAGCCAGAGGAAGGAACCAACTTCTGCATTTCTGGTTTGACTCCAGGCTGGAAGTGCTGAAAATATCACAGGTGGGCTCAGGCTGTGCCAGCATTTCCAGAAATCTGCTGCCACCTCAGGGACTGGGATCACAGAAGATTTTGGAAAAGAACCCGAATTATTATCAAATGAGACAGCTGACATTTTAGCCAAAAATTTCAAAACCACAATTTTATGTTCCTTAATGGAGACAAATCTACTTTAGAGGGGAAAAAGCAGAGTGCCTGATCGATAAGGAGGTGGCGAATGGAGGGAGAAAGACTCTGTTGCCAGTTATAGGCAAATACAGTATTTTTTTAAATCCCCTGTTCCTGGAGTCACATGAGATGCCCAGCTCCCATTTCTCATCATCTCACCCTGCGCACTTTTGTTTTTTGAGACAATCATAAGAACCACATGGGAGGCCCCGGAATACTCATGTCAGCAACCCACACTTTCATGAGCAAAAAAGCCTCCAAAACACTGGTTTTTAAAGACAGTCTCCTGAGTCAGAGGGACAAGGGTGTGAAGTTTTAGGTCCTGACAAACTGTTGGGGAGGAGTGCAGTGAGCCCAGGGCAGAGAGGAGGAAAGGATGGAGACCTGCTCCACCATGGGGACATGGGGATGTCTCATCTGACCTGGCCAAGCTGGAGGCAGCGGGGATCCGCAGGCTGTCAGGACCCAAACACCGGGAGGCTGTCCCTGACCCTTGTGTCCTGGCAAAGACCCACTGGGGACATGCTCAGTGCCACTCCTTGGCAGCGATTCTGATGTCCCCTCATTCCTTCCCCCCAGCCCAGGACCCCCGGGAGAAAGCTTTTCATTGGATCATAGATAGAATGGTTTGGGTTGGAAGGGACCTTTAAAGATCATCGAGTCCAACCCGCCTGCCATGGGCAGGGACATCTTTCACTAGATCAGGTTGTGCAAAACCCCATTCAACTTGACCTTGAACACTTCCCATGATGGGGCATCCACAACTGCTCTGGGCAACCTGCTCCAGTGTCTCACCATCCTTATCGTAAAATATTTCTTCCTTATGTCCAATCTAAACCTACCCTCCTTCAGTTTAGAACCACTGCCCCTTGTCCTGTCACTGCAGGACTTGGTAAAAAGTGTCTCTCTGTCTTTCTTATAAGCCCCCTTTAAGTACTGGAAGGCTGCTATAAGGTCTCCCCAGAGCCTTCTCTTCTCCAGGCTGAACAACCCCAACTCTCCCAGCCTTTCTCCACAGCAGAGGTGCTCCAGCCCTCGGATCATTTTCGTGGCCTCCTCTGGACCCGCTCCCACAGCTCCATGTCCTTCCTGTGCTGAGGGCCCCCGAGCTGGACGCAGCACTGCAGGGGGGTCTCACCAGGGCGGAGCAGAGGGGCAGAATCCCCTCCCTCGCCCTGCTGGCCACGCTGCTCTGGATGCAGCCCAGGATACGGTTGGCTTTCTGGGCTGCGAGCGCACATTGTCTGCTCATGTCCAGCTTTTCATCCACCAGTATCTCCAAGCCCTTCTCTGTTTTCACTTTAATTTTTTGCCAGCCTTCCCCTCCTCTCCTTTTATAATCCAAACCTTTGCAGAAAAGAAACCTTCACTGCAAAATTGCCTTTCCCCACAGAGACCATACAAGGGAAAATTTCTTGTGATTTAGACCATTATTATAACAGTTTCATGTTTCCAAATGGAAACATCATTTGTGGCACAAGTAGAGTCACTGCCTATTCAAAATGCTGCCCAAGGCAAAGGTGCATTTCTACGTGCACTTTCTACAGAGCTCCTTGAAAGCAATGGAGACGGCCCCAGCTGGTACCCCCTCGTCCTGTGTTTGCTTGTCATGATTAAATGTGGCAGGATGGTTTTTCCGAAGAGATCAGCCTCCATTCATTGCCTGATGTTTCAGAAGTGCCCACGTCCCGATGTGCTGCCCAGATCTGTCTACTGAAAACAGCTGAGGAGCCGACCAGCTCTTCCAAAAATGAAGTCCTGTCTCCACGGATGCACTGTTGTCTTGCTTCACATTAGCACTAAAATGAAACCAAAACCACATCTTGTCAGGTGATTGAAGGACTCAGAGTTATACATCACATCTCATATATTTTTAAGCGCATTAAGAACACTACATTCATCCTTCCGATTTCAAACAGTTTGCCTTTTTTTCCTCTTTGGCTTAGCAATGAATTGTTTGAGATGTCTCCTTCCTCTGCACAGAGGAACAAGGTAGATGAGATGAACCAAGAGGGAAAATTCAGCCTGAGAAAATATGGGTGATATCTCGGAGCTTTTCAGCAAAAGCTAATAAGATGATATCTGAAATATTTTGGTTTGTAACAAAGAGGACTGCCCAGAGTCGAAAGGTTTTCCGCTCAGTGTCCACAATTTGAAATGCTAAAAAACTATGGCAAAAAGGAAAGCATGTATCTTCTATGATGCATAGTGTCAAAGTAGGAGAGAAAATGAATAAGAGAAGGTGAAAGCTGCAAGGAAAAATACATGATGACTGGGGAAAAGATAGCAAAGAGGTGCTGCAATGGGAATGGAGGAATCCTAGCAATGGGCTGGAGCTGTTGCTCAAGAGAGATAGTCAAACTCTTAGAAATACTTGTTAGATGCTGTATTTCCCCAGCACGACAATGACCAAATATTTCTGTGTCATCAGCAACAACAGGAGATGTTAATCAATGATACAAGCAATCAACAGGTTTCAATCAGCAGATACCAGCTGGATGACCTGGCTGGCTTGAAATCTGTGATTGCCTGTAGAGCTTTTGAGCAGAGATCCACAGAGACTGCTACAAGGCTTGATGCTCTTCAACATTTTCCTCAATGATCTGGAAATAAATATAAAATTGCTGCTGATACAACTGACAGACAACACAAAGACAGCCAGCACAAAAAATATGATGAGTCACACAGCGCAATCTGGATCGCTTGGGTCCGTACAGCCAAAATGAATGTTAATAAAGCCAAAAGCTAAGGCAGAATGTGGGAAAATGCAGAAGGTTGTGGCCTGAGATCTGGAGATGATTTCTGGGGAAGAAGGGCTCTGAATAGGCTTTTGGGGTCACCAAAAGCAGGCAATTAGTGTGATCTTCTGGGGAAAAAGGGCTAGTGCCATCCTTCAAAAGAGGAAAGCATTGCCATCAAGAGAAGCTCCTAGAGATTCAGTGGGGCTATTTATTAGCAGACATAATAAAGCCATGCATATTTAGGGTCAAGGGAGAAAAGCTTAGTGAGGTAAGTGGTGGCTTTCCCATCCTGAAGCATGAGATCAAGATGAGATGCCCTCCTGGACGAGAAGGATTAACTCAGCTCTGTTCACAGGATGACTGGGAAGGGTGGAAAAGCCTTGGCCACAGAGCCTGCCCGGAGAGGAATCATCTGACCACACATTGCCGTGGTGGGGACTGCAGGATCTTCCTATTTCTGCAAACCCACTAACCTATTTTTACTTCTGCATGTCTGGAAAGCTGAACCACAAGCACGGTCGCCCACACATCGCATTTCCTCCTTATGCAACTGTTCCGAAAACTGAGCCGCGTCGCACAAAGCAAAGGTAGGCTTGTCTTGCCCTGCCAGATACAGCTTGTACCACATATTGGGCAGGATGTGGAGGAGCTTCGCTGCCACTAGCCCAGAAAGGTGAGCTGAGGAATTAAACTGGTGTTAATTCAGCTTTGATGAAGGAACTAAGACCTGGGTTTTTTTTGCTCTGTGTTTAATGGTTGGTCTGAGACACAACTGTCACATGCAGTCCCATCAGCTGGGTGGGGGTTTCCACGCAGAGCAATTTTAATGAGCTGGAAAAGGCCAGAATGTCAGGGTTCAAATTCTGTAATGGAGACACCAACTCAACCACAGATACTGGCACGTAAACAGTCACCAGGCCAGTAACAAGCGTCCCCTCCCAGAGATGATGATTGATGAATGCACAAGGTTGAATGTTCATGCCAGTGCAGAGATGTTTGTAAGGAGATAGATTTTTCTCCAATTACTTTGCTCACTTTGCATGTATATCTGAAATTATCTCACTGCAGGAGAAAGCTGGGGAGACTCCTTCTACCGTACATAACATGAAGTGATTTCAACATCTGAAGCATGCAAGTGGGATGCTCAGATGTTGTAGATGAGCAGGGCTCTGCTGAAATTCAGGGGAGTGTGGACAAGGATCTTCTTCCCTCACCTTTTCAATCCAAAATCCGGCTAGCTACGCAGAGTATAAGGAAATTCATATGTATATAAACAAGAGGCTTTTCCAGTTGGACTCGATGATCTTAAAGGTCTTTTCCAACCTATACAATTCTGTGATTCTGTGATTCTGTGATTCTGAAGAGGCGGGTTGGTCATTTCCCCCCACTGGAAACCTAGCATCCTATTTTTCTTTTGTTTTTAAGTAAAGGCCATGAAAGATTTCAGGCAGTTAGAAATCCAGCAGTAAAGAACAGGATTTTTTATGCTGGAAGAGAAGGTATTGCCCCTGCTGTCCATTATAACACCCTTAATGACTGATGTCTGCTATTTCAGAGACAACTGAAGGAAAACAGTCTAGAAGGAGCTCTGAAGTCAAGAATAGCCTATCATGAGGGGAAGTGGCTTTCCAACTTCCATCCTGAAACCTTTAAACATAGTCTTTTAAAATAAAAAGCCTATCCTAATTGAAGTTAAAGCACACAGTTTCATGTCCATACAGATATTTGTGAAGACCTCTAAGGTTTTGACCCCAAAGTCTGTCTGGGAAAAGTGGTGGACACCATGGAGAGGGTGGATAGTTAAGGAGCACCAAATTCTTCCCAAATCTCTTAGTGATGCTTTGAAGTACAGCTTCAGTTTAACCTTTTCCTTGCACTTTTCACTGGGAACTCCAGCACATCATTTCCATTATGCCATGCAAATTAAGACAAATGAAAATGTCACTGAAGTAATTATGAATAATGTGTATCTAGACAGAAGCAGGAAAGCCATTAGTCACCCATTTCTGAGCTGCTGGGTTGCTTTCAGGAGGGAGAAAACTGCACGTTTCTGAAGACAGCGCTTACAAAAAGTATTTCTTGAGATAAGACTAATGCTGGACTGAGATTCAGAGATGTGCTACAGTTGCACTATAGCAACTTGGGAAAGCAATTAAATTCTTTGTGCTTTGGTTTTCTATTTGCAAACAAGGAAAAAAAGTATTTTGCTTTTCTACAGCATCAGGGCAGATGATCCAATATTGTGTTAACAGCTGCAGTCCTAGCATCGTTTGGGGCTGGTGTGTGCATGTATTAAATTTAGCTGCGATGAATCCACACTTTGCTATTATAGCAAGGCTTTTTCCTTCAGTTTTGTGCAATCATTGATGCAATGCAAACTTTACATAAGATATTACCAGACTTTTGCGTATGCTTCTCTGGGGCCCAGGATGCCACCATTGGAGATTCAACTCCCTGGCCATCAGACATCTAAATATAAATTTAAATATTTGAGATGGTCATCCCTAGCTTGGCTCTCTGCAACACGATTCATCCAAGCTATTTTTACCATTTCCCTTAGGATGAGATGTATTGGCTCCTGGAAGTGCCTGTTTCTCTCCTTTGGCTGCGAAGGAGACTGGAGTGAACATCTCAGATGGTGAGAGCTCGTGTGCTTGGATAAATCCCTCCTTGTGATTTCAAGCCTTCTGCCATTCCCTTCTGCTGCCTGTCTCCCATGTCACTGCCTGGACCAGTGCCTGGGCCTGCTGGGCTGTCTGTCTCTCCTTCCACATTCTTCTAGGGCAAGGCTGGACCAGTCATCCTTTCAGGATGTCCCCAGTCACACTAATTCCAAGTGAGGTTCAACGGAGGCATTTGTTATAAACCTAGAGGAAGAATCTGAATAAAACATAGCTTTTGGTGATGCTCTCACCTCCTGGTTGCATCTACTCATGCATGAGGGATGGAGACCAAAGCCCATGCATAAGTGGGGAAATGTGGTATAGAGGGTAGTGTGGATGGGAAGAAGCCATTTAAACACTTCCCTGAGGACCATTTTCAAAACTTATTTAGGAGGTTACATGCCCCAGAAAGTGGTGGGATTAGCACCTGAAGACCAATGGAGATTTTAGCTCTGTTCATATGACTTTGGACCGGAAAAGACAATTCCATGTCATACACATCTCCTATGAAAACCCGTGAGGATTGTTACAGTTAAGCCAGATTTCTGGAGAACCTCCTTCTCCTCCTAAAATGCACCCAGCCTAAACACCTTGCCACGAGCTTTGTTAGCATTTTATTAGCTTGCCTTGTTTTGAGAAACCGTCTGTTTTGTTACTGCTTTGGGTCTTGTTTCCTGGGTTGAAGAGTTGGTTTATCGTATTTCTGTAGACATGAATGAATAACTGGTTCTTCTTCCGTCATGATGCTAACTCCTACTGGACAACGATGGCTGTCCTCAGTGCCCTGTGCAATACACTCATGCTTAATACAAAAATAGCTCACCCTTTGAAAACCTGCTGTTCTGGCAGTTGTGATTCTGCAGTTTCATAAATATATATTCATCGTTCTTCCTGAGGAAACATAAACAAGGAATAGTTAATCAGAAATGAGCTACACAGAGGACAGAGGAAAATCAATTATGTTTTCCTGAGCTGATTTATTTAATGACTTCTATGAAGATTTATATACTACCATGATAACTACTGAGGAACCAGGCAAAAAAGAGTCATTCCTTTCATGTTTACTTCCATGCAAAAATATTCCTTTATGTTTTTCTCCTCGGGCAATTTAGAAAATTAGTTTTAAAGGAACATTTATTTTTGCATCTGCTAGGCTGAGTTGGATTGGTAAATATCTCTGCTTCCATCGGTTTAAAAAAATGTGATTACAGAGAAAAGCTTAAAGAGCTGACTGGAGAATAAAGGATGAAAACACAAAAAATAATCCAATATCAGCTTTAATTTAATTATTTTTAATAACTTATGAACGCTGGGTGCATGAGATAAAATGTTTAAATACTTGAGGATTTGGTACTTCTTCGAGTGAGGCCCTCCTGAGGGATGGGCTGCAGCTGCCGAGCCTGGATCCAAGGCTACGTTATTCCATTGGTCGGGATCACTGTGGGATCTGATCACGGGATCACTGGGATCTGGCAGTTTGGTTTTGCTGAATGTCAGGGAGGAACAAGCTGCATCCTTTGGATCCTAGGTTTGACATCCCCAGATCCTCTGCAGCGTTAAATCATCTACATTCCTCCAAAGCCAAGGGTCAAAGCAATGTGATGGTGCTGTTTTACACCAGGATTTGGCCCACACACTTTTCTGTCATGTCATCTGAAAGTTAAGAGGATTTTGGTTGTACCTTGTAATTGGTTGTGCCTATTAAAATACTGCATGTGTGCATTTGACTCCATAATTAACCCATCTTAGGGCACTGCAAGGGTCTGGACCAGCAGCCTCAACTTGGTATGGTGCAGCAGTTGTGATCCTGAGAAAATGTCTTCTCAAACCCTTGTTCCTCTTCCAGTAAAAGATAACACAGCTACCAACCTTGCCTCACACGTATCCCTAAATCACCAGGACTAGAGCAGCTCTCCCACCACCATGAACTCATGATACGGTGAGGGTCACAAGCCTCAGCTACACCTTGTGATCCATTTTGGACCACAGTGGGGAAACTTGCAGCTCAGGGAAGGTAAGTGATGGAGCAGTTCTGGCATCCCGAGATGTGTGAATACAACTATGGGAAGGATATTTTGGGTCTTGCTATTCTTGGTGGTTCATCTCCATGCTGGTTAGCTCTGAGCCAAGGGCCACCAGTGAGAGTATCACGATGGTTCATGTGACTCCTGATGTTTGGCAGTATAGGCAAAGTAAAGGCAGGCCCATTCCTTTCTCTTCTGATCCAGACCCCAAACAATAGCATCTTCTCAGCTATTTCAGCTTTCTCCTTCCCCTGAAACTTGTGGCTTATCTTGCACGAAAATACCATCTGGGGATAGTACCTTCCAGACCATCTCCGTTCCATTACCTCAACATGGAAAAGCCATTTCAGGACGGTGATTTCATTATACATCATTGATGGGGGATAAATTATTAAAGCAGTTTCATAAAAAATGAAAGACATTTTACACAGAGGAGGAGTCCTGACAGTAACCTAGATATGTCACAAAAACTGATTGCCACCAAATAGGAAAACCTGCCCCTTGCCAGAGCAAAGAGGGGTAAACTATGAAAGATGCATGAGGATAGAAGGAGAAATGAAGTGACTGGAATGACAGAGTGGGAGATAAATACATCAAGGTAAAGGAAACAAAAGAGAAAAGACAATGGAGGAAAGGGGAGTGAACGGAGGTTAAATAATTCAGGTCAGGATTTTTAACAGCTTTGAAGAAACAAGGGAGCGTAAATCATCTAGGAATCATTGGGGGGAAAAAACAACCCCAACCCATCATGCTATTCACAGCATTAAAAAGAGCTGTTGGGTATCCTGTGCCATTTGGACAGACCTTGGCTGGTGTCAATCAGCAAGGAGTCAATCCATTTGGGGGTATTTACACCATGCTGAGGAAGTGGCCCATAAATCAGAAGGGCAAATCCAACAGATGCAATTCCAGCAGTTTTGGCCACTTTACACCATGGAGGCTGTTGCCCTCAAATCCTAATTGAATCCCCCCTCAGTTCTGCCCTGGCCCTTGATGGATCTGTCTGGGAGCCCTCCCCAGCCACCGAGCTCCTTCAGTCCTCATTAAATGGAAATAACCGATCAGATATGGAGTTTTGCAGCATTAATCCATGTTCATGCTGCCAGTGCCACTGGTGGGCAAAGCATCCCCTGTGACCTTTACACATCTCCTCAGCCCTGGGCAATGCTTCTCCCTGAAAATCAGCAAAAGCCCTCAAAGCTGTAAAACCCAGGACCTACAAAGGGTGAAATTTGGTCTGAAACACCTTGCTGAGCACTTTCCTCTTCTTTTCCAGTACTGCTGCTCCTCTTCTCTAGGGGATACATCCTCCCTGGACCAGTTTTATTACCCAGCTTCTGGAGGGGGGAACAGAAAACGTTGCCTCCTGCCTCTGTCTCCCTCCATTGCATTTAATTTCTGATCTGGAAATATTCCTTTTCTTTCCTCGCTCTAATTTCTGGTCTCCTGTGTTGCTCCTATTTTAGCCTTGGCTTTGCTTGCTTGGGGGATTCTCTTCTCAGCCTTACAGATTTGCACTGCTGCTGATGCAAAGGACAGCCGAAGCTGTAAGGGTGTACCAAGTACACTACAGATAAAAGCAGTCATGCAAAATTCAGCTGCATTGAATTAGTCTTGCTGGTGGGAGGATAATTCCTATTAATCACGTCTATTACAGGAATACCTCAAGATAAGCAAAAGACAGACAGAGCAGTGAATAGCACAAAATGAGGGAAACTCCCAGCCACAAATACTTTGCAATCTAAAAAGAGAAGCACGGTAGGAAATATATAATACGTCGGGTGGGCAATACGGCAGTTGGTAACTCAATTATTTTTGAGAGTGCGTGGAACCTGAGTGGGACATATTATGTAGAGGAAGAAAAGCTAAATGGAAAGAGAAGTGGAAGGAAGCAAGAGTCTGAGGATAGCAGGTGACACCAGGAGGAAGGGGAGGGAAATATTAGCAATGGAGAACAGAATCTGTCAGGATATAGACATTATTACCATTTCTTAACAAACAGTAAATATTCCAGCTTGTGGCAAAATTAAAATTTTGGGATGAGAAGGGGCAGATGCCGAGTTAAATCAGAACATTGCATTTCTATATGAGATGAAATTTGAATATTTTTTTTTTTTTTTTGGTCAGTCTGAAATGACGTACCCAGTCTGGTGGAAAAATATGTGGTTATTTATGAGTTACAGAAATGTTTTCTAAAGTGGGCATCTTCTGCCTTGATTTGGGTCAGCATTTAAATTGACTCCACCGTTTCCAAACCTACCTCTGTGAAATTTCACCTTCCTGCTTCAGACACATTTCCCTGCAGTTTCCACAGGTGAAATGAAAGTTGGTGGCCACTTGTTCCTGCTCTCACTTTGTGCTGAGCTGCTTCAGGGACCTGAAGAGGCAGAAAAAAATGTCTGTATTTTGGTGAATGTTGGGGTTGGCTTTTCTGCCCCTCCAAGCCAGCTCCCTGAAGATCAGATACCGATGGGAGAACAAGCCTTTTTTCTCATGTTTTCCACCACGGATGTCTGGGTTACTACAAATAATTGCGTATAGATAAGATCCTTGGCTGACTGGATCTATGCTGCCTTTTTTCCTCGGGTGCATCTGATTCAGAGACAAGTGATGGGCCCCGAGACATCAGAGAGCAACAGCCAGACGCCTGCCAGGTCCTGCCTCCCCGGGACACCAGCAGCTCCAGGGATCTGGAGCAAAACCTCCCGCAGGCCACCGACGTCTGGCGCTGGAGCTTTGGACTGGGCTCCTCTCTAATAATTGTGCAATCATGGTAATTATACACAAAAAAAAGTTAATTACTTAATCTTGTGTAACAAGGACCCTTCAGCTACTGAGCGAGGCACACGCTCGGCGCAATTATTCACAGGCATGTAATCTACTTCCCTTTGTATTGAATATTTCATTAGTTACTATTCACATCTTCTCAGAGGTGCTTTGCAATGGTTCAGTGATTGCATTTACTCTAATTTCTTCTTGGCTTGTACAAATGCTGTCGCTACAAATATTCCTCTGTATTTTATCCCTTTAACAAGGAGGCTCTTTTCAACCTTCCTGTTGCCAAAAAGAACTCGCCACAATGTGAACATCAGGAGCTTGAGGCAATTTTAGGTTCCTGCTTTCCCTTCGAGGTCCTTTGGGTGGATCCCCATGTTTTTGTCCCACATCTGTACAGCTCTTGGCACCCTTGGGATTTTGGCCATCACAGGGTGCCTTAGCAGCGGTACAGTATGAATAGCAAATAGCAGTATTAACCAAGGATCTCTGCAAGTGAAGGAGATTGGATCTTCTAAAACATTCACTCATTTTAAAGTTGGTCCAGCCATTGCTGGAATCACTCTTAATCTACTCCTGCACAGAACAGGGGTCTGTATAGGAGGAGGCGTATCATGGACTTGCATTTTCACTTTGAAGATACTCGAATGACTTCTCCAAGCCCGAAGCAGTTTCCGTCTGAACTAGACCCAGCAAACCAGACCCTCTGGTTTTGGAGGGCTTTGGAGCTCCATGGAAGTTGCCCAGCTCTCCCCACCTCTGATGAAGTAGCTGCCTTGCATAATTAATTTGGGAGGGAAAAGCAGCCTTCTGCTTAAAGTTAACGCTTGCGGAAAGTAAAGCAAATGCCAGCTCTAGGTGTTATAACACTTCAGCCTAAACCTAGAAGTATTTACTGGAGTGTGCTGGGCCAGTGCCTTGCTGGAACGGCGGTCTGGGTACTTCATGCACTCGGCCATCTATAGGGGACAGGCTGTAGGGCTGGACTACGTCTCCCATGATGTGCTGCGTATGTCATATGGACATAGGGAGCCTCACCCAGAAAAGATGGGCATACAGAACAACCACACCTGCTAATCCCATGAACCAGCTGAATTCTTCCTACAACATTTCCAGTTTGTATTTTGTCATTTTGCAATGAAACATTTTTTGAAAAATGCCGAGAAGAAATACTAATTTGCTAGCAAGTTTTGGTGTCTCGCCCAGCATTTGCCCTAAATGGCAAATTGAACAAATTTAATGTTAACAGCCTCAGAAAAAGGTTTGAGATGTTCTTGGCTACAACACAATGACAAGGGGATCTGCCAGATGTTGCACAAGGCGTGCTTAACCTGGTGACGTCCAAATGTGAGTTCCCGACAGCAGTTAAGAATTTATAGTCATTAAACCTTCCAAGGATTTTTGAAAAGAGTTGCTGATCCTATCAACTAGGCTTCCAGGTGTCGTGGTTTAACCATAATCTCTGAAATCCAGGATGAAACTTCCATGAGTTATGGAAGTGAATCTGATCTCTCTGTTGCCCATGTAAACTAGAAAGACCATTGAAACCAGTGCCATTTCACAGCTATGAATAAAGGGAGAATTGGACCCATTTTCTTTCTCTGACTTTACTGAATATAAATCAAGGCACAGACATGCTAACTGCATTACACAGATCCTGGTGACAGTAACTTCTCAGTGTTTGAGAGACAAGAGAAACTGTCATTCAACTCTGATCATCAGCTTTATTGTAGGCCAGGCAGACAATACACATTTCATGCAGACTATACGTTTGCTCCAATCGCCGCTCAGAAGAAAGTGCTCGACTTCATGTGCGTTGGTCCTGCACTAAGGTACTTGGTTCTTGGTCTGTAGCACCAGTGGTTTTTTCAGGGGTCCTGGAAGCAGAGAAAGAGCATCATTGCAAAGCTGTCAGAGCAATAGGCTGGAGCACGACAACGAAATGCCAGCCCCGAGTTGGAATTTGCCCCGTGACAAGTGGCTCTGCAGAGCACTCCCCGAGCAGCCCACACATGTTTGGTATGTCCTCAGGCTGGTTGGTGAGCCTGGTCCTGGTCCAAGACCCATGGATGTCCACAAAATTAGGAGGGCTGGAGCGCTTGACTTTTTGACCAGCCCCTGATTCAGCTGGGACCAGGATCAGGCCCACCCATCAGCTATGAAAAATGCTTGCCAATTGATTATAACCTGCATCGAACGAGCACCTCGCTGTAAAATTGTCTCATAAAGAAGCAGTTTGTTTCCCTCAAGGTAGATGGTGGAAGCCCTATAACGCAGGGGAGCCGAGCTCTTGTGCTGCTCACGAAGCACCCGGTGCCTGTTAAAACAACCGACAGGAAAGCAAGCCCAGCTAACCCATGCTAACCCCCTTTGAGACCACCCCTCCTCCTCAATGCCCCCAGGAGACACCAGGAGGTAATGGTGGCACCAAGACATTGGATCCCTGTTGGGATGAGCTCTGGGGCCAGCTCTGTCCCTGGGGTAAAACAGCAGAGGTTCATCAGCCTAAGCACCAAGTTTTGATTATGCTTCACATGTTACGGGCAAACTATAGCTCCTGTGGAGTGGATTTCGGGTGGTCTTGGATAGGAGCATAAGAGACCAAAGCCTGGGAGTTAGGGTAGATGCTGCCAGGAGAAGCTCTGGACAGGTGCTGGAGGGAAGGTCGGGTCTTACTGAAGTGCAGAGGGAGAGATGGGGAAGGAAAGACCTGTAGGGAACGAGGGACTCAGTCTTCATTAGGAGAAAGAGAAGGAGGATCTCCAGGGACGAGGAGAGACATGTGATGGATGGGGAGGGATCTGTGAGGCTGCAGAAAGCAGATGCAGAGGCAGGAGAAACCTGCTCAGCTTTAAAATGGGCAGCTTTGCACAGTGGTTGCATTAAGGGACTGTGGAATTCCCCTTCGTCCCCTAGCCTGATGTTGGTTTTGTGTAGGGAATGGTTCCAGCCTGCAGGTTAAAGGAGGGAAGGAGAGGCTGACACCAGGGTGGGAGAAGAGGTGCTAGTTACCATCTCCTTGGCCCATGAAACCAGCCCAACCCGGATATGTGAGACTAACCATCCCTGCGTGAGAGGCTCATGGGGCAGGAGCATGTGGAAAGCCCTGGCAGGACAGCTCTTGCTCAAGTACTCACCCTTATCCTGCCCTTCGTGCTTACAGTGAAGAGACATTTGCCACCAGAAGCTGTTGGCAGAGGTTGGCATGGCCTTTCCCCTGTGTCCCCAGCGTAGGAAAACTGCTGAGTCTTTCCAACCTACCAGTTCCTATGGGAATAAGGTGAGCCCAGCACCGTAAATCAAGGGATTAGGGGAAAACGCAGGGCAGCTCCTCTTTGGGAAGATGCCCCACTGTCAGGTCAGACCAGGTCCATACTGCTGATGCACAGACATCTGCTAGGACAGGACCTGTTGCCTGGTCTCTGGAGAAGGCTGGAGATGCCTGCACGTCCTTGCCAGTGGAAAGCATGACCAAGGCTGCCAGCAGCTACTCCAGATGCCAAGCCACCCCTTCCAGCACATCTTCACATCTGGTCTAGTAAAGGAGGATGCAGTTACTACGGAGCCTGAGCTCAGGTCTTCTGTGCCACTGTGCATGTGGTGCTCCAGGTTGTAGGTGGGTCAACACCAGACTAATCCCACCTCTTCCCTGGGCTTGGTGTCCAACCCGGCTCTTGCTGTTGCCCTGCATTTCAGAATAGAGTTTGAAAGCCAAAATAATCTCTCCCTGGAGGAACATAAACCGTTTAAAATCACCCTCCATCAACATTTCCCTTAGCCCCTGCTAGAGTCACCAGGGGAATTCACCCCTTCTCAGCAGCCTTGGTGTGGTACCTCTTTGTTGAGGCAGCCATGAAAGCTGGTGCATGCGGTGCACGTTTGCGTGGTGGATACTTCTTCATTTTAATCTGTTGGCTCTTTTCTCATGAGTGTGTGCATCCTTCAGCCATGTATTGCAGGCTGGCTAAGAACCAGCCTCCTGGAGGAGAAAGAGGCTGTGTCCCATCACCATCCCCTGGCTTCCTCTTTGTTTGCATCAAATACATATAATTGTCTGGTTGTCCTTCCCCATAAAGCTCATTCCGTACCTGTTTGAAACTGGAAGGAGTGTGAGGGGGAGGTAATTACATTATTTTCCCCAGGAATCGGTATCCAGGGACAACAGAGCATTGCACAGCCTCTCACCAGGAGGAGAACACCCCTGGCTGCTCTCTGCAGGGCTGCACAGCGAGGTCCAGCCCTGGGTACCAGCCTTGGGAAGAGCGAGCTGGGAGGGTGTAAATCAGAGGGTTGAAAGGAAAGCCTGATCTTGAAAAGTAACGAGACCTAACACAGAAACAGCAACATTTACAAATGATCTTTGTCTCAGCCAAGTGAGGAAAGAGTTTGGAGATCGTTGCCCTCGCGAGGGCTGCTGGCGGCAAACCGTTGCCTGGTGAAACCCATGTGTGTAGGAGAGGTTAATTATGTGACATGACAAGGTGGAAAATGGAGAAGAGATGGATTGGAAATGACAGATCATTACTTGGGTTACGGCTGAGAGAGAGATGCAGAAAGAGTACAAAATTCAGCAGGGGCTCGTTTCCCAGAAGCAGTCGGCTCGTTTCCCAGAAGCAGTCCCTGGTGTCTGGAAACAAAGAAAGGATGACCACCATGAGCACATGTAGCACGGTCTCCTCTTTGCTGGTCCTGGTGTAGCAGCAGGGAGCTAGGCTCTTGTGACTTGGGGTCTAAACCTGCCTCTGATGGTGATGGGCTCCGGCAATGTCATCCCATTCTTCACAGATGTGGAGGACCTGCTCACGGCTCACCCCTGTTCTTCTGTGGATTTGGGTCTTGGTGTTTTGGTGGCCTCGTATCAAAACAGAGCCGATGACATTTATTCTCCTCTGCAAAATTATCTTCATTGAAAGCAGTTTAACTATCTCCGAGCTGTTACGAGTCTGTATAGACAGCCAACTCCAGGCACATGGAAAATTAAAAGCTGACTTCAAGAGCAACTAGAAGCACCAGGAATCCTCTCCTGGTGGCTCAGGAACAGCAACACGACCCCAGGCACATATAGCTGTGAAGTTGGGCACTGAAGGGCCGTTTTTTGCAAAGAACCATGAAATACGGCCTTTCTGTCCCAGAAAATTCAGGTGAGGAGACAGCTCTCCTCTGTGGAGGAACTGATCTTTTGGTTAGGGCCCTTACCCAGGAGGGCGGTGGCAGGTTCATGTTCCTCAGAAGATACAAACTCATCGATTCCTGGGCAAATGCAATTAACAATTAGGTTACAGGACATGGTGAGTCACTTCTCTCTGCTGAATGATTTATGGCCCTCTGTGCATCAAAGTTTGCTGTCTGTGATAACAGTAACAAAAAATCAAGTCGTCTTTGTCCTGGAAAATGGCCTTAATGTTGTGCTCAATATCTGGTCTCAGTCACATTCCTTGGAAAAAGCAACAGCATCAAATAGTGGGGCTAAAGCTGTAAGTTACAGCAGGGAAATGAAGAATTTCAGCCTGGGTCTGTATCTAAGCAAGCAGAGGGGTTGCTATCGCTTGATTAGGTTGGGTATGCCCTGGGAACGTGCACCAGTTTGGGGCCAGCAAGGGCTGAAGGAGAAGAAAGTGTCTGGTTGTGAAATCTGACCTCATGTAGGTGTGAGGTGAGCGGCAAGGAGCTCAGCACTTCAGAGTTTAAACAAATGTCCACCTGCAAAGCAGCAGTTATACAAGCACTCACAAAGCTCGGCTAGCAGAAATTTAGATGTTAGAAGACTTCAATGTACCCCCAAGGTCAGCTAGGGATCCCAGGGGCATGCAGGAACATTGTCCCAAATACCACTGAGTCCCTAAAACTGTGCAGCTGAGATTTTTGGCTGCTGTTTTAGGTTGTTCTAGAGCTTCTTCACTCTTGGAGTCTAGAGTTTGGACGAGGCGGTGCCAGCACTGTGAAAGCATGGCAGGCGGGCCATGGTAACACACGGGAAAGGATACAGGGCATTACCTACACCAAGGGATCCTCCTTCCCACTGCCTCTTTCCAGTATATACATTGAAATCCCTAGAGCCTGGAGATGTCAAGCACAACCCAGCTGCAGGTCTCGCTTGTCCTAGATGAAATCTCCAGGCTCCTCACTGAGGAGGATTGGACCTCCCCACATATTTCATCTCTTCCGTCTGCTCTTGCACAGCACCACTGAAGGAAGCCCAGGGGACCAAGCACTGCTTGATCCTTCTCCCATCCATGTCCACCAACCAGCTTCAGTTTGGCCTTGAGTTAGGTCCTCAGACCTAACTTCTGAAGATGGCCCATGGAACCAGACTGATGACCATGCTGTGAGCTCAGCTCCCCACTCAGCATGATAAGGAATCTCCTTTGCTTTCTGGCAGGGTGGTGTCACACTACCTGCAGTGAGGATCACAGTAAGGGTAGAGGAACTGAGCTGCTCCTGCATCTTTCCATGTGTGTGGAGCAGCTGGGAAGAAGCACCATGTCCATGTGCACTGATAGCTCCGGCCAGCAGAGACCAAACTAGCATGTTCAGGCAATAAATTAGGACAAAGAGGGAGCAAGGAGCCACCTGGGACTTAGTCACAATTGGGTCCCTGCTGTACTCACAAGTTGAAGGGACCATGGGCAGGTCTAGTCCTAGCTTGGGATGGAGGAAGCAGATGTTCAGGGCACCTTCTGAACCGCAAGAAGCCTCCTGGGTATCCATCTTTGAAACATATCCTGCTGCTAAGCCAGCTTTTGCTTCTTCCTCCGAGAGGTACAGCTGCTTGGACTTCCACTGACACACTTCTGCCCACTGTTTTCTGTATTGCACCAGGAAATGCAGTTCCTTTAACATCGGCTGCTTCTGCTCTGGGCTACAATGAATTTCTCCTTCATTCTCCTCAGTTGCTGCATTTGTTGAGCCACCTGCCAGCCCAGGGCATCTCTGCACGAAGCTGGAGAAAGGCCAACCTCTTTATCAGATGCACCAGAACTGCAAAGGACAGAAGGTCACGCAGCTCTGAAGACGCTGGGCTCCAACACAGACAACAAAGCTTGTCTCCGTGGCTGTGAAAAAGAAAGGAAGGTACCACAGAACAAAACCACGAGCAGAGCCATCCCAAAAGACTACGGACAGAGCTGCGGCAGCAAGACCGACTGCTGAACTGGCCACGAGGACAGACACACAGTGCACTTGCAGACACATCTACTGAAGCCACACCAAGAAACGAGAGAGAGAAAGGGCAGTCGGTAGGTGAGGTATTGTTTATTCTAAGCAGCGAGCGTTATCACACAGTACAGGCAAAGAAAAAGGCTTACAGTCCAAGAGAGACAAGACCAGACACGAGACAGTAACTTGGGGAGGATGGGAAGGAGAAGGTCCCTGGTAGAGTTGGGTATTTAGGATGACCTGGAGGGGAAAGGTGTTGGTGGGGGAGAGGTGGGAGAAAGCAAAGGGTTGGAGAAGCAGCTGTGGGACAGACACTGAAAAGCTGGCAGGGAAGATGGAGGGAAAATGATTTTGAAGGCAAGAAGAAATAGTGGCATGGCAGGTAGGTAGGGTCTGGTGGGGTGGCGAGGGCATTGGGCATGAGAAGGAGCCAACAGGGAGAGACAAGTCTCATCAGCAGTAAGACTTGGAGAGAGGGGAGGGAGCAGGGGCAACGGGGGCAAGGACATCCACTGCCCTGCAACTCCAAAGCGCTAGCTATTTCATGAAATTAAAGGTGCCTTGCTGGCTCGTGTCCCTGCTGATCAATCTCTTGGTTCCAAACAAGGTGGCCACAGCTGAACTAGTCTTCAGTTGGGTACTAAATCCTGACCCAGGCCAAGGAGCAGGTCAGTCCAATGACCAGGGACTACTCTTAGGATTTCCCTATCTTGACCATCGGTACTGGCACCATCAGCGCTCCTGGGTGCTGTTTAACTGATGAGGACAGACCCATCTGCCACAACCATCGTGTGGTGAGATCCCATCCACCACGCACAGTGGAGGGTGCTCCTCACCCTCTGCTGTGACCCAGCTCCCCAGACCTCTCTCAGAGCCAGGCAGGTCTCTGGCTCCCCAAGGAGCTATGGGAAGACCTAGGTTTGCTCAGGGGCTTGCGGTTGCTGCATGTCTCAAGCTAGGGTGGGGTGGGAGGTGGGCAGATGACAACAAGGGGGTTTCAGAAACGTTTCCCCCTTTCCATCTCTCACAGCATTGAACTGCTGGCATTGAAGGAGCGGTTATTACTCCTCAGTGCTCTCACATATCGCTAAGATCTGTCACTACTCCTCATCCATCATTTTTCTGGCAGCTGGTCCTTGCTGTTGGTTTCCGTGGAGCAGACTCCCTGCAGGGAAAGCTGGCGTTTTAGAAAGCATAAAGATGCCTTCAATCCATTAGCAGGCTTTTCTTTTATCCTTGGGCTCACATCTCCTCCACGTGACAGTCACGATTAGGGAGCTGTTTCCAAGGCACCCTGCAACAGAAATTAAGACCGTTTACAAGCAATCTCCATAGTCCACGATAGACCACCAGTCCTGAAGTACTCAGAGCTGTTACCCCTCGTTGCGGACCCCTGAGCTTGTGAGTAGACCCAGTGGCATTAGTGGAATTGCTCCCAACCCAGAAAGCTCACATGAATAACGGTAAATGGAAGTGGGCTGTCAAATTCCCAATTGGATCAAACTTACCAAGACACTGCTGGAAACAGGGAGAGCTGAAGCCCACGTCTGAACATCGCAATATTTTGCAACAACGCAAAAGATAGTGTTCTGGGTGCTGAACGTGGCCATGTCTTCACGTTCACACTATGGAATTTCTTCTTCCTGTACAGCTCCTCTTCTTTATTTCACGTTGCTGTTGCTGTTGGAGATGGCTATACCTTGGATGTTGGGAGGTACCAGCTATGACAGAGACATCTTTTTAAAAAGTCCTTTTCTCTCCTGCACTGGCACATCTCTACATAAACCCTGAAT
Organism: Mycteria americana; assembly: GCF_035582795.1. Lineage (NCBI taxonomy): Eukaryota > Metazoa > Chordata > Aves > Ciconiiformes > Ciconiidae > Mycteria > Mycteria americana. The sequence continues at coordinate 220,244,692 of NC_134365.1, read as the reverse complement.
CCAAAGGACACTGAGACACGAGAGGCTGCATTCGTGTAAGGGCTGAGACGTCAGCTGATGAAATATCCCTATTCATCCTTTGACCTTGCTTTACCAGTCAGGCATGTAATAATGTTAACTGAGGTTTTCAAAAGGAAGCTCAGAGATTTGGAAGTGGCAAAATCAGTAAATCTCAGTCCTGTGCCCAAGCCGCTGAAGCTCCCATCTGATGCAGGGAACGGGATGGAGGGATGGAGAGCATCAGGCAGGAACCTCTTCATCCACCCACGCACAAGTCTTTGGGGGTGTGTGCTGAAGCCTTCAGCACATGACGTATTTGAAAGCAACCGATTAAAATCGGAAACGCGCTGGACACCCCTCCTGGGCCTGCTCACACCCTCTGCAGCCCAAGCCACACCTCCGCAAAGCTGCACTCAGATGCTCTGTTATTGAGAGTGTGAGAAGCAGACTTGACTCTTTAATTCAACATGCCAATATTTTCTCTCCCCTCCTTGTCCCCTCACCAGACACCACCACTGACAATTAGGACTATTTTTACTCCAGCCAGCGCCTCCAGACTAAATGCTCTTATAGGACCAAGCATTCAGTTTTTAGTAACCCACCTTCAGTGCTTGGCACAGGCATCGTTCTCACAACAACCCTTGGAAAAAGGTGGGCAGTGCCAGTCACTAATGACTTGGCAAAGATTAAGGAGTGAGTCAGTAACAGTGGATTCAGACAGTGATGGTTAAAGACCAGGGAGCCCAGGTCCCCATGCCTGTCATCAGCCCAGTAGGTCCTACTGTCTCTTAGAAATGCACCCTGCCCCTTTGGGTGTTTAGGCTTTGCAATGCTGAGCAAGAGGACAGCAAGGGCGTGTTTTTCCATCACTGAGTGTGGGGACTCAGCTGGGTGGGACCAGATGGATCACCATCTGTGGTGCAGCATGGAACAGACCCCATGCCTTTGTGTCATGGGAGAAACACGTTGTTGGCCAACATGGATTGTCACGGATAAGCCCCATCAACGACCAGTCTTTTATCGATGAACATTTTCTCCAATACCAGCTGTGGAGGGGAGAAATGATAAATCCCCAGACCTACAGCTCAGGTGAAACACTTTGAAGATCATATAGTTATGCATGATCGATGAATGGATGAAGCTGGTGGGGAAGGGAGAGGGAAGGCAGGGCGATACGGCAGGACATCAGAAAGCAGCACTGTTATTAGCATGTAGTCACAGATGGGATAAATTCAGAAAGTGATTTGTAAACCAGGCAGGGACGAGAAATAGCACCCAGAAAGGGTACGGCAGAAAAGGGTTGGTGCTCCATGGAAGTCAGCAGAGCTATGTTGGAGGAGAGATTTCAAAATACAACCCCAATGCAGACAATTTTCCCCAGGATGGTGCGGATGTTATTGGAATATCCATTAAAAGAGAAAACATGCTTAAAAATAAAAATTTCAGGTAGGAGCTTGCAGGCTAATTAAAAGAAAAAAAGAGATGAAACTAAGATTAGGGTTCACCACCTAAAATAAAATTGTGCCCTCAGCCCTGCTTTCTTCTCAGCCATCATTTTCTCCAGGTAGTTAACGCGTTCATTAATATAAAATCAGTGCTTTGCACTTCTACAGACGCTGCCAAATGCCTGTTCAACGGTGGCTAGGCTTGCAGCACGCTGAAAGTACTCAACCCAAGAATTTGCCATCTCCTTTTAATAAGGATTTATAGCCCCTTGACCCCTCTCATGGGTCTTTCAGGTGGTTTTGGGCCAAAGCAAGAGCTGTAGGCAGTTGGAAAAGGGTGTGTAATTAAGCGACCTCATCCACAGCACCTCCCCTCCCTCCGGCTCTCAATGGGGCTCGGTTTCTGCTCCCTGATCCAGCGCAACGTGGACACGAGCAAGGTGCAGCAGCACCCCGCGTGCAGGGCACCGACTGCACCAACCCTCTGCTCACCACGCCGTACGTACAGGAGATAAAAGCAAACTACCTGCTCCGTCCACATGACTTCACTGTCCATCTTCACATTTGCAAACGCTTAGCTCTCACGTCAGGCTAGTCTGAGGTTGGCAGCCATCTAAAGGCAGCCAGACTGCGACAGCTCAGTTGTCCCTACGGCCGGCATGGAAGTGGCGGCTCTAAGCAACACAAATCTGAGTACAGTTGGAAGGGTGTTTCTTTCACCTAACTGTGCTTCTTATCGAGAAAACAAGATCAAGGAGGTGGTATTCGTCTTTAGCATTTATTTATCATTGGAAAAAAAAAAAAAAAAACCCTTTGAGCAAGCAAAGATCACAAGCACGTCACAATCAATTGGCTATACATTAATTTGTGTGTGTGTGTGTGTGTTTGTGTGTGTGTGTCATTCTCATTAGAACAGCAAGAATGAAAAAGCACCACGAGGAGGTGTGCTTAACACATTACAAGAGACAATCCGTGATATGCAACCAAACCCAGGCCACAAAATATTAATTAGACACTTCCTATCTGCCTCCAAGAGGCAAGAGTTTGTGGAATTCATGGGAGCCACGTTTTTACACCGGACGCGTTGCAAATGAAGAAGCGGGTGATCGGTGTGCAAAGCAGTCAGGAAACAGGAGCTCAGTCAGCAATTAGCACCATTTTGCAGAAAGGAGTAACAGTACAATACAGTGAAAATGAGAAAGCAAGCAATAGACAGCATAGGAACTTTCACAGGGTAAAAGGCAAAACATTTCTTTTTTTTTTTCTTTTTACAAGGAAAGCAAAACATATTACAAATTAGCGGTGAAACAGAATCAGCGTTGTGGTAGCTGGAAACACAGAACAGCAGAGCACTCTTTCCCAGTGGGATCGACAAGCTCAGAGTCCAAAGTGAACTTGAAACAGCAGAGATTTGGTCTCCTTTCTGATAAACCTGAGTGGGTTGGATGGGCATAAAGTCTGTGGAAGGCAGAGCAATGCAGGATTTCACCCTGAGGCCCGACTCTGCTGCAGTTCCTGGCATTCAATGCAATGCTAAACTGTGTCCTTGGATGTATGCTGAGGACCTGGTGCACATGGAGCTAAGGCCAGGATCTATATCCCTATTTTGTTGCTGTCTGAGAGGGAGGTTCCCAGGCCCTACCAGTCTCCCAGGCTCTTCCTGCAAAGATTGAAACCTTCCAAGGATCATTCAACCCACCCAAAGAGAGGTGTCCAAAATACGTAGCTCAATGGCCCTTGGAAAGTTCCTTCACTAGAGAGGGAATTTAGACCACTGGCTAGCACTTCATACCTAGCTTTGTAGTTAGATGCCACCAAATCTTCATGTCTTAAGGAAACATAGGGCCATATTCTGACCACTCACTGCGCACGTCTCATTCATTTGAATGAAACATTTGAATTCATTTGAAAGGGTGTGAGCAGTCATCCGTGATGGATGCTCTTCATTAAGAAGCAACCCTGAAGCCCTAGATGATGAGCGGTTGACCCAGAGTCATGGAGATGCTTGGATTAGGTGGTCCGAGCATCTTAATGATGTTCCTTGGGCAAAATTTGGTCACCCTTCAAGCCAAGGGCTAAATTCCTATTGAATTCAAGGTGAAATGGTGGCAAGCGTGCTGTCTCTTTGAATGTGAAGCTGCGGGCCAACAAATAATCGGGAGAATCGTTTGGCATGGTCTTTCCTCATGTACAGTGAGATTGGTGTGTTGGGCTATTGGTAACTGTCTACGTGCCTTCCTGACATGTTCTGCCTGCTGTGACACGTCATCTTCACGGCTGTTGCTACATCCTGCGATAGGAAAGGACGTTATTGAGGAGTGTGAAGATGGAGGAAGCATCTAAATGCCAAGGAATCACACCAAGTCTCAGAAGCTCAGGCTTCTCTGGCCAGTTGTCCCTTGTGCGACGGGGTGGGAAGAGCTGTGAGCGGCACTCCTCTCCACCAGCTCAACGCAAGCCTTTCGCCGAGCTGCTCTGGAGACAGAGCTGAGCTTTGCACTCGAGTGGTGCTGCAGGGGCTTCTGAGCACTCAGAAAAGCAATGGTCAATATGGACAGGTCAGCGTCTCCATGGAGCATGCACATCAAAAAATGCACTACATTTGCAAAGATTTCCACAGTTTTACTTCCTGGAGGATTTCCCTGGTTTCCTCCTAAACATCGGAGGTTTAAATATATATATATTTCTATATATGAATATATATTTTCCACATACACAACCTGACTAGCTCATAGCACACAGTTCTAACACAGCTAAGCTTGGAAATACACCACGGAATTCAGAACACTACACTTACTTATAGTCAAAGCTTTAGGCTGTTAGCGCAAGGCAAACAGGACACATCACACAATACACTGAACTTGGCATTTATTCATTACTAAGGCCAGCAAATGTCACTATCTGTATATCACAGAGCTTTCCTCCTCTTTGGAAACGTTCTCTCAGCCTTGTAGCCCACCACTCATTTATGTTTCCAAAAGACCCAATTCTAAGGGGGTGAGACCCCAAAAACGGGAGTCCTCACCCTCCCGGGCCCATCCCTTTTTCTGTTAGATAGAGTCGCATCTCTAAAATATCCTAGCAGCAAGACTTTCCTCGTTCAAACACCTCTACAGCAACACAGTTCTGATACTCTCCTCTTACACCACCTCCCTACCCTACTTCCCATCTCTCTCTTCGTTCTTCCCAATTGTCTGTTCTCTGAAAGTTTCAAGCTGGACTGCGCATTAGGATAGAAAAACTGAGCTGCAAAAATAAAGAAGAACCCTGCATCTTGACTTGCAGCTACTCTGCTACAGAAGAGTTTAACAGCTCAGTTTGGTGGGGTCAAGATTAATCCTTATATATTTAGGACCCAATCCAGGAGTTAGGCACGTAAATTTGGATGGTGATCATACCTCTCCCAGCTCCCATTGACTCAACGACCCAAATTTTGGGGTACGCAATGCCAGTCTGTTGGGCCAGTTCATACTTGCTGTGTTTACAGCTTCCAAACTGGTCTTGCTGGGCATGGGGATTTCCTAGAGTAAGAGCACAGTAAATAGGACTGAAACCCTGAGATCTTGCCTGGAGGAAGCCTGGGGATCCCAGCAACTGGTTCATGGCCCTCTTAGGATGCTTACAAACCAACATGAACTCCAACAGCTGGTAGAGTCAAAACAACGGGGACTGACAGCTCTGGCCAACCTCGGTGACTCATTCCTTTCTACCCCTTGGAAGGCCACGTCTGCAAACTAAACCCTTTCTGAAATCTCGCTCTGTCTACTGGCACCCCAGAAGTGAAGAAAGCAGACCAAGATTCAAAACAAACCAGAAATAACTGAAAAAATCCATAACCTAGGGAAAACAATAGGGAAGAACAGCCTGCTGATAACCTAGTCTGACCTGCCACATGCTTGGGAAGTCTCCACTGCTCTCTGCGCCTTCCCTGACTCCTTTTTTTTAATCAAATCTTTTGAGTGGTGTTGATGGGTGAAGCTGCCTTGATGCAGCTAGAACTATCCCCCAGCTACCCTGGGGGAAGATCTGGCCCTTTATTTGCACAGGATCTCCTTCCCTGTTGCTTCTTGGAGCAAAAGTCCCACTGGTGTCACCAGGGGAAAGTGCTCTTGGCCACACCACTGATTCTAGCGGATTTATGGCAGATCCATGGCACCACGAATGAACCTCTGATCCTCTCTGCCTCCAAAACTTTTCACCTGCTGACACCAGTGGGAGATAACCAAACAACGGCCAACCCCAAAAGGGCCTCATGGGATGAAAGCACAGCCCCTCCATGGCTTGACAGGCACTTCCATGCCATCAAAGCATTGAAGGACCAAGCCCAAGGAAAGGGACAGGCTGTTGGACGCAGTCACGGTTGATCCATCACCTTCATCTCCTACGACCCCACTTGTGCATTCCCACATCCCTCACTCTGTGCAGAGCCGTGTTGTGCAGGCAAAGCAGAACAAACCTGACCTCAGAAACAAGGATTCCTTAATCCTCCTTGGAAATAAAACAGAAAAGCTTCTAATACAATCAGAACAAAAAGCAGATTAGAAGCCTCTAATTAATTTTGTGGCCTTTATTTAATCAAAAAAAAAAAAAAAAAGGAAAGAAAGAAAGAAAAGGAAAAAACCAAGGAAGAAAGGAAAGTGCAGTGACATTTACTCTTTTGCCTCAGCCAGTTTATTGTTCATCTCTTTACTTTTCTCCTTGTCCTCTGGCTTTGCTGTGTTGGAGGTCTCGGCGCTCTTTTTCTTGGCAGCCCGGCCAGATGCAATCTGCTTGTCTTTGGCCTTTTTCAGGGGTTTATGGCTTGTTGTGGTCTTTTTTGGTTTGGAAGGCTTTACGCTAGGCTTTTCCACCTGCATGGAGGGCGACATGCAAAATGACAACACAGAGATGGAGAGAAAGAGAGAAAGAGAGACACAAGGACAGGTGGAAAATAGGATTTAGATCGGAAACGGCATGAAAGTTACTTATCTACTCAGCTATGCCCTGCCCTCTGACTTCAAGAGGGGTTTTGCAAGCCCAGAGGGGACTGTCTCTCTCTGGACTCGAAGCAGAGAAATGATGCTCAGGACGATGAGGCTGGTACAACTCCCCACCTTTCTTGCAGGTCATGACTCCTCAGTCTGCTTGTCCCTAATAGATTGCTACAATAGGTTGCTTAGGGTAGCGGGGCTGCAAGACACCGAGTTGCACCTGAGCAAAGTCCACAACGGTGTCTGGCATCCACTTGTTTCTACAGCCCCCAAAGTAGGGAGGACAGCTTCAAAATTAAGGAGGAACAGAAGCCTTCAGCTCCTTCCTGCTGGCCCTGCCATCCCTCCAAGACCTCACAAATCTACACACTTACAGACTCTGGGAAGGAGTAAAACTGCACACACCGACTCCATTTACATGCAGATCCTCTGCTGCTCCTAGAAAACAAGGCTGGAAGACATTTCAGCCCAGGCCCTTATCGACACATGTCCTCCATCTGATCAAAGCCAAAAGTGCTTACTGTCAAAACCTGTGGAGCGCTCTGAATTAATTGCAGATGAAGATCTGGCTCTTACCATGTTGTTCCTGGGATAAAGTGTAATGTGGGGTGCCTATAGTTTTGGAGGGAGAAAGAGAAAGCTGTCTAGATAATCACCTGGGAAATGACAGCGCAAAACCCTCTTCATCCGTGCCCTACCCTCACTTCTTTACAGTTTGACGTAGGGCAGTATTGTCTCCAAAGTGCAACAACCTGTACTAGAGCCCATAGAATCATAGAATGGTTTGGGTTGGAAGGGACCTTAAAGATCATCTAATTCCAACTCCTCCTGCCATGGGCAGGGACGCCTTCCACTACACCAAGTTGCTCAAAGCCCTGTCCAACCTGGCCTTGAACAATTCCAGGGATGGGGCATCCACAGCTTCTCTGGGCAACCTGTGCCAGTGCCTCTCCTCCCTCACAATAAAGAATTTCCTTCTAATATCTAATCTAAATCTACCCTCTTTCAGTTTAAAAGCATTACCCCTCGTCCTATCACTACATTCCCTGATAAAAAGTCCCTCCCCAGCTTTCCTGTAGGCCCCCTTTAAGTACTGTAAGGCCGCTATAAGGTCTCCCCAAAGCCTTCTCTTCTCCAGGCTGAACAACCCCAACTCTCTCAGCCTGTCCTCGTAGGAGAGGTGCTCCAGCCCCCTGATCATCTTTGCGGCCTCCTCTGGACCCGCTCCAACAGTTCCATGTCCTTCTTATGTTGGGGTCCCCAGAGCTGGACACAGTGCTCCAGGTGGGGTCTCACCAGAGCGGAGCAGAGGGGCAGAATCCCCTCCCTAGACCTGCTGGCCATGCTTCTTTTGATGCAGCCCAGGATACAATTGGGTTTCTGGGCTGCAAGCGCACATTGCCGGCTCATATTCAGTTTTTCATCCACCACCATCTCCAAGGTGGATCCCCAGATGTACCCGCTGGTCAGAAATGAAGATGCCACATAAGGGGAATGACAGCAGGCAGTGTTCAGCCCAGCCTTACTGTGTTGGACGTGTCCTACCAGGAGCAGTGACGGCCCTGGGTCCCTTCCGCCGCATTTCTCACCTTGGGCGGTTCTTTGTAGGGTTCGCTGTAGAGAGTGCGTATCCTTCTGCGCTCCAGGAATTTGTTATCGGCTGGAGCAGGCTTACTGGTTTCCCCCTTGAATTGAGCGCTGTAACTGGTTTCGTGGGTCATTTTCTCCTCTGGCGGCTTGTACTGGGCCTTCGCTTTTATAGCTTTCACAGGCTTGACATCTACCCAGGGTCTGAACTCGTTTCTGAAGATCAAAAAAGAAAGGGGTTCAGGAATTAAACCAACAGGAGAGTAGTGGTAACGTGGGAATGAAATCCCTCATTGCTCAGCAAGGTCTACTTGGAAGGGCTTTTGCCTCCATCCAGTCAGGTTTACAAAGAAACCGACTCCCAACAGCTCATTTTTGACGTCATCTAAAACCCATTAACACAAAAGGAGAAGTTCAAATGAAATTTGGTCTATTAAAATCAGGCAGTCCTGGGCACCAGACAACTTGCTACTTGTGTGACAATGGTCAGGTGCCCTCTGAAAAGCTGGCCTCAGATGTGACTGTGATTCTTTTTTTGAAAACATAGATGCTTTTTTGTCTCTACAGCTTCATCTCTGCACTGAAGCTACCTGCAAGCAGTTCCTGACTCTCGCAGTTAGGGTGGAAAAGAATATTTAGAAAGGAACATCAAAATTCATGTTCTGCAACTCAACACAGGGGACACACTTCTCAGCGAATTTCCCTGCAGGCAAGCTAGCTGGGTGATTCAGAAATGTAAGGAGCCAAGATTTTCTACAGCCACTCCTTACCCGTGTAAGTAGTGAATTGTATCATTTTGCCTATATTGCACCAAATTATGCACAACAGCTTCTGCTAATTCCATAAAGGAATAGTTTAAGATAAAGCTGTCTTAGATGTAAACTCAAGCAGGGTAGGAAATACACAGTTTATCAGGTATTGTGAGCTATGGCTTCTCTTTATTAGCTGATGGTGAATTCCCGAGTTACTGGAAAAAATAACATCATCTTTCATTTCTTTTGGACAGAGCTGTGACTTTTTGGAGAAGAAAACCAAACATATTTCAAAGATTTTTAGCATCTACTGGACACATTCTGGTTCCCATCCATAGCCTCCTTTTCGTGCATTTTTTAGTTTTTCCCAACGGAGCACCAACATCTTTCTAGGTTTGAAGCAAACCATTTCGTTTTCTCTCTAAAAATTGCCATTCAAATTGCCTGAGAATGGGGATGGAGAAACCCCAAGTCTGTCGCTGCCTTAGATGGGTCATGCTCAGACATAGTCCCAGGCAGCGTTTAGAACCTGAAGACTCCAGTGCAAGCCAGGAGCTATCCTAACGGTGGTGATACAAGCCCTCCACGAAGGAGTGAATCTTCCTTGGAAATCAAAGCCCTTGTCTTAATTTCGGGACCTCTGAGGCAATGGAACCTCTAAATTGCAGACCCTGTCCCTCCTGCCCTGTTCCACTCACCCAGCTTTGGGTTGTGTTACTCGTTTTCAGCCTGGTTTATTAGGGAAATGAACTCTGTGTGAGGGCGCTGCCAGTCAATCCCTTCCCGTAACAGCTTTGAACATCTTAAATCAGCTTCAACCGAATCTGACAAATGGTCATGGAGATATTCAGCTTTTACTTTTATGAAGATAAGCACTTGGACTGAGTGCAGAGGCTCAGGAAAGCTTCAGTATGGACATGCACACTTCATCGGTCATCAGAGGACCTGCTTAGACAGGGAGGCTAGGCTGCAGAAGTTCATCTGTTGTCCTCAGGGACCAGTAATAAACGTTCCCTTCACATGCAGGATCAGTGCAGCTCCCTGCCCACCCAGTACTACATTTCCCATTCACATAATCCCACTGCAAAGACAGAAAAAACCTTTCTCTTCCAAGATAACTGCTGGTTGCAACTGCCTCCTGGGTGTGTTTCTCCTCCTAAGACACCTACGTTAAGGTCTCACCACATCTGCAGGGTGACTGTGTCCTTGTGGTAGTCAATGCAGACTGGCCAACACAGTCAGTGGAGCTTGGAGAGCCCTTCCCTAGGCCAAAGATGGGTGACTGCTTTAGGGTGAGCTGATTGCCTCTTTGGGCTCTGTTAACTGGCTAGATCTCCACTGATCTCCACTGAATCTCCACTAGATCTCCACTAGATCTCCACTGAAATACAAACATCTAGTACGCATGAAGACACTCATACATACACCCCTAAATGTAGGTATCTTAATCTATGAGCCAAATCCCATCTCCAACTCTCCATCTTTTCTTAGTGTTGATTCTACCTACATCTACTTTTTATTTTCCCTGTATTTCTTCATTTCCCTCCCCTTCTTTTACTATTCAGCCCTTCTTGGGCTTGGATAGTACTGCCAAAGGCCCAGGGATACTGCCTGGTTGAAGGACGCTATTCTTCATATGAATATATGCAATATATGAATGGGCTCATCTGTGTCCCCTTCTTTCCTGTTCAGCGAGCGTTACCCATTTGTTTGCAGATATTTCTCCGCAGTCCGTTGTTAAAATATCCCTCCTGCATGAAGAGTTGAGAGAAAGGAAGAGGAAACATCTTTAAAGAACTGGATTAAAGATGTGAATACATTACTGACGAACTCAAAGTTCATCCTAAGCTCCTCAGAAGGTAAGAGGCTTCTTCCTAGGATCCACTTTTGTTGCATAAGTAGACTCTATGTTTTTAACTGTTTTCCAAAGGAAACAAAATCATGCACTAATTCTCTCTGTCCCTGCCTATCTGTCACTCAGATCCCTCCCTAGCAACTTCTGAACCCGTTAGCTATTTTCTATCATATTTGTAGCAGAGGTAGAAATCTCAGAGGTGAAAATTACAACACCTTTCCTCAGAATCAGTGAGTGGGCACAGGAGGAACATCCAAATAGTGTTCTTCAACTGCGGGAAAGCCCAGTAAAGTTCATTTTCTTACTTATTGTAAGGCCAACTGGCCGATCAGCCCACATGGACCACCAGGTCAATCAGCAAACCTAAGCACAGCTTGCATCTGTGACCAGAGACGAAGGATGGAGGCTGTAGTACCGTGCACATAGGGGCTGGACTTTAAAGACGGAACACAACCAGGATTTATTCCTTCTGCTGCTCATAAAATGCTGGTTTATACGGAGGTGAGCTTTGAAGCAGCGTGATCGTATTTGTTACCATAGTGCCTCATTATGTGCTGCATTATGCAAACATGCAGAAAAAATGGGCTGCTCCCTGAAAAGGCTATGATCTCTCCAGAAAAGGCAGACACACGGGGTGGGGGAAAGGGAGAGAAAAGCCTTGTGCTACCTGTGGGTCGGCAGCGAATGCATTTCTGCACTCCTATGCGCTGGTTGCTGAAATGCTGAAGCGAGAGATCGTGCAAAGGCGTTGTGGCACCTGCTAACGCAACAACCAATCTCATCTGACTGCCAAAAATGAGCACAAATTCCTCTGCTCTTCTCCATCCTTGCTTTGCTGGTCTTCATGCAGATATAACAATTCTGTGAGTACTTAGCTCCGCTGTACTCGGCAACAAGACCCTTGACTACCCCGCGCCTCCCAAGATGAGCCTGGCTTTGCAGGCAAAGGGTAGACCAATAGCCGTTCTTAGGTGGATGCATGCTGATGCACTATGTCCACCAGCTCTGAAATAGCTCAGCCATGATCTCCTCTGGAAGCGGAGGATAGAAGGCTATTGATCTTGAACTATTTTACAGAGTTGCCAAAGAAGTTGTAAATATCAGGTACGTCACACGGATTTAGTGCAGAACTAGAAATAACAGGTTGCCCAGGGAGGTGGTAGATGCCCCATCCCCGCAAACATTCAAGGTCAGGTTGGACGGGGCTCTGAGCAACCTGATGTAGTTGAAGATGTCCCTGCCCATGGCAGAAGGGTTGGACTAGATGACCTGTAAAGGTCCCTTCCAACCCAAACCATTCTATGATTCTATTCTAAATCCTTTGCAGGCAACTGTGCATGATTTCATATCACCAGCTATTACACGAGAGCCTGTCCCTTCAAGCATGAGAGCGAGCATGGGCCACGTTTGTATGGAGTCCTACCACAGCTGGGATGGACCAGCTACTCCCTGCTGTGACCACGCTCAAGCACCCAGTGTGCCCAATTCTGCATATCTGCTATCCAGAGCTTGCAGAGGCAGTGGAAGGAGGAGAGAAACTCAGACCATTTACTACAGCTACGCCTGGCGCAGCAAGTTGATCTCAGTGCCTATTTTTGATATTCAGGCAACACAAACTGTAAAAAAGTGTTACTAGAATAGACACCGGCTATTCTGCGCTGGTTGCGTCAGTGCCCAGAAACTCAGCTTACCATGGTTAATTAGCACGAAAGTACAAATTCTTAAATCTCTCCGTCTCCACCACAGATGAATGAGGGAAGACAGCCTGTTGGGAACTGCCCTTGGAATATGCCAGCTCCTGAACCCAGCCCAACAATTGCTTGGAAAAGTACTAGTTACCCTGGGCCAAAAATGTAGGCAGGAGTGTTCTAGCAACTTCACAGCCTGGATCACCACTTTTTAGTGCCAGGCACATTGAATTTACTAATGCACAGGTACGAACGAGGAGACAGGTGCCCTACTTGGGGTCTGCATCTCTATTGATTGTAGGGATGGGGGGACGTCTCAGGAAAGTGACCTAAATCCCCTTCCTAGGTCTGGTGACTCTCCATCAAATATCTGTCTGATATGGTCCTACGTCACCACGAGCTCACGTTGTCCAAACAGTGCACGGCACGGTTACAACCTCTTAGGGCAGTCGCACTGTGCTATCTGGATGTGGCCTGATGCTCCAGGATATTTATGTCACTCAGAGATGCTGCTTTATAAATTTATACACTCCTTATATGCAGCAAAGAAGAGAGACGAAAAGCAGCAGCTTTAAGAGTTGATTTTTTTGGGGCATTCTGGGACTAAGAAAAATATGTTCTCTAAGGTATTGTATCGGTTGCTCCTGTAACACTAAAACTAACCCTGGCTTGGGGAAAGCCCCCTGCAGTTCTGAGACCTCCCTCGTTACTATTTAACATCCCAAGGCCAATTTGTGGGGAAGGTGCCCAAAAGTTACAAATTCTGGCTGCAATCTGAAACGAGCCCTGAAAATGTTATTTTCCCCTGTTTTGAGAACAACAGGTCATAGTGGTGTCTGGACCACCGCAGACCGCTCCACACAAAATTAGCTCTGAAAGTATTTCAGGAGCGTGCTAGAGCCCATCCTAAAAGAGCTCAGCCTCAAAGCTCACCTAAAACCTGAGCAAGCGCCTTTGCTCGTGCTCCAAGGATGAGTCACGAGCATGGACTAGCACCGGCATGGACAGGCACAACTTAGTCCAGCTCTGTAATTCTTTATCTAAGGGATTTTCATTGCTCTTAATTTTGCTGAGGAAGATTTTAAGAATTGCTGCGTTGGCATGAAACTGAGGGGTTGAACTGAAATAGCAGCAAATTACACATCTCCTAATTTTCTGCCTAGCTCTGGTCCCAGCCTTACAAAGAATAATTAGAATCAGTTGGGAACCCAGTGCTGACCTGAAATGGAAATCGAAATGCAACTCAACCAAAAGGAGTATATGAGGCATCGGATGACCTTTTGCAACCCTTCTGCAAAAGGACTGCAATAGGATGTCCTTTTGCATCTTGCAAATTAATAGGTAGCAGATCTTCTTATAAGCTGAGAGTAGCCTGGGGAGGTGGTGGCCTGATCTACACCCATTAAAGCCAAGAGCTGTTCTCCACATCTATCAGTGGATACCACACTGCTCTTGCATGGGGCTTCATCCACCCTGGTTATTTTATTTTAATTGCATTTTCCCCTTGGCTGAGGATTGCTAAAGGTGGCTGCAGGTGAAGGTGACCTCAACATCTTCCTCCACCCCAGCCAGGGGACATGGGGTTGATGTGAGCTCCAAGCTATGCCATGCAGCCGTCTCTGGAGATGCTCACCAACAATCATGCAGGCATTGATTGCCTTCATCTATGGATGCCAGAACAAAGCCAAGAGTGGGAAGGAGGGGCAGATGGGACCAGGTTTAACCACTTCAAAGCTTCCACCTACTTTGAAGGACTTTAAAGAGAGGTTACGTTTGTTCAGAATGAGCACAGGATGTTAAATGTATTCTGTTGACAGCAGTTTTACCGGCACTGAGCCAGCCCAGTTCCTTCATCCTGATGTGCACATATGAAATAACGAATGGCGCAGAAAAGAGAGACCAGGAACTTCATGGTGGAGTCCTGCACAGAAGGGACATTTCTAGCTTCATTTGAAAAACTACAGCTCAAGCAAAAATGAAAAATATTCAGATTTTTCACTGGAAAAAAAAAACAACTTTATAAAATGTTTGGCCTGAAATGTTTCATTCATTCTAAAATTAAAATTTAACTTTCTTTTTCAGTTTATTTAATTCTTTTCCATCCCATTTTTCCCTTATTCTACTCAGGACAACACGAAAGGACTATGAATCCCCTTAGGAAGCAAAACATCAAACTGCTTCACAAGGAATATTTCAGAACATCACATTTCTCCTTAACATTCCTCTAAACAAAACAGCAATGAAAAAAATATACATTTTGGCCAAACTAAGAAGCAGTTTTGTCTGGGATTTTCAAATTATTTTGCCTTTTTGGAATAGAGTATCATTTGCTCCCAAATATTCTCCAGCTCCCTTTTCCCTCTTAACGCAGGAAAAGAGATCTTCAGTGAAATTAAACAGCGGGAAATCCAAAGTCAATGATAATGCCTGGTCAAACGCTGGAACTCAATACCAAAGGAGGGCACTGAAGTCCAGAATTTAATGAGTTTTAAGTCAGTCATGGCTGTTTAGATGGATATTCAGAATATTCAGAGGTATCAAAGGAAATTTCAGCAAGACATCCTCAAGATAATCATTAACGCTGCTCTTCAGCATTTAGCTGTCCTCTACAAACTATGGGCCAAAGCAGGAGCTATTCCACACTGTAGGAATCTCCTACAATGTCCCTCTAGTTGTCTGGTCCTGGCTGCGATCAGCCAGAAGATATTGGACTAGCTGGACTGCAAGCAAATTCTGCTCACCAAGGGTTGCTCATATGAGGAGCACGTACATGTTTGGATCCTAAAGCTGTTCTCTTTTCTAATGTGAACAGAAAAATCCCATTTGGACTCAATATAAACCGGCTGTGTATCCTCCTGCAAACACAACTAATTTTAAAGATAAGCTGGATCAATGGTTACTGTTCTGCCAAAACATGACTCCTAACACGTTTTCAGCGATAAAGGAACACTGCCCCATGCGGAGGTCCCTCGTGCGATAGTAAATGGCACAACGTGTTCTTGCCTCCCAGGGAAATAAGTCTAAAATCCTGAACGTGGATGGTTCCTTGCTGCTTCTGACAGCCTGACGTGTTACTGCAACACCGTATGTCCCCCGCACCCCAAGACACTGGCTTCAACCCTTTCATCCCATCTCCCACCCCAGCCCCCTTTGCTTAAGAGGTCAATTCCAACCAACTCCTATTGCAATGGTCTTGTCAACACACAAAATTTGCCACCGCAAGTGCAAGAACTGCCCCCTCATCGCTGCATCAAGTGCCGTGTCTCCAACTCCTGCATGGATGCTTAATGACAGCTTTATCCTCTAATGCCCACGCTATTATCTTGTACACAATAATTTACTGTAAAGCTGCACTGAGACTGTGAATGGTATCATGAAGCTCCTGGTGCCTAAGATTATTTTTTCCCAAACATTAATAATCAACCTCCAAGACATGCACGCACACACACACACACATATATATACGTACACAGAGCAAGTCAGTTTGGACGAGCCGATATCTAATTGTGTACAAAGACTAAAACAATGCGGTATCTTAATGCATGAATTTGAAACTTGGACAATGCACAATGGAGTAAGTGTGAGCAGGACGGGGAAGGACCAGTATCTGTGGACATCCCTGGTTAGGGCCCATCAAGTACAGCACTGGCATAGAAGAGGAGGAAAGTGCTGAGCCTTCAACAAAGCGACTTTAGCACTGGCTGAAGCAGGCTATGAGCGAGATATGATTAATATACCGAAAAGGATGAAGTCAAGTCATTTGGCAGAGCAGAACCATGCTGCGATCCGTTTATAAAAGTTGCTTGAGTCAGCAGCCCACAAATCATGGATATTGCATTGCCCGAGGGCCACGGAGCACGGCCTTTCAAGGAGGCAGAATTATTGCACGTGCTGTCATGTCTAAACGTCACAAATACATGAGTGAAGATGACGGTGAACACTGCAGAGGGCCAAGGAGCTCAGAGAGCAACGAAGTTGTGGGAGAGTAACCCCAAGAGTAACAGCCCTGCCACTGCTCATGTCTCAGCACAGAGAAATAGGAGAGTTGAGGACCACCGTGAGGAATAGCCAGCCCCTGGGATACCGAGCAGCGTGGAGAGGTCCATGTATGCTAGGAAAGGGTGAGATAAATCCCCACACTCAGACTAGGTGGCACATCTGGGCACCTTTGACTCACAAAGTCCACTTTGTGGACCTCAGGGTAAACACCAGCATCCCCATGATCATCTCCTTCCTTCCACTGCTACCTTCACCTTAGCTCCACTCTTCAGCCTGCAGCGTTCACCCAAGTCCCTGTGCTCAGCCAGCCATGGGGAAAGCACAGTCCGATAAATAATATAGATAAAGAATATAGAATATCCATCAGCATCTGCTACAGCCCAGCAGCCCAAGGCCCTCCCTACCTCCTGGTGGCTAAAAACCCACCAAAGGAGAGAGCATGGACTCTGGGGAAGATAACACCGGGAGATGCCACTGCAGAAATGCCAGAAACCAAGGAAAGGTCCATCTGGAGATCTGAAGAGAGGTTAAACCCAATGGCAGTGAGACCTCAGGAAGCCTCCTGGTGTGAATCAGAACCCCAGGGAGATTTGCCAGTTTATACCTTTCTGAATTTCCCTTGATGTTATAAGCTTACGGGTCCGGCTGATGAAGGGACACATGTTGGCCATTCCATACAGAAGCTGCTGTGGTATCTCCGTACATGCTCAAGCCTGTAAAGTTGGTCAATGTTGGTGTCACCAATGCAGTCGATGCAGCCTATTAGGAAAGCTCCCAGGGTGATCACAGCCTGACATTTCTGAGCGTGCTTGCAGGAACAACCCATCTATAACTGTCATGTTCACCCCTGGAAAATGGGTCAGGGCCAGGTCAAAGCTCTGCTAACATCCCGTTTAATGGCCTGGATGTCTATTCTCCAGTTGGTTGGAGCAAGAGCAGCGTCTCATCCCCCCTGTCCTCCAAATGGGCAGATGACTAAAATTTGCCACAAGGTTAAACAAGCAAAGCAGCTCATAGCATGGCTGCTTTGACACAAAAGCATCTTTATTGACAGGGTGCTGGTAGCAAGATGAGGATTGGGAAAAGCGTTGCCACAGGCAGATCCGGATGGGCTGCAGAAAGCTGAACAGCGTGAGGAGAGCCCAAGTGCTCCTGTGAGAGTTTGCTGGGCCCAAGAGCATCACCTATCTGACTCTTGCAAGACAACGTGCACAACCACACAGCTACAACAAGGTAGGGACACATGAATTAAGGAGGCTCATCCATTAAGGTCCCAGGGGAAAAACCCCTTGAGAAGAAACCTTCATATTAGGAAAAGTGGAAGAACTTGCAAAGACAACACTGCGTGGTAAATTCTGCTCTTCTGCAAGCGCAAAGATTTTTCCGTGCAATTCATGCCGAGTGCAATGAACTCATTCGAGTATCCGATGGGATACGGAGAAACCGGCAGCTGCCTGCGGCCACACCGCAGGCTGGGTCTGTCGCCAGCTAAAGCCTGTCTGCTTCTGCCCATCCCCATGCAAAACGGCACGCTGAAGCCGCGCTCAGGTGCTGGCCTTGCGAGCCTTCGGCTCCAGTGGGATTCTTGGCGGAGAGATGTTTTCAGCACCTCGTTTCAAGTGTCTGAAGACACAAACAAGAGACGGATTAAAAATGCATTATTTCAGTTCAGCAAAACACTTCAGCACACGCACAGTGGCTCTTAGCTGCTCCTTACATGTAAATACGGGCATAAATGACTTCTTGAATCAGAGCTTGGTGGACCACACTGCAAAAGCTATATGTGAATCCGTGATGTGACTTGTAAGAGGGGAATCTGGTGCAGCAAGGTGTGCTAACTAAGGCTGGGGAAAATGAAGCTTTTTAGGTCAAATCACAGAATCACAGAATCATATAGGTTGGAAAAGACCTTTAAGATCATCGAGTCCAACCATAAACCTAACACTGCCAAAAACCACCACTACACCATGTCCCTAAGCACCTCATCCAAACGTCCTTTAAATACCTCCAGGGATGGGGACTCAACCACTGCCCTGGGCAGCCTGTTCCAGTGCTTGATAACCCTCTCGGTGAAGAAAAATTTCCTAATATCCAGTCTAAACCTCCCCTGGCGCAACTTGAGGCCATTTCCTCTCATCCTATCACTTGTTACCTGGGAGAAGAGACCGACCCCACCTCTCTACACCCTCCTTTCAGGCAGTTGTAGAGAGCGATGAGGTCTCCCCTCAGCCTCCTTTTCTCCAGGCTGAACAACCCCAGGTCCCTCAGCCGCTCCCCATCAGCCTTGTGCTCCAGACCCTTCCCCAGCTCCGTTGCCCTTCTCTGGACACGCTCCAGCCCCTCAATGTCTCTCTTGTAGTGAGGGGCCCAACACTGAACACAGCATTCGAGGTGCGGCCTCACCAGTGCCCAGTGCAGGGGACGATCACTGCCCTACTCCTGCTGGCCACGCTATTTTTGATACAAGCCAGGATGCCATTGGCTTTCTTGGCCACCTGGGCACACTGCTGGCTCATATTCAGCTGCCTGTCAACCAACACCCCCAGGTCCTTCTCTGCCAGGCAGCTTTCCAGCCACTCTTCCCCAAGCCTGCAGCGTTGCATGGGGTTGCTGTGGCCCAAGTGCAGGACCTTGCACTTGGCCTTGTTAAACCTCATACAATTCACCCCGGCCCATCGATCCAGCCTGTCCAGGTCCCTCTGCAGAGCCTGCCTACCCTCCAGCAGATCAACACTCCCGCACAACTTGGTGTCATCTGCAAACTTACTGAGAGTGCACTCGATCCCTTCGTCCAGATCATTGATAAAGGTGTTAAACAAAATGAAGCAATTGCATTTCACAAACTCATAATATGATCAGACCACCCCAGAGATCCAGCAGCGGGATGGGGAGGGAAACCAAAGGCACCCCCTTTCAGCCACAACAGGCCAGATGGTTACAGAACTGAAGAGCTGCTGCCCAAGGAGATGAAAGAGGGTGCATCTCACTGACCAGCACTGCTGACAAAGCGCTGGTCCAAATCGCTGCGTTCACACTGCTGGGGGTTTTCATGAAGGCCATTTACCCTCATAGTGCTGGGCAGGGACTGCTGGGGAAACCCTCCTGCCCTGACTTTCCTGGAAGCTCTGGTGTGAAGCCGCTTGAGCTCATCACCAGCTCCTGTTCCCTAGATCCTGGCCCTTTGCCAGCCTGGGGATGCTTTAGCGATACTGCAGTTCAGCTGCATAGGAACCGCAAGGTTTGCCCTTGAGGCAAAAGATGGAGACGGGTGGTGCTGAGGACGACAGGTAAGATTTTGTCTGAATTTATTCAATTATCATCCAAATCATGGATGCAGAAGGATGGGTCTTCTCCGAAGGAAGGTCAGGACGTAGCTGTTTGACGTGAAATAGCTCTTCTGTCGCAGCAGTGTTATTCGACTAGCTGTATTTTTCTGCTCCCTTCAGGGAATCATTACCTCCCTTCTTTCTGTGTTTCTAACGCAGCTCAAAATTAGCGTTGCTCTTGGATTTCATTTCTAGTCTGCATGACAGTGTAATTGCTCATCCTGGCACAGGAGTAGAAATAGATTCAGCAGTAAAGGGGGTAAAGGAGGAAGATGGTGAAACTTAAAGAGCAGCTATTGTTGTGCCACTGCATTGATGACTTGGGGCATTGTTATTTGCTCCTCACTCTAGCAGCTACTATATGACTGTGTCCTTCATGTGCTGATTGGGTGCCAGGTGTCCTAAAACTTAATCATACACATGAAAAATGAAGAAACTAGTTAGTCACAGTCTGAGTTTCAGTTAATACATAAAAGCAATTCTGGTGTGGACTTTAACAGAAGACGGAGTCACCTGATTTCAAAAGGTTTGCATGTCCAAGATGGCAACAAAGCAAATGCTAGGAAAAGGGAGATCATGGATCAGGATCCCCACGAACGTTCATGGAGGATGCATTGAGGAACAAGGACCTTGACCGCTAAGTAGAAGAGCAGTAAACCAAGCCCCATGGCAAATTTAGTGCCCAGAATATGTTGTATTCAAGTTTTTCCTTGCACTGGGCTGAAGCAGTGACATGCTGCTGAAAGCCCAATGCAAAGAAGATTTTGAATACCACATATTTCTTCTATACGTACTGCCCATGGCAGGTAAACACATGGTCTAACCCTATCGTCTCCTGGCTGCATCCCCCTTCCCCCTTCCATGCTTCTGCAGAGCTGATGGAGACACTGATGCAAGGTCACAGCCTCAGTTGCTGCCCACACCAATGGATATGTCTCCTAGATGCCTACAAGACAGCTTAGAGGCCAAGCTGTAACCAGGACGGCCTCTTATTTTCTGTTAGACCACTGAAATCTGAGTGTAGTAACAACCAAGTACCTCCTAAGTGAGCTTACACTTCAACAGCTCAGAGTCTCCAAGCTAAAATATCGCCTGTGAAAGCAAAGCGCCCACATATGCTTAGGCTCCAAAGACACCCAATTTTATCCTAGTTTAGTCTACAAAATAAAATATCGAAAATAACATGTAATCCAAATGTCTTACACATACATGCTTTGGATGCATAACGCCTTATTCGCAGATAAGGAAAGAGAATTCAAACCCGTGACCTTTTTATATATCGTCCATCCGCAAGGCATGCCTGCGAGCGGCATCCCCACTGCACGCAGGTTTGTGGCTTCCCACTGAGCGGTGCGGGTATTTTTTTGCAAGAACTACTCCGGCAGAAATCCCTTGAATCCATCAGCTGGGGTACCAGATCCAACACGATGACTATTTCACAGCAAGCAGTTCTGTGGCTTGATGAGCTGCATTTCCACGGTGTCCCAAGCGTGTAACACAAGCAGGTGAAGTCAGGGATAGGGAAACACGCTACACGCGACATAACGCAGCGTGAGCACCCACACAGCCTCAAATAATGCAATACAGAACGTGGATGAAGGCAAGATTAACCTACATTCGGTCCAATCGCCTGCCTCTGCTGTGCCTATGCGTGTGTATGTATTTGAGCTTGTGCTATTTCTTTACAAGATTTTATATATATCTAATGAACCTAAAGTATTTTTTTTTAGCACGCAAAAGTGACTAGCTTGTTGCTGGCTTTGACAGAGAGGGCTGAACTCTGCTTTCCATTTTACGCCTTCCTCTGCAACGTACCCATTGAATATTTCTTTAGCTGAAATTAAGAGGTCATAATCCTTTTAAATGGAAGAACCATAATAGAGCTGGGTGTGAACTAAGTAGACGAAAGAAGAGAGCTGAGGCTTGAGCGAAGATCTTAAGATAAAGGATTACTGAGCTAAGGGAAAGCAATGAAGGGCTGAGGCGGATTTCCCCCCCCATCTTTACCCTTAATACTGTCTTATTTCAAGAGCTGCAAAACCTAGATGTAATTTTGATTTGTGCTGTGGATGGTAAGGTGCAGAGCTCCAGCTCCGGAGTTTGCATGACATATGGAGAGTTACTGGGGAGGAAACACGGGGAAATGACACTGAAATTGCCCTGGGTGCTGTGGGGAAGGTTGCTTTTAAAGCATCATGGAAAGACTAAAGTGGGCTGAGCCGACGGGCAGACAATTTAGGGGGACAGCGTGGGAGCACTGGGAGGTAGCTTCTTTGGGAAGAGAAGAGGACGAGGCTTAATATGCCCATGCATTTTTTGTTTGGAAACCACAAAACACACCACCACAAGTCACCGGGGCTGCACGGGTGCAACGGGGAGCAGAATTAGGTCCATGGAAGCGTATTCACCTTTAACAGTGTAATACTCAAGTCCATGCCACTTCCAGTCAACCCATCTTTCTTTAGAAGCCATCCCTGCCTGCAGGAGGCACAAAAGTAGATGAACTGTAGGAAACGAGAAAATGAGTGTAGAAAACACTCTCTGTTTACCCTCTCCCCCCTCTGCAACCTTGGCAAACCATCAGCATCACTTGTGCAGCAATAACGATGTAACGGGGAGAACGTGATGACTCCAGCTCCCCAACAACTGGATTAGTCCTGTGGTACCGAATCGGTAAATACTGGGACCATCAAAGCTGTCTCGGGGGAGTCTGGGAAGGAGACAGCACAAGGCACTGGAGCAGATGGCTGCATTGTGAAATCTCCTCCTAATTAGGTAAAACAAGGAGCGATGAGAGTGAACGAAGCAATTACTGGTCACTGCTGGTACCATGCTGTCCGCACAAAAGCTGTCATGAAATAAAAGAGGATAAGGAGGACTGTTGGAAAGCTTTATATGGGAAATGGTGAGAAAGTAGGTTCTGGAAGGTTATTTTATAATTAACTGGCTGTTTTCAAGGGCTTCTCCAGTGTTTGCAAGGAGTGGAAAGCCCTGAAAGCGAAGCGCGGACAAAATGGGTTGTGTCTTTACATCAAAGGTGCTGGCGTTCAGAGGCCCCTCTCTGTGCTCGATCAAAAGCATCGCTCTGAGCGCACAGAAACAATCGGGAAAATACACCATCGACACACGCGTGATGATGGCCCGGTGCTACCGAGGCGGGTGCTCTGCTCCGAAGGAGAGGCGTGAAGCTGAAAGGAGCCCCGAAATCAGGGTGTCTGGAACCTAAAGGCATGGCACACAGCAATAAGCAGCATGCAAAGTGTAGGATTTATTCCCTTCGGAGGAAAAAGTGGAGTAGAGACCTGTTTTTCTGTTTCCAGACACAAGGAGCCTGTGTGTAACATGCACTGGGGAGCTAAAACCAAGAAGAGATGAAAGAAAATCCCAGGGCATGTGCACGGCTGCCTGTGCCAGCAAAGGGGATTTAGAAATGCTGCATGCAGAAAACAAAGCCCAAAGAGCTGCACAGGCTGGGACAAACCTCCAGAAAGCTGGGAGACTCGGAGACCATTCCCATTTTCAAGAGCATCTTGCATCGACATGGTTTTGGAAGCCGATGGGATGTTATCACCCAGGGGTCTCATGTCCTGGGGTCTTTGGCACCTCCAGACCCAGCCTAGAACATTTGGAGGAGGTGGCAAATGGGCCGCTTGCCGTGACACAGTGCAGCACCGATGCTCGTACGCCCGGAGACGCCCGGTCCGGAGGACGGTGCCATCGTAACGTGGCTGCGCAGCTCCCAGAGCCACCCAGGCTCGTGTCCACTTGGCTAAGATAACCTTAAAAATACATGCGGATCGCGGAAAGCCGCTTCCCAAAAAAGGATATTGCTAATGTAGGACTGAACATAAAAATACCCCTGCCACTGCACGCTCTCTGCAAGCATCTGCAATCACAGACCTACCTGCCAAAACCCGAACCCAGCTGCCAGCGCACAAAAGTGTGCACCGCAATGCCTTTCCTAAAGCAAAAAAAAAAAAAAACAAACCCAAACAAAACCTCCCAGGCAGTAAATTCGGGGAATAAAAATGAAAAACACAAGTTTTATAACTCTTCTGCAAAGAACTGGAAGGAGAATTTGTTATTACTAAGCACTTTTGTGCACGCAGCAAATGTTCACAGCCTCTCTGAGCCATTTGTATCTACGGGGTAAATAACATGCATTTGGAAATGAGATGATCCGCAAATACTTCTTTCTTTTGGAGCTGTTCCAAGCTTAAATGAGAAATGAAATATGCTAGGGACAAATGTATTAAGCAGGTACTTAATTGAGAGACGAGACGAGAGAAGGCGGCACTGTTCTTGTCTCCCAGGCAGAGCACGCATGTTTTAAACACACTCCTAGATTGATATTTATTGCAACAGACAGAGCAGAAAGGCTCAGAAAAAGCACTCCTTCCCCTCCCATAAATAATTCACCCCTTGTAACAGTTCATAAAATGTTTATATTAAGTAATAATTAAATATTGCATTACAAAAAATGAATTACTAACATTCCAGCCAAGAGAAAAATCAACCCGAAGGAGGGCGGGGAAAATGCCTTGAAGCTGTCACGTTGGGTTTTCTCTGCTGAAAGCAAAGCTAAAGCAGTTAAAAGAGGCGATTCTTGGCTGCACTCGATGCTTGCTCTGCTCTGTCGGATCAAATCCTGATCCTGCCCTGAATGGTAGGGCTTTTTCCATCGATCTCTGTGATAGCCACGTGGAGCTTGCTCTCGTGTCTGTGCAAGCTCTCCCCGTGCAGCAGTTTGCAGCCGGGCAGGGCGAGCGGTCCCGTATTAATCTCTGCTGTCAAGCGATAACGCTTTTGATTTCAAATCACCAGCTACGCACGCATGTTAGCAGGCTTCGAGCCCACTAATGGGTTATTGGGTCTCGGTTGCAAAGACACACGAGGTCCAACATGGGATAAGACTCCAACAGTCGGACCCCAACACAGGATAAAGGCCCAGGAGCGTGGCAGGGAGCAGAGAGGGTAGCGGGGTAATGATTGAGGATCAGCTGAAGCCATCAAGATAATATGAATCAAATGGCATCATGCATACAGCCAGGCATCTTTTATTAAAACTATAATTGCTTGATCCAACCAATGCCCTGGGGAGCATAAAGAAAAACAAGCAGCACCAAGGTCACTGCAGACAGAAAATCAATGCAGGGAATGAATGGTAATGACTTATTTTTTTCCTAGTTTCAAAGAGAGGGACTGTGGAGATATCCTGCTGGCATCTCCAGAGATGCACAACATCCCTTAGTACATTTTTAACTTCCAACACCAAGTCTTGCTCCTCTTGACTGTGACTACAGCGGGTTCGAGCATGCCAACGGACCATTATATTTCATATATGCAAAGACAATTATCCATTTCTCTGTGGCGCTCCGTTCGCTATCCAAAACCATTTAATACTTTCCAGCTTTCTGCAACAACCATGTCTTCTGCACTCCTGATCTCTCTAATGGGTGTCCTCAGGACTTTCTCTGGTGCGCAGCTATGCTAAAGCACAAAGCCAAAACCTGAATAAGAGTCTACCTGAGGCTCTAGTAATGTGGAAGGATGTCACGTCTTACACGTCAAATTCCTCTACATATATCTCAGTACATTACTTGCCCAAAAGTCTTTCTTAAAATTTTTTTTTTTGAGTGGTTTTGTTGGTTGATGATTTTTTTTTTTCAATGCAGTAACATAACTGACATCCGATTTGTGATTCACTGCAGAATTGCTCCTGCACCAGCTGTTCCATCTGCACCGGTACCGCCGATGATTCCTACCTCTACGCACACCCTGCCCTCACCTCTCCTGAACTGCTTCTTATTTATTTCAGGCTATTTCTCCAATATGTCAAGATCTCTTTGAATTCCATTTCCAGCAAGCAAAACGATTTAGCCGAACACAAGTGAAGGATTCAGCACAAGATTATATGGATGAAATACGGCGCTGTACAGACACTCAGACGGGATGGTCCTAATGTCCCTTTCTGCCCTTAAAAATCTCTTAACGGCAGTGAGGTACCAGTTACAACTACAGGAGGAAAGTAGCATTGTAAATTTAAATTGCTTGTGGGATATTTAAGGCAGGTTGCGTCCGATATAGAAGGGATGAAACAGCTCCTTGTCTCCACTGTGCTGTGAGCTTGAGCAGACCTCAGCCCTTCTCCGACCCGGCAATGCTGGGTCCATGTGATGCAGAAGCTAAGTGAGTAGTATTGCCAGCTGAAACCCTGATGTTCATGCAGAAATGGATCCATGCTCCGAGCTGAGTATAGGCGGTTTTTTTCATTGACTCCACCGAGATTTGGATCAACCTCTTGGGAGATGTCTCTAGAGCTCCAGAGAGTCCTATCAGTGGGCTACCGAGGATGATGCTGAGACCAGTAACCCCTAAGTGATATAAAAGATCTGTCCAAAAATGAGTTTGTAGTCATCAGCCAAGAAAAACCCAAGAGGTTAAATGAGGACTCAAAAGCTGGTGTCCCTTAGCCTGTGCACTGCACATCAGTAGTCCTGGCCAGACCACCTCAACACAGACATGTTGGTACCTGTGAGTACAGGGTGAGTGTAAATGAATGAAATCTATGAAAGAAAGGGGAAAAATCAACTTATTTATATATTTTGTAAATAAATATCTTCTTCCGTATGGTCTTATGTTGAACATTCTATACTAATTTCCTACAATATCATATTTCATGAGTATATGATCACCTGGGCATGCTTCAAGCCATGCAGTTGCAGCGCAACAGCTCTGCTTTCACCCCGTGGTGCATTGAGGCGGGTTCATTTGTCCCTGCAGAAGCTCTGAACACATCTGCAGCACCTCTGCAGCTTCCCAAGGGATGTCCTCACATCTGCCAAGGCAGCAGAATCACAGAATCGTATAGGTTGGAAAAGACCTTTAAGATCATCGAGTCCAACCACAAACCTAACACTGCCAAGCCCACCACTACACCATGTCCCTAAGCACCTCATCCAAACGTCCTTTAAATACCTCCAGGGATGGGGACTCCACCACTTCCCTGGGCAGCCTCTTCCAATGCTGGACAACCCTTTCGGTGAAGTAAAATTTCAGAAGGATGGAGTGTGCACAGCAATCGGGGTCAGGGTGATTCCCCTCATTTCACCTTCTGCGTAACACATCCACGCAGCTTCTATACCAAGGGCACAGCCCCAAACCTGGACACCACCAGACTCTGGTCTTGCACCAAGCAATACTCATATGGGCTGGAACACGGTGTCTGCTGAAATCCAGAACAGGGACCAGGTTAAATCAGAATTGTTTGCGAGCATTTTGAGACCTTAAAATAAAATACATCCTCTATGTATTTCACTGCTTATAGCTGCCCCTGACATTAGAGCAAAGAGGCTACGGAAGCGGCCCGTACAGCAGCGTACCACCTTCAGATGTCCTTGCCCTTTCCGTGCCATAATAACAACACAAGCCTCTGTTTCCCCTTGCTTTGCATCACGTCAAAAGTCTCACAGGAAAGCACCATATCCTCATGCCCTTCCAATTTTACACATCATCCAGTTTGACTTCCCACCCAACTTCAGTTTCAAACATCAGCGTGACATGGTCAAAAGCCTGCTTTCCAAATCCCAGCATTACCTTCTGGCGGCATTCCTCCTCCCCAACAGGGTGTGAAAAAGATGATGATGTGTATGTCACCACTGATGGACTACTAGACGTGCCTGAAGAGCCACTGGAAGACCAAACATCGAGGTAGGAAGGGCTGGACAGACGTGCCTGGCTGCAACTCACAGCAACGGCACGTTCAGTGTAAAGAAACATCTTCCAGTTGTTCGCAACCAGCTTCGCACATCGCACCACCCTGCAAGACCCTTGGACTACACTGAAGCTGAGGGCCTCCCATAACCACTTAACTCCAGAGCTAGGCTTTGCAAAAGCTGACCAAAAGTGCTACCACGACTTCAGATGTGTCTAGGGGTACCAGCAGAAGCCCAACCAGAAAACCATCCTTTAAGGCAACAGACGTGCCTGTGTTTTCTGAGGGTTTCCAGCTCTCAGAGCGGCCAGGGAAAAGACAAATTGCAACTGGTCATATAAAAGAGAAACCCGTTTTTCCTCCATGGACAGGGATCAGCATGTTAGCAACCCCAGAACAAGCACGGAGGAGAATCATGGCAAACAGGGCTGGAGAGAACCTCCAAAAACATCCAACTCAGCCCACGCTCTGAGGCAGGATCAAGCGATGGACCTTTGCATCTCCTCTGAAGGCTGGCTAGCTTTCTGGAGATGCTTTCAGTCGATGGCTGAAATAACCTCTTCTACGTCAACCCAGAAATCACACCGGCCGAAGGCAGCACACTCTTCCAGCCTCATGGGTTATACAGAGCCACGGGAGCATTTCTATCAGACGCAATGAAATCGCCTCTCCCCTTACAGCATCCTGCACCGAGCTTTGCTCCAACGCCGCTGCAACGCCGCAGCGCTGCCGGAGGCTTTTACCCCACCGACGGAGGAAAAAGCACCGCAACTTTCAACGACAGCATCTCCCCCGCTCTCTGCACGATGATGCTGCCAAACCCCAGCCCAGCTCCCCGGAGGGAACACGTGGTTTTCCTTGTGTCCTCCCTCCGCCGGGCTGCTTGCCAACACATCCCTCTCCGGGAATCCTCCGCGCGAGTTGCCATAGCTACTGGCCGACACCGCGACAAGCTCTGCCGCTCGACTGAGACCGGTGTGTTTGTCCCCTGGATGCATGGGGTACCTGGTGGGAGGTTGCCACCCAGCCATGGCACATTAGCCCCATGCAAACTCAACCCAGGACCTTCCATACCTTCATAGGGTCTTGCACAAACAGGCAACCTCCGACGTCCCCTTTCTTCCCCCGTCTCAGACCTTCTGCACCTCCATTTTATATCCAAATAACGAGAGCAAAAAGCATGGTCGAAGTCCTGATCTGCAACCCAGCGTGCTGGCCTCCACAAACCCAGCAAAGCAGAGAAATCAGACCTTTGCATCTCATTCCCCCCTTGGTTTTAGGAACTCCACCGATAGAGAGTTTGCTCTGTTGCACTGGTAGGAAAGCGTGGCTCAGGCTGCAAAAGAGTTTGCAAAATACCGAGCATCCTTTCAACCTCCCGCTGGGGCTCAGGCTGATGGAGCTCCACAGTTGAAGTAGATGTGAGAAGGGAAAGGGACCTCCCTTTGCAGTGAAATGGCACCCTGAGGGCACCTGCAGCTTCTCCTTGAAGGTCTCAGCCAATAAACCAACCATCAGCCCCATTGCTGCCCAAATTTGGGAACGGGACCAGCCAGGGTTCACGTCCCTGCCTGTGTTTCCAGCCCATCGGAGCATGATGCGCTGATTTCTTTTAGGCAAAGCTGCCTGGCTGAGAGCAGATGCGCAGCCTCCTTCAAGGTGAAAGGCAAAGTGAAATGTGGGAGGAAGCCTGAAGCTCAGCGATCAGGGCTGATCCTGAAGAATTTCCTCCTCCTCCGTCCGGATAACCTCTCCTCTTGCCATTCACCCAGCACCCAGACAGAGAATTGAGGTTTCTTTACTGCAACCCACTGGCTTGGCCAGCTCCAACCTTCCCCAAGCCAAGCTTTTAGCTGGTCTAACTGGATTTCTGGAAAACCCAAACTGTCCAGCTCCCCATAAATGTCTGCTTTCTAAGATGTCTGCTCATCTTTGCTTTGGAAGAAATGGATTGGATCCCCTCCCTTGGGAGGCGAGCTATCTGCTCATCTTCCTGCCTACCTATGTGGTCACGATACCTTCTGCAGCTGATTTAATGGGAAGGAATCAGGGGAAAAAGGACAAAGTGGAGGAAAACATTAACTATCTCACCTAATTCTCTTCTCCCAGGTAACAAGTGATAGGACGAGAGGAAATGGCCTCAAGTTGCGCCAGGGGAGGTTTAGACTGGATATTAGGAAATTTTACTTCACCGAAAGGGTTGTCCAGCATTGGAAGAGGCTGCCCAGGGAAGTGGTGGAGTCCCCATCCCTGGAGGTATTTAAAGGACGTTTGGATGAGGTGCTTAGGGACATGGTGTAGTGGTGGGCTTGGCAGTGTTAGATTTACGGTTGGGTTTGATGATCTTAAAGGTCTTTTCCAACCTATACGATTCTGTGATTCTGTAATAATTAATTGTGCACAAGCACCATTTAATTGACAGCTAGCCCTTACACACAGGAGTCCCACAAGAAGGATATTGTTCGTAACTTGTTCAAGGGGAGGCAAGACTGGGATGAGCGTGGAAAAGGAAATCTGAGGCATCAGCTCCAGGGCATGAGCTTTTAATCCTGCAGGAGAGCAGGGATCCTGCAAGAGGACACGCTGGTCCTGCAGGTCTTTGGGGAAGAGAAAGGAGATCTGATCTGGGCTTTAGGCTAAGTAAGACCCCAGTGCCAACGTCGGCACTCTTGGAAATAGCCCTATTGATTTCTATGAGCAGAATAACCTTGCCATTTGCAATTAATATATAGCTCCGCTCCAGAAGGCCACTGATTTCTTTAAACACCACCTTCCTTTTTTTTTTCCCCCCTTTCTGAGCTAGACAAGCAGCAAAGCACCCGCACAGCCCCCCATACCTTCAACCCTTTTAAAGAACAAGAAAAGCAAAGCAGCAGCCAAGCAACGTGAGCAGGGCACCAGCGACCTTGCAAAGTTATTTCCGTGAGAAATCTCTGGCCGCTTTCCAAGACAGCACCTGCAAGGTTGGGCAGATAAACACGGTGCGAGAGCTAATTGGCATGGGGAGGACGTTGCCATGCAGGAGAAAGCTGACTGCAGTCGGAGAGAGTCCTACGGATGGATGCAGGGCTGCCGGGAGCCAGCCCTCGGCTCACAACAGCCTGGATTTCCTTCCCTGTACAGCGGTGATGGAGTAACCGATGCTGAAATCGTTCGTTTACAGCTCTGGGGTGGTATTTTTAGAGTTAAAACCAGATGAATGTAAAGCCTAGTGTTAAGCAACCACGCACCAGCCGAGCAGCAAGGTTTTACAAATCTGCTGGCAGCAAGGACAAGCTGGGAGATGCTTCCACGGTAATAAAATGATAAATAAAAATCCCCGCCGGGGATATTGTTTTGTGCTCCTGAATTGCAGCCTGGAAGAGGGACTACGGTGAGTCCCTGCAGATGGAGACGGATGGGGACGCTGGGGTCCCCGGGCTGTACCCCAATGCCAGCCCATCCCTGCACAGGGCACGCTGCTCATCGCCTGCTTGTTCTGCACCAAGCAGCACCGTCCCCAGCCGGGCTGTGAAGCAGGAATATTTGCTTCCCTGCTCCACTGCACAGCGGTGTGAAGTGCTTTCTGAAACAACCTGCTCCCCTCGGACCGCTGGTTATATTTCCCTCTGCAAGGTGTCTTTTTGGGCATCCTCACAGCCAGGGGCAGCTGCCCGAGGGCCATATCCTCACCCCCAGGTAATTCTGCTTGGGTTACAGGGGCTGAAGTGATTTTTACCACTGGAGCCAGCCCCCTTCTTTCCAAGCGTGAGCAGCACATCATTTCAGACAACCCACCCATCAACCCGAGAACATCCCTCAAACGCATCCTCCTTTGCGAAACTGAATGACAGCTCCACCAAAAATTAAAAAAAAAAAAAAATAAAAATTAAAAAATAGAAAAATAAAGCAGCCTCCCCACC
Organism: Mycteria americana; assembly: GCF_035582795.1. Classification (NCBI taxonomy): domain Eukaryota; kingdom Metazoa; phylum Chordata; class Aves; order Ciconiiformes; family Ciconiidae; genus Mycteria; species Mycteria americana. The sequence goes on along the minus strand of NC_134365.1, from coordinate 220,213,454 downwards.
TTCCCAGCACCAAAACGCCCTGTTTTGTACTCAACAGCACAGCTTGCAGCGGGTCCCCAAAGCAGCAGGAGTCTCTCCGTATGCACGCTGCGTCGGCAAAGTGCTGCGGGGTCCCTTCAGGTGAAGGCACCGTTGGAGCACAAGGAGTTATTACTAGAAAGCAAAACGTGTTTGCCATATAACACCCGCAACATTGGACTCGGGGAGGAGAGACGAGTTGGAGGTTAAAGCAGTAACTTGGTGAACAGCTTGGTTTGCGTGTGTGCACATATATGCATATATATATATGTAAAAATATAAAGGACATGGGAAGGATATCCAGAATGCTGAGTTATAAATCAAGAGAAATAAAACTTCCATCCTATAAAACTTTCCTAAAACTGCCTTTCCCCTCCTGGCTGGTGCTGATGGTCATGCTAGAGGAGAGCATCCATCCTCTTGCCCCGGCGCAGCAAGGCTTAGCTGAAGGTATCAGCATTCGTGCTATGAATACATTCAGCTAAGAGCGAAGAAAAGCAAGATTGACGGGCGATAGAGTGCAGGAGTACTTAGAAAGCGAAGGCTTGTTCAGCCGGTAGGAGACGGGAAAAGCAAAGGTCATGCTCTAAACGTGAGAGAAGACAAATCTACAACGGCTGTTTGTGATTTATTTGGCAAAGGAAGGACAGGGAAAGTCCTGCTGTCTAAATTAGCTGATCCCTCTCCTCTTCTCTTTATTTATTGTTTGTGTTAGAGCGGTACCTTGAAGCCGTCAAGTGGAAGTGGGGTCTGCTCTACAGCATCTGCTCCTGCATCCAGGAGAAGCTGGTGGTCTAAACGGACACGGCAGTGAGGGGAGAAGGGGAGATGTTTGACACGTCCTTTGATACGATAACTGACTTAGCAGACAAAAGAAATACGAAAATCTATCTGGTTTCAGTAAAGCATCTGATACAGGGCCACGTGGGAAATTATTAATTAAGCCAGTGAACATGAACATCAGCAGAACGGGAAACCGAGCAAGGGAAATGACAACCACGAGCGTTGGAAGGCTGAGCTGCAGCCTGGAAGGAGGTTAGCAGTGTTTAACATTTTTAAGGTTGACTTTGGCACAAAAAAAGTAGGGCAACACTGATGAGACCTCCTAATGACACAACGTTGTAGGCAGCACCAATACGAAGGAGGATCAAGAGATATCACAGAGGAAGAAAGGGATTGACCTTGACTGCCGTGTTCAAAATGGGATGAAAATTATTAGTACTAAATTCTAGGCTCGGTACTAATCACCAGGATTTTTTGCTATAGGATGGGAGCTCCATGGCTGGAATTGCCTAAGGAGGAGAACGATGTGGAGATCCTGGTTATCAAAGGGTAAGTGAGGGATTCATAATGCATCTGTGGTGCCCACAAAGGCGACACGGGCGTCTCAGCAAGATGGGGACCTTATCTCCAAAGGGCAACAGTCTGCATCTGTGTTTAAGAAACAGCGATTTCATCTAGGAAGAGCTGGAGAGAAATGGTTGATACAGGGAGTAAAAAGGAGACTAAAAAACTTTGACTTGCTAGCTACAGAGCCAAACGATGGGGATACTGCGCTTGGAGACACTGAGCAGTGACCTCCAGATAGAAGAAAAGCACAAAGTAACCCAGTGCCAACAAACCAGCAAACTATAACCTGTCCATTGACTCAGACTGGAAATGAGATGATGGTTTGCAAACCTCAGAGACTGAGGTCTTGGCACATCCTTCCAGCTGGCATCGTGCAACTAAAAATTCCCTATTTCTGAGACAGAGCCTCAGGTGTTACTTGTAAAGACTAAATAACAAACTAAATCATTGGACTTAGTGGTGCAGAGGGTCCCATCCAGTCCTATGTGCCTAAAGGTCCCTGCTGAGGTGACACAGCTGAGCAGGAGCAGAGGAAAAACTGCTCGAGTACATTGACTCCATCACCTAAATGCCACCTCCATCTCTTCCTCCTGCTCAACCCCGTCCTACGGCACGCACAACCCAGCTCCAGCTTGCACGCAGTCGAAGCAGCAAAATTCAGGATTGCCTGAGCAGCTCCCAGTTGGCTTTTGGGGCTGGATATTGTCCACCTCAATGTGATTGCAGGGAATATGTTGGCAAATGCTCCAACTTGGAGATACTACTAAGTATCTTCAACTTGGAGATACCACCAGCCTTTCTCAGCTGGTGGACTATATCCAGGGGAGATCAAGACGCAGAGTGCGGCAGGACAGCTGCCTGTCTGCAACACCCATCTCCATCCTCTTCGTGTCTTAGTAAATACAAGGGCTTCCTCCACGCACGGTTATTACATACTCATACAACTGGTCCTTGTGGTATCAGCAGACGTCGCGTCTCCTCCTGCTGCTAAAGGCACGTATCGAGTAACTGCTGAGCCAGTGCTTAGCCTTAGCCAAAGCTGCCAAACATCTCTCTGAGCAGCCTTTTCTGGATGGAAGGATGCTTTATCCTGCCCCTTCCCTTCCAGCTGAGAGCAAAGTTGGGTCCGTTTGCCTATATGGGTTACTGTAATGGCACTCTCATCCAGATTCGGAGTTCATAGCTGAAACGTTAGGAAATGAGATCTGCCCGGGAACGTTCTCTGGCACTGGAGCCTGGGCCGGCCCTCACTCACACTATTAAACCCCTTTAAGCCCCAAACCAAGGTGGTTGCACCCAAACTGCTTGTTAGGATCAGTTCTTGGCTGGTACCCACTCCCAAACCCAGCCTGGGAAGCGGGCTAGGGACTGTTTCAACAACTGAAGCGTGCAGATGATCAGGTTCCCATGCCCAGGAACGTGTCCTGGAACCATTTAATTTACTAATACAGACCCAGCCTATGGATCTGATCAGAAATTTCAGAAGGCAACGGAAAATTTCCCACCAAGTTTGGCACACCTGACAGCACAAGCAGCGTTACTGAGTGTCTCACCAAGATGGGACATGTTCTCCACTGGAGGTTTTCAAGAATAGGTTAGATAAAATCAACCTAGTGTGGTCTAGATATATCATCCCCTTCCTCAGAAATGAGATGTGGACCAGATGATCTTGGGAGGTCCTTCCAGCCCTACATTTCCACAGCTATAATGACAGAGTACGAATCCTCCCCGCCCTCACGTAGCTTGCTCCAGCCCTCCTGCGTGGACATCCCACCCTAAATTAGCTCCTCTGTTTCTCAGAAAAACACACAGCAAGGCTCCAGCACTGACTCATTCATCTCTATAGCTACTACAAATTCTCATTTGCTCCACATCTTTAGTACCTCCAGGGCTTGAGATGAATGACAGAACATTAGCAACAGGCAATTCATTAATACTAGAGGCAGTCCAAAATTTTCCATTGAAGCCTTTCTTGTTTTGTTTCCTCTGAGAAGAAAGGAAATTGGTGGGGAAAAAAAATAATTGCTGTGGTAAAAAAGAAAAAAAAAAGATCTCTTTTTGGTGAAGAACTTGAAAACTAGGTTTCGCAGTATTACTTCTCTGGGGAAAATTCATCGCCAAAATTCATCATTTTGACACTCTGCAAAGGGGGTGAAATTTCCCCTTTCCCTTTTATATCTTTTTTTCTTTGGGGAATAAAGGTAATAAAAGGAGATGAATGCAAGACAAAGAAGAAGGAAAAAAAACCACCCAGGAAACACCTAATTCTAACATTTTTTTCATCATTTTCAAACAAAAGTGGAAAACCTTCATTCCTTCTTGCATTTTTGCCAAATGTGCTTCTAATAGTTCCCCTTCCACCAGCAACCACCACCGTCTGCACATCACCTACTCTCCCTCTGCTCCCAGACCCCCAGGGTCAACCCCAGCCCCCTCCATCCTTCGGCAGAGCAGGGAGAAGAGCTCTGCCCTTCCCTTCCAGGAGTTCAGGGGCACAATCCCCTCCCAAGCACCCGAGGACTGGGGTCACCAGGGCCACCCTTGGGCCCAATATGGATAAAAGTCCTCAATGATGCCACCAGATCCTCCTAGGAGACATCAAGAGAATTGAACAAGAAAAGGCTCCATCCAGCAGCAACAGCTTTCCAAGGAGCTGCAAAGCCCCCCAGGCTGGGTCCTGACCCCTGTCTAAAAGTCAGGCCAGCCACATAAACCTAGTATTCCTACCCACGGAAGGATGCTCTGGTCCTTACTTTGTCCCTCAGGGTCCACAGGCCACCAGGAGAAGCAGGACTGCAGAGAAGGGGGGGGTGAAGGGAGATGCAACCTGTCCCGGTAGCGCTGCTTGGGCAGCACGTGAGCTGGGGAGGGAAACTGAGGCAAGAAGCACCTCGGTGCTGGAACCTGTGTCACACCCGGACACAGCGGTGGCTTCCAGCACCTTGACCACAGAAGAACACCAGCAAACAGGAGAACGATGCTCCAGAGCTGCACTCTGACCCCAGCCCTGATGCACTGTGTAGGGCCTGCGGCAGGTCACTCGGCACCTCTGCCTCAGTTTCCCCACAGCCAAAGAGGAACAGTCACAGGGCACTAATTGGCAAACAGATGCCATCATGCACGACTTGATCACCTTCAAACCTACTTGCTGTCGATGGCTTCAAACCAGACCTTGCCATGGAAGTCACTTAACTTTTGGAAACCATTAGGAAGGAGCGTGTCCTCCCACTGTTCCCCTTGGTTTGCCAAGGGAATTCATCTGGGCATAAGTACATAAATAAATCCTCCATATAAATTAATATTTAATAAATACATAAATATAAATAATGTAAATCCAAACACTATGAATAATAAATATAAATGATATATAATATAAACATATCTAAGATACGATATCTAAGATACGATATCTAAGATACGATATCTAAGATACGATATCTAAGATACGATATCTAAGATATGATAATATAAATAAAACCTATTTATTCTGTAGGATCTCTGGGCACAGGCCGTCTCTCGCAGACACGCACAGCCCTGCCATTGCTGCTCTGGCCTCGCTGAAGACTTCTGGGCTCAAACGCTAATGCAAACAAATCATCCATCCCTCGGGCTGGGAGCAGCCGCCATCCTCCATCCTCCGCCGCCGGGCATCGCCCCTGCTCTGTAGGTCCGGGCAGACCTGGGAGGAGGTCACAGGCAGCCGGTCTCTGCAATATTAATTTGTCTCGGTATAAAGAGGTTAGAAAAGGGAATTCCTCCCTTTAGCATGGACTTCCTTGATGACCTTGGGCTAGCTGCTTACTGTAGCCCATGCTCTGTTCCCTCACCTGTAAATAATACTCAAGGGGACAGAGCAAATTTAAAAACCATTACCAGCGAGCTCTTTGGTTTCACCAAGGAATTGTTTCCCAGCCTTGGAGCATCACATTATGCTGAGTTGCAGTGGTGGCAGAGGACCGTAAGAAAATCTCCCCCTGCTCCCGGCTGCTGGGGAGCCTTCACCCATGCACAAGCACAGCAAAGGCCAAGGAGGACAAGCCCCACGTGAGCCATCCTTGCTCCTCTCTAGCTAAAGGGCACCAGGAGATAATTTTGGCTGCTGGGTGGCCCAGCAGGTTGCTCATATAGACCGTGGAGCCTCCATGCTTGGAGATGTTTGAAACCCACCCAGTAGGGACTCCTGTGAGCAGCAAGGTTCTTGATAGCAATAAGGATTTGGAGAATTTGGCTTTTAAAAAGAACCCAAACAATAAATAACACTTAAAAGATGCCTAATTTGAACAGAAATGAGAACAATTAGCCACAACATCACTTATGCATTAATGAAGAGGCGCTTATGTTCCAGGGCTGAGCGTCAGAGCAAACACTTCTCTTGCAATATGCTGCAAGGAAGAAAAACATGGAATTGGGAGAGCAGACGAGGACCCAAGGGAAAACAGAAGCCCTAAGGGTGTCCTAAAAGATCAAAAGCAACACAGGGAGGGCTGAAGCCTTCAAGTTCCTCTTAGGTTTAATATCTGAGCTGACCCAACCCCTTTGCTTGGGGAGGAAACCCAGCCCAGCCAGCCCTGCTGCAACGGCGGCCGAATGAATTTGCTGGAGCAGACTGGAGGAATGGGAAGGTGAGCAATCTGCATCTAAATACGCAAGTAAATAAGTCTAATTATCCTTCGCACCAGTGGAAGAGAGCAACGAAACAGGTCTCCAGCTCTAGGACAGCTTTCTGCCTTAGTCCTGCCATCACTGACACGAGCCCAGACTGTGGAAGATGACCAGACAAAAAGCCGAGTCAAAAATCACAGCTGGCCAAAGCGGATTAAAGGACCGTGTCACTTCTGGAAAACCCTTTCCCCACACCCTCCAAAAAAATCCCTGGTTGTTTTCTCACCTCTCAGCCGACCACCACCATCACACCTGGATGCACCTGAGCCCACGGCATCACTCGCATCCCCAGCAAGAGCCAGAGCTGACGCCGAACTACAGCAAAAATCAAAATCTCGCTGCTTGAACCGTTTCCCACCCAGGGACACAGGAAAGGAGATGACTGCCAGCTCTGCCGTGCCACACAGTCACTGGTGGGACAGAGGAGTCAAACCCCAGCTTCATTTTAAATCTGCATGAATTTACTACCTGTTTGACGGCAGGGTGTCACCTCTAAGTCTCCCTAGGGATGAAAATCCAATCATTCTTGGAACGGCACAAACACCTTGGCATTCACATGTACGGGGAGAAGCAGAAAGGCTGCGGTTACACTTTTGTCACAACAAACCCCACCAGCTTTTCTCTCCGCCACCTCCACCCCAGCGGCGGTGGGCTCTGCCAAAGAAAGCTCTGGAAAACACGATCGCAGCAAATCCTCCTTGCAAACGTACGTGCAGGGCAGCCACCCCATCACTTTTGTTTTGCATTCCCAACACATCCAACCCCTTCGCTCAGCGCAAAATAACAACAGCATGGCGCGGCGAGGAGTTTCGCGCTCCGAATCCCAACGGGGGTCTCTTCCTGGAGTGAAATAAGGGCACCCCTTTCCAGCCCGGGGTGGGGGGATGATGGGAGGGGGGGGACACACACACAGAGGGATGTGCCACCCCCCCACCGTGCTGCGTTAAACATGGCAGCATCCAAAGGCTGCCCCACCCAAGCGGCCTAGGACGCGCGTCACCCGCATCCCGCCGCGTCCCCGGGATGCTTTGTCTGGGGGATGCTGCCGGCCTGGGATGCTGCGTGGGACCCTCCCGCGCGTGGGGCACCCCACTCGGCCCTGGCACCCCCGGGATGCAGCGATGCTGGGGGGGATGCTGGTCCTTCGGGTGCGTTGCATCGCGGGTGGGTTGCTGGGCTGCCAGGGATGCGTTTGGAAGGGACCGGCAGCGAGTTGGACATCCCAGGGAAGCCACCCAAACCTCCCCCTGCCGAAAGCCAAGCCGGTGGTGGGTGTCTCTGAATTTTAAGATGGGGGGGGGGGGGGAGGACGGACGGGGACACGGACACCCGAACCTGCTCCAAACCCACCCGGCAAAAAGGACCCGCGGATTCACGACCTGCACAGCACCTACCCACGCCCCATCAACGACACCCAGAGGGGTGGGGAATTTTAAGGACACCAGGAGACCAGCAACACCCCCCCCCCCCCCCCCCCCCCGAAATGTTTCAAAGCCGCCTTCACCCAACTCCCAGGCTGGGATGTCCCTGCCCGGGGATGGGCAAGAGGGGACCGGAGAAGGGCTGGCGAGTTGGGGATGGGGAAGGGGTTGGGGGGGGGGGGGGGTCTTACCTGTAGGACGAGCTGACCCCCGCCGCCACCTCCTCCTTGATCTGCCTGTTGAGAGCATCGGCGGCCGCCCTGCCCCTGCCCGCCTCCGCCGGCTGCCCGCCCGCCTCCTCCGCCTTCTTCCGACCCTTCTCTCTCCCCTCCCCGGCTCGCACCGCTTTGGGATGCTCATCCTCCACCTCGGGGTCTTCCTCCTTCTTCTCGGGACCGGGGAGCACCTTCCGTCGCTTCTCCTGAGCTGGTTTCTCCGGGGAACCGCGGTCCAGGGCGAGGACGGGGGAAGGTCCCGGTTTGGGGATCCAGGGATGGTCACCCCGCTTGGGGATGGGCCAGGCACGGAAATCCTTCTGGTACTGCGTCTCCTTCTCGAAGGGGGTGTCCGAGGGCTGGTACTCGCTCTTGGGTTTGCAACTCGGCTCCGGCCGCTGCACCTTCCAGGGCTTGTAGTCGTGCCGCATCACCGAGTCGGCCGGGGGAGAGGCGTGCGGGGCCGGGCCGGGCCGGGTGGGACCGGGAGCCGGCTCCCCCGCCGCCTCGCCGCCGGGCTGGGTGTCGATGGGGGCGGCGGGGCGCGGGGGAGGCGCGGGGGCGGCGGGATGCTCGGTGGCCTCCGAGTACTTGGTGAAGACGAGAGGGACGGCGATGTCCGCCTTATCCAGCTGGTTCCAGAAGCGAGCGATGCAGCAAGCGCGGGTGATGCAGGGCCACGCCATGGCGGCCCCGCGCGAGGAGCGCACCCGCTCCGCGCCGCACCGCACCCGCGGCCGCACGCAGGGAGGGCGGGGCGGAGGCGGGGACGCGCCCCGCGGGGGGGCGGGGCCTCGCCGGCGGGGGGCGGGGCTAGCCTGGCGCGGGGAGGCGGGGAGGGGGGAGGCACGCGTGAGCACACACCTGCACGCGCACGCCCGGGCGCGTGGACGTGCGCATGCGCCGGCAGGCAGGCGTGCAGAGGGCTGCGCCCGTGGACGCTTGCACGGGCGTGCACGCGCCTGCGCGCGCACACTTGCGCGCACGCACGTGCAAGGCGCGCCCGTGCGTGCGTTCGCAGGCGTGCACACTCACACGTCTGCCCATGCATGCACGCACACGCGCGCACGGTCACGCACCTGCAAGCACACGTGCAAGGCACGCCCGTGTATGCACGCACACGCGTGCACGGTCACACAGCTGCACGCACACGTGCAGGGCACGCCCGGGCATGCACGCACACGCGCGCACGGTCACGCACCTGCACGCACACGTGCAGGGCACGCCCGTGCATGCACGCACACGCGTGCACGGTCACACAGCTGCACGCACACGTGCAGGGCACGCCCGGGCATGCACGCACACGCGCGCACGGTCACGCACCTGCACGCACACGTGCAGGGCACGCCCGTGCATGCACGCACACGCGTGCACGGTCACACAGCTGCACGCACATGTGCAGGGCACGCCCGGGCATGCACGCTCACGCTCGCACGGTCACGCACCTGCAAGCACACGTGCAAGGCACGCCCGTGCATGCATGCACACGCGTGCACAGTTATACACCTGTACTCACACGTGCAAGGCACGCCCGTGCATGCACGCACACGCGTGCACGGTCACACAGCTGCACGCACACGTGCAAGGCACGCCCGTGCATGCATGCACACGCGTGCACGGTCACACACCTGCACGCACACGTGCAGGGCACGCCCGTGCATGCACGCCCACACATGCAGTCACACAGCTGCACCCACATGCAGATATGCACACACATGCACACACACGTACCACTGCATACATGCAGCGACACGCACACAGATGCGTGCACACACATGCACATACACAAGCCCGCACAGATGCACGCATGCAGACGTACACGCATGCATACAAATGCATGGCAGCACGTGTGGGCACACGTGTCCACACACATATACATGCACACACACTCACACACATGCACACTCAACCTGCACACACACCTGCACATGGCCATGCACGCACGCAGGCACACATACCTGCACAAACACGCATGTACGTGGTCACACACACACCTGTGCATATATATGCAATACGCATGCAAAGACATATGTGAGCAGACACACATGTATGCACATATGTGCACATGCACACGTGTGCACTCACATGGGTACACACACCGCACATGCATGCACACACATTTGCACACAGACACATGCACGTACACAAACACACACGCACAAACTTACATTCACTCACATAAGTACATGCATATGCACACGCACACTTGCACACGCACCTGCACACAGATATGCACGCAGATGCATGCACACACACGAATGCACACATATACGTGCACATGCAAACACGTGCATGTACGCTCACACCTGTACACAGATGCACAAATGCATGCACATGGACAATCGTAAGAAGGCACCCACGTGCACAGATGTGCACACAGACACACACATGCATGCACGTATGCAAGCACACATGTGCACACAGATGCATGCATGCAGGCATGCGCACAGACATAAATACGAACACATGCACACACATGGACGCACACAGCTGGACATGGCTATGCACGCACACGATGCACATGCGGATCTGTGCTCACGCTTGCACACGCATATGCGCACACTGCATGTGCACACATGCATACACAAACACATGCACATGCATATATGCACATGCGTATGCACACATCTGCGTACACACACCTATGCACACACCTGCACACGTGTGCACATGCACACACGTATGTCCAATCACACATCCACACACATGCACACAAATGTGCATATGCAAGCACACACGTGCACACGCATGTACACACATGTCCAATCACACATGCACACAAATGTGCATATGCAAGCACACACATGCATGCTGCACGCATGCATATGAACACACGAACGTGTGCACACACGCACACACACGGACATATGCACACACTCGTATGCTCCCATGTGCATGCACACATGCACACATGTGCACACATGCACACACATGCACACGTACACACACATGCACAATCAGACATATGCGCACCTATATGCACAAATGTGGGCACACATGCGTGCAAATGTACGCGCGCAAGTGCACACACATGCACATGTGCGTGAACACACTCGTACATGCACACACAGCCGCATACCTGCACACACGTGCATGGACATTCGCCTGCACACACATATTGATGCACACATATGCACACACACGTGCATACACACGTGCACACTAATATGTTTACACATGCACACACTCACAGCACACACGTGCATACACATTTGCACACGCATGCGCTCACACATGCAAACAGGAACACATGCAGGCACATCGACACGTACTCGCATGTACACCAGCACACACACGTGCAACATACCCATGCATACACAGAGACATACGTGTGCACAAACACATCCTTGTGCATGCACACGCACATGCACGCACATACCTGCATACAGACGTGCCCTCAGATACGCATACACACACGTGCATGCACATACTTGCACGTAGGTGGACACACATGCACAGATACTCGCACATGCGTATGTGTGCACGCAGACATACATTCTTGCACGCGCACTTACGCCTACCTACATACAGACATGCACGCAGACATTTGCACGCACATTTATGTGCACATACGCACTTGTGCGCGCAGACACACGTATATACACACATACAGATGTGCGAGCACACACGTGCACGCAGACCTAAACCCCTCTATGCCCCCACCCGTACACACGTGTGCGCACACGTGCGCACACGCACGCGCAGATCTTTAACGAGCTCTTGCATTGCCAGGCTGCTGAACCCCTTTCCCCTCCCTGCGGGGTTTTTATGGATAAAGTCAAACACACGCGTGCGTCACAGCCATGCACGGACACAAACTTTATTATTTTATTTTGGCTGGGGTTTTTTTTTTTTTCCTTCATATTTCATTGCGGGCTTGCAGCTGCAAAACCAAACCGAACGCAACCCCCCCAACCCACTTTTGCTGTAAGGCCGGCCGTGCCTCCTAACGCTCGTTCCCAAATCCCGAATTCACGCCCCAAATCCCACCCGCTACTCCACTCCCCACTCTCCTTTCCAGCCTTGCCTCCACCTTCTCCCCTCCAGCCCCCGTCCCTCCATCCCTCCACCCCTCCCTCTCTGCCTGCACCTTTCTCTTTATTCTCTTTCTGTATTACCGAACCCAATAAACTCTATTCGCAGCCTAATTGCATCCGCCTTCTGCTCTAACCACGTGAAGAAGACCCCAGGCTTGAAGCTAGCAGGTCTTAATCGACGTGGTCGCGCCACCAGCGTTTCCACCGGCAACGTAACTCCAATCAAATCTGTGATCCCGGTGCCTCCGAAATCCGCGCGCTCAAATACTGAATTACAGCGAGAAAAACCAATTTCCACTGCAGCTGCTGGAAGTGCAGTGGAAGGCAGGATTACTCCTGCTGGGATTGTTTCTTTAATCCAACGCTTTGCATCCCCTTGTTGTTTCTTGGGCCCTGAGGTTTTTTTGCTTGGTTTTGCCTTGATTTCCTTAATTTCATTCTTACCTGTAGGTAAATTGGGGAAACCCATTTTACAGATGGGATTGGAGCCCTCGCTGGTGGGGTTGGCTGAATGACAGAGAAGAAATATTCAAAAAGAAATGAATAAATTACAACTAGAGGTGTCTGTACACAGGCATTGCTTTAGCGATAGGACGAGAGGAAATGGCCTCAAGTTGCGGCAGGAGAGGTTTGGATCGGGTATTAGGAAAAATTTCTTTACTGAAAGGGTGGTCAGGCATTGGAACAGGCTGCCCGGAGAGGTGGTGGAGTCACCGTCCCTGGAGGAGTGCAAAAAACGTGTAGATGTGGCACTTGGGGACATGGTTTAGTAGGCATGGAGGTGTTGGGTTGACGGTTGGACTAGATGATCTTAGAGGTCTTTTCCAACCTTAATGATTCTGTGATTCTACGTTTATATCATCCCTGCTTTTACATCCAGTGCCATTAAAAAAGGTGGTTATAATTAAAGATTTAGGAAGCTCCTCAGTATCTCCCAGGGTGGGACCAAGCCGTAGTTTTCTGGGGCCTCAATGCACAGTGTGTTGCTTTTCGAAGTATGGCGCGTGCTCCTTTGCACCCATGATAGGCGGGCTAATCTCTCTTTAGGCTGATTTTTACCTTTAAAACCGGTATTATAAAGGCACGTGGCTCTTGCTGCACTGCAGAAGATGAAACCGTCGGCTCATCCAGGCCATGCAGCGAAGGTGGGAGAGTCATCCCAAATCTGCTGCTGTCAGAGCCCAGCCCCGTGTTTCCATGCACGCTGCTTTCCGCACAGGATGTTGGCAAACAGCTTTTTGCAGCCGTTGGATTGTGATAATAATTAAAAAAAATAATATATGAGACAGCAACAAGGAAAACTAGAAAAGCATCACCCTACGATGGTGACCCAAGGCCTGCGAGGAAGACGTGCAATCAAAAGATTGCAACGGGATCAAGCTTGTCGGCTCTTGAACCTCAAGGATGCGCTTGTTTTTAAATACTCTCTGTAATTTCCTTTATCTCAAAGCTGCCACAGTGATTTTTGAGGGTGTAAAAGCCATCTTGGTCTGAGATCTGATGCCCACAGAGGCTCCGCATGTGCTCGGGTGTTTCCTGCCGAAAACATTTTGAATTGCATCCGCGTTGCTGTTTCGGGGTTTGCTGCACTAAGAGCTATTAGTGTAATTAATTGCGCGTAGTATAACGGGGCGGGGGGGGGGGGGTGATATATTTGTGTGCTCCTGGTGGGTGCAAGCCCATATGAACCCATCGCAACAGCTCCCATTTTGGAGCTACGGGGTGTCCCAGCTCTGCACCCAGCACCCCTTTCACGCTGGGCTTTGCACAGCACCTTGCACCCATTTGGGGCCTGGGGATTTGCACGTGCACGAAGTGGTTTTGAACCTTTCTCTGAGCTTCCCTCATCTGCAACGAGCCTGGGCTCGTCTCGCACAAAAACGCTCCGTCATGCACTACCCATCTGGGTTGGGTTTTTTTTTTTTTTTTTTGGTAAGAAAAGACACGGGCAAAACTGCTCTGTGAGGTTTTGCAGCGTCAGGAGGCTCTTCGCTGCTCTGCAGATACCAGGCAGACCTGCATGGAGTTAGAAGCTGCAGAATGAAAAAAAAAAAAAGTGCTTAGTGTCTTCTGCAGTGAAATATATAGTTATATATAAATCCTGAAGCATGGCCGCTCATTCACTTTCAGGCATCAGCTATGGCAATAATTTAATCGCTTACGTCAAGTAAAATCCATTAGCTCTAATCAACCGAATTGATTTGCTGGCTCCAAACCTCTCTCAGAGAGGACAGGACTTAAATAAATAAAAATGCCCCTGTGTTTAAATTACAGCTGCTGTGGCAGAAAGCAGGAAGAGCGTTCTCCTTCTCCAGCCTCTTCTGGGAAAAGGCCATGGCTGAGCGTGACGCCACATGGTGGGACGTTGGTCTTGGGGATGGCCAAGGACGTGGGTGTCACTCAGCATTGGACCGTGCCAGTCTGGGCCTCCATCCTGCCCAAAAGTTTGCATGATGCTAAAGGCAGCATGGGGGGGTGCAAACCAGCCCGATATTTTGCAGCCCCCAAAATCAGCATTGACTTTGGGTAGACCCCAGGCAGTGGTTCCTGGTCCCATCCATGCTGGGATCCGCTGGCATGGAGGCAGGGAACAGCTCCAAGCATCCTCCGTGCAATGATAACAGGGATATTTGGGGAGCTGATTAATAGGAGACCTGGTGAATCCTCATCTCCTGGATGAAGCCAGGATGCCTTTCAGTCAAACTTAAGCTACTGGAGACCATCCTGGAGCAGGTTTGATGGTCTCTCCTGCGTTTCATGGTAGCGTGAAGAGCACGCTCACCAGCTAGACAATGCCGGTGGATGCTGCCGCTGTAAGAGCTTGCCCAGATTTATGTTTTTCTTTGCTGGACCTGATGATGAAGAGGCATCAGCTTGTTTTCTTGGGTCACCAGCTGACGTCTCCTCATGTGCTCTCTGTACACGTTTCCCCTCCCCGTACACACATATCCACCCATTTTTGTTGGAAGTAATGTTATGGCATTGTAGGAACAGTGCGGCAAAGCTCAGTGCAAGACCTTATAGGAGGGGAACGTGGTTTTATTTAGAAGAAAAACCCCTATAGAGTGATAGTCATCTCAAAGGGCTGGCTCCTGGCTAATCTCCTGGCTCTTGGCTAATCTCCTGGCTCTTGGCTAATCACCTGGCTCCTGGCTAATCACCGACCTCCCCGCAAGTGTCAGAGGAAGGGGATGGTGGCTCATCCCATTGCTCATAGGAGATCACCGATAAGAGCTGTAATGAAGTGGAAATAAATAAAAAAAATCCTAACAAGGTGGGTCAGTATAAGCCCCATCTCTCCTGAGCAGCCTTTCTCATCCATTACAGAGGGACTCCGGACGGCAGCTTCATGGGCTAAAGGTAGGTGAGACTCCAGCTCCAAAGCTAGACGTGGACCACACCTGGAGACCTCCCAGTGAAGTGTGTTCAACTCCACACTACCCCAGTTAGATGTCGGAAAGCTCTATTTACCTGTATTTATCTTCAACGGCACTGCTGCCTCTGTGTCCCTGCCACGGCCGGGTTGTCCCCAGGCACTCACACAGCTTTGCAGGCACCATCTCTGCACCAATGATGCTGGTCTGAATTGCTCCTGTCCCCAACACGTATCACCAGGGACAAGGGACCATGACAACACTGCGGGTGGCAACTTACAGGGGATTTTTAGTGGCTTCTCGCATCTTAAATCATTTTATGATCACACACAACTGCTGGGAATGAGGAGCTGCCTGGGGTGTTCTGGTTTTCCTTGTCAACTCGGTTTATGATTCATATATGTTGGGAGGGTGCTTCAAGGCCGAATGGGATGGGAGCCAAAGAAAACCCGTATCAGAGTGCTGCATAAAGAGAATAATTCAAGTGCATGAAAAGAAGAATTCGACTGATAATTCAAGTGCTCAAAAGGACATGAAATTCTGTAACGAAAATCACTGGCGTAACACAGCCAGATCTCAGAAGAAGTGATTTTGTAACAGGTAGAAGAGGGAGTAAAATCTGAAAGACTGTGTTTTGAAAGAATTTGCATTTAAAAAATAGCAGCAGGCAGAAGTGGGCTTCTCTCATGCCCATGCTCTTACCCAGAGCTGGGGACGGACAAAAATCGAGCTTGGTGCAATGGTATCGCATAGGTTTGGTGTGATGGGAAGATTCCCAGCAAGGAGGACCTCACAGGGGAGATACACTGACTGCTGGTGGAGTGATGGGCCAGGGAGGAATGGGACTCAGCAAAACCACTGGACAACGACCAAAAAGATACCTTCAGTTTCCTTCTGATAATTTTGCCCACTGGAGGGGAAATTAGGTTGGTGGGTTTTTGGTTGACATCCGGCTGAACATGAGCCAGCAGTGTGCCCAGGCGGCCAAGAAAGCCAATGGCATCCTGGCTTGTATCAGGAATAGTGTGGCCAGCAGGACTAGGGAAGTGATCGTCCCCTGTACTTGGCACTGGTGAGGCCCCACCTCGAATACTGTGTTCAGTGTTGGGCCCCCCACTACAAGAGAGACATTGAGGGGCTGGAGCGTGTCCAGAGAAGGGCAACGGAGCTGGGGAAGGGTCTGGAGCACAAGGCTGATGGGGAGCGGCTGAGGGACCTGGGGTTGTTCAGCCTGGAGAAAAGGAGGCTGAGGGGAGACCTCATCGCTCTCTACAGCTACCTGAAAGGAGGGTGTAGAGAGGTGGGGTCGGTCTCTTCTCCCAGGTAACAAGTGATAGGACAAGAGGCAATGGCCTCAAGTTGTGCCAGGGGAGGTTTAGACTGGATATTAGGAAATTTTTCTTCACTGCAAGGGTTATCAAGCATTGGAACAGGCTGCCCAGGGAAGTGGTGGAGTCGCCATCCCTGGAGGTATTTAAAGGACGTTTGGATGAGGTGCTTAGGGACATGGTGTAGTGGTGGTCTTGGTAGTGTTAGGTTTAGGGTTGGACTCGATGATCTTAAAGGTCTTTTCCAACCTATACGATTCTGTGATTCTGTGATTCTGTGAAGCTCTAGGAGTACATATGAATGACGGAGAGGCTTTAGAGAAAAAAAGAGAGTTAGCTACGATTAGAAGAGAGGAGCAGTGATCTGGAGAAAGCTTCTAGCTCATGTGCTGGGGCACTAAGTCCCATAGGGTCTACGTGTGGTGGGGCTTCACCAAGGGACTCGACAAGGAGCCATGACCAGCTTCTCCTGGCAGGGCAAAGAAGGACAGCTACGCAGTGTCCCGGCTTCCCCTACATGCCACTGCATTGCCCCTTGCATGCTTCCCTTCAGGTCCTCCATGTTAGGCTTTCTCAGCCCTGATCCTGGAGCGTGGCCAGGTCTCCATGTGCAACCTGCTCCACTCATGAAGTCCTGTGGGCACGCACCACTGTGCTGACTTGCAAAGCTTGGTGACTTGCAAAGTCTACAGCTTGGTGAGTCAGGGTTTATGGGTTCCTCCTCATACTCAGAGATGGACATTGATCAACTGAGTTGCAAGGGCTGCTGATAAAGGGATTACAGAGGACGACCTATTGCAGGATTAAAGGAACTTAATGTTCCCAGACTAAACGCAAGCCACAGGAGATCGGATAAATGACTATAAATACCCGAGAAGGAAAAAGCCAAGGAGAATGTAGTGGGAGCTATATTGTGGGCCACATGTGTGCGAGTGCCCGAGTATGTTAGGAAATAAGGAGAAATGGTGAGAAACTTACAAAAAATGGAGAAAAAGGAGGTTTAAAAGCCATGGAGGCGAGAATTAGGCAATAAGGGTAAATT
This sequence comes from Mycteria americana, assembly GCF_035582795.1. Lineage (NCBI taxonomy): Eukaryota > Metazoa > Chordata > Aves > Ciconiiformes > Ciconiidae > Mycteria > Mycteria americana. The sequence continues at coordinate 220,196,007 of NC_134365.1, read as the reverse complement.
AAACAGCAGCAAAATTTCTCAGGAGGTGTTAAAGTGGGACTTGTAGGGATTACTAGGGATCAGCGCTGGGTGGTCCCAGAGGTCCCTGCTATGACTGCAGTCACAGCTCAGTGGTGATCTCTCTCTGATGCTCCCAAGGAGAGCATCCACCCTGGCCTTCCCACAACTGAACCCAAGTCAGCAAAGAGAACAAGAGAAGGAAAATGTAAAAGTGACCAGAGAAACATGCGTCTGCAGGAGAAATTAGATGGTGGGTAGGTCCTGCCATGGAGAGGTTCATCTAAGGGCCAGTGAAGTTTTCTCCACCATTATCGTTGCTCTCAAATAGCAAATCATCACCCATGTACAGACAAGGAGACGTTGAATGACTTGCTGAAAGTTACACAGAGAAGCCAGGGAATAAATCTGTATCTTCTCATTTCCCAGAAGAAATCCTTCCCATCCCATATAATCACTTCCCCCAGAGCAGGGAAGATGGGGATTGTGATACTACAAGGACAGACATGATGGAAGGTCATACCCATAGCATGGCTCCTTTCTGGAAGAAGGACACTGCAAGGTGTGGTGGTCCCCCACAGACGCGGCAGGATGACTCTTCACCTCTCCATTTCCAATCCAGACCTGTTGTGAAGTCACTCTAAAGCTAAAGTCCTTCTTCCTATTTTGACCTGATGGGTTTCATAACAGCCTAGCTCCATCATGAGGTGGTTTTTGGTTTTGGTTATATTTCCTTCCAGTCCTCAAAGATGATCTCATGGCTATTAAGAGTTGTGAAGGGTGTTCCAACAGTAGCAAGACCCTTTAGTAAGGATGGAGTTGATCACGATGAGACCAGGACCTACCTGCAAAGCAGTGCCAGAGCTGATGGATGCACCTTTTTTGACAATCATCCACATCTGCAGTTCGCCTGCCAGAATGTAGGCAGTGGCAAGAATGTAGACAGTGGCAAGAAGAGAGAGCAAGAGGAAAGGAGGAGAGCAGGACAATGTGACTGGCAAAGAGCAAGGTGAGACTTTTCTGCAAAGAAATGAGTGTCTGTCTGAGGCTTGGGTGTAGTCTGAGGTCCTAAGCTGGACCAAAATAGGCCCTTCAAATTCCTGCTCCTCAACCCCTCCTGCTAGGTTAAAGTCTTCCTTGGAGAGATCCCAACACTTGCAGAGAGCAATTTGCCTCTTGTGGCGTTAGACAGCTAAAATAAGTTAGATAAATTCACTGACAAGGTTTGTGTTCCCTGCTGTGACTCTGCAGGCATCCTGGGCTGCATAGCTTGGACTTCAGCATCCAACATTTAGATGCTGAAAGCCAGGTGAGATCATAGAGTGAGTTTGGATGGAAAGGGTCTCCAGCATCTCTGCTCCAACCCCCTGGTCAAAGCAAGGCTGACAAGATCAGGTTGCTCATGGTCACGTCCAGGTGAGGTTTGGCTGTCTCCAAGGATGGAGATTTGCCCCTGCCCTCAGGCTCCTGTTCCAGTGTTTGACCACCCTCACAGGGAAAAACATGCTTCCTTGTATCTTACAAGAATTCCTTTTGTCCTAGCTTGGGCTGTCATCTCTTGTCCCATCGCTGGGCACCTCTGAGGAGAGCCCATCTCTGTCTTCTCTCCACCATCCCAGCCAGGAGCTGCAGACAGCTGTATAAACCCTCTTTGCCATCACTCCCACTGCACACACCCAGCTCTCAGCCTCTCCTTGAACAGCCCAAGCTCCAGCCCTGACCAGCTTGGTGGCCCCACTGGGCTCACTCCCATCTGTCATGTTCTGCCTGGTACTGAGGAGCCAAAGCTGGATCCAGTGCCCAGAGAGGGGGAGGAATCACTGCCCTGGCCATACTGTGGGCATTAGTAAGGCGTGGGTGAAAACATGCTGTGTCCCAAGCCTGGGAGGACCACAAAGTTGTCAAGGACAAGAAATATATTGACCATGGTTGCTTTCTTCATCATTTCCAAAGGGGTGGGGGATAGAGGGGCCCTGAACGCTTTCCAGGGGTGTGGAAGGAGCAGCTGGGGGCTGGATGGGGTCTGTAAAGCCTGAACGGCTTCAGGATATCTGGCAGGACTCAGTTTTACCTCTTGATTCAACCATCTGTTGGTAACCAAGCCCGCCGCGTGCATAAGGCTGACCTGGGTATCAGAACGGAGGCTGTAGAGATCGGGGCTCAGTGTTTGGGCACGTCTCCTACTGCTTTGCTAGTTTAGTACTTCAGAGACACAGCTCTGCTGTTCCCTAAAACAAGCCACAGGTTTTATTTCATCTACACACAGCAAGGAGATGCATCTCTCTCGGCGCCTCCTGACTGGAAATCTCTGATCCCTCTCTAATTTAAGCAGAAGATTTCAAAGCCCTCCATAAGTAGGTATTTTTCTCTCCTGATTTAAGGAAGTAGACAGACAAAAAAGCAAATTACTTATCCACACCAGAGCAGGACATAAATATTTATTACCCAGCTGAGCCTTGGTCAGCTCTTCCAAGGAGCCGACTTGTTCATAATAAATCCAGAACACGGGGCTTTCCTTGTCATAATAAGCCACAAGCAAAGAGCTGGGGCTTTTTGCAATACAACTGCTTGGAGAACCAGTGATACAACTGCTCCAGGGCTTAGCTTGAAACTTCTGGGAGCAGAAAACGCTTCCCACATGTCTGGGTGTTCCCAGGGCTCAGGTGTGACCCTTTGCACTAGCAAAACCCAAAAGAGCTTGCCGTCATGGCGAGGACAAGACTGCAGGATGGAAACCACCTCCCTAAAACGCCGACTGTGGACCAGCGATTTCCCTGCGAGGACTTTCCCCTCCTTGGTTCCCCCATGCACCTCCCCAACCATGCCAGGGGTTGCACAGCCCAGGAAAACCGGGAGCCCTGGACCTGCAGATCTCCACACAGCATTTTGGAAATTGCTGGTGGTTTCTCACCAGGAAACATCTTGTCTCCAGGCAACAGAGCCGAAAGAGTTAAAAGCCTCCTTTGCTTTCTCAAAGCAGGCAGGGTCCTGGCATTTGCAGCAGAAGACAAAGGGTGGGGAGAGATGCAAGCGAGATCTAAGCCAGTTTCAGCTCAATTAAAGCAACCGGTGTCTTCAGGAAAAGAGTCCCTGGGGTGTCACCAGGGCTGTGTTGTTTCTAGTGACTCTGGGAAATGGAGTCTAACAGATCTAAATTCCTCATAGCCCAGTCTCTTGCTAGGGCCTGACAAAGAGGAGGGATTATTTTTCAGCTAACACCTCTGATTTGCTTTTGCCAAGGGTCGTTTTTAGTTTTGTTCCGTTATTCTTGGCCGCAGTGAGCTTGGGGATTTGAAATGCCCCTTAAACAAGCAAGCGACGCCTTTGTATGCACCTTGGTAGCAGTGGATCGGCTTATTGTTTAATTCAGTCTGTTAGCGGTCTTATTCTGTATCCTGGTTACAACGAGACCCTTGGTTTTCTCAGGCCTCTCACAAGATGATTTCTTTGTTTACCTGAGCAGCTTGTCAGTTCCCTGAGGATTTTTTCCCCAAATTTCTGTTGTTTTTTTTTTTTCCATTTAGGAAATTGCAGCTCTTTGCATGTGACTAGGCGGAGGTTCAGACCGTGCACCTGCTTGGAGGTAGAAACGCAAAAGGGAGGTAGCATTTCCTTTCTTATACAGCCACATAAGCACGTGCGAGGATGCACGCGGACACTTGTCTGCCCCATCCATCCGTCCGTGCCCCGGCAGAGGCATGAGGTTGCTCGTGCTCGGCAGTGGAACACCCTTGCGTTGTTTGCCCACCTCCTTGGCTGAGACTGAAACCCATCCACGCCGTATCCCTTGCAAATACAAGTGACCTGCCCACGCTTGTCCCTTCTGCTTGTCCCTTCCTGCCGTGCACAGGGCGATAAACCCTGTGTGGTCACGCCTGGCTCACACGCACAAATGCCTCATCCTCTTTGCGAACATCCAAATATTGCAAAATTTGAAAGAGACAGGCACTCGAAAGCAGGACTGGGTCCTGAAGGAAGTTTACTTCCCGGATTTGGGTGGTAAAAGCATGAAATCCTCACCGTGTAACCACGTGGTGAGTCACATTGGTATAAAGTCGGTGACACCTCCCAGCAGCGTCCCTCTGCTCCCCATACGGGAGGGTGGCTGCGGGCAGCCACCTCCGCCACTGTACATTGCACAATGCCCTATACTGTAAGACTGGGTAAATATTGACGGGCGACTTTGCACTTTGCATTCGCCACTTGCGGAGCTTCCTTCTCCTTTTGAGACGTGCACGCAGAGCCCAAGATGAAGGTTGAGTTTGCTCCGCTCTCCGTGCCACTACAGAGAAGGCTTCAGACGGCATCGGTGGTTCAATGGGTCTTCAGCTTCCTAGGTCTAGGTAAGAGACATCTCCTTTTCCTTCCCTGAGAAGCCAGAGCAGCTTTTGCCCCAACCCCTTCTCTCCTCGACCCCAAGGAAGACCTGGGACCGAAGGAAAGTGGCATTAAAGGCATCTTTTGGGAGCCTGCAGCGAATCCCAGGCCACGTTAGGACAAGTGATTAGCAGCAGATGTTGCACTCGCATGTCTGTTTGTCTCGCTGTATTGAAGAGCAGTGTGGGAGGCTCTGCCTCACTAAAGCAGTTCTTTTTTTTTTCCTTTTTTTTTTTTTTTTTTTGGTTTCTTCTCGCCGCCCAATCTGAGCACGGTGGCATTAGGGAAGGTATGGCTGCGTGCCTGTGCGTGGAAACATCTATGGGTCTTACACAGCAGCTAAACCCGTGTGGGGTTTCAGCTTCTCCTGCTCTTTAGGTTTAGTGTTTTCCTGGTCTAAGGTGCTGCCCTGCCTAGTGTTAGTAATGAGAAATGGTATTCCCATGCCTGAGGGATGGTACAATGGGAAGAGCGTGAGGGACTCTGCTTTGCCACCCTGGGAACAGACCCTTCACTTTATACAGATGCCCCTGCATGACACAAAAGGGCATTTTTCCAGGAAAACCCAAGCAGGTTGGGGAAGAGACAGATTAACAAACTGGGACCCGGACAAACTCACTGCTGTGTGGAAGGCATCAGGTGCTCTGCAGTTTTGGATAGGATGCACTAAGAAATAAGGAGATGGGAGACTCGGAGCCAGGTTATCACAGAGTGCGAACTGCCTGGGGCGATTTACAGCCCATCAGGAGCCAAGCTGGAAAGAGACATCCTAGAGTTTGCCTTGCCATTGTCATGCCAATTCTTAATCTCAGATGGGATCTGTGTAAAGCTTCTGCTTTATAGTGGCAGGATAGTTGTTGACTAGTCCCAATACACAGAGGCAGCAGATCTTTGTGTATATATGGGTCCCTGCACGCAAGGATCTCCAAAACAATACCTGGAAAGAAAGCACAGGCTATGCTTCAGAGCCTCATGAAGTTTCTGAGATGGCTCCATCCAAACTCTGCTACAGACCTGGGGCTGAATGGCCACCTCTGCACCAGTATTTGATGGACTAGAGCACTGGGCCATACTGGTCCAGACGGTGCAGCTGTTTGCATGCTTCTTGGCATAGGTTTAGCCCATGCCAAGTAACGCTCTTCCAAACTACATGTTGGCACAGTTTGGGCAATGGCAGAGGCCAGGGACTGTTGCTGGTAGCCAGGATGGGTGAGGCTGCCCTTTATTGCAAGAGAAGAGAATCAGCAACGTGGACACGATTGGGCAACGCTCTTCATCCCCTGGGTCAGCAAATGCGCTCTACTGAGTTGCTTTGGAGACGTGTGACCAGTGTGGCCCCTTGGGTTGCTCTGGGACAAGCTGGAGGACATCCCTCTCCAGATGGAGGGAAAATCCTGGTGTGGCAGCGGTGGCATGGCCAGCTGAGCTGCCACAAGGCACGGTTATGGCATGGCAGAGCGCAGGGCACATGGTGCCATCCTGTACTTGCGTTGTAAACCCTGGGGCTCTTCTAGTGCAGAAGAGATCCCAGCTGTGATCAACCTTCCCCTGCGCACTGGAGACCACCTTGCAGGAGGACACATGGGTGTTGTTAACAGCATAGGGGAGGGAAGATCTGGCAAAAGCCATGCAGCCTTGGACCCAACCGGCCAGACTGGGACATTTTGGGGTGCTCTGTAGCTCCCTCTCTGCCCCTGTGGCCGGATTTCCTTCCATGGTGCCTGGATGGGATGGGACGTAGTAGAGATGTGGCTGCCATGTTAACAAGGGATACGACAACACATCCCCATTCCCAGCACGGATGCAGCTGGGGCTTACAGAGCTTTAACAGTGTTTTCCAGCAAAACAACTTGTACTTTAGGTTTTTCCCTTCCTGGTATTGGGAGCAAGCTGGCACTTGACTTTTCAGTGATGGAAGTGACTTGTGGAGCCAGCAGAAAGCCAGAAAATGGACTGTGGAATCCTCCACAGTCGGAGGGTAACGTGGAGCTACTCGAAATGCAGGCTCTGCCTCCTGCAGGGAAATGGAGCTTGCCCTGAATGAGGATGAGACCCCAACCCACACCTCCTCCATGCCTGGCCTTCCAGAGATTACTGTCTTTCCCTGGAACAGTTTTTCTTTGATTTTGTTTTTTTTTTTTTGTGATACAAGCTGAAATGAAAAGCAGTTAAGAAATGCTATAAGAAAGGCATTAGAAAGGTGATAACCAAACCTTGTGGAGCGATTCCAGCTGGTTTGATTCATTTTACGAAGTTTCTTTCATCCTGGAGCTTTCCACCCAAAAGCTCTCAGTTTAACAACTGCGAAAGCTTGATGCTAAGGGATACCCTTACTTTCATCCCACGAGCTGCCGAACACCCCGTGCCACACTCAGTTATAACCCTCAGGCACAGAGATCAGACCTTCCGTGGGCAGGATTTGGCCACCAGCTGCTCCTTTCTCTCTGAGACAGGCTTGTGCTGCTGCTGCCAGAAAAGGGCTTCCGAAAACGCACGGTCAGCTGCTGCCAGACATTTGCACAGCCCTTTAGCTGGAGATCCCAGCAGCCGCCGCTCTGCAGCACTGGTCGCAGGCAGCCGTTGCTATGGTTGTGCAAATGCATCCCCCAAGAAGCCAAGCACCGGGCGAGGAGCTCATTCATTCTCTGCGGGGTGCTGGATGAGTGTGGCAGCTTGACCCCGGTGCTGGCAGGGAGCTCTGCTGCAGCGTCTCTTGCAACAGGCAGGCATTGTCCGTGCCGCTGCCGGTTTTCTTGAGGATGCTGCCGGCAAGGGCGCTGAGATGAAAGGTGCCGTTTGCTTCAGATGCTGACAGCTGCTGGAAGGAGAGTGCACGGCGCAAGGATGGGATGCGGGGCATGGAGTGGGGACCCCGTTGCCTCCCCACTGCAGGATCCCAGTACTGACCGGTGCCCCCTCCTAATACAGTGGAGCCAGGCTTCTGCAAGGCACCGAAATCAGCGGGCTGCTGCACCGCTTCCCGCTGCCTCTCTGATTCCCCGTCCCCGTGGACTTGGGCATGGGCATCCATCCAGACACAGCATGCAGAAGCATTAGTGTAGGGCTGAAGCCATGCAAACAAACCCAGCGCAGGGGCAGGAGACCTGTGCACGCTGCTTCTGCAGATCCAGTCTATGACACCCAGCCTTTGGACCCTTTCAGTGGGGAGGGTTGGCTCAAAGGGCACGCGGTGCCAGCGTGAGTCAGGCCCCCTTGACAGCTGACTGTAGTCCACAGCCTGGGACAGCCTGGCTAGGCTGCCGGGCTTGGCTCTGCCGAGGGGTACAGCATCTGTGCAGGCTGTCACCGTCAGGGACTCTAGGCTGGCACTGGGGACCTCAGCAATGTGCATCTTGCAAAGCCTCCTGACAACTGCAATATGAGTCTGACTCACTCTGGGGCTGCTGCGATGCCAAAAGTCGCTTTCCAAAGGTTGCCGATTTTCCCATTTCAGGTTGAATGAGCAAATGCTGGGTTAGCAACACTGCTGGGCACAGCAGCACTTTGATGGGACATGGTCTCTGTTTTGACTTGGCCAGAAAAGTCATCCATGTGCTACTAGCCTGTGGCACGCTTGGGGCCTGTGGCATATACGTGTGCTGTCTGTGATATGCCCGTGTTTTTGGGCAGCTCACAACAAAACTACTTAACACAAGATACCCACCACCAAACACTTCATTTTTGCTCTGAGCTTCTTTGAGGGAGCCCAGCCCAGGAAACCACTTGGCCTGTGAGGGGATCCAAGAAAGCCATCACATCCATATGGATGTGTCTTCTCTTTGCTGACTCCTGTACGGCCATGGAGATGGGAGGTGCTCGGTCCTGGATCATGAAGAGCTGCTTCAGAAGCACCCCTGGTCCTTCAGAAGCACCCTGCACCCAGGCTGGGTGCAGACCTTGGTGGCCCTGCAGTCCAGGAACGTCCAGAGCCACACCTCACCACAGACAAACCTCCCTGCATCTGGCCTGAACAGAAAGTGTAAGATTTCGGGTCTGTATGGAGCTTTCCTTCTTGTCAAGGGCGCTTTGGGTTTTGTTTTAGTTTGAAGGGGTCTCTCTTCACTTTCCATGGCAGAGTAGACAGTCCAGCAGCCCAGCCTAGGATTCTCTGGCCATTTTCAGGCAACTGAACTGATGTGATTGCAACGACATGCACGATGCCCTTAGACCTCCTCTTGCAGCCCATGGTGATGTCTGCCTTGAAAGGGCTCTGTGGAAGGGCTTAAGCCGTTTTATAGCAATTTAGCATGTGCAGTTGGGCTACCTGGCAAGAGCCCAGACCTGCAGAGGGAGGAGATGAGGATCAGGTCTGTTTGCAACCGCATCCCCAAACCTGTCTGTTCCTCCTGAGTGCAACCATGTCTTGAGACATTGCAGCCTGAGGCTGGGAATCAAGAGAGTTACGAGGGCAGAAGGGTGGAAGGTAGATATTGTAGTGATGCTACGGCTGAATACTGAAGGTAATTCTCCCCTTCTTTCCCTTAAAGAATACTGTAAAGGCAGGGAGGCAGAGCCATGTTATAATTACATTTCATTGCCATTTGGGTGCCTGACGCTCCTGCAGTCCCCATCCTCACCAGAGAGCTTGCTTCCATGGAGAGCTTGACCAAGGTGAGAGTTGGAACTAGATGGTCTTTAAGGTCCCTTCCAACACAAACCATTCTATGATTCTAAGCTGGAGAGCTTGTCTGGCTCTGCAGAGCCCTGGCAGCTGACGGGGTTCAAAGATGGGTTTCTAATGAACCGGGGACTTGCAGGTTTCCTCCCATCCCCATCATGACACAGACTGCCATCTCTTCCAGCGGCATTTCCGAGACCTGACAGCCCTTTGCGGGTTGCTTTGTGGGTACAGCGGATTGTACATAGGCTGGAGTTTGGCCCCAGGAGGGAGATATCTGCTGAGGTTCCCTGGCCAAGAGCCTAATGCCATGTTTGTGATATCCTTTAAAGTGTTTGCCTGGCAGGTAGCCCAGAAAATGACAGTTGTTTGTAGGAAAGCAGATGCTGAGGGAAATATGGCTCTCATAGGGGCAGCTCTGAAGTGGTCCCCAGTCCAGAGAGGGACAGGCAAGAAACCCTCGTGATTCCTCATTTTCTTCTTGGGATTCTCCTCAAGGGAAGAAAGCAATGATTATGGGGAACAGCCTCACAACAAGCAAATATTCCTGTTTGCCACCCATCCCTTCTGCCCTGTCCTGCAGAAAAGAAGCAGAAAGGGCAAGGAGGTGGCTTTAGGTTGTCCTTGCTGCTCTGCCTCTGGGAGGTGACCTGTGGAGGCAGGAGAGTGTGTGTTCCTCTCCAGCATGGATTCAGGAAAGACGTGGGATTTGCAGGAATAGAAATAGATCTTGGCTCCTGGTGCACAGTCCTTCCCTCTAGCCCTTAGCTCAAATGGATGCAGGATTTGGCCCTTTTTTGTGTGGGATGTTATTTTTCAGCAGCTTGGAGAACAAGGAGACTCTAAGATGTGAAGAGTCACCTGTGTAACCTAAAAGAGGCCGGGTCGATGCCGGTGAAGGGACCCTGGAGCCAGGCTGAAGAGCATGAAGTCCTGGGCAGTGGGGCTGGTGGTGGACCCAGCCTGGGGATCTGACATGGCTTTCAGGAAGCAGCAATACAGCTCTGTGGCAAATATCTTGCCACTGGTGGTCCAGAAAGTCTTGGTGTCTAACCGATGAGATCGCACTGCCTCTGCTATGTTTTCACTGAAGAGTTTGAGGACATGACACACAGATGTCTGCGAGAAAGTTGGAAGGGGAGTGTCCTTGATCCAAGCAGCTATGGTGACTCCCCCTCACACACCAGGCAGCGGTACAGAGTGCCCCCTTCTCGCCAAAATACAGCCCATAAATAATCATGTGTCTGCCTAAGGCTGGGATTGGTTTGGATGCAGACAGTAGGATTTAACTACATTTTCTGGAACTTTCCTGTCTCTGTGGTCCCATCCACAGCAACTTTCAGACTTGAGGGTCCAGTCTGGGACAGGAATGGGCTCCTTTCCCACAGCAACCAGGACACCGTAAGATTTTACAAGCACACACACACACAAAAAAAAAATCTTAAGATTGAGTGAAGGTCACTGTGTGCAAATTCTGCCCTGAGAAAAAGAAAAGTTGAATTGCAAATGAATCGAGGGAGAAATTAATAATTATATAATTGCAAGATAAAGCCTCACTTGGGTGATAAGGGTTTGGACCAGAACAACTCCTTCATTTTGCAGAATGCACTTTGAGCTTTGCACGGCATGATAAAAACAGAATTAAACATTGCACAGTTCTGCAGCAGACCTGATGACCTGGCTCCCAGGTGCAGTAAAATTGCAACCTATGCGTTGTTCCTCAAGCAGTGTTTATGTGTCACGTAGACGCTGGAGCTTCGTTTCATGCTGGATGCTATTTTCCTCAAGAGTTATAAAGACTGTGTCTGTGCCATTTGAAAGGAGCGGTGCCAGGTACGAGCAGTGGCTCATTCTGACCTGGAGGACGCATTGCAGGTTAGACCTGTTGCTCTGCAGAGAGCTGCAGTGTTTCCCCATGCACTGTATTAGTGCCTACCCAGGCGCCTGCCACAGTGTCTCTACCTATGTGAGGACATAAGATCCCATTCTCTACCTATATGAGGACATAAGATCCCATTTCAGCTGTAAGGAGATTTAGGAACCTGCTAGATTATAGCTTTTTTTTTTTTTTTCCCCCGTAGGAATTACCAGCACCATCATGCCAGTGTTTTAAAACGGAGCAGGGATTTGTTTTTACATGCAAAGCTCTGGGATCAGGCTGACTTATCACAAAAAAAAAAAAGACTACAAACCAGACCTACTTATTTATCCTTAAGTAAAAGCAAAAAGGAGGTACAAGGAGGTCTTAAATGAGAGCATTGTATACGCCTTCTCTGATAGGCCTTAGCTGAGATGAGCTGGAGAGGGCAGGTGCCACGTGACTCCCAAAGATGAAAATCCAGGTCTCAGAGGATGAGGGCATGGATGCATCTATCTCACAGCTGAAGCTGAAGCTGAAGCTGAAGCTGAAGCTGAACAGGGCATCTCCATCCTCACGTCCTTCAGCCCTGGGTGCTGGATCTGTGATGAAGACCCAGAGAAGAACAAAATATATAACCCACTACACATGATGTAACCCATGAGCTGGGGAAGGGAAAGGGCTTGGATGAATGGGGGTTTTTTTTAGCTCAGTCTCCACCTTCCCAGACAACACCAAGGCTTCCAGAGGGACAGATGGAGAGGACACAGCTCTTCCCGGGCACTTTTTAGGGCACCTGCTTTACCACGTGGCAGGTTGGTGGCCATCAGTGCTTCCCAGTCTCTGCAGACAGACAGTGTTGGGCTTGGGTGGGATTTGATGTACCAAGTGATGGTTGTTTGCACACAGACATTTCTTCTCTTGTTCCTGTGCCAAAACATAAGGCATGAGGGAGGTAGAGGGCAAAGCTGAGTACTGACTGGAAGCAGCTCAGAAAAGTCTTTAATGACTTGGGAAAGTCCCAAGTCATTAATGTCTTAGGGAATGAAATGGACCATTCGTATAAAATCTGTGATGACACCGAGTTGAAAGGACTGAAAATCCTCTAGAGGCTAAGATTAAAGTTGAGAGTGAACCCAAGAAGTGGAGGAAAAGGTCCAAAATCAATGAGAAAAAACTCAATAAAGAGTAAAATCTTATATATGGAAAGATAAAAAATTAAAAATCCAAGACACAATTAAAATGGGGAATCGATAGCTCAGGACAAAGCTATTGGGGACTGTACAGACAGGGCATAGTGCCCTGCTTTGCTGCTGTTGCAAAATGCCAGGTGTCATCAGGGGGTATTAACAGGAGTTTTGGGGTAAAACATGGGCATTATTGTTGCAGAGGTCAGACTGACTCCAGAGAAAACCCAGACAGCAAAGGGATAGAGATCTGATCCACAAGAACCCTCTGGATGCAGTGAGGTCCTTCAGTCGTGTGGGAAGAGGGGAACACGGTGGCCTTTGGAGAAGTAGGTGGTTGGTGCGAGGATGGTGCTTGGTTGGTCTCCAGGTTCCTGGGGCAGATAGGAAAGAAACCACCGCTTTGCATCAAAGGTGCCTTCACACTGATAAAATAATTCAGCAGCAAGCCCCGTGAAGGCTTGGGCTCCATCCCAGGTCCAAACAGACCGAGTCCCTTCAGGTGAATCATTCTTCTCCCAATGCCCACCTAACCCAACTGCCAACTCACTGTCTGGCTTTTCTCTCAGCACAGTGCTGCACAGCTGCCTTCATCGCCCTCTTCTTCACGCGTTTTTGGCTGGTCAGTGCCCTCTACACTGTATGGTGGTTCATAGACAGGGAAAAACCCTGCAAGGGCGGGAGGCGGATCCATGCCCTCCGGAACAGCGTCGTCTGGAGGTACATGAAGGACTATTTCCCCATCACGGTAAGTGCCACCGATCCCATCGGCTCTTAGGAGATGTAGAGACCAACTTTGTCCTTGGTATTTGGAGGTGGGTCTGGGGCCAGCAGCGATGGCATGGGGTGCTTGGAGGTCAGGATTGTCTTCCCAGCTCCCAGATTACTGCAAGACCCAGAAAAAATATAGACCAACATTTTCACAACCTCATCCTTTAATCATCTGCCTTTTACACACCCATTTAATCTCGCTGCATTCCAGGGAAATCTCCCCTTTCCTGTTTTCCGTGTCTATATTGCAACACTCCTGCTCTTCAGGTTGCTCAGCATTTACCCAGTGGACACAGGGCCAAGTTTTGACCAAAATCCAAGAGGTCCTGGCACCCTGCAAGGTCAGCGTCCCATTCTTCTGGGGAAGAGGCTGGATGGGTAAAGCTGGGTGTGCACTGGGCAGTCTCACAAAGTTGCTGTTCCCCTCAGAGGGACTGCTGTGACATTCCAGATTTACTTTAATGCATGTGGCAGGCCTGCCCTTACTCTTTATCCCCTCGGCCAGCATGGACCAGCATGAAGTCCTGCCTCAGGGACATCACAAATTGGTACAAATCTGAGCAATGCAGCAGAAAAGTACGTGGGCCATGCAAGGGAGTGAGTTTCTAAGGCAGACCAAGCTATGGGAATTTGTAAGATAACTCCTTTAGTGAGATATTGCCTGTTGAGGGAACTCAGATGGGATGCAGACAGCTGTGCCTCGTGGTTAGAGACAGCCTGGCGTGAGGAGCTGGGTGCTGCAGTCCAGGTAAAATGAAGTGGGGAGCCCAAACAGCCAAAGGACTCATCAGCACAAAGGAGAAACAAGAGCCCAGTTCGAGAGTCCATCCTGCATAGAGTAGGGCCTGGGATAAGGATTAGGGGGAGCTGGAGCAAAGAGAGGACCAGAGATGTTGTGCCCAAGGTCACCCACCAGGTTTGCTGCTCAACCAGAAATAAGAGCCAGCTCTTTCAAACTCCAGCCCTGCACTTCAGCAGTAAAACATGAGGTTTCTCTCTTCAGTTTGTCACAGAGAAAAAAACCATGGATCCCCAATAAAACACACCCGAAATTTTCAAGGTCCTGGAGTGCAGACTGCAAGATTGGTGCGGAAGGAGATTAATTTAGGGCAGAAATCAGGGCTGGGCAAAAAATGAGACAATGAGATCTGTCTGGATCTCTCCTACCATTTCTGAGTGGATCTTACCCATACTTGTGTTATAACAACTCAGATGGGCACATCTGCCCTTAAAATGATGATGCCTAAAATGCATCTTCTCATGTCACATCATTCCCTTTGGCAGGCCACAACTCAGTACGATATTGACCCTAGTGCTACAGGTAAAACGGGGGCTTTGCCAAGCCACAACCTGGTTACACAGACAGTGTGTCCCAGCAAACGTTGCTCCTTTTCATCAGAGGGGAATCATCACTTGATATCAAGGCAAACTGCCTTGACTGCAACACCCTGGATATACTTAGATCTGCCTGTAAAGGCACCACCTCCAGGATACTCCAAAAGCAAACGTTGCACAAGGAAAATCAGACCTTTTTGATTTCCCTTCCCCTCATTTCAGTTTTCATCTCATCCCAATATGCTTCTTGGGTTGGTGAAGGTGAAGGACTGTGACTGTGTCCGGTTAGTGGCATACAGCACTGTGCAAGCTGGGATTGCCTCTCACCGGACCTGGGTGCAACTGGTAGAGGTAGATGTGCTGGGTTGAACTGGACCATCACCCTCCCTTTCCACTGCTGTGGACAATTCAAGTAAATCCACTTAATTTTGTGCTGGAAGCTGGCATACGCTAGCCAAACTTCCCATGTCTCAGCTGAGTGAACTGCATCTCCCTTAGCCTCTCCAGGACCATCCATGAGAGCAAGTCTACCTCGCCCGTGTCCTACTGTCATTGAGTTTCTTTGCACAAAGGCATGGCAGAGAGTGATGCTGAGGACGTGCCGTGAGTTATTTCATGGCTAATCTCAGAGCTTAACTTGTGATTTAAGGACTTCTGGATGAGCTTCAAAGCAAGGCCCCAAAAAGGTATATCATAGTCTTCTGGGGAGGAATGAAAGCACATCCCAGGAAAGCTCATGGTGAGTTTTACCGTAAGGGACAGGTAATATTTTATGGTGTTTAATAAGAAACACCAAAGGGGTTCCCAATAAATTATTCTCAAGGTTGCCTTAGAAAATGCTAGAATTGCCATGAGCTATGTATGTGGCTGTAATGCTTATATGCAATATATATTCTGTAAATTATTTGTGGCCATGAACTGCTGCTTGGCCAATGTTGTACCAACCTCTCTGCTACAACTCAGCTGCCAGCTCAGCCCAGAGACACCTCTTCTCCTCTCCCTTTGTAAGGCCATGTAAACCGTCTCCAGAACGCCACACTGCGTCGTCCGTCTGTCCTTCCTTCCCTGGGTGCCACTGCCAGGCAGGGAGGACCTGGCAGGAGGACCAGTAAGACCAGTAGAGGGAGCATGGCTACTGGGTTTGGCTGCAGCTCACTGGGTGAAGGCAGGGAGGGTTTGGTGGAGCCTTTCTCTTCGCTAGTCTGGGAGAAGTCAGAGGGGGCTCCGCAAAAGGACAGAGGAAAACAAAAATATAATAAAAAGGGTATTAGAACCAAGCAATCTCATAATATTATTTCCTTAAAACATGTTCTCAGTGTCCCACACTTTTTTGCTCAAGGACTTTCTAAGCCAGAATATAGGATTTAACAGCCCGTGCCGAATGCATCTGCTACCATTTGTCACTACAAGAGCACGGAAAAACACTTGGCATCCCCAACACCCCGCAGCAAGGAGCTCCCCAGGTGAACCACACCGTGTGAAGACTTCCCCGCTCCCTGCTCATTTCACTGGAAGCTCCCTGGTTAGCCCAAGCAAATCCTGTCCTACCTACCCATGCCTCTCCTGGTTTTATACTCTGTTATATCCCACATCTGCCAGCTTTTTTCCCACCTAAAAACCGCAAATGTGTTTGCTTCCTTGCACGGAAAGTATTTCATTTCATACCTCCAAGCGCGGGCTGATTTGTTCCTAGCAGCGTGGAAGTTAAGCGTCGTAAATATTGCTTTTGCCATCCTGTATGCTGCTCTCGCGAGGAGCTGAGCTGAGTTTTTGGTCTGAGCACACACAGCTGGATGCTCCCATGGACCCTCACTTGTGCAAAGCCCCAGTCAGAACAGGGGCACAGGGGGAGTGGGATCTGGGGAGACAGACAGGGTGGGCACCCAACACCCCAGGCTGTATTTGCGTGTAGATTGAGTTCGTTCAACCCTGGAGGATTAGTCATTCTGGGAAGATTCAATGTGGCTCCTAATCCGCCCAGATGCCGGCAGCAAACTTAGCATGCAAGTTTGCTGCCGGCAAGCATCAGTGTTTGGAGGCAGGAAGAGCTGCCTGCTATTTTATTTTAGGAAGTGACTTTAAATGCTGCATTTAAGGGATCCCTGGGCGTGTTTGCAGCCGAGGAAGCAAAGAGAGGTTGGGATGAGCATCTGTTTTCTGGGGATCTGGGCAGCGTGAATTTGCATTTTGCTGCAGCGAGCGTCTGGCAAGTGGGAGCATGCAGGCTCTGAGCTCTGCCTCCCCAGCGCATGCAAGGAGCACCCTCTGCCGATACCACCCTTGCACAAGTACCACTTTGCTGCTTGGGTTATTCCCCTTGGAGCTAACTGTATTTTAGTTAGGGGTTTGGGAGCTATAGGGTAGGCAGGACATGAATGAGTTTGGGTGGTTTTAAAAGGGGGCGATGAGAAAAAAAGCACTGAGAATCCAAGGGCGGGTCCAGTGCATTGCCCAGGGAAGTTATTTCTGCTTCATCCTCCCTGTATTTTAACCCTGTTCTAGTCTGTCTTTTTTATACGCCCTCATGACAGGCCTGCAATACATGGCTGAGCTCAGCTGGGTCTTAAAAGTGGGGAAAATATACCAAAAGGTGCAAAATGAATCTGTTTGGGGCAAGCTACAGTTGAACAGATATCCAGTGGTGCCTATTGTGGGCTGATGTTGCCTTCAGAGAGATTTTGGATACCTTGGACTGGTCTACCTATGCTGTGTTCAATAAGCAGTCAATAATGCGTCTGCTGCTGCCAGGTCTCTGCCCAAACCTTTATCTCCATTTGCGCAGGCCCTTCCCCATCATTTATCAGCGTGGCATCTTTATTATGAAGGATACACCCAGCATTACAGTAAAAACAAATTTCTCCATCACATGGCCAAGCAAATGCACATCTCCACTGCTTCTTCTGCCCTGCCCCATCCCCTCCTGCCAGCCTAAGGCTGCTGTCACCAACCTCCGTCATACAGCCAAGGTGCTTTGGTAACCTCAGCTGAGGAGCACCATGGAGGTGCAGAATGTGAGGACCGGGGTGAAATGGGGAAAGCACAAGCTTGACAAGAGCCATCTCTAGTGTAGTCCTCAAATAGAAGTCACCGTCTCTCTTGCTAGGTATAAGTTGAGGCTGGATGCTTGGCTTAGACAAGACGTTTCACCTTTAGATCACACAACCTGGGTTATGAGTTAAATCTAGCATCAGGAAACTAAAATTAAGGTCTTAGAGGGACAAATTTTGTCTTGAGGTGCTGTCATCATTCAGAGCAACCCCAGCAGGCACCATTTTACCAGCTTTACTCAGGGCAGCCTGAAAAGTGCCTGCTGTGTGGAGAAGGTCCTTGTGGTCTTCACTGCACTGTTTTCCCCTTGTAAAGAGCCACAGGATGTTTCTTACCAGCCTTGGGATTATCTAAGTGACAGTTGGACCTTACTATCTATAGCAACTGGCAGAGTCCCAGCCTCTGTCGTGCTTGGGGACTTGCTGGCATTATTGTTTTTTTGTTAGCATAACTAAAATGAGTTATTGGAGAATTAGTTGACCCCCCTAGGACCTGTGATTTGGGATGGCTCCATCCCATAGCTCATTCATCCTCATAATTGCATAAACCATGACGGGGGTTATTTGAGTGTGTTGCGGTTCTGGGGAAGTACAAGGCATGGCAGAGAGGGGACAGCCCAAGTTCACGTGAACCAAGCCCTGCCAGGAATGTTTTCTTTCTTTTCATAGAAGAGTGGTATTACTTGTAAGTGGGGATTTTGTGTCATGGCCCATGATATTAGATATAATTTCTGATTTCCAGCAGTCTTGGCTGTTCACTTTGCTTCCTTCTGTTGGCTGGAGGAGAGAGGAGGGATTGTTAGGGCAAAAGCAAGACGTGGCCAAATGGCCCAAAGCCACCTCTCTCTCCTTTCCTGAGGAACTTCTCTGTCCTATGTCTTGGCCCTCTCTTCTCTGCCCTCGGGTGACCTTAAGTAAGAGAGAGGCCATCACCAAGGTCAGGTCCACCAGATGACTGTGTTCCACCATCCGCACTGCCAAGAAACATGCTAAGCCACTGGATAAAGGAGGCCCTACAAGACCCCACAAAAGCAGCATCACACAAGAGCAAGGGAGGACTTGGGCATTTTGGAGCTGCCATCCTTACCCAGCTTTGGGAGTGAAGGTGATGAAGTCCTATCCTAACTCAATTTAAATCCACCTGGCTGGTCAGACTCCCTGATTCTTGCTGCAAACACAGCTCTGACCTGGTATTGTGGCACCTGGAGAAAACCCCAGTGCCCAAAGTCCTCTTTCTCCAGCTGTCCCTCTCAGACTCATGCCATTCCTGAGACCTGAAACCCATCTTCCTTGGCAGTTGCTGGCAGTACTCAAATATTTGCCCTTCCTTTGGTCTTCCATCCAGACACCCTTGGGTGGGCTACCCGCTTCTCTTCACCTTGGCACGATTTCTCCTTCTTTGGATCTGGTTGAGTTTCTGCATTTCTCTGCTGGGTTTCATCCCACAAAGAAACTGCCTGCATGTTTCATCCTGCAAGAGATGCTCTTTGGAGGTGCACGGATAGACAGCAAGGGACCTGAGGATTTGCTTTGGACAAAGTTGAAAGGAGGTCTATCCTACTTAAGAACAGATTAATGAACATAACATCCTTGGAAAGAGAGTTTGGGGCCAGAGAAGGATAGAAATACAATAGCAATTCAATTTGGGAGACTTCAAATGAAGAAGGCACAAGCTTGCTGACCAGCTTTCCTGACCACATTCTTCTCTGCTCTGCGAACGGCTGTGGGGGTAATGCCATGGTACTGTCTCCTATCCCACGTTCTTCCATCCTTAAGGATGCGATGTTATGGTGGGTCAGTGCTCTCCCTGACTATATGTCCCCTGGCATGGAAAGCACCGTGCGGTGCCCATACTCATCTCAACTTGACTTGATCTAATTCCTCACTTAATAACTTCGTAATCCCTTCAGCCGTGCAAACAATGCTGGCTGGGGGCCTGGGTATTGCTTCATCTCCAGGGTGTGCTGGAGCACCCAGCCCTCCAAGCCTTTGGACTGAGGGAGAATTTTACTTTCCTCAAGCATTAGTACACCAGCCTTACATGGGGAATTGCCCGTCCTCCCTCTTCCCATGGTTTGGGGCAGGACAGTCCAGTCCACAGAGGACAAACAGAAAACCCCAGCCACATCTCGGGGGGTGAATTAAAGCAGCCTTGTTAAACCAGCGCTGAACTCCTGTGCTGATACAGTCACTCAGAAGCCCTAATTCCAATTAGCTTAATTCCACTCCAAAATGAATTAAAAACAAAACAAAACAAAACAAAACAAAACAAATACCAAATGAAGGCCACTTTAATTCCAGCTAAGAGCATCTACTTGGGATGTTAATGCGGTTTAACTAATCCAGTTTTAAATTAATTTGGATTAATTTGCTTGAGATCCTGGCTGGTACGTGGGCTTTTATCAGAGCTCCTAAAAGTCTGCGTATGCATTTCCCTAACACGGCTGACAGTGCATGGAGCAGGTCTCACCACGTCTCTGTGGGAGCTGGGGGAACTGGGGCAGGGTTTCACCCATGTCTTGGACCCACATTTGAGTAGACAGAATAAAGGGGGGGGTTCTGCTACTGAGTAATCACTGTGAGCACTGAACAACTGTAGCTATTGGTATTTCTCCATGAAGGAGAAGCATAAAGTAAGTCTCATCCTTCAAAACACAAATTTAAGTTCATTTGTTGGGAAGGCCAAGGTCACCCCAGATCTGTGATCTGGAAGGACTCATAACACCTTTGACAAGGGGTCATTACCACTGTCAGCAGCCAAGAAACAAGCCGGCATCTCGACCATGCTGAGGGGAATCTTGCAAACCCATGGCTCAGTTTGGAGAGCACAACCCTGAGCTGATAACAGCTGCTTGCCTTCGGACCCCAGGTCATACGCAGTAATTTGGCATCCCTCAGACGCCTCCGAGATGAGAAACTGGTCTTACCAAGAAAACTTCGAGTCAAGCACTTGTCTCACTTAGATGTTTACACACAGACCAGCTTGGCTGGACCCTTAAGTCCTTTGACAATTATTAAAGGTTCAACTGACCCAGAAAGACCAGAGCAGCAGATGCCATCCGGTGGGTGTGGAAATGACAACCCGGCCAAGCCAGGAGGGAGGAGAGTCCCACCCCTGTGTCCCCCAACCCCAGCCCCACTAAGCACTTTGGGGCTGGAGTGCAGGAGAGGGCCGGGCTGTGTTGTGTCAGGTATTAACTTTCCTGGCAGTCTGGGAACAGAGATTGACCTCTGGCAGGAGGAGAGGGAAGAAGCGAATAAACAGTGGAAACAATCCAGATGGGAGGATCGAGTTTCTGTCTTAAAGAGTTTCCAGAAGGAGAAGGGTGGTTTAGAATCCAGGGGCCTGACCTATGGCGTAAGAGACTTTATCCAAATCTCCTCTGCTACAGATTTCCTTCTCCATCTTGTACAAGCTCTTTGGTTTCTCTGTAAGTTCTGGCCAAATCATCCAAATGTGAGCAGACACGGTGACAAAACGGGGACCTTCTCTCCCCTCCTTTGCTTATGCCCTGGAAGGACCCCAGTTTACAGAGCTCAAAGAGGCAAATAATTCAACTAAGTCACTAAGATGTGGTCAGTGCTACTGCAGGGGACAGCTCTTGCAGAAACATTAACCAGATCCACCAACTCTTGAGTGACCAGACACCTACCCTCTAGCTGCCCATGGCTTAGAGCAGGGATTAAAAAATCACAGAATCACAGACTGGTTGAGGTGGGAAGGGACCTCTGGAGGTCATCTGGTCCAAGTCCCTGTGCTCAAGCAGGGCCACCCAGAGCTGGTTGCCCAGGGCTGTACCTAGATGGTTTTTGAATATCTCCAAGGATGGTTACTCCACAACCTCTCTGGACAACCTGTGCCAGTTCTTGGTCACCCTCACAGTGAAAAGGTCTTTCCTGATGGTCAGATGGCACCTCCTGTGTCTCAGTTTTTGCCCATTGCCTCTGGTCCTGACACTGGGCACCATGGAAAAGAGCCTGGCTCCATCCTCTTTGCACGCTCCCTTTGGGTACTTCTATACATTGATGAAATCCCCCCCGAGCCTTCTCTTCTCCTGGCTGAACTGTCCCAGCTCTCTCAGCCTCTCCTCATAGCAGAGGTGCTCCAGTCCCTTCATCATCTTTGTGGCCCTTTGCTGGACTCTCTCCAGTATGTCCATGTCTCTTTTGTACCGAGGAGCCCAAAACTGGACACAGAACTACTGGTGTGGCCTCACCAGTGCTGAGTAGAGGGGAATGATGACCTCCCTCCACCCGCTGGCAATATATCTAATGCAGCCCAGGATACCATTTGCCTTCTTTGCTGTGAGGTCCCATTGCTGGCTGATATTCGACTTGGTGCCCACCAGGACCCCAGGCCCTTTTCTGCCAAGCTGGGTGGCCCCCAGCATGTATTGTTGCATGGGGCTGATCCTCCCCAGGTGCAGGACTTTGTACTTCTCCGTGTTGAACTTCATGATGTTCCTGTCAGCTAGGTACATAGGATACATAGAGCTGGATATATAGATCATGATCAAGCTCCAAAATGTGTGTGTGGTTTAAAAGGACCAATCCAGAACCAACAATGGTTGGTAGGACTCGAGACTTTAGAGGCTTTGAGGCCACTAGGGAGGTGAGGAATCACTTATCAGTGACAGATGTGCTATCCAGGGGCACCATAAAACACCAGGGGTTGCACTTGGCTTTGTCTGTGGCCAGAATTAGTCTTAAAAACAAAACAAAACAAAACAAAAAACCCCTGGAAAAGAATATGATAATGCAGAGCAAGATGAAAAATGCAGTATCTGAAAATAGGTGTGCACTATAAGAAATAAAATAAATCACAAGGTGACCTCAATGGAAAGTATCAAGAGAAAAATATGATCAGCCAGAAATAGAGCTGGAAAGATTGCTGGTTGGTGGGTGTCGAGTCCTTTGTAAGGGGACATAACCTCCCTCTTCTCTTCCCTCACTTCTTATTAGAGATTCATAGAATCACAGAATGATTTGGGTTGGAAGGGACCTTTAAAGGTCATCTAGTCCAACCCCCCTGCCATGGGCAGGGACATCTTCAACCAGATCAGGTTGCTCTGAGCCCCGTCCAACCTCACCTTGAATGTTTCCAGGGATGGGGCATCTACCACCTCTCTGGGCAACCTGGGCCAGTGTCTCACCACCCTCAATGTAAAAAATTTCTTCCTTAGATCTAGTTGGAATCTCCCCTCTTTTAGTTTAAAACCATCACCCCTTGTCCTATCGCTACAGGCCCTATTCTTCATTCTTTCCTCTCCTGTCCTCCCTCCCCTTTCATTGGGGTGAGCACCAAGGCTGGATGTCTCCTAAAGAGGTTTTTTAAGGTTGTGAGCTGTCTTAGCACAGGTGAACTCTCCCGCTGAAGCAGTTTGCTCAGTGGATACCCTGAATTCGACTCTTCATTAGCAAGGAGGGTGGTGTTAGCTTGGGGTGCCACCAGGGGTTGAGCCTGCTGTCATCCCCCCTTCTTGCCACCCCACGGACACACAGCCGGAGATTTAGTGGTTTCCAACACACCCGAGCATCTCGCCTCCCTGCTTATAAATCACGCAGAGATGAAAGGCTGTTTGGAAGCCAAAGATGAATGCAGGAAACATTGATGCAAGCTGAGATTACTCAAAAATGAGCAAATGGTGGCAGGGGCACTTAGTAATTCAGCCATCTGCCCCTCTTCCGGCCTAGGCACCTCTGCACCCGGGCAGCGGTGGGACTCTTGTTTGTCTGTTCCCCTCATTAGGAGCAGGCGCTTGAATGGGCACATGTGTACGGTCAACAGTGCCTTAGGACAGATGGGAAATTAGCCACGATGTGAGAAAGTAAAGTACAACCTCATGATTAACCGGTGGTTCTGGCTGCTTCTAGGAAAACACATGCACCATTAGGTGCTCCCTGAGTGGGGATGGGACCGGGGTGCTCGGAGGGGTGACGTGCTAAAACGCGCAGGGCTTTGGTTCTTCCTGAGCACAAGTGCTTTTGAGCTCTTTGGAAATTCATGGTGGCTCTGTGATGGCTAACCTTGGAAAGGTTCATCCTTCCCTGGTGCTGGGAACATCCTTGGCACCTACAGAAAGGGTGCAGAGGCATCAGCGTTCAGTTTTGACTGCTTCTGCCTGGGTTACGCACATGCTGGCTGCTGTTGGCATGGCAGGGTCTTCTCGGTGGCACAGCTGGAGGGTGGGTTTGTCACACCAGCTCCTCTCCTCTGGGCAGTCCATAGCAAGTGTAACCCACAGAGTCCAAATCCTGGTTGTCCCTTATCTCCCTTTAATCATCCCCTCTTCTGCCGTGGCACCCATTCTCCCATGTAGTATCTCCCAGGCTCCAAACGCACTTTCACATTGGCCGAGTATTTCAGCGAGCTGCTTAGCCAGCCCTCAAGGGCTGGCCGTGCGCTGCACCGCATTTGCAATCCATGCTGTCCGTCTCTAGAACCTGGACACGGGCATTCCCCATTCCCTTCTCCCGGTAAAACTGCAGCAACCTTGGGCAGACATCCGTTGCTCTTTGATGGACTCATGGATTACCTGGGCACCTAACACCGGCACAGGCAGCTGGGTTCTTGCAGGCTTTCCCCGATGAAAAGAAAACCATCAGCTTGTTCTCTGTTAGATGTCTGGGAGCTGGATCTCACCTTACCATGTACAAAAGCATCCTTGAATCACCTGACACGTACTTCAGGACAGGACAAACCTTGGGTCCACACCATGTTGTTGAGCAGGGATGTGTCCCTATGCCAGGTAGCAGCTTTACACGGATAACTACCAGAGTGATTCTGCACTCCCTTTGCTCTTCTGGTTGTGGGGTGGAGGGGGAAGGGGTGGAAATAATTACCCTTGTCTCACTTTTTAGCTTTTTTTCCCATATTAGAAAATGTATTGGAGGTCATTTTAAACAAAGTAGGTTCCCAACAGCATCTAGGCCAGCTCAAGGCAACATGAGGAACTGTGCCATTGGAAATGTCATTTTGGGCCAATGGGTGGGAGGAGATGGAATTACAGGCAATGAAATACCTCTCAGTGAAAAATGATTGAGTTCTTCCAGTTGAGCTTTTCCAACAGAAGGCACAGTGGGTGCTAGGGACCACCCTCCAGAAATCCCCTACCTGCTCTCCATAGCCAATGCTCCATCCCCTCAAGGTGACAGCACTAACTTATGGCCCCATTTTTTGCTCCATCCTGTGCCCAGCTGGTGAAGACGGCGGAGCTGGACCCTAGGCAGAACTACCTGATGGGATTTCACCCCCACGGGGTCCTGGCAGCAGGAGCTTTTCTCAATTTCTGCACGGAGGCATCGGGCTTTTCCACGCTTTTCCCAGGCATCACCCCACACCTGATGATGCTCTCCCTGTGGTTTCGCATCCCCTTCTTCAGGGACTACCTGATGAGCGGAGGTAAGCAGGGAGGCAGCATGGGCAAGCAGTGGGATGGATGGGTGAGTCGGATGCTTTTTGGGGGAGCAGAGAGTGAAAACACCAGGGAGGCTTGGGAAGAGGAGTCAAGGGTCTGTTTGTCCCCATCTGTGGCCGATCTGATCCCATGCGTGGACACAACTGCGGGAGGTGGTACCCAAAAACTCTATGAAGTTCAAAATTGCCCTCCGAGCTCTTACCTATGTTGTTCGACTTCACAGACCACCGCTGAGCTCACGGCATCGCTGTGCCGGGCACTGTGTAACGGCACCGTGCAGAGCAGGTTGTGAGCAGAAATGCTGAGTCTGTAGAGACCAGCAGGACAGGGCGGTCCTGTATTTATTTCTTTCCATGCAAATAACATTCAGGCTTGAAACTGTGATTGCCACTGAAAGGAGGAGAAAACCTATTTTTCCGAAGCTGCTGCTGCTTGCAGGGAAGCAGCAGCCAGGGAGAGAGGATACAAATAGCAGCTCGCGCTGTTGCAAAACCAGGTGGCAGGAGTGGAAGAAGAAATGAAAAGGAATAGGTAAAAATTAAATGGAGAGAGGGGAAAGGGAGTCTGGAGAGATTTTTGGAGACCGGCAGGAGATGATGTCCATCTCTCACTGGTGGGCTTGGAGAATGGCCGCTTCTCCAGCCAAAGGGGCTCATGTCGTAGGCAGGATTTGATAGACAAAACACAGGCATCCAGCTCTGTCTGAGATACCCCAGGGCATTCATCACCTTGTTTTCCATGTAAACCCTGGCTCCTGCTGCTGAAAAAATATTTACACGGAGAGCGAGGAATCATAACAGCGAGATACAAGAGAGTTATGACCCAGGCGAAAGAAGGTTTAATCGCTGTAATGTGGGAGTTCGGTGCATAGCTCATTTTCAGGTCGATTGAATCCATTTGACAAAGAGGTTTTAATTTGCAAATTATTTCAGCCCCCGAAACAAGGATTTTTTAAAAAAAATCGAAACAACGTTGCTTTGTCATTTCTGAATTAAAGGTCTCTCAAATTTGTAAGTAAATAACAACAAGGGATCAAATTCTGCATTAAATTCCACTTTAAATTAGCAGCATCCACTGAAATTCGTGTGTGTTTTGACCTAAAGCAAATGTCTCACTGCCTCTGGAATGATTCAGGGTTGGACATGGTTTCATTTGACAACAAACTGAAAGACATTTTCCCTGAGGCTTAAGTGCAGCTAGTTCTCAGTTTACTTTTTTCCTGATTTTTTCCAGCAAAGGGATATATATTCACACAGCAAAACCATGCATGAATCCAGCACCTTTCAGGGGAGCTGGGCTGAGATTGCCAAAGTGTAGGAAAACTCTGAAAATAAAGTGTCTAGCACCCCTCCAGAGCTGGATAACAGGGAAAAAAGGTACAGAGCAAACCACAGTCGTGTGGGTTTTACAGGTGCTCTTTTTTTCTTCTTCTCTGCCCCCCAGGCCTCGTCTCCTCCGACAAGGAGAGCGCATCCTACGTGCTGCAGAAGCCGGAGGGCGGGAACATGCTGGCCATCATCGTCGGCGGGGCGCAGGAAGCGCTGGATGCCCGGCCGGGATCCTACACCTTGCTGCTGAAGAATAGGAAGGGATTTGTCCGCCTGGCCATCGAGCACGGGTGATGCAGGGGATGGGGTCAAGGGGTGCTTGGGGAGGGATGCTCCGGTCTGTGGCTGGTTAATGGGGTGTTCCCACTGATTTTGGAGAGGGGGGGAAGGCGTGCTGGGGTGGGCTTTGCTAATCATGCCCCTAATCATGGGGTTCGACTCCCCGCAGCACCCCGCTGGTTCCCATCTTTTCCTTTGGGGAGAATGACCTCTTCGAGCAGGTGAGAAACCCCAAGGGCTCCTGGCTGCGGCAGCTCCAGCACCGGCTCCAGCAGATCATGGGCATCTCCCTTCCCCTCTTCCACGCGCGAGGCATATTCCAGTACAGCTTTGGGCTGGTACCCTACCGGCGGCCCATCTGCACCGTGGGTAAGTCCTTCCTGGGACACCGGCACGATGCCGGCCACATTCAGCCTGGCCAAAGCGGGGACCAGGGACAGTCCCGGGGTTGTGTCGTCCTCCTGCCGGGCTGGAGCATCATGCCAGAGAGCACGAGCTGTGGTGGGCTAGAAACGTGCTGGCAAAGGAGCATCCCCAACTGCTCACGTGTCACGCTGGTTTGGGACCCTGGCTTGGTCTTGTGGCAGAGGTCAGGCCATCTGGGCTGTGCTGAGAAAGCCCCAGAGCAAACATGGACACCCCATCACCCTTGTGGGATGCAGCCAACCCCAACCCCAGTGCAACCCGGTGGTGTGAACCACTGCAACAGTGTTGGGTTAAAGCCAATTTAACAAACACGAGTAGGACAACGCCTACACGGTTTGCAGTTTTGCTCAGTGTCCTGTGCAGACAGCCACAAAAAAACAACCTATTTGCACATGAACAAGTCACACTGTTTCAACCTGAGACGATGCCCCCAGGAGACCAGATTTCAAGGAAGTCTTTTGGTTTTGAAGAATTTTCTTCTGATTTCAACAACTCCATGCTTGGCCCACCGGCATGACTGATGCTCTGTGAATCAGTCTAATTAAAGAGGCTGTTTGGAAAGGTCAGAGCTCACCCCACTGATTAGGTTTGACAGCCAGCAATTACTTCTAATAGTTTTACAACCTGTTTGGATTGTCTCAATGGTTTTATGAGCTGTGCAGTATCACAAGGGCTCTTCATTAGTCCGATGAGGAGCAGCGTTACACGATGATGAAACCCTCCATCACTTGACAAACACAATTTCAGTAAGAGACCAGAGCAACAGAGGTACCTCATGGACTTCCCTGTCCCCTGCAGGCACCCGGTCCTGCTGCTGGTGGCTCTGGGAGATGGGAACGGGCTTATTCTAGTGCTGGGAATCAAATTATTTAGATTTTTACTTAGATTTTTTTTAAAAAAGCATGATTTTCTAAAGATAATTGGGTACTTAGATCCTAATAAAAATCAGATATTTCACTGAGCCTTTGATCTGAGCAAAGTGGAAGCACTCCAGTCACTAGTGTATTTACATAGCCTTGGGCTCCCCCATGCCGCAGTTTCCCCATTTGCAACGCAGATTCCCAGGGCCATGTGGGAACAGCTTGGAAAGCCCAGCCCAAATATTAGGATGATGTTGTCTTTATCTGCAGCACACCTGAGATGTTAGGAGCAGCTGTAGGGACTGCATTGGGATGCAGTACTTTTTAGTTCAGAGAGCTACACAAGGATCTTTGGCATTAACCAACTTTACAGGTGGGGAAACTGAGGCAAGGAGCGATGTGACCTAGCAGACCAGGATCAGAACCTCGATCTCCCTACCTCCTTGGCTGTGCTGCTTCCCAAACCCCAGGACACGACTGGTCATATCAATCTGTCCACCGCATCCTTGGAGAGGTGGCCCCCAGCTCTGTGCTAAGAAGCGCGCAGTGTCCAGAGGGACCTGACACTGGCTCCTCCTAATGCCTCTGCTTGTTTTCCAGTTGGGAAGCCAATTCCAGTGCTGAGGAAGCACAGACCCTCCGAGGAAGAGGTTGATCGAGTCCATCAGAAATACCTGAATGAATTATGCAAGCTCTTTGAGGAGCACAAAGCTAAATATAACATTCCGGAAGACAAACACCTGGAATTTATATAGAGATCCTCAAGCAAGGTGAAACCATGGAGATCAAGCTCCAAGTTTTCCCTTATCTCTGGAACTATTTCACAACCTCACCTTAGTCACAGTTAACATATGGGCCATACACTGTAGGGAGAAGGACTTGATTTTCCCAGCATTTGCATGGGTTTAGGGCCAGAGTTTCATTTTTTCTCCCTGTAGGACACATACAAGATATAAAGAAGAAGGAAAAAAAAAACCCATCTGACCAACCCAGCACTGTTGAAACTCCCCAACAGAAAACTCACACTTCCAGTCTGGTTTGGAGGCTACTTTTTCAAGATATTTCCAGGCAAACATGAATTATAGGAAGTTTCCTTTGCATTATTTTCATTCAGAAATGGGATGATGATGAGCCATAATTTCCGCTGAACGCATATGTTCTTTAAAATATAATCTGTCTAGATCAACAAATGATCATTGTTTGCTTGGTGCTCTGCATGTCTTTAATTGCTCTGGGCTCTTTTCTCCCCACCTGAAACACAGTTTATCAGAAAGCTCATACTGCCAGCACGGTGCCGGGCACCCTTGGTAGCAACACGATGCCGTACCCCGCTGGGGCGAAAGAAATAAAACCTTTATAAAGGGCAAGGGCTCATCCAGAGGGTTCACCCTACCTGGGCGCTGGCAGTCCTGCTTATAATTTTATTAATTTAACCCTGGACACGCCTGCACGGGAACACCTTGGACTAGTCACCAGCTACGGCAGCACTGTCACCGTGCATCTCATTTTACAAACGAGGCCAGAGGAGAGGGCACGGCCAGGAGAGGGGAGAAGAGAGAAGTGATTTGGGACAGGAAATATGGCTCATAAAGCCACATTTGGCAGGTGACCAAGGCTTTAAATAGCTGATGCTTCTTGATATCCAGAACTTTATTAAACTGTGCACTTAATGGGATTTCACAATGTGGAAGTTTTAGGTGGCAGGAAGCCAGCTGCTCGGATCAGCTTTACATCGCCCCTATAGAGCCCTTATACCATCACCTTCTTCCCTCTCTCCCTTCATTTCTCTTTCTCTTCCCCACATCCCATTCCCCACCTGCAAGGAGCCACCAGAAATCCTGCAGAGCACGTGCACTTCATTGCACCCGGGATTTTTGTTACCGCAGCTGCAAGAACTGCATTTAACAAAAGGAAGAAGGAAAACACACAAAACTGGTTTTAAACTGACAATACCAGGGCCATCATTGTGTTTTGTTTTCTTTTCCCTTTCCTCCTGCCCTGATCAAATTACTCCATCGGATTCTTAATCTGAACGACCCGCTGCAAATCCCTCCTATTCCCAGAAAACAAGCAGCAACAGGGAAGAATTTGATGGAGCCCTTATCGGCATTTCTAAACACTCCTGTAATCCCACACTTAATCCAGTCAAATAAAGCAGGTCACCTGCTATGATTTCTTGCTTGCTTTCTATTAATAGACTTTTTCTTTTGTCCTTAATAAGGACAGAGGTGCCTAAGCAGGAGGAAGATGTGTGCACCAGGAAAATTACAATAATTGTCTCCTACCCTTTTCTTTTTCTTCACCATCCAGGCTTTACCCTAACTCCCGTTGTTTTTTCCTACCCTTTCCTCTGCCTTCCCTGCTATTGGCCATGCCACCCGCAGATCCCAGGAACGCCACCGTGACCTTCTGCAAACATCCTGATGGAGATCAGTGCTGGAGGGGAGCGATGGGGATGTCCCCAGGGACACAGCGCAGGGTGCTGTGAGGATGGGGGAGGTCTCCGGAGGTGAGGGCAAGGAGCTGAGATCTTGATGCAATGGGAAAAGGAGCAAAGGTGCTGCAGTTGGGGTGGAAATCAGCAATGCGTGTGGGAGAGGATTTGGGGAGATGTCGGATGGGTGGTTGATGTGGTGATATTGTGGGGATGTAGGAAATGGGGAGAGAGCAGGACACAAGGTCCAGTCCATGGCATGGACAAGGATGGCAAGTGCTGGTACAGACAAGAGGGGTTGGGTCTGTAGGAGTGACGTGACTCTGCCCCAACCTGATGAAGAAGCCACATTAGAAGGTGTGCTCCCCAATTGTCCATGGAGGCCTCAGTCTTCCCCTTTGGGGACTGGCGTGGCAATGCCTCCGATGCCAGAGACACGCCTACGTGGGAGGTGGGATGGTCCATCAACTTCCTGACCGGTGATGCCATCCTGAAAGAGAGAAAAGGCAGAAAATGGGTGGTTGGGAAAAAATCCCAGGGAGGAATGAGGAGGAGGATGCTGGAGCTGTCTAAGGGCTGATGGGGTGGTCAGGGACATGCAAGACCCGAAGGCAAAGGAAGACCACAGTGCTGGAGAAGAGGGGTCAGAGGAGGGCGCTGGCTATATATAATTGGCTTCCTTTGAGGTCAGTTTTATCTCACAGACTGGAACATGTCCTCGATCCCTCAGGGACCTGGAGGGATAACCCAGGAGAGGTCAGTGCCTGGGCTTGTGTTAAATATAACATTAAGAATAATAATTCATAGGCGTCCTTGCAGCCGGGGCTATTCAGGGGGCTCAGCGCCATGAGAGGTCTCATCTTCTCGAGAGGCCAGAGCTGTCTCCGAGTGCAATGCTGTAAGATGAGAAGCTTTTGTGCTATTTCAGCCTCGCAAAGAGCTGCCTGCAGGATTAAAGCTCCTCCGATGCAACACAAGACAGGAGAAACCTTAAGAAAAGAGGAGTGCCCGGATCAGCCAGTCAAACCAAACTACGTTTGGGTTTGGACTCTGCAGCTCGGAACTGGCTCAGTTGGTGGCACAAATGCTAGGACTGGGGGACATCCAAGCTGTCACCTCAAAATAAGGACCATTTGAAGCTGAAACAACACAGTATATTTCCTTCCAGCGTGTCCACTCCCTACTTCTGCAACTGGCTTTGATTTGAGAAACAAGCCCAAAGAGAAGTGATCAATTCATTGCCTGTCTTGCAGAAATTTCAAATGTCAGCCTTTTTGGGACTTCTATGGAAATTCCAAATTGGAAAATATGGTAAAAAATAAAAGTGTAGTGATTCCGTATTCCCCTCCTGCCTGTCTCTTCCTCCGACCGCTTCCCTCATGATCTCTCCCGTATTTCTGTTGTGAGAGGCTCTAATCTGGATTTGCCTTACTTAGTGGGTTCAGATCATGAGGCTCAGAAGAAAACCTCCGACAACTGATGAATACAACATACAGACTAATTCCCCAAGAGGAGGAAAGGCAAGCAAAATGCTTTTTTTGCCCTTCTGCAGCTCTAGTCCCGCAAAATTGTTTTACTGCCCTGGGAATGGGGTTAAAAGGTTGCTTGCTGTTGCGGCAAACAACCAGAAAAATGTGTGGTTTTCTGCTCAGGGAAAGATTTGCTGCTTTTAATTCAATAAAGTCCCAAGATGTGGTATGTTAAACATCCTTCCCTCGCACCACAGAGCCTTTTCCTTTTCAAGAAAGGAAATA
Organism: Mycteria americana; assembly: GCF_035582795.1. NCBI lineage: Eukaryota > Metazoa > Chordata > Aves > Ciconiiformes > Ciconiidae > Mycteria > Mycteria americana. Next base: position 220,164,318 of record NC_134365.1, on the reverse strand, counting down.
AAATTGCAATTGCATCTGAAACCCATCGCTTTGCTTTCAAAACTATTTAAAGCATTTAAAAAACACAAATCTCCCCAGGAATATGGACACTTTTTTTCAGTCATCTTTTAGTTCTGTCTGATTTGAACCCAATGAGCCACTTTTCTGCATCCCCCATCACCTGAGCTCACCTCTTGACACAGCCTTTCTGGGAGGAACCATCTGATACGGGATTTTGGCAGAGCGCCTTGTTCAGGTTATAAAAACCCACCAGTGGAGAAATAACCTGCAATGACCAACGTGCCGCAAGAGGCAGGACGGTATATGTTGGATTTAAGGAAATACTGGGTATGGTTGATCCATTTTTCAAGCTTGTGCCTACTCTTACTCCTGCCCATGTCCCATTCCCAGCCCACTCAGAGATGCTAAGCCATTAACTCTGGGCTAGCAACCTGCTAAGCCACCACATCTCTGGGGCACGGGGGTCTCGTGCTTCAGACAGCGTAAGACCTTCAAAATGAAGCATGCACTTATCTGGAGGGAAAACTTCGGGAAAATCAGGTAGTCATGAGCCAGCATTTTGGATGTCAGGGTACAAAATAATGCCTGTGAGCTAAATGGATTCTTGTTTTATTAGATCATATGAGGTCAACAAAAAGCAGCATAAACATGTTTTCAATGAGCAACTCAAGATGTACTGAAAATTACATACAGAAAGCACTGTGGAAGTGATTTGAAAACACTTGGATTTATGAATGCTTGCAGAAAATGCATGTGCAGAAAATAATGCATGCACAGAAAAGCATGCATGCACAGAAAAAAACATATGCACAGAAAAAAATGCACACCTAATTCTTGGGGAAGACAGTTTTCTGGGTCACTGATCTGTTCTGATCACCTAAAATTGAAGGGGAACAAATGCAAGCAAGCAGTGCTTTTATCTTCACCACCATCAGCAAGCACAGAACTCGGTTGCTTATTGCAAACAAATGATTCATGGCCAAGAGTACGTGTGGATGCCGGCGGAATTCACCTCCACATCACGGAGTACTTTGAACTGGGAGAACAACGCTGCATTGCCAAGAGCATGTAAACACCGCTATAGGATTCTTCCTCCAAGGGGATACCGACCGTAAGGTCAGGATTTTCAGGAGTGTTTACTAAGTGCTTAGCTTCTACCTTCTGAGAAAGAGATCCTTTAAGCTGCTGCACGGCAGGATCTCCTAGCAAGGCTAAGTACCTCATTTTACTCATCAGCAACCCAAAATCTTGACTTGAGAGACTCGGTATCACTACGTGCTCACTCGCTGGAGTCACAGTGTGTCTCTCAGATGAGGGAATGAGCGGGTTTTTACAGGTTTTTCCATGTGGTATTTTATATCAGTCCCATGACATTACCTACAAATCCCACGGTGTGCCTTGCTTCCAAGAACTGCCAAGCACTTTACAAGTAAACATGATTCATAATCCCCGGAGAGGTGGAGCAGGAGCTCCTTTAACCCCTCTGTTGATGCTGGGCTGCTGTCAACCTGAGACTGTGAGCGTCACAGGGCCAGAGGGCAAGAATAAGCATGACCCTGTGGCCCAAATCCCTGGTGCCTCTAGACCCAACTGATCTGCTCCAGGTCGCAGGAAGTCTGTAGCAAAGCTGAGACCTGAATCCCCCGTCCCATGTCCCAGGGTCTTAACCGCGGCACTGCCTTTCCCCTTATAGTTAAGCCCCAAAGACAAGATTGGGGGCAGCTATCTGACCCATTTCAACCACCTTTTGCAACCACCAATGCATCCTTTTAAATGTCCCCTGCTTGATGCTGCTCCTGCCCAATTGCCATTTTAAGACCTCATCCTGGCAGCAGCCGGACAACCTGGCTCCCATCATTGCCAAAGGATTTGCAGGATTCAGGGGTACGCAAACTGCAAAGCCCTGACAAGTAAACCAGAGGGGTGGGATGAACGCTTTTCTAGGTCCTCTGGATCTCTGGATCTTACCCCCTTACAGGGAGGAGCCCTGGAAGAGACAGAGAGAGGTTTTCTCTTCCAAGCACTCAAGCAAGTGATGGTGTGTCCCAGCACCAGTCACACCAGCACCACCAGCTCCTCCAGCTATTAATTACCCATGGCCAATGCCCAGAACGTCCTGGGTATTTGTCTGTAGAAGTGATGAGTAACCCCTAATGGTAGCAGGAGCGGATCAAATCAGAGGAGCCATCCCATCATCTGTACTTGCCTTTAGGACTGAAGCGCGCAACACGCGCTTTTGCTCTATCTTCAAATCGCCATCGTATCAGCAAGAAAGGGCCTCTGTATGAACACAGCCAAACATGGATTATTTTATACGTGAACCCAGAAAATGTCATGGGTCTTCTTAAGTCATTATGAGACATCTACAGGTGACACGTTGTGGTTAAAGATGGGATGGAAATTTAGACCGTATCTTGAAATTGGGTTTTGTATAATTATTCTGCACAGTGAGAAGATTCCTTACCAAATAATCCTGTGGAGAAAATATTCTAGAGGCATTTATGTAAGTGTCCTGGTTTCAGCTGAGATAGAGTTAATTTTCTTCGTAGTGGCTGGTATGGGGCTGTGTTTTGGATTTGTGCTGAAGACAGTGTTGATAATACAGAGATGTTTTAGTTGCTGCTGTACTAGTCAAGGACTTGTCAGCTTCCCGTGCTCTGCCAGGTGCAGAAGAAGCTGGGAGGGGACACAGCCAGGACAGTTGATCCAAACTGACCAAAGGGCTATTCCATACCACATGGCGTCATGCTCAGTATATAAAGCTGGGGAAGAAGAAGGAAGGGGGGACATTGGAGTGATGGCGTTTGTCTTCCCAAGTAACCATTACGCGTGATGGAGCCCTGCTTTCCTGGAGATGGCTGAACACCGGCCTGCCCATGGGAAGTAGTGAATGAATTCCTTGGTTTGCTTTGCTTGCGTGCGTGGCTTTTGCTTTCCCTATTAAACTGTCTTTATCTCAACCCTCGAGTTTTCTTACTTTTGTTCTTCCGATTCTCTCCCCCATCCCACCGAGGGGGAGTGAGCGAGCGGCTGCGTGGTGCTTAGTTGCCGGCTGGGGCTAAACCGCGACAGTAAGTCCTATAAAAAGGCAAGTTCCTGGGTGTAAAGCTGGTTAGATCAGAACCAGCAAACCCCCTTCTCCCATGGGAGCAGCGCTGTCCTCCAAGGACATCTTTGCTCCTCACATGGGTACAGCTGTTCTGGTCAAGCTGCACTTGGCTGCTCCGAGGACATGCCCACAGAGACAGGGTTGGAGACAGGGAATCTGTAGGATGCTTCATCCCAGCTTGGTGGGGAACAAGTGCGGTCTGATGTTCTCCCTGGGTGACTTTGGTGCTTCGCGGCTTGGTGTCCTCTCCTGGCTCTTTTTTCTGCCTCATTTTGTCGCTGATGTTGGTTTGCTCCTGGTTTATGTTCCCATTTCCAGTCTCAGCTTGAGTCCTGCTTCAAGTCTTGGCTATAGGGCTCTAACCATTGAGCCAGATGATCATCCAGCCCCAAGACATTAAGAAATCACTTCTCCAGAGCAAAAGGAGCTTCTTCCGTAAAAGCACAATAAAGTAGTGTCTGCACACAGGGCTTGTTCAGCCCTGGAAAGTTTGGGTTACTCACCACCTCTCATCTACAGACAAATCCAGAGGATGCTCCTGGCATTGGCCTTGGGGCAATCAGCCACTGCACTACAAACCCTCCAAGGACAGAGACCACCCCACTAGAAAACTGCACATTATATATTATTGACTAAATGTGAGTCGCAGTCACTCCAAGGTAGCCAGGATGGAGGATAATTTATCATAATTTTCTGAATAATGAGCCTCCTCTGCTTGTAGTAGGTTGTCCCCTGAGGTGGAAAACACTCACAGCTGGAGCTGCCTGTGCTTCAGCTGCTCTCTGATTCCCCAGCCCTGGAGGAGACCTTGGGAGAATGGAATGGAAATCAGAGCAACCTAAGGGCTGCTCCAAGTGAGGATGGGGATGGGTTTGGCTCACAAACACATATGGAGGAAAGAAGCAGAAAAGTACCTTGTGCGCCCTGCCGATCCTTTCGTGATCGCTTCCCAAATCTGCCATCTGCACTTTATGTTGCAGGTCTCTTCAGTGATCTGCCACATGAGAAATTTCTTGGCCGAAAATGGACCGGTGTTTTGGGGATGCCCAAGAACGGACCAACAGCTTTGGGGTATAAATGGGAAGGGGGAAATACTCCTCTCACAGGCCAACTTCCAACGGCTCTTTTCTGTTGGAATCACTTTCAGATTCATGGCAGTCCTGATAATGCCATGTTCTCCAACTCCAGAATTGAGATGATCATCAGAATATAGATACATGCACACACATATATGTATGTAGACACAAGCACCAATAGTAGTATAGGTGATTATGGAGGTTTTGCTGGATCCAAATGAACAAAATAATATAATATTATCTGCGGAAGTGTGGATTGAGAAGAGGCATGATAATAGAAGACAGCTACAGAGAAAGGAATAATCTTGTCTTCATGTCCACAGTGGATGGGAAAAAAACCAATGGGCCCAATTACAGTCAGGAAGATTTGGGTTAGGAACAGACTGGCTGGAAATGTGGCATCTTCATCATAGAGGGTCTTTAAGAGCACGTTTAACACCGTGTCTGCCTGGTGACATATGACACGTGGACTTGATTGTCCCTTGAGATAAAGGGCATGGCCCCACCAACCTCTTAATATCCCTTCCCAGCCCTATTTCTCTATGATTGCAGTGCTGGGAACAGTAATATCATCTCCATTCTCACCTCCACTCTTCTAAGAGGATTTCCCCCAAGGATGTGCCTTAGCTAATAGGCTTCGGCAGATCTTTCGTGAGGCCAGCTTTAGCATGACCTGCTAGGAAGTGATCAATACCTCTTCCTTCTTACTGATACCAGTGTCCAATGTTTTTGCCCGTTACTGGGTTTCATTGCTTCTAGTGCTCTGTGCTGGTCAATACAAAAGAAAGTGAGAAGGTAGGAGGCCTCCTTACCAAAATAAAGCTTTCAGTGAAGATTAAAGGTTTATTTCTGGACTGAGGTCCAGAAACCAGGCCCTCAGTGTGGGAGGTGAAGGCAGCTGGCTTTGAGGACTTACCGCTGTCTTCACTTCTCCAGCTCTTGGGCCTAGGATTTGGCTCTGTCTAAGGGCTTTCAAAGTTGTGTCCTGGGCTCCAGCTCTCTGAAGACCACAGAGAAAGTGTCTGGGTTCCAGATCTCTTTTCTCCCCACACTTATGAGCTGTGGGTAGGCCACATTGACTCAAATGCTACTTCCCCGGTACATGCAGAGCATTTCCAGCTTCAACTCTGTCCTCACAAATCTCCTCCCAACCACAGGTTAAGAAGATAGAATAGGTTTATTGGTTCAGAGCAAAGGTCCAGCCACTTCAGTAGCATTTCTCCGTTGGTGACCAACAGCAGATACCTGGGAAGAATAGGACGAGCACAATGTAAAGGTCCTCCATAACACTTTCCCAGCTCCCAGAAGTTTGCAGTCTGGGTCTTCTTGACCAGGTGATATCTTTGTATTTAACAGTAAATCCCATGAATGTTTTTGCCCAGTTCCCTTAGAAGATTTTTTCCAAACCTTTCATCTTCACAGCTGATATTATTTCCAAAGTTAGAAACTTTCACACATCTGGATTTTAAATTTGTTTCACCACATGGGAAGACATCTTGGAGTCCTTGTGGGTAGTCCTCTGAAAAGGTTGGGTCGTTCTTAGCACTGGCTTAAAGAAGCAAATAGGATGATACGAATTATTAGGAAAGGAATAAAGAATAAAAAGAAAGCATCTCTGTACAACTGAATAAACTAATGATGTGAGTTAATATTCAAACAATGAGTGAAGTTCTGGTCTGAGGAGGACAAAAAAGGATAATATCAGAGCTACAAACCTCTTCCCTAGACGGAGGCACACGGTAGAAGTCCTCAACCTGGGAAAGAGATGATGGAGGGGATGGCAGCAGCGGTCTGTGAAACTCTGAATGGAGAGCAGAAGGTGGTGAAGCAATTGTTTCCTGGAGCTCAGGAAATGGGGAATATCCACAAAAATCTTTGGGCAGACAGTTTTGGAGCAAACCAAAAGAAGTTTTGCTTTGTTTTCCTTTTTTCCAGAGCACACTGTCAGCAGAAGCTGGGGTGGCCAAAAGCATGCAGGTGCAAGAAGAATCAGAAAAAATCGTGGAAGATAAAAGTCCACTGGACTCCTAAATGCAATACCTGAAATGCCATCTCCTGCTCTCCTGGGAGGGAAAATTACAGCAATGCCAGTCTTCCTCTGTTTTGTAAGTCCCACTGTTGACCATAAGTTGAGACAGGACATGGGCTGGTGGACCATCAGGCTGACCCAAAACCTACGTAAGCTCCCATATCCTTCCTCAGGTCCCATCACCACTTAGCTGCTTGGGCTATGCAGGAATATGTGAACAAAGAAACATCCTTATTTTTGTAGGTTTTCTAAAAAGTAGCTTAAACCCCTTCCCAAGAGCAGTAGATGAAATCGAATAGAGATGATCTAGCATGAAAACAATCCCTTAGAATTGGGGTGCAATATGTGCAATCCCTGCACAACTGTATCAATTTAAATTCTCAGTTTCCAGTCATCTGTCCTTTCTTATCCATGCAAGAGCAAACAGCTTCTTCATATGTACATGACCTCAAATGGGTAGCCTGAAAGACTACCCAAATAATGAGAAGTGGAAGAGAAGTAGGCAAGTAAAATTCTAAATCCCCATAGCAGAGCAAAGGGGAAAGAAAATATCTGGGAAATATAATGAAATCCACACGCTTTATGACCTTCCACATCTCATAGGCCTTTACCTTCCACTCATTTGCCCCTGTATTTAAACTTATAATGTATATTTGTCCCTGAAGGCCTTCCAGAAAGGTTTGGGAATCCCAGGAGAGAGCTACTCCCTGTGGGAACTGGACCAAGTGGTTCATCCTAGGGCTGGATACTGGTCTAGCAGTCTGCTGGGACCCAGTTGGAAGCAGTGGAAAGCCCTGGGTCAGGCTGCAGAACGTGGCCTTTGGGGGTTACCATGAAGGAGAAAATTTTCTGACTGTGAAGGAGAAGGAAGCCATGGCCAGCATGGAGAGGGAAGGATCTGGCGGTGGAGAAGGAAATGTTTTCAGCAGAAAAGCCCTTTCTATTGACCCCAGCAGGGACTAGATCTGGGCTGAGATAAACGGGTGGCCACACTCTTCCTTGTTTTATTGCTGTGCCACCTCCCCTGCTGCTGCTCCAGCCATGCCCAGCCCTAAAATTTGGCAAGGGAGAACCAGCAGCACGTCCTGGCATCATTAGTGTCATGTACCAGGGCAGCAGCGACCTCTGTGCTGCACACATGGTCTCAGCTAGACGTGAAATCCATCCCATCTCAGTCCTCAGCCAGAGGATGTGGACATCCCGGACACAAGGAGGTCTGATACAACAGGATTGCAAGTGTTTCGACAAGGGAGCTGATGCCAACTGGACTGGCAGGTTAAGAATGAATGAGAGGGGAAATAGAGACTAACAGAGATGGCCACCGAAAGAGGAGACGAGGCTGCAGGGACTGCTGAGCCATGGGGCTAACATGGAGAGGACTCTTGCTTTATCTGCGTTATTTACACTTTCCAAGGAAGGGAACAAGTTTTATACTAAATATCTGTCAAATCTGGTCATCACCTCTTTACTTCTCATTTTTACGTAAGAATTTAGCAATTCTGCTTGCTTGCTTTAAAATAAGCAGTAATTTCAGCTTGCTCGCTTTAAAATAATTATAATTTCAACTTGTTTGTCCTATTTCTTCTTAGATTGAAATTATTCCTTCTCCCTCTCTATATATATCTATATGTATTAATAGAAACCCTTCTTAGACACTCCAGCATCACGGGATGAGATGAAGAGCCATTTAGAAGCTCTGTAGAGAGTAAAGACAACCTAAGGTGACCAGATCAGGTTTAGTTCTTCAGCTTGTAGATGTCACCAACGAGTACCACCCTTATTCTGCATTTCCTGGCCTGATCCTGCAGCTATGGGGTGCACAGAGAGCATTTGCAGAAATGGTCTTGCTGCAGCCAACGTGTCTTCCCTGGATGAGTAAAGGGTCTTGCAAGATTGGGTCTGTCTGGTGCCTACTGCCCACATGCATCTGTGGAACGACTCCGCTGGGATGCACAGGAGTTGTGAAACAAGGCTGGTACCTTTTCCCTGCAGACTTTGTTAATTCTGAATTGTTTTACATTTGGCTGTGACGCAACTCCCTAAATTTAACACCATGGGGGACTGAGGCACCTCTAGTCCATTGATCCATCACACGTGATCTCTACACAGAGCTCTGCAATTGCAGGACTGTAAAAAATATTGCAGAAATGATGTGCTTTTCATAGCACATGAATTGCAAGCTATTCTGACACCGCGGGAAGGCTCAGGTTATTGCTCAGACTGGCTGACCCGGGAGCAATCAAAACACAATCCTCCGGCGGGATGTCTGCAAACCCTTTCTTGCTGTACAACTTGCAGAGTGCTGTGGGGACGGTTTGTTAGCTGACTTCCCGAGGGAAGGAGATGGATTTCTATTCCAAGATCCTTCTTCATTCATCAGGGGGAGGCATTTTCAACAGTGCATGGATTCTGGAGATGTGCTTTGAAATTCAAGAGCCGATATAAAATATGCAAGCATGCATGAGAGTCAAAGTCCCAGAGACAAATGCATTTTAGTAGCAGAGCCCTGCCAAGCAGAGTCTTCTGCTTTCTTAGTAGCAAGTGCCTAAGAAGAAACCTCAGTAGCAGGAAGAGCATGAGGAGAAATGTCAGGTAGGTCCCAGGTCTTTGCTGTAGTGGTTTTATGCTTTTCTCTTTGTATCTGCATTCACAGTTTTGTGATTGAGAACTTAGCTCTTTCCCTTGCTAAAATAACCCTCAGTTTTAATCGGTGTTTACTGTGAACTCATGTAAAATTGGTGGCTGGTGAGCACACTTGCTTTAAAACAGCAAACTGAAACATTGCAAGCAACCCCTAAACCTTCCCTTCAGCTATTTCTGTAGCACAGAGAAGCAAAAACTTCAGCTTTTGATAGACAGAGGCACTTCAAGGCAAGAGCATTTGTGCCTTCTCCCAGACCGACAACAGCGCATTCTGCATTCACAGCTCCTGCATTCACAGGGGAGAGCTCTGGGACAGGGTGAAAGGAGGCAAAACTATGTTTACAAGGCATAATTAGCAAGCACGGGTCTGACTGCAGCTTTTCTCAAAGGTGAGTGCTTCTAAATGAGTATCTGCAGCAGATCTGGGGGGTCTTTTGGATGTCCTAGTAAATTTAAGATCATTATTACTGATTTGTTTTGCAGGAGCTTCTCACCCATGGTCCGAGGAGTATCACAGTAAGTTTTGAGTCAGTTAGTATCACAATCCTGCCATGTAGCTGGTGATAGAAGTTGCAGCCAGACTTAGCCAAGTGGGAAAACCTGTGAAAATACAGAAAAAAGGTAAAATCTCCGGTAGAAATGGTGGAATTTGCCATAGCAAAGGAGACCAAAGCCCTGATGCTCACATGATGATGCTCACACCCATCCAGACCTCCAGCATGCTTGGTGCTGTGTGCAAGAGCACACTTTCTCCTTGGGAAGGAGATTCGCTTGGTCTGAGTCCCTGCTGAGTCCCTTTGGTTGGCTCCCAACCCTTCATCAGCAGAACCCATTTGATTCAAGACCTCAAGGGGCAGCTTGGACAGACTAACTTGCGCCTCTGAGCTACGCATAAAATAGAGGTAGGTGAATGACAGTGTGTCCCTAAGCCTGTGGGCAGACCCATACCTCATGCAATGGGGAAAATGGTGCAGCAGATGCCGTGTACTTCTCCTCTTGCATCTTTCCCCATTGCAAAGCAGCTCACATGAGCTCTGCTCCTGCAGCCTGAGGATGGGCCAGGGCAGCTTCAGCCAGATGAAATTCCAGTTGCAATGTTTCAGGGCTGGGATCCCTGCGCTTTCATGCCCATCCTCTTCCTCTTTTCCTTTGAAAGCCACATGCTTAGGGTCATCCACGTGCAGTCTTCATTTCCTCTCCTCCCGCTGAGACAAATCCCTGGGTGTAGATATGTACATGGTCTTAACGCCAAGGCAATGCCTGTTGTGTCCGAACTGCAATCTGCCGGTTCGCAATCCTAAGGGAGCCCTTTCTTATGTCTCAGAAAGATCACAAGTATCCTCCCAATTTCTAAGAAGAACCAGCTTTTCTCCAGCCAAGGAAGGAGACAAGCAGCAGATAATTCGGAGGAGAGACCCACCGGCTGGAGGGAGACAGTCTCCAAGGAAACAACCCAAAACCTCTTCTCACAGAGCAGAGGTACCCAAAATATATTACAGCTAAGCCTTGAGAAACCAAATACCCATGCAGCAGTGGTTAACTCGCCTCTCTGCTCTGTAGAAAGGTGGTCCCTTCTCACCAGGCTACTGTGCAAAGACAGGGCACATCTTTTCTTCTTCCCTGCTCCCTAAGAGAAGTCATCCCTTGCTCTGTGTGGGGCTGAAACCCTAAGGGAGGATTGCAGGAGTCTGGGGCAAAGGGAGGATTTCCCCAGCCTTCGCTTTTCTCTGCACGAAGCACACGGGTGCTGCTGCCCAGATGTCCCCAAAGGGCTTGGGAAGGTTTGCTACACTTGGTAAAATCCTTTGAAGATGAAAAGAACCAGAAAGGGACAAATCCCATGGGGCGACTCTTGGTTATGTCCATGCAGATTGAGGGTGGTTTGTAGGGTCAATTTTTCAGTTTTTCATCCATTTTTCCTTATTGTTTTGGGACTGATGGATCCTGCACAGGATTTGGGGCTGGAGCTGTCCTGCTGGCCCGGGGTGGTGGAGAGCCCTCGAGCGGTCGGGCTGGCTGGAAGGTCAGGGACAGACGGCCTCAGCTAAGAGCATTACAGCCTTCCTCACTGGCCCTGGACGAGCCCGGGGATGGAGGGTGTAAGAGGCTTTCAACAGGGATTCACCTGGCACGAGAACTGGGATCAAGGCAGGGAGGTGAGGAGGAGGACCTGCCATGGTTTCATCAGAAATGCATGGTCTGGGTTTGGATGGTCACCCCTCCAGGCTTTGTGCCTCAGTTTCCCCACCTGTGGCTGGAGGCAGGTGCTGTCCCAGGTTGCAAACACAGAGGTTTGAGGAATTCACAGAGGAGCCTTTAGGTAAATGCAGTCTTGATCATAGGGGAGAGCTGAAAACGGTCGTGTTTTTGAGAAGTATAACACGAGATTAACGTGATGCTTCCTAAAAGAACATGGAAGTCTCCCACCTTTCAATAAAGGAGAACTATTTTTTCCCTACTATATTTAACCAGTTTCCCATGCCTCATTCCCCCACACCCTTCTTAACGAAGGAAGCAAACAGAATCAAGAAAAAACTGTAAAGTCACTTTTTTTTTTTTTTTGGTGCCAATTCTTGTTTTGCAAAAACCTTGCAATTGGATAAAAAGTGGAGCTGGTTAACTGTCTATTACTAATTCTCCAGTGCTCATTCAGCACAGGGACCAAAGTTCTTTAGCCATACAGTTAATTTTTAGGTGCTCTAATTTTAGACTGTAGCTAGGCAGCTATACCCTGACTTGCTGCCAACAGCCAAAATCTGGCTTTGCTCCGTGACTTGCATAAATCTTCCTATCTGCCTGGTGGGGAAAAGTGAGGGTGGGACTTTTTTTTAAATTTATTTATATGTTTTATTTTGTTTTTAATGCTCTCCAGCACAAAGCTCGCTGTGAAGTCTCTCTTGCAGTTTTGGCCTGAACTTTGCTTCCACTTGTGAAAAAAGAGGTGTAAGTGCAGCAAAAAAGGACAAGGAATGGCTACATTTCAAAACCTCTGTAATGTTAAATAACTTTTAACTCCACGAACAAAAAAGCAAGTGCTACGAAAATAGCTGATTTCAGCTTTGGGCTCCAAAGTGGTTGTACAATTAACCAGTGAGTTGCAGAGGACATACTCTTTGCCCCAATACTACCAAAAATAGTGGCTGTGTCTACGCTGAAGATAAGATGGGGGTTTGCAGCATTGGTGCTCTTACCCCAGACTGCACCTAATACACGGTGAGCCATCAGAAAGGATATAGGACCACCGTCCTACCGGTGGACAGAAGAACTGTGGGATGCACATTGGGGTTTGACCCTCTGCTCTTCCCTTCCCTGCACCAATGGGCTGCTCTTCAGTCAAATTTGCTTTTAACACAGGCTGGATGAATGTAAACTTTGCCATGCTGGCTGAACGCTTGTTCTTTCTTTGTTTCTTTCCTTGGGATATCCAGGTGAAAAAGTCCCAGGGACGTGTTGATGAGGTGCCCATACTACATGCAGAAATCCCTCTGGAGGAAAGGCTCTGCAAGGCTCTGTCTTGCAAACATCCCCTTCCTAAGCAAATTCTTTGAAGGACAAACCTGATAAATACCTGCAAGATAACAGCTCGGTGTGACACTGAGGTCTGGGGAGGGGAGGGTGTAAAGCCTGACTTGGCTGAAAATCAAGCTGTGGGGTGGGGGCTTGGACAAGTCTTTGGCCACATGAGGTGGATCCAGCTCCAGGTGTAAGGGCCAACCAGTGCAATGACCGTGGTGGTGCTCAGACGTCTGCAGGTATCTCAGTACGGGCTCTGCTGAGCTCTCCAGGGGAGGGAGGCATTGCTCCCTGCTCCCTCAGCTCTTTCTGGCTCTGGACATGGTGGTGGACGTCTTTGCACCCTGGCAAAATATGAGCTGGCATCACTGGACCGTGCAGATGGCCTTGCCCAGAGTGACTTTATGCATTGACTTAATGCATTTATGCATTAACACATTGTCCTGTTAGGACAATGAGGGATGCGCCATGAAGAGTTTGTTGATGGGTTCAGAGATACCCCAGCCGACACTTATTCTGCATGTCTGAAATGTGGCTGATTCCTGCCCATATGGAGAAGACTCCTCTGGGGATGGAGCATTGGAAAGGACCAGCCTGGGCTCCGAAAATCATAACAACTAACTCAAAAGCATGGGCAGAAAATAGAGTCCAGGCACTGCTGTGCACCCGGGGTGACAAAACGTTTTCCCCCCCACATTAACGAACAGGACCTGCAGGATCCTACCAGAAGCCACAGCCAGGAAGCAGGAGAGACCAAGGGGAGCTTTGAAGCTGATGAATTCAAGACTAAGGAAAGGTGGTAAGGACCAAGTGTGAAATTCCTGCAACCACCTAAATCTGCAACGCTTCTCCAGAAGGATACAGCAGCTTAGTTCCCCAGCAAGCTTGTGCCTTAGTTTCCCTCTTCATACCCAGGGCTTACACAGCTTTTGGGTTTATTTGAAGCTCTGTAGAGAAGCAGGTGATGTGTGGGGATGTGGGAATGCACCTCTTCTCCCTCAGCTCAAAATTCAGGTCCATCACTTGGGCGATGTATGAGCCAAGAGCACACTTCCATAAATATTACGTGGGCTGCAAACTGTTCCCATTGAGGCAGGAAAAAGGATGGAGGGACAGATGGACCCTCCCGTGACTTTCTGCTACCTCTGTACAAAATGCTAAAAATACCCTCGGAGAGGTGATGGATGGACCTTCGTCAAGGCGGGTGCAGATGACCAAGCAGTGTTTTGCCAGCATCGCTGCTTGTGAGTGCCTCCCAAGTGGCACCTTGAGGCTCAGGTTACATTTTGGGCTCATGTGAGCAGTTCCTGGGCTCCCATGGCTGAATTAACTGGCAAAAGAAGAGGACACAAAGTCTTGGAGGGAGAGCGGAGAGCCCCAGAAGTGAGCACCGTAGGCGATACACACCGCAAAGTAAGCTTGGCCAAGGTCACGTTTATGGCAGGTAGAAAAATAACCGCTGCAGGTGTGAGAAAGGGTCTTGTCGCTGTTTTACCTCCTTGGCAATTTGACAAAGCAAATCTCGCTGGCTGGCTGACTCGGGTTCAAACTCCTCGTTAAATCCCAGCCCTTATCGTCTGGTTTGTCGTTTACATCACTGATGATAAGACTTCCATCGCTCCCGGTGAGGGGATGATTATGGCTCAGAGGAAAATGCAGGGATGAAAGCAGAAGCAATCTGGAGGTCCCCGTGGTCTGGTGAGAGGTCTTTGGTGGGGCACAATTTGGCAGCAGAAACTTTGTGTGCTTGCAAAGTCCTCCTGCTCAACGCAAGGCTTTCCCCTTCCATGAGGATGCTCCTCACACACCACAAGTGGTCTGAAATGAGAGCAGACCTTATTTCCAACCTGAATTCATCGCACTGCAGACATCAGAAGAAATACATGGTGAGCTGGACCTGATCGTGGTACCTGAGCTACGGTCTCTGCCACAGAGATGGCCCCATCATGTTCTTAGTGGGCTCAGGAGGAGAAACTGGGGAGAAAAGGCCCTTTTCAGATGTTGTGGTTGCAGCCTGTGCAGACAGAGATGGTTGGATTAATGGACAACCCTGGCAGCTGTAAACCCTCTGTGTCTAAGGCTTGTATCAGCCTTGGAAACAAAAATCTACTAAAAATAATACTGCCCGGAAAGAGACAACTTAAAAATCCATAAACAGAGGGTTAACCACAGGCAGGGAAATGACTCTATGTTTTTAAGTCAGAGAAGGAGAATTACAAAGACAGATAAGCTCAACTTGAGTGGACGTGTACCAACACACCAAATACAAGCCATTTCATACACGCATCCAAACATTTGGCCCCTGAGTGAAGATACCGAAGACTGAAAACAGGGCATTTTCTGCTGCTAAGTAACCGTATAGAAGCAAAGCTACAGAGCTGTACACCAACGACTGACCCAAAGTACCGCAAACCCACCCCACGCCTTACAAACAGTTCTCAAGTCCCTGAAGAGAAGCGGGAAGAGAAAAATCAATGTGTCCTCAAAAGCTTTATTCGGTAGGCATTGCCCTAAAAATTCAGTACGTGCATTAAAAAAAAAAATGTGACTGCGTAAAGGTGCGTTGCTGCTTTGCTGTGAGATTCAGTTGCTGCTAAAACACCAAAAATAAAGGAGTCTAAAACTATTGTGCATTGTTCTTGGCTGCAGAGAGCTGGAAGACTGGCTCCTGCCCATGTTACTCTGTCCACAACCCATGTTTTTGAGGCTCAGGTGAAGTAATAGTAGGGTATTTGAAAGGATGTTATTGTTCAAGAATAATCGTGCCAGACATACGGGTTAATAATAGACAGGGTCGTATATCTCCTGCACCAACGTAAGCACTGAGCAAAACAAACCACGTGCATTTCCAAAACCGTCTATCGAGCTAGCAACGCGGTGCGTGGCTTCTCGGTGGGCAAAAAATATCCTTGTGGGGAACAGAGCCAAGATATTTCTAATCTATTATTCGGGACTGTTTTCTGATTTTCAGTGAGCTGAACGGGAGAGGACAACAAAAAAAGTTGCAGGACAAGTCCTGGTAAAACAAGTGAAACGGGAGCTGGGTAGCAGCCAGCTCCCCGCCGCTGCTCGGGTCGCGTGAAGGCAGAGGCTGTTCCGGGGCTCAGCCGTGTCGTCACGGATCCGGGTTCAACTTTTCCTTCCTCCCAAGAAATGTGGTGTCACAATTTGCACCTGCAAGTCACGCGTTCAAGCTGCTGCTCAGCCAGGGGATACGGTGGTTGTGTCTTTACTCCTGCAAGTTGTGATACTCCATTAAGCACTGAGGGGGTTTTTATTATTAATTATTTTTAATTTATTTTATTAATGCGTCCTTCCAGGCTGGAAGCCCACTGCAGCATACAGAGCAAGAAGATGATCAGGATTCAGAGAATTTGCACCCAAAATGTATGAAAAGGTGGGCATAGGTCAATAGAGCGATGATGGATCTGGACACATGATGGTCCCAGCACACTAACATTTTTCTGTCTACCTATGTCACAACCTGGCAGTACAATTTTTTGCTGGTTTTTATTCCGGTTACGATAAGAAAAGCTACCTCAGTCCTTACTTTGCTTGCAGATAACTCTATTTAAGTCAACAGGGGGCACAGACAGGCAGGAGACCATTCCCCTTTCACTCAGCAGTATTTGAGTGGTGATTTATTTCTGTTCTGGGCTCCCTTTAGGAGGTCTTATCCAAGAGCTGTTGGGCAAGACCCTTTCTTCAGACAGCCTCTTGCAATTTTCCATTTTTATACATATTTCAACAGGCCATTACAACTTTTGGAAGACAGCCATTTGGCCAAATGGGGACCGAACAAGTCCTGGTGCCAGTTTGACTCAAAAAGATGGGTATGGGAATGCCTCAAGGGACTGAGAAAAAAAAAAATCACACTATTTCACCTCTGAATCTCTGATCTAAGCTCTCCATAGCTAAAAATATGACTTTTTTGTGAAACACACTGCTAGACACGTCTCTCTCGGCCAAAAAGTGGATGTTGTAGTGGCATCCCCAGGAGTAACAGGAAAAAACTGCTGGCTCAGCAAGGCATGATCCTGTTCCCACCCTAAAAGCCAGGCAAAAGTTGAAGGGTTTTTGGGGGTGTTTCGGTGGTAATTGCTACCTGTCCTCTGCATATAGGGAGCTCTGCAAGTTTGTTGCTTTCAATGGGATTTTCCTTGAGGGATCTCAGAGTGCTTCTCAACTGCACATAGTTTTCATTTTCTCCAAATTACAGAAGATGAAACTGAGATTAGGAAAGGTGTAGAGGCCTGATCCTTTGCCCAGGCATGTAGCAAAATCCTCCCTTTAACCACAGGGCCAGACATAACCCCATTATAAAGAATCTGGTTTAATGTCTTGGGATCTGGGACAGACCCATCTGTTCCCAACTGTAAAAATCTATGGAAATCTCTTGGCAAGTGCTTAGCTTGGCAAGTTTAGCTACGTTAAAACCTTGATGCAAACCTAAATGACACCTTGTTTCTTATGGATCTCTTGAGTAGATCCTTAAATGTCTTGTTAGGAGAAGAAAATGAGGCTTGGTCAGTGGTTTGGGGATACCTGCAGGCTATCTTAATAAAATAAAATTTAATGAATCCGTGAAAGCTCCTGTTAATCAAATTTCTAGGATTTTCTCTTTTCTACCTTTTGTCTGAATTTCATGGAATCACAGAATCGTATAGGTTGGAAAAGACCTTTAAGATCATCGAGTCCAACTGTAAAACTAACACTACCAAACCACCACTACACCATGTCCCTAAGCACCTCATCCAAACGTCCTTTAAATACCTCCAGGGATGGCGACTCAACCACTTCCCTGGGCAGCCTCTTCCAGTGCTGGACAACCCTTTCAGTGAAGAAAATTTTCCTAATATCCACTCTAAACCTCCCCTGGCACAACTTGAGGCCATTTCCTCTTGTCCTATCACTTGTTACCTGGGAGAAGAGACCGACCCCACCTCTCTGCACCCTCCTTTCAGGCCGTTGTAGAGAGCGATGAGGTCTCCCCTCAGCCTCCTTTTCTCCAGGCTGAACAACCCCATGATGCTTTTAGGAACCCAGATCTCCCAAATCCCACTGGGGAAACTAAAAATCAGCCAAGAATGGGTTGGGAGAGCATCTGAGCAAGAAGGGGACCACCGTGTCTTAAAATGCCCATCAGTAGTGGGGCCTTGGGGGGATTTTTCCCCCACCCCGCGATGGGGAGAAGGAAAACAGGGAGGGGAACACCTTGCACAAGGGCGTGTGGGTGCCCTCCTGCCTTGTCCTCCCCCCCCCCAAATCCCCATCCCATGCAGCAAGCAGCATCCCCGGGGCCAAGACCTTCCCCCTCCCTGGGCTGAGGGACCCAGGCGTCCTGCGGGGACCCGCCCCTCCCCGCCCTCCTCCTCCTCCTCCTCCTCCTCCTCCTCCTCCTCCTCCTCCTCCTCCTCCCCGGGGCTATATAGGGATGCGCGGCCGGTAACTCTCCCACTCGCCGGTTGCACCGGGGCTGCGGAGCCGGGTGCCTTTCTCCATCCCATGGCCCTGGCCGGGACCTGACCACCCCTCCGCAATGAAGACCATCATCGCTGCCTACTCCGGGGTGCTGCGAGGTACCGGGGGGCTGGCGGAGAAGGGTCCCGGCAGCGGGAGGATGCTGCGGTGGGGGAGCGGCATCCCGGCGGTACAAGGTGCAGGGTGGGGTGGAAGCAGGACCGAAACGCTCAGCTTTATTTATGATATTCCCCTTCTTCTGCCTGCCTGCAGGAGTGCTTGTTTAAGAGGGGGAAGGACGGGGAATACGCAATGGCGGGGAGGCTGGCTGCAGCTTTTCTTAGGGGTGAGGATCGCAGCTCTCTGGGCAAGGTTTTGCTTTTTAGCGAGCTTGGAGGGTCGGGCTGCTTTCCTGAAGCTGTTGCAAGCGGCTCTGGTTTATCTAAGCGAGTTTGCACCCTGGCAAAATGGGGGGGGTGGGGTGGCGTTTGCTTAAAAATGAGCCTCCCCCCCCCCTCCCCCCTTGTGACGGTAGGAAGGAAAGTGTAGTAGTTTTATCAGCACTGCATGGCTGGTAAAATTCACTGTTTGCAGCCCTGTTTTGTAATATTGTATTCCCCACACCTACATCAACAGGGGAGGGGAAAAAAGGCGTTGCTATTTATTGTTGCTTTGTACTGGGGAGTTGAAGATTCAGTGTGAAAGCAAGGTTTTATGTTAGGAAGTAAAGAGTTTGCTTTGACAAAGCTGCTGTGCTGGTAAGTCACTTCCTCGGCGAGAGGAGCAGGTTGGGTGTCGGTGGCTGACACCCATCATGGGCAGAGCTGCTGCAGACACTGAACGCTTTCTGCTGCAGGCTGAAACATGTAGGGTAAAGATGTGGGAGAGACAATATGGGAAATCCCAGACTGCAAGCTCCCTTGCGTGCTTGTAAAAGCAGCTCTAGGGATCTCGCAGGAATACATTCAACAAGTCCAAATGCTTGCTTGATAGAGCCTTGTACCCCTCCTGCAAGGGTGCTTGGCTAGAGAAGTGTCAGGACTTGCACGTAGTGGGGCTTTTGCAGGAAAATGCACTTGGACAACGATTTACCCTGTGCCTTGTGGAGGGTTCTTGAGTGATTGCTCTGTGTTGCAAAAGGCTTTCTGCCCTGAAAAAGCAAACTGATAGTTCCTCCTGGAATGAAGAGACCTGTGAAATAGCTTGTTGATTAAGCAAATCTTTAGCAGAGCTAAGTGGACCTGAACCTGATGAATTAACCCCTAAGCTCTTGCTTTTTGGGTCATGTCCTGCATGTAGAGCTGCTGGTGCTCATCTCTGTCAGAAAGATGTGGCACCCGCTGATATTAGATGGATCTGTAGGATCAGTTGTGACCTGATTGGGGGAAAGATCTGCATGTGTTTCCCATGCTCAGCTCTGGTCCTTAAAGTAACTTAGCTTGCTTATACAACTAGCAAGGTGCCAAGTGATGTTTCGTGTTGAGAGAGGTCATTTGAATTAACAGCATGTGAACTGTTCAACTGAGAGTTAACTGCAAGCCAAGTACAGAGAATAAATCATTCAGGAGACCTATAAAATATGTAGGGCTGACCCAAGACCTCAGTGGCCACCTTGTTGCCACTGGCATGTTAATGATGGATCTAGGACACGTGCATAATTCAAAATGGAGTGCGGTTTAGGGACAGTGATTGGCCTCATCTCTAGATAATCCTGCTTAGCGATGGAAAGCTGTCTTAACTCTCCTCAGGTCAGTTTTCCTCTGAGGCACCTCGCAGGGGTCCTGCAGTGATATGTGTGCTTCTTTACTCATTTATTCATGTGCTTGTGCCTGGGGAGATGGGAGATGTTGCCTTGGCCACTGCAGCATCCCCCAGTGCAACCTCTTGCCAGTTCTGTAGCCTGTCATGGGCAACAAAATGCAGGACCAGCTTCAAAGCCTGCCTGTTCAAAGCAAAAGCCAGGTGCCTGCCAGAGGAGCTCAGATTCAGGCTGGGCTTTGAGGATGATGATGTGGGACCCTGCAGACCAAAGACGGGCAGAGGCGAGGTGGTGCAGCATTTCATGCACGGGACCTCACGTGCTGCTTGATGATGTTGGATAACTTCCCCCACAACATAGGATATTTAGAACAAACCTACTAGACTTTTTCTACCTCCCTGACCGTCTTTTCCAAGCATCTTGCCTGAGCAAAGGGCTGACTTTTGTGGGGTGACAGTCTGAATGGCTTATACTGTCCTTTAGTCTCCAGTCATCTTGTTTGCCTGGTATCTGGCTTTGTCCCAGTGCCTGTAAACTTGGCTGAAAGTCTGATCCTATTTAAAAACAATCAGCAAAAAAGGTGCAGGCATTTGCCTCTCTCTCCATCCCTGTGTGTATGCAGGGGAACTTTCTTGGACACCAACCCAGTATTGCAAAAATCAGAGCAGACCTTGAACCAATGCCTAGGGTTGGATGATGCTTTGAGATGCTTTGGTTGGGTAGGAGGGGTTGTTGTCTCCTCATCTTGACCTGACCCACTTTGGCCATAGGCTGTCCAGGTGCTCTCCTCCTTGCGTTTGGCAGAGCAGCAAGGAGGTACTCCACTCTTGAAGAAAGATGTTAGTGTGGCCAGAGCATTTAAGGGCTGTTCTTTGCTGAAGTATCTTATCTCACTTCATCTTACAGAAGCTCCTTCCCTCCTTTGTTTTGGCTGGACTGTGGCTAAAAGCTTTAGGCAATATTGAGCTTCTGCAATGTGGAACAAAATTGTAGAATAGTTTGGGGTGAGGAAGATGATTTCACTCAGCTCTACCTTGGAGTTAATATTATGCTGCACCTGAGGTTTGGCAGACCTCATTTCTGCTTTGGGGGGGACCTGGGGGCTCCTGTTTTGGGAGTACGGCGTCACTGCTAGCTGTGTTGTAGGGTTTCCTCTTGACAAAACTGCCCGGGAGGTATAGGTCTGGACTTGCTTATGACTGAGCCCTTCTTTTATTGCTTCTACACTCCTCCCTGGGCACACCAATGAGATGTAGTAGGATGGTTCCCTTTCTCTTGTCTAGAGCTATTAAGTCTTGCTGACTTAAATCTAAAATTGTTGACTGGTCTAGGACAGCTGGGTCTACCCTCATGGTTACCTCACTTTAACCCACACACGTCTGCGACTGCGGAGACTGAAGGCCAAATTCAGTGCTGCGAGTAAATGCAGATCTACCGCGAGATAAATGTCATAACAAATTTGTTTATTTGCTATGCAGAATCCCAGCTCCTTCCTAATGGGGCTGAAATAGATGTTGTTGTCGCATGGCCCCATTAACTACGTTGTTAACCCCCAGTTGTAGGCATTCTTTACTGCAGATAATACGGGATTATTAAGTAGTCTCCTGGGGCATGAGCAAACTGCTATACAGCTGTGTACAGGGCAGGATAACTACAACCCATGCTGGTAATTCGTTATTATCTTAACAAATGATTCACTACCTAGTACCGCTAACAACAAAGCTGAAAGTGGAGAGAGCTTGTGCACTGCAGCTGGGGCATCTCAGTAAACCTAGACACAGAATAACTTCTTTTGCTCAAGGGGTTTTCCAGATGTCACATTTAATGTAGCAGCTTGCTGTGCAGACTCCTGCTCTTGGATGGGAGGCTGGCTCTTCACAAGTATCCTAGTATCGGTCTGTTTAATCTAGTTTTGTTATGCCTCCGCCGTCAGCTTCTCTGCCAAATATGTAGCTCAAAATGTCCATCTGCACCTATGCTTTGGAGGGGCTCAGCTATACTGCATCTAATTTGGTTTTCATCTAAATAAGCTGTGTGATGCAGTATAATTCTTGGCTAAGAATTAATATGCTAATTATGTTGAAAAGGTAGCAGATGAAGCTTGGCTTTAACAAGCTTTCAGTGTATTTTTAACTATCTGTAACACTTGTACTTCCTCTCAGCCAATTTATTTGATTGCTTTTTAATTAAGTGCTGTGGATTGGGTTTTCTGGTGTCCAAATGTGAAGTCCTGTTTACTTCCTCTCCTGGGACTTTTGGGTCTGCCTCCCTGCCTAGGTAAATCATGGTGTTTGAGCACTTTATCTGCAATAAACTGTGCTGGAAGTGCACCAGATGCTGTCCCTAGCTGAGTCTGTGCTGCAGGCATGAGTCAGATGCTTGGTCAAACCCTTCGTTGACTCCAGGATCTCCTTGGTAGTGTCTTTTGTGCTTGACTCTGATGGCTGCTGGAATTAAGTGGTCTAAGCCCATCACCAGTTGGGGGACAGCTGGCTAATGTCACTGAGCTTCCTCGGAAGGCTGCAGATGGCTGCTATCACTGAGCAGCAGTGAGGTCTCCTGGAGAAGTCCCTCTTTTGGCCAACTTAGCAAGTTGCATCCTTGAGAGCCATGCATGGCTTAGTGCGGGCAGTATCCCATCAACACCCCAGGGCATGAGCTGCAGTGCGGGTTGAGGGGCTCAGGATCTCATCTGAGACCAGGAAAGCTGTTGCTAAGATCTCTGCTGTGTAGACATGGGTTGCTAAGGCTGTGACCCCAAACAGCCAGGCTGTCCAGTTCTGGAACAGGTGCCCTGGAAAACAGAGCAACTGGAAAACACTCCAGGGGCTGCGCTGGGTGGCCAGCACGTGATAAGCAACTGTCTTCAGCAGTAGAAGATAGAGGTCTGCGTTTCTCCAGGATTCAAAATATTTCCTTGAGAAAAGACTGATACAAATGGATACCAAAGGCTGGGGTATGCAGTTTCCTTTGCCTCGAAGGTAATCATAGGTATGTCTAATGGGCCTTGTTAAACTTGGGTGTTAGAATCACAGAATCGTATAGGTTGGAAAAGACCTTTAAGATCATCAAGTCCAACCGTAAACCTAAGACTACCAAGACCACCACTATACTGTGTCCATAAGCACCTCATCCAAACGTCTGTTAAATACCTCCAGGGATGGCGACTCCACCACTGCCCTGGGCAGCCTGTTCCAGTGCTGGACAACCCTTTCAGTGAAGTAAAATTTCCTAATATCCAGTCTAAACCTCCCCTGGCTCAACTTGAGGCCATTTCCTCTCGTCCTATCACTTGTTACCTGGGAGAAGAGACCGACCCCCACCTCTCTACAACCTCCTTTCAGGTAGTTGTAGAGAGTGATAAGGTCTCCCCTCAGCCTCCTTTTCTCCAGGCTATAATAATGTTAGGCTAATGTATTCCCTGAAAGTTAGAGAAATTGCCTTTCCTATATTTAATTTTCCTTTGGGTTTTTAATATGTGAATGATCCTTTGTGTGGGCCCACAGGTGAGCTCTTAAAAGGAAGGGTTTACTTTAAAGAAGGGAACCCAAGTATCAGTGTTGGATTATTCTGCTGTGGCCAAGTCCCAAAAAACCACATTTCTGTTGACTTGTCAAAGCTCTTTTGCTCTGTGTCACCAGTAACTGGCCTGGTTCTCCAGAGCATGGAGGGTCTTCCCAAAAATGCTGCCTGGCTGCTACAGCTGAAGGAGAAAGGAGGCAAGGCTTGCATGGAGAGTTGAATACACAAAGTGTTAAGTCTGACATTATGAACAGCAAGGTCAGGACTGGCTGGAAATGGCTGTCTCGGCACTAAAATCTGTAATTGCCTGGCTTGCAGTTGATGCACTGGGTCCATCCAGAGTGTGCAGGAAAGGTAGACCATGCACGGGCAGATGCACTTGCCAGGTGACACCTCTGCACATTCCCACAGTCCTTTCCGTTGCCACTGGACTTCTTTTATGTCCTTAATTGGGAATTAAATGCTAATATTCAGCCCATGGTAACTACTGGCTTTTCTGGTGTTGGGAATCTTGATCTCTGCAAAGGATGTTTTTGCTTTCAACAAATAACTGACCCGGGACACCATTTGTCCAAGGGCAGGTGCTCAGCTGCCTGCTCAGAGCTGTCTGCAAAACCTGTGCCTTCCCTCTGTCTGCAATAGTTGAACATTGACACAAAAAGCTTAATGCAGTTTGGGAAACAAGTTGACTTAGGCTACCCAGTACTGTTCTATTTACAGGGCTAGCAATGCCTACAATTTGTTAAAGCATCTAGAAAATGCTGAAGTACAAATTCTCATCTGGAGGGACAAACAGTTGTTCTCTTCGGGGGAAGAGGATAGGGATTTAGTTGATCCAAGGCTGGAGCGTTGGATTCATCAATCCAAAGATGTTTTGGTAGTGTAACTACAGGTGCTGGAAGGATAAATTACATGGGGCTGGGCTTTCATCATGGATCACAAAATCTCTAAGACTTTGGGTTTATTTTGAGGGCATAGAGATGTGGCCAGTGACACCACTATTGCTAAAAGCGTCCTTTAAACTAGTGTCTAGCAGTCCTCAGGCCATGTGAGGTCTGTCCACGTGCAATTTTGTAGAGCAGGTTTTTGGGACAGCAAGATCCTAGAGCTGCAGTAGAGGCTGCCCCTAGGCTGTGGCCCCTCAGTGGGAATGACCGATTTCTCTTACCCTTGGAGAGGTGACTGACTTTGTAAAAAATGGGGTGGAGTTTACCACTCACCCCAAGTTTGGGCATTTACTATCAAATGTGAAGAGTTGCAGCACGGGATTTCTGAGTCTTCCTGCTTAGGTACTCCAGTGTTGCAAATCAGTGGTGGTTTAACTCATCAGCATGTTGCCCTGTCTCATCTCAGAAACTGGAGAGATACATTATTAGGAGTGAATTCAGCACATACTACGCTATCTTGCAAAGACCTGCTTTCAACTTGAGCTGCTGCTTCAGAATGGATTAGTGCTGTAGGTTTCAGTTTACTGGCAGTTGCAGTGACATGATCTATGCTTGACCAAAACTTGGTCTGCTTAGAGTAGTTAACGCCCAACCCATTGCAAGGATTGTTCATTCAACATAGACTAAGCAGAGCCAAGGGCCTAGGCTGGGTGGGCTGGCTCTAGATTTAGGCTGCAGGGTCTGGTGTGGCTCCTGGCTGATGTCCTTTACTAGCAGAAATGCTCAGGAAGGCATGTAGCCGTCGCTCCTAGGGACCATGCGCAGGCTTAACGTTAAATGGCTTTTATGTTTAGGCTTAACATTAAATGTCACTAAATGGCATTTAAGAGGGGCAGCAAAGAAGCTGCAAAACTAATAAACAGTTCTGCAGGTGGAGCTGCTGTGCATTAATCCTATTGCCTCGACTATCAGCAAGGGCAACAGTTAGCAAAGACTGCAGAGATGCTTTGCATGTTTAAAAGATGCATTAGTGAAACCTGCTTTGTAGAAACTACCAAAACTCTAGTACCTGCCTGTGTCTAGAGGAGGCTCTTCTCCATCAGACTTTCACTCAACTAAGCGTGAGCAGTTGCTATGGTATCGCCACTAGCAGTGTCACATCTTGCCAGCGACAGCAAGGACCGAACCCATTCAATATAATGGCTCCTTAGCAGCGTTGCATCCCTTCTAATAACAGGCTGATCCTTAAACAGAAAAGGAAATATGTCAACACACCTCCTGGTTTGTTGATAAGCCAGCAGCTTGATTTGCATTTTAGCCAGTTATTATGGTGTTTGTGAAATAAAGTAATGAAGAGAAGTGAAGGAAAACGCACTTGCAAGTGCTTCTTTCTCGAGGTCGTTGAGCATATCAACAAATGCTGCAGTGGGTGGCTCCTCATATAGAAACTGAGTCTTTCACTTCAGTATTTTACTGGGGTCTCTCCCCGCTTGAATACCTTAAGCTTCTAAGAGTGGCTTTCAACTCCTTCCTTCCTCACTTACTGCTTTAGAAACACTGTGATAGTTTTCCTTATCCTTGGAGCTGTGGATCCCCGGGGTTGTGGGTTGAGGGGTTGCTCAACCAGCCTTTAGGCTGTGCTGTGTAAGGCTGGCGTGCGGAGCTTTCCTTAAACGCATGGAGGAGTTGTGCAACAGACCTGGGTGAAGAGTGGATGAGCAACAGTTCAGACCACAGCCTGGTGTGTGCTTGCCTGTGGCTTGGGACAGCTGATCTTTATCTTATGGTGAGCTCATGGGTTTCCCTGTTATCAAACACCACTTCGAGGAATTGGCAGTTTGAAGCGGGGGGGTGTGTTAGGACCATGTGTTAATGTCCTCCGCACACTTATGGTCAAGCGAATAAAGGCTTGCTCAGGTGATGTTACCCATTAATCCCCTCCAGCATCCCCAAAACAGCTAGATGTTTGCAGATGGCAACCCTTCCCCTTCCAGGATGCCTAAACTCCATGGGAAATATTAGCCTTTGACAAGCCTTGCTCTTAAAAGCAAACTACACGAACATTGATTTTAAAACCTCCTATTTGAAAGGAAAATATTGCTACCTTTGCTCAGTATGCAAATGTAACTTTATTTCTTTTTTTTTTTTCCTTAGGCACAGGATCAAGCATTCTTTCTGCTCTCCAGGATTTGTTTTGGCTATCTAAATCCAAAGTAGAGAAACAACTCCAGATCATCTCTGTGCTGCAATGGGTTCTCACTTTCCTTATCATGGGTACGTAACACCTTTTGGCCAAAAGCAAAGCTTTTCCTTCATGCTGGAAGACTTTTAATGCAAAAATGTTAACTTTCACATAAGCATTAATTACTGGATGTGCACTGCAGCAGGACAGTTCCTGGGGTGTGGATATTGTAAAGCACAGTTGCATACTTTGATATTTTGGCAATAAATAACTTTACCTGGCTCTAGAAAAACACAGGAGCTATGGAGAGACCTACTGATGTTTAGCTCATATCTGTGTCTACCATACAAATAAGACTGAAGCAATTGGCAATCTCTTACCTGACTCACTCATGGGAACGTCCACAGAGAAGAAATTTCTTAGAAGCAATAGGTAACTGATGCAACTGATTGCAACAGGAGTGCCTTCCTCTTGGCTTGGTCTCCTTCCAAGAGGTACCAGAGATGGGCGAGAAGTGTTTGTGTTAGACCAGTAAAATAGTAAAGACTGTCTGTCTCTGGGTGCTTCTGTTATGTGAAGCCTCAGGCTGCTCTGCTGCACAGTAGTGTCGATAATTAAACTGGAGAAGGATGCTGACTGCAGTCAGTCAAGCAAGTCTCGCTGTTCCTTCCCAATTTGTGCTAAAATGGCACAAACTCTGGTTTGTGGATCTCTGGTAGCCTGGTGGGATGGCTGTCATAGAGCTGGTGTAATGCGTGAATGATTTGGGTAGCTGTGGAAGAAACCTCCTTGGTGTGGGCCACAAAGAAATCTTGATGCTCATGAAGTCCAGCTCTTGCCTGGAGAAGCAGCTGCCCTACCTGGAGATATTATAGAAGAGAGACCTGGAGAAACCATGAAGGGGAGGCTGAGGTACTTCAAAGCAGGTAGCTTTAGAGGAAGCTGTCTCAGTCCTACATAAGGGGTTTTTAGCTAAATCCGATTTGATTGAGGATTAATGACATCAGATTGAGACTAAGACTTCAGTATAGAAGGGTCAAAAGGCAAGGGGCTCTTAATGCAAGTGTAAACGCAGACCAAAACCTGATGCAACCTTGTTTTCTTCTTTCTTGGACCTATCCAGGTATTGCTTGCACTTTAATCCTCATGTACATACTGTGCACAGATTGCTGGGCGATTGCTGCTCTATATTTAGCCTGGCTGGTATTTGACTGGAATACACCAAAGAAAGGTAAATATTGCAGAACAGATCCTTGCTGTTTAAGTGTCCCTGTCCTCATATTTGGACAAAGAAGCACTTCCTTATAATGGGTGACTTCCCTTCTCAGGGGGACTTGGCTGAATCGCTGATCAAAAGCATTATTCAGTGAAGCATACAAATGGCAGCCCTCAGCGTAAGCAGTGACTGCAGGTTTTATCGATGCTGAGGGTACTACCAGATAGCAAGCACTGACATCATGCCATTGCTGGCTTTTAGCAACATATTTATAAGGCTTAGGTTCTTCCTGTAGGTCAGAAAGATCTACGTAAAGATTCAAGATCTTGCTGTCCTCTCCAGCTCTTGCAAGGTTCGGATTATGGCATGACTATTAAGATGTGGCTCCCCTATGGAGTCAATGTTGCTGCAAATAAAGCAGAAAACTTTATTTCAGAGAACACCCTGTAGAAACCAGCTCTGAGAACCCGCTACAGCAATGGCAACAAGCTTTGATGGCAGCTCCTTTCATAGCCAGATTAGCACAATTCTCCCTTGCTTCAAGACCACTGAAATCATCCAGGATCTTGGCCTTTCCCAAAGGATGAATCTGAGGTTAACATTGAGCTGTTCCTAGCTTGAATTGTCCATTGCCCAGCTACAACAGGTTATCAAGTCAGCTCCTACCCTGAATTTGTAGTCAGGCCTTAATTAGCTTGAAGACCCTGAAGTCCTGAGCATGGATGGTTTCACCTGATTTTAGTGAAAGATGCAGGTGTCCCACTTAGAGGAATGAAATTGTTGATTTCGCTAGTGAAACAGCAAACTATCTGGAGTCCTCTAGGCTTCTTGGTGAGCACCCATGTGGAAAGAGCTTTACAAATGTGATTTTTTTTTTTTTTTCCTCTTCAGGTGGAAGAAGATCCCAATGGGTGAGAAACTGGGCTATATGGAGGTACTTCAGGGATTATTTTCCAATAAGAGTAAGTAACAGTTTAACTCTATGAATTGGGACTTAACTGTTTTAGACTGACTTGTAATAACCCCTGTGGGGATGATGTTGTACCTACACTAGTCTATCCGTGACACTGAACTGTGAGCACGACATGGTTGCTTACCATTGCCATACTACTGCTTGGAGCAGCTGCGGTTATAAAATCTGAAATGCATCACCAGTGATGGTATCATGACTTGTAGAAGCTGCTGCTTCTGATGGTCTTATAACCAGACTTCTTGATGCAATCTGCCCTGTAGCTGTAAGGCTCCTTGTTCATCTCTCAACTTCTCTCCTGTGCTGCAGCAGTCCTGTGTTGTGCCTAGCCCTACCTCTGTTCCCCTCTTGTAAATCTAGCTCAGTTTTGGTCTGTTTTCCAGTAACACCCTAGGGCAGCAGTGTCTTGGGTAAGAATAGCTGAGAACCCCGTGCACCAGAAGTCCTACCACTTCACCAGGAGCAGTGAAATCAGCTCTGAAGTCTAGCTGCTTTGGGGAAGGGGGGTTTTCAGCAGTGGGGATAGCTCCAGTTCTCCAGCTTGCTCACCTTCTGCTTGTATTTTCCCTGCTAGTTCAGACGCGTTGCAGACAGAAGACAGGGCTGCCACTCTGCTCTGGGGATGGCAGAATGAGCTGGAAGACTTAGAAGGGAGCAGGGGCCAAATTCAGCTAGGAGGGAACTTGATCCCCTTTGGAAGGACACACAGCTGAAAGGACTATTATGTAAGGCTGTTGGCAAGTTTTATTCGGCCTGAGCAAAAGGGAGGCACCTTGCCATGGCTTTTGATGAACCAGCCTGCCCTAAGATAGTCCAGTCTTGGAAGGCAGTCGGGAATCCAATTCCAGTAGGAAGCCAAAGTGGCGTAGACTGGATTCCTCCTTTGCAAAGTCACTTGAACTCTCAGGGTGCCTGAACACGCTGCCAGTGAACACTCTTGCCACATTCTTCCTGCTACTAACGGGTAATTCTTGGCAAATGTAGGTGTACATGGAAAAATACACTACAGCTGCACAGGCTGCAAGTGGCTGGCCAACCCAGATCTCGTAGCTGATGGAGAACACAGCATGCTCTGGTGTGGAAGGGTCTCAGATGGGTTGTCCTCTAGTACCAAGCCCTCACTAACTGCGACAAGCCCTGCCTTCTTGATATTGCTGAAGGCTGAAATGGGCTAGTTTCTCCTGGGAACTGGATTCAAGAGGGTCACCGGTAATGGCTGGTCCTCTTGTTTCACCTCTCCTTTGATGGCATATTTAGCCCCCATCTTCATGGAAACATGCTCCGCACCAGCCATGCAGGTCAGATCCACTGTAGATAGTAGAAGCTTGTCAAACAGGTGGGTTGTTCAGGTAGGTTTAGAGATGGGATCGGGTAGATAAACTGAACTTCTCTGCTGTTCTAGGTAAATACTTGCTAGTTCCCGCAGTCCCTTTGTGAGAACCCCTTATGGCTGTAATTCCTCTGTCACTAAGGGGGCAGAGCTGTGGGGGGTTTACAGAGCCCACTGGTAAATGGTATGCAAAGGGTGGCACATGAGAGTTGACAGCTGTGGGATAACTCTTGCACCTGCTGTGGGGGAACAGCCAGCTGGCTGCATGCTTGTTGAGCTGCTACAGGGATCATGGGGCTGTGAGGTGCTAGAGGTGGTTGTCTGCAATTATGGGCATGAATATTATCTCTTGTAAGGAGTGGCACCAGCCACCACAACAGCTTGGGCTTGAACTTGCTAGGAGCACGGGAAGTCCTTGGATAAATTATTTACCTGTCTTCGGTCAAGAGGGAGGCTGGTCTAGAGATGGCCACTTGTTTAAATCTTCTGTCTGCAAAACTCACCTGGACTGGATCCTGAACTGTCTGTCATGGCTTAGCAGGGCTTGGTTTGTCTCCCTGGCTCGTGTTTTTTTGGGGTAGTCGTCTGATGCACCGCACCCTGTGCCATGTGTCCACTGAGCACTGCGAGGGCAGATCACACCAGTGACAATCTCACCGGTGGCACTTGTAATGCTGAACTCGGTTTTTTCAAGATCTGCACGTAGAGCTGTGCTAGCTGCATCCGTATCAGCACAGGTACCACCTGCATTAGGATATTAGCTCAGAGTTTACTCCTATTCCAGGAAATAAATAGGAAGCAGTTTTGCAGATTTTTTTGCCAAAACCCTAAGGCTGCCTCCCCAGGAACAGGGACCCAACTGCCGGTGGGTGACAGTTGTAGCACCAAAAACTTGGGAGGGGAGACCTCTTAGTATAATGTCCTCAGTGGCTGCAGATCTGAAGGCCAAGGTTTCCTTGTACCTGGCTGGTGTGAGCTCAGTCCTGAGGATGCAGGCTGGATCTGGCCAGACCAAAATGCCACCAGGATCGACCTCTGACAAAGCTGTATGTTAGAACTTGTGGCTAGGTCTGCTGCATCCCTCCACAGCTGTACCTGCTGGCATCAGGCTTGCTTTATCAGAGTAGCTGCATGAGAAGCAGGCTCTGCTCTGGTATTTATGGTGATTAGGCTTGGTCTCCACCCGAGTCAGCAGTGCCTCCCATCCTGAAATGCCATAGGACTATTGTACCTGTACCTGGAGATACCAGGTCACGTTTTGTAATACCAGGTGGATTGGGGAACCAGCCTGAATCTGGCTCAATTCCTCAGCATGAGCAGAGGTTGCCCACATTCACTGGGGCTTCACGCAGCTCCTATGACAGTAATAAGCTATTTTAGGGCACTAGAAGCTTAAGTTTGTCTGCTGCTTAGTGGCTGGCCTTGCAAATAGTGCTTTAAGCTAAGCAGTGCATGAAGCAGCTGAGGAAGCTTCCAGTGAGCTAAATCCTGGTGCTGAACTGCCAGGTAAAGCCCAGGCTCTTGCAGGTGTGAGCATGGTGCTGGACTCAACCCTGCTGCTGCAGAGGCAGGCGAGGTCCCAGCAGCCTCCCCAGCACATCCTGCTGATCTGAGGATGTCACGTTGGGAGTGCCACAATCTAAAGGTCATCTTTAGGTAAAGAAGCCATCACCGGAGCATGTGAGCACAGCTACTGCTTATCTCCATAGGGAACAGCACTTCAGATAGCAGTGACTGCAGGCATTTGGCTTGCCTTTGTCAAGCAGTGAGCATTTCAGATGTGTGCTGCGAGATGCTCGGGCTCCTGCTGCGATGGGAGAGTCAGCAGCGTGCCAGAGCAGGGACTGTTGCAAGACAGTGACTTTTTCGCAGCGTTTGTCTTGCTCTCTGTGGCTTGGCTGGCTTCCTGGAAAAGCCTCTTAGTTGTTGTCGATGACTTACCGAATGGAAATGGAGACTTTTGCTTCCTATGTGTGATGTAGTGTAGTGGTAATACTGAGAGCCTAGAGCAGTCTTCAGATCCTGGCCTGCGTTGCTGGGAAGGTGAGAGAATTTCTTCCATAATGCCTCCAGGTGTGATGCAGCTAATTGCAATTGTTAGGTTGTTTTGCAAGCTTGTATGCTCACTACTGCTGCTTGGATCCTGCAGGATGAGCTCTAAACTTGTGCTTTCTGCATGCTTCTGTGGTCACTGTGCCGCTCAGCTCGCAGGTAGGCTGAGCACCCGCCTAGACCACTCATTTTCATCCTGCTTTTTGCTGGCGCCTGGTGCTGAGCAGCAGCGTCTCTGCAGTCCCCTTCCTCCACACTTGAATGTGCTACTTACTCATCCCGTTCCTACAAATAAAACTGGCACTGCTGTTCTTTGGGCATATCTGGCACTCAAATATTAACACTAGTTTTTCCTGTAATTGCGCTGCTTTATTGCTCCCGTAGGCGGGCTTAGATCTGTTTAAGGAAATCTCTCTGTTACTGCTAGAGCAATGGGTGGACCTTTGCTCCCACTGAAATAGGTTTGGTCTCAGACAGCAGCTGGGAACAGGCGTGTTAGTGCAGTGGGGTGAAGGTCCAGCTTCAGTCCCAGCACTGTAGTCATCCAGCTGGGATGCAGCAAGGACATGCTGCCTCTACCTCATCATGGGAGCGCTGGGGCTTCAAGGAGCTGAGGGCTGTGGGGGGCTGGAGAAGACCTTGAAGGCAAAAGGAAAAACCTGTTGGAGGTTCAGAGCAGAGTTGCAAAAGTGTTGTCAAATGACAGCTACAGCAATTCCTTAGGCCAGCCTGATAAGGCAGCCCAGCAGCTCAGTGTTTGCTTGTCAAGGGCAAAGGTGTGAGAAAACTAGTAGTGATCAGCCTCCTAAGGAAAGCTTCAATCTTGCTTGAGACTAGAAATAAGTGATTCTAGCACTTCAGAAAATTCCTGCGTCTAGATTAAATTTAGGGAGACATGAAGGCTCTGCCTTTGGTGTTGACAGGTCAGACCTTGGGCTGAGTTTATGCATTAGCAGATCTAAGACCTGCACCGCTTGCAGATAGGTGCACAAACCTGTCTGATGCCTGGCAGTCTTTGGCTGTCCTGGCTTGACTTGGGTGGAGGAAGACATGTTCACCTTCTGCAAACCCATCTGTTGTGGGAACAACCTGTGGAGGGCAGTGGCAGCCTGCATGCGACAAACTGGGGAAAAGCACATAAATATGAATGCCAGGCTGACTCTCAGACCTGTAGATCCCTGTTGTGAGCATTTGATTCTCACTGAGTCTCCAGTGCTGCTCAGATATTCCCCTTCTGCCTTGCCATGGGGGGGGGGTGTGCAGGTGCGTTGGTTCCCTGCATACCCCTTGCCTTGCTCCTGTGCTACTTGTGCAAGTGGTGAGCGTGGTGGGTATCATGGGTATCGCCAACCCTATGCCTCCATAACAGGAGGTCTTGGAAAGCAAACACAGAGCGATAAGGCTGCAGCTTGGCTGGGGCTCGTACAAGGTATGCAAGCAATGGGGTCCATTGGGAACTGGGTGTCCTTGCACGTCATGGAGGAGCTGGAGCAGGGTGCTTGCCATGGCTGGCAGCAGGAGAACAGCGTGTCTTCCGTATGAGAGCAGATGCGTGGCTCTGCCAAGCTCAGCTCACAAGCGCCTCGTGCGCCAGAGCGACAAGGACAAACCCTCTGTTTCAGCTGGCTTCCTTTTAAAGCAGCTGTGCTCGGTGCAGGTGAAGGATGAGGCTTGGAGCCTGGAACCCCCTACCCTGCTCTGACAAGAGCTCTAAGGAGGAGTGTCTGCTGCTGGTCCAACCAAGCCATGTGTGTCTGTAGCCACCAGGCCTTGAGTCTCTCCTCCAACTGAGCAAGAGCTGACAGATGGAGGGGTTGCTTACCATATAACTTTTTTTTTCCCCTCCAGTCTTTGCTGGAGAGTGGTTTCCAGTCTGTAGTCTGGGAGCCCTGTTTGTCCTAACTGGTCAAGGGACAGCCCTCCCACCCTGAGGAGTGAAAGCAAAGTCATCTACTAATTGGGCAAGAAGGGAAAGGGGAGAAAGGATGACTTGGTGTGACTCAGGCCACGGGGCTCTACAGAGCTGCTGCAACCACAAGCATCTGCACATGCTTCCTGGAGCCCTACGTGACCTCAAAGCTAGAGGAAAGTGTGGAGGGGGATAGTCAACTTGCTTAACCCGCGGCTGTCATGCCTGTATTGCAGCTACTGTCTTAAATAGCGCAAATGCTGTAGCCTCATCTAGGGACGGTGATGGGAACGTGGGGAGGAGGGAATCAAATTTCCAGGCACGCTGCTTCGGTGTGTTGCAATGGCACTTCGGCTCCCTGTAGCATGATTCAACAAAACGGACTTGCTTACTGCCAAAGAGCACTTCTTGGCCGAGACAGCGGGGTATGTAATGCTGATGTGACGTCTTGGAAATCTGGGCTTTTTCCTACAGGAGCTGACACAGAGTGACCTTTGCATCTACAGTTTGATGGATGGGGTGCAGTTGTTTAGCACCTCATGCTGAAGGTGCCACTGGGGCTTGTAGGTCCTGCCCTGGTCTGAGAGCTGCTGGGGTGTTGCAGTCAGCAAAAACTGGCACCATTGCAGCCTGAAAAAAAAAAATTAAATTTGATCCCTGCTTCTGTAGGGATGCAGCAGTCCTGTCGTATGCTTACTCGGACCGCTTGTGTACTGCCAGGGGAAGATGCTCTGCATGGGACGCTGCTGCTACTTACAGCATCAAAAAAATCCTCTGGCAATAGCGGTACCGGGGCATGGGTTGTGCTGTGCATGGCTAAGGCAGCTTTGGAGTGTCCCTGCTGTGCAAACAGATGAGTAAATGGTTAGGAATATTGCACAACCCCAAACCAATACGACCATTGCTCCTGGAGCACGTCCTGCAGAAATCGGAGCACTGCTGTGGATGGCTTGAGGTGTCTTGCTGGCCCTTTGGCGTGTAGGCCAGAGCAAAACCTCTTGAAAGGAGGGATAGTTTCCAGTGGTAAGCCACCCTTCTGCGCGTTTTCCCTCTTGGAGGGTGGCCAGCAGGCATATTAAGTGGTTGGGTCTTTTTTCAGTTATTAAGCAAACTTGCATCTGCTATGGGACACTGATTTTTATTTGTTTTTTTCTCCCCTCGTACTGGAACGTGAGCCACTAATGTGCTGGGAGAGGGCCTGGAAGGAGGCGTAGCTATGGCTACAGGGCCATGAAGAACCTGGTTGGTTTGGGCAAGAGGCTTGCAAGAATACCTTTGAGAGGAGTAGAGAAACAAAGGGAACAGGCTACTGCAACCCAAACCCTATTCCTGCTTGGCTGGCAGTCGTCTTGTGTCGAAGATCAGCCTGTTTATTCTGCTCCCTCTGCTTGGGGAACTGAAGTCTAAGTGGCTGCTCTTACCACACAACCTCTGAAATCCAGGATAGCCCATACCCCAGCTCTTAGGCTGTTCTCCCTGGTGGGAAGAGAGACAAAAGCTGGGGACTTTTACTTTTTTCCACCATTTTTTTCTTACTACCTGAAAATATCTGTCTTCATGTGAGCTCACTCTTTTCTTTCCTAGCTGGTTAAAACCCACAATCTGCTGACCACCAGGAATTACATTTTTGGATACCATCCACATGGCATCATGGGCTTGGGTGCCTTTTGCAACTTCAGCACAGAGGCCACGGGTGTCAGCCAGAAATTCCCTGGGATCCGACCATACCTTGCTACCCTGGCTGGGAACTTCAGGATGCCCATTTTGAGGGACTACTTAATGTCTGGTGGTAAGTGCAAGAGTACTTTGTTCCTCCTACTCATGCCCTTGCCTCTGAGCTCTCTTTCCCTCTTTTAAGTGAAAAGCTGTGGCAGAAGCTGACTTAACCACTTCTTTCTGGTAGCATCACACAAACGTTGCTTTCTTATAATTGTCAAGAGGAAGCTGTGAATAAATGTGACTAGCTTGGGCTGCAGGGACTGCTGCTCCTCTGCATTCATCCTTAACTCAAGGATACTCTTGTCCAAAGGCATAGTAAAGCTATCTGGCATCTGTAGTTGTGGGTGAGGAAAATGGAGACACGGGAGCAAGTTGTCCTAGTTACCGTCAGGAGGTACTGGTAGATGAAGAAGTCACACTAACTGAAAACATAAAGTATGCATTAGCCTTTGAAATGTGAATACCATGGCTAGCTCTGCTCCTGGGCTCATTACCACATGAGCTGTCACGCATCTAGGTCTTACGGTGGTGACAGATGCCCTCTTCACCCAACCACGCTTTTAGGTGCCTGCCAGCAGTAAAGAGTCTGGGTTATTGAATGGTTTCAGCTGTTCAGAAGAGCCCCTTCCCTGAAAAGATGGGTCACAGGGAACAGGCAGTGACACAACTTTGCTGAATGACACTAATAGGTCTGTTCTAATGGACTCCAGTATTTTAATGATGGAGGGCTTCTAAGTTATGACTGGACAGAGGAAGCAGTGTTGACAGCCTCAAGAAACAGTGTTATTGCATGGCCTGAGGTTCCTTTTCAGAGTGAGGATGCCTGTTGGTTAGGTAGAGATGAGGGAGGTAATGTTTAAAGACCATGAATTGAACAGTCCAGTTCCCTGTTTGCTGTTCCTGGAACAGATTCACCAATAAATGACTTTAAAACAGGTATCTCACAATAGCATTTTGGCTGAATCTTGACTTATAGCTGGGGAGAGGATAGGAGTAGCTGTACTTGGCTCTGGCTTCCTAGGTTTGACTGTTTCCAAGATTACTGCCTTAATTTGAGGGACAAGAAAACTAACTGGATCTGGTGCAGAAAAGGTGTTTGTCCCTGCCTAAGAAGGGCAGTATCTCAAGCTGGTTTCTATCTTCCTGCACCAGATGGAAGTTGCTGTGTGAAATCCGTAATTCCCATAATGTGGGAATTCCACAAGACAGCAGCGCACAAGAAGTTGGAATCCGCTTTCCAGTCTGTCA
Organism: Mycteria americana; assembly: GCF_035582795.1. Lineage (NCBI taxonomy): Eukaryota > Metazoa > Chordata > Aves > Ciconiiformes > Ciconiidae > Mycteria > Mycteria americana. The sequence goes on along the minus strand of NC_134365.1, from coordinate 220,127,694 downwards.
CGCCTGTAAACTTAGTTCATGTGTTGCTTAAGTTTCCACGCAGCATCAGCCTTTCTATATTTTAAGAAATATATTTTAAGAAAATGTGTTCAATCTGCTCAAGATGACTGGTAGACAAATCTTGTGGCCAGGCAGAGCTGCTTCCCTCCTTCTGGAAGGAAGGTGGCAGTAGACATTAGCAACATCATTGCTGACAGGGCTGGCTTGGCTATCCCTGAGCATTACAGTTAAATCAGTGGGAAATTCTGCTTCCTCTATACTTAGGATTTAAGCAAGACTATAGGTGTGATCTCTTGGACAAAGTTAACTTTCTGAAAGCCATAATTTTCTTCATTTTCCTATACTGGAACTTAAGGGTGTCACTACAAAGGTTTTAACATCACTTGGGAAGTGCTGATAGTTCCCTCAGTCCTTTGTTTTGTGGATGAACCACTTGAAGTGAAATCCTAACAAATATTACTGTACCAATACACATACTTAGTTGGTTTACAACCAACTGTTGCATATTACAGCGTTTTATAGCCTACTAGAGGTTGGAGCTACAGCAGGGATCCTCTAAGGCACGAGGAGATGTCCAGAAAATCCTATATAGTGTGTAAATGTGCTAAAGAGCACCATTCAGCAATTGCCACTTGTCTGCGTGTCTTGCTGCATTTTCTGGAGGAAGGATTTCAGTGCTGTGAGCAGTAGTAATCTCCTCCTGCTAACAAGTGTGAAATGGCTGAACATAAATCTGTGCTGCCCTGTTAGCCAGGGCTGTGTAGTCAAGTGAGCCGTGGTGTGGAGAATGGGAGAAGTATGAAGGTTTCTGTCTGTCCTACAGAGCAGCAAGCATAGCCTGAGCCTTTCAAAGGAAACATGGTCAGAGAGATGTAGCTGTGCTGAAAGAAATGAATTTTTCATCTTCAAATCCAGCTGATCTGCCTCAAGTGAAGTCTGCTCCCCTGTGGTCTGGAGCTGGGATTAGGTGGTGACCTTGATGCCCAGATACACATGAAAGCTTGCAGACTTGCCCTGTATAATCCCACGGGACCCATTCACCATTTAGTTCTTGGTTTAAGTGATGACTAACATGACATGTGCAGAATCAGCTTCTAAAATTAAATTGTGTAATACTGCCCTTCCTAGTGCAGTGACCTTAAGTAGTACTCAACAGAGCTCAGACACGTGTGGATGGGAACGTAAATGATGGCATCTCACTTCTTCTTGGCTTATCCTGGCCAAAAATGTGAGGCATGAGCAAGCTCTGACAATAACTGTAGGATAAAAGCATGAGTTTCAGGAGGAGCGAATCAAACTTCTTAGCCTTTTTGGAGCAATAGAGTAGAAATTAAAAGGTTCCTTTTTCATTAGGCTGAATGGTAAGATCCCTGGGGTGGGGCCTGATGCTTTAGGGCTTTGTAAAGCTGGAGTGCTGTGACTGGTAGTACAGTCCTGTCCCTTCCAGTGCGGGGTAGAGGGAAAGACCTTCCCAGACACTCACCTCGGAGTGTGGACTTACCTGAGCACTCTGTCCCATACGTATCTTCCTTCCCAGGAGAGCAAAGGATTGCGCTCTCACCATGCAAGAGCTTGAGATGTTAGTTCAGAAATTATTTTTTTAAAATAATCCATAATAGATCTGCCTCTGGAAGGCTTGCCAATTTATTCTTTTTGTATCACTAAACCATCCTCCTAAAGGAAGACCTATTCCACTACTTGGTTTTGCTGAGGAACTGGTCAAATTCAGACTCTCATGCATCAAAGTAACAGAATTGCTCTGCTTTCCCCCTAAAGATAAACCAGCTCCTACTGCAACCTTCACTTGGAGGGAGGATGTCTTAAACAATTGCCTTTGGCATCACTAAGAGCAGAAGAAAATCCTTGCTGAAGTCTTTTGTGTTAAGGCAACTTTTTGAGAGCTGGTGTTGGTAGAGTTTGTCTATGACCAAGTCTAGTGCTGTCCAGGTCTATTAACTGCTCTTAATTGAGGAACAGGTTGCCTGATAATATACACAACCCTCTATGACCACAGTGAATTTTGACAACTCAACTTGCAATCAAGGCATGAACTTTTTGCTACAACTGTGGCTGGTGGCTTCAGGATCATCCAGGCTATTCTTAATCTTGCAGCTTGACCCTTATGTCTGTCTCTTGGATATGCAGGAATATGTCCTGTGAACCGTGACAGCATAGACTACATCTTGTCCAAGAACGGCAGTGGCAATGCCATCATCATCGTGGTCGGAGGGGCAGCGGAGTCCCTGAACTGCACCCCAGGGAAGAACTCTGTGACGCTGAAAAACCGGAAAGGATTTGTGAAACTGGCTCTACGGCATGGGTAAGAAGCAACCTCGATGCTAGAGCAGTACTGCTAGCATATAAAAGCTGCTCTCATCCCCTGAAGCAGCTGATGTCTTGGGTGGATTCTTCTTTCTGCGGTCCTGCTGTGTTGTGTGGATATACACTCAGAGCATCGGACACATGAGCCTGTCCTCTGAGCAGGGGACGGGGTAAGAAGCTGCTTGAGACAGCAGGAGGCTTCCAGGGCAAGGAGAGGCAGGTGTCAGTAACCTGCATGGGGCACCACCTGTGCAGCCCCTGCAATCTCCACGGATCCCATGGGTCTGAAATGGGTTGTCCATCAAAAATCAGAGATGAGAATATATGGACGTACATTCCGTGCCTGGCTGGGTAGTGTTTCATGGGCCCATTGCCAGTATAATTCTCTTCTTGCACGCCTTAAAAGTATATCTACTATATGTATAATAGATATACTTAAGTATCTACTGTATAGTGTATCTACTATAAGTATCTACTTGTTGTGGTTTAGCCCCAGCCGGCAACTAAGCACCACACAGCCCCTCACTCACTCCCCCCTGGGTGGGATGGGGGAGAGAATCGGAAGAGCAAAAGCAAGAAAACTCGAGGGTTGAGATAAAAACAGTTTAATAGGGAAAGCAAAAGCCGCGCACGCAAGCGAAGCAAAGCAAGGAATTCATTCACTGCTTCCCATGGGCAGGCAGGGGTTCAGCCATCTCCAGGAAAGCAGGGCTCCAGCATGCGTAATGGTTACTTGGGAAGACTATATAGTATCTACTGTATAGTGTATCTACTATAAGTATATATACTACCTCTCATGGCAAGTCTGGCTGACTCATGTCAGTACCTTGTGCTGCAAGCAAAGCTCTGGCCAGTAAAATCTGCAAATGTGCAGCCTGAAAGAGTACACGGCAGTGAACGCGGTGCTGTAGTATTGCCTGCAGACCAGGGGTGTGAGATCCTAACACCTAACATCTTTCCATCTTTCTAGTGCAGACTTGGTTCCTGTCTACTCCTTTGGGGAGAATGAAGTGTACAAGCAGGTGATCTTTGAGGAGGGTTCCTGGGGAAGATGGGTTCAGAAGAAGTTTCAGAAGCATATTGGCTTTGCTCCGTGCATCTTTCATGGCCGTGGCCTCTTCTCCTCCAACACCTGGGGGCTGTTACCGTACCCCAAGCCCATCACTACTGTTGGTAAGGTCTTGGTATAAACTTGCTATGTGCTTCTCTAGGTAGTAGCATACCTGAGCTTATGCCATATCCCCGCTCTAGCTTGGTCTTGGAGTCTTGACTATTTTCCCTTCTATATAAAACTGTTTTCCCTTCTATATAAAACCTTCTGCACAACTAAGAATGAGCTACAACAGTTTCCAGAGGCTGCAAACCTCCCGTCATGCTCTACTGCCAGCTAAGTTTGCCAAGTGACCTGTTTTGGGGTGAAAAATGCTGTAGCTGCTACCTTCTCTGGTCTTGGATGGTTAAAGTCAGAAGCAGCCTGCCCCTTCCCCCCAGGACTGGCAGTGTGATGCTGCCTGATAGCTGAGGCTTAAAGCCAACCCTAAAATTTGTCTTTGAGTCTTCTAACCCAAAGCTTTGAGGGAAAGAAAAAAGTGCTGCTTTGCTTTTGTGGTGTGTGTAGGGGAATACATGAGAACTGTAGGTTTTAGTCTTAGTTCCTGTTAACTGCGGAGGGGTTTATCACTCTGGTGTAAAGAGAAGCAAGTGGGACTTCCCAGCTTCCTTGAGCAGCAGAGGCTCTGCACTGCTGGCATTTGTGTAGCTAAAACGGCACGCTTGCCCTGGGTATCACTGGAGATGCAATGAGGGTCCTGGTAGGGGGACAACTGTGCTTCAGAGCCTAGCAAAACTGGGAAGAATTGGGCAAAGCTCTGCTATAATGGCAAGCTGTGCTATGCCAGGATGGACGTGGTGAACTACCATAGCTGCGGCCACAGAGGACAAATCTCCAGGCTGTACAGGAGCATTCAACCTAACGTGTGGATCTTTCTCTCTTTTTATCAGTTGGGGAGCCCATCACCATCCCCAAAATCGATAATCCGTGCCAGAGGGAAGTGGACTTCTACCACAGCATATATGTGGACTCCCTGATCAAACTCTTTGACAAGTATAAGAGCAAATTTGGCCTGCCAGAGACTGAGGTCTTGGAAGTCAACTGAAGGGACTGGCTCAGCAGCACCACCTCCTCTCAGAATCAACACATCTTCTCCAGGAGTCCAAGCTGTCATCGTGTACTTGAAAGCATGTGTGGGTGTATGTGTCTTTCAAAGAAAGTGTTTAAAGTATTGCTAGACCACTTTTAAAAATAAAAAAAGGCTTTACTTTGGATAAATCCCATTACAAATGTCTTTCTATCCAAAAAAGCACAACTCCCCATTGCTGTGAGGATTTGGATGGGGGAAATGATTGCCTTTGTAAACTGCTATATAATGCTGTTGGATTGCCAGCAATGGATGAGAAGCATTCCTACAGCTACTGTACCCACTAGCACAAGCTATTTTGGGAGAGTAGGATCCATCTGGTTTGCAATCAAAGCAGCAGGTTGATTTAACTGGGACGGCAGTATTACAGGCGTGTTGCTCCAGAGCCACGTTGAGACAAGCTGACATAGCACAAGGGCATTTCTGCTTTGGAAAAGCCCCTTCTGAAAGTACGAGTTGGCTGCCAAACCCCCTGGTGTGGCACCTACTGTGGATGGTGCAGGAAACCAAAGGATATGAGTCTGGTGGACCTCAATCCATACAATGTGATGGATACTTCGGTGGCTGTCATTTCACCACTTGTGTTTTGAATGTCAGTTTAGAAGCAGGTCTGCTTGCAGAGGCATGTAGCTGGAAATATGGGACTCCTTCATAGCCGCAAAACTCCAAGGACAAGTTCTAGGAGCGGTGGGATTGTGCAATCATGTGGCCCCAGTGTTGCAGATCCTTAGGGTAGCCTGCAGGGGTAAATGCAGTGGGACTATTCATGGAAGTGTTTTGGATCCCAAAAGCATTTGAGGAAAGCTAGGAGTAACTTCTGCCCAAAGATGGCTTTTAAATATTCCATCCAGTGAATGTAAAGGAGTAGCCTTTTCATGCATAGGATCTAAAGTGAGTGACTTTTTAAAGTGTTTATAAAATGTTTACGTGGATGTTAACACTGCTTGTAGTGAGATTTCTTCAGAGTACAATGTGTTTATGTATAAACCTGAAACATTGCACTACTTGCATGTTTGACCTGCCTTTTCAACGGTTCAGTTGAGTGTATTTTGAGCTCCAAAATGTGCCTTTCTTCCATGCAAGAGGACGGTACTTCACATTCCTGGAATCTTGCCTCTAAAGACAAATGTTCATCTGTCATATTTGATAGACTATTGTATTACAGAGTATCAATTTTTGTACAAATTTCTAGAAATAAACTTGGGCAAAAATAGTGGGCTGCTTTTGGTGTTGCCGTGGTATGTGGCTGGGTTCGTGTTACAGCAATTATTTGTGTGATTGCAGCTGTGCCTTGACTTTTAGGGGGAGAAAACTGGGCTGTCCAAGAGCAGACCCACACTAACCTGTGTTGTCCCTGCATGGGACACCCAGGATAGCCTAAGCAAATCTTTGTGGGTTTAGGGTGGGGTTTTGCCCGTCAGTGTATAAGGAGCTAAGCAGCCTACATGTGTGGACCTCCTTTTACTGAGCAGATACAGAACGTTCATGCCCTATTGCTCCTTTCAGCAAATTGCTTTGGTTTTGTTGCTGCCTAGCACGCTAGAGCTGGATTGTATCCCTGGTCCTTTGCTGCTTGCAAATCCCCCTACAGCGGAGGAGCAAGGGAGCTGTTCCACATAAGGATCCATTCCTGCAAAGGGCTGCACTAATAAATGTCCTGTAATTGTCCATACTGCAAGGTGGGACCAGCTCTGCCCAAAACTCTTGGCTGTGCTCAAGTCCCCTTAATTAAGGTCTAACATGAGATTGCCACTGAATGTTCTTCTTTTCTACTCACTTACCACCAGTCTATAAAAGGGGAATTTTCCTTTGGTCTCCTCTTGTGCCCAAGTGTGCTGGTTTAGGCTGAGATAATTTTCTTCATAGCAGCTGGTATGGGGCTATGGTTTGGATTTGTGCTGAAAACACTGCTGGTAACACAGGGCTGTCTTCGTTACTGCTGAGCAGTGCTGACACAGAGTCGAGGCCTTTTCTGCTCCTCACCCCACCCCACCAGCAAGCAGGCTGGGGGGGCACAAGGTGTTGGGAGGGGACACAGTTGGGACAGCTGACCCCAACTGACCAAGGGGATATTCCATAGCATATGATATGGTCAGCATTATAAAGCTGGGGGAAGAAGAAGGAAGGGCGGACATTCGGAGTGATGGTGTTTGTCTTCCCAAGTCACCGTTACGCGTGATGGAGCCCTGCTTTCCTGGAGATGGCTGAACACTGGCCTGCCCGTGGGAAGGAGTGAAGGAATTCCTTGCTTTGCTTCGCTTGCGTGCGCGGCTTTTGCTTTACTTATCAAACTGCCTTTACCTCAAACCCATGAGTTTTTTCACTTTTACCCTTCCGATTCTCTCCCCCATCCCACCCAGGGGGACTGAGCGAGCGGCTGGGTGGTGCTTAGTTGCCGGCTGGGGTTAAACCACGACACCAAGGTACCAGCCCAGGACACGCTAGTCTCATACAAGTTTCAACCACCCTTCTGAGCTGAGCTCATGGACTCCTTCCAAGCTGTTTTTCTGCAGTTGGTTTTCCTTTCTCTTGCCAATCTTAGGAGCGCAGGGGTAAGAGCCTTACCTAAAATACATCTCTGACTTGTGGTGTGTTTAATGATTTTGATCGATTTAGCGAAAGACTCACGGGGCGTGTCCTGGTACTGTAGGTACCCTCCCCTGTGCCTACATTTTCCTACTTATGCCCTTGCCTATGTAACATAGAGACTTCTTGGGGAGGGGCTGCCTTTGATGTACACAGCATCCAAAACAAAAGAGATCTAAGATAACCTTATTCTAAGATAACCTAAATGTTAACAGCAGTTAAAGTGATCACCTCTGACTCAGTGGTGACCACACTACAGGTTGCTGGGGCAGCGTCAGGGTGGTATCACTATATTCTTGCCTCCTTGTTCTCTAGGCATCTTCCTTTGGCCATAACAAGAGGTAGGCTCCTGCCCATGATAGACCAGGCCTGATAAAGCTGTTCTTACAATCTTTTTTGAGAAACGGGCATCTTTGCTTTCCTGTGGACGTCTTGCCTTTAGCTCAGCAGCCTTCCCTTCCTCTGCTATAGTTTAGCGTGACCTTAAAGTGCATTTGCACTTCTCCAGTGCTTTAAGACCTCCCTGCCCTCCTCACATTCCTCATTATACCTGCAAGAGTCCTGATTAGCCTGTCTCTTCCTCTGCTCGGGTCTATCAGCCCTTTCTGGTTTCAGTCTTCTTGCACTCTTATATTTGCCCCTTCCTGACAGATGCATCTCTCCTCCCTTCTGGCAGGGAGTGGGCTCACAAACTTGCCTGTTAAAAAGGGAAGGAAAGTAGCTGGGGGGCTTTCAACATGGTTTTGTACCTGTTTGTGCCTCCTTACAGGCTGGGAGAGGGGACTTTCCACTGTTACCTCTTCTTCCTCATGCGTTTACATAGTTTATGTCCTATTTTATCTCCTTTGCCTCAAATCAGAGCTCTCCCTCTGGCGAACAGAACTGGAGCAAAAGGGTACATGACTAAATTTATGGAAAAAGCATGGCAGTGGGGTGCAGGCCACCTGCAATGATTTATTCCTTCCTCGACTGCCAGCCATAGGGCATCCTGAGCATGTTACATGGGTTTACTTAGCTGCTTTTTCCCTATCTGCAAAGCAGGGCAGCAATATTTTCTATAGCAGCAGCATGTCATGAGGTGGAATGTCACCAGCTTGCTTTGAGACCCTCGTTAATTAAAGTAGTATAAGCAGAATAGTGCCATTTGTAGTGCGTACACAGCTTTTTTTGATTCAGTCTGGAAGCAGAGCAGGGTCTAATGAAACAAGTGGAAAAAAGAAAAAGAGAGGACATGCTGCCCTCATGAGGTGCCTGTCAGTAACTCCATGGTAAGACAAAAAAAATTAAAAAACCCAAAACATTTTGGGGAAATGCCAGGTAGCAATGCCGAGAAACCACTAACCCAGACTGGAATTGCCTTGTACAAGGAGGAGGCACAGAGCAGAAATGGATGCATTACCTTCTGGATAAATATTTTGTCAATTTAGCCCAAGCAGCAGTACCAAATGGAATAACAAATGAATTTCTACAGTGCAAATCCTTCTAAGCTTCATGCTGTAAAATAGTCCTCGGGAAAATGGTGTTATTTGGCAACAGCTCAGTTAAGTGAGGTTTTTCCCTCTAAAGGAAAATCCGGACCATCACAAAAATGGGCAATATTTTGCCTACTTCTGCCAGGGGTTCAAGGGACCACCATTTGCAGCTTAAAGGGCAAGAAGAAAAATGCCGATGCAGAGCTTTCTCTACCTGCTTTGTGGTAATCTTTTCTTTTTCTGGGCTGGGGGACTTGGGGGTGAGTATGTTTTAACAGGCTCTAAAAGGCTGTAAGAGAAGCCTGGTGGGAATCCAAACTCCATCCATGGTCTGATCATTTACTGGTTCCCTGGTTCCTTCCAGATCTGATCCACCCTTGCTAGCTGATCACACGTCGGGACTTTTTCCTGAAATAGTTCCTGGCTTTGCTCTACGCTTTCTGTTGTGCTTTGAGTGAGGTTACACAGTGCAGAATGGCCCTCCGATCATGTTTGACCAAGCCAAATATTAGCCTCTGTGCCAAGATCTCATATTCCCATTGTGCGGCATCCCAAAAACGCTCTTATTGTGGATTCCTCAATACAAACATTGCTGTCTAATAACCTTCTCCAAGTCAGGCATCAGAAAGAACTGGACTGACATTTATTTCTCTTCTCCCACCCTGAGAGTGTGAGTTTTGGAAACCTAGCTCAGTTCTCCAAACATTTAAGTTCTCTGACTAGAGTTTGCCATAGAGACCAATAGCTGCCATCAAGCTGTTGCCCATTTTCTCTGCTGTCAGATGAGCTCTTCCACCTCAAGCCTATAATGCCAACAGAGCATGAAGAGACATTGACCACCATCCTGACCACAGGTTCATCCCTGACCAAGTGACTGGGCTGCTGAATGTCAAGACACGTCTTGTTCAATGAACTAACAGGAGGGTTAGGAAGTAGCATACAGCTGTCCTGTATGACCAGTTGGTGGTAGTAGATGGCAGATATCTTATCCAAATAGGTTGTACAGCAGCAGCAACCATACTACTCATCCATTCTCTCTCCTTGTCACGTCAGAGGGCCTGGATGTGCCTTCCAACAAATTCTTTCTAAATGGATGTACAGGTTTCCTCAGTGAAGAGTCAGTCAAAATGTTATGACTGACCAATGATACCAAATAAGTCAAAGATCAAGAGAGTCTTGGTGGTTTGGTATAATGGCACTATATTTTCCTGGAGGCGCTTATAGCTGATGAGAGTACAAGGTTTTGGTGCAAATGCTGTCCTGGGGAGGCTTCACAGCCAGTGGGCTCCCAGCCAATGTGTATATTGACTTTTTTTTCTCCTTATATATGCTTAGCTTCCATACTCATTAACAGATTATCCTACGGAGGCTTTCCATTCAAAGGGCCTTAAAGAGCTCTATAAATATTTCACAGAAGGATTTACTTTGCCCGTTGGCAAAACGCAACCAGTTCTGGGGTGGAAAGTACAACCATTTCACATCAGATGAAGTGAGGAAATCAAAATACCACCTCTGCAAGATGAAAATGCAGGTGCAGTAAAGGGAGGGACTTTAATTCAAGCAGAATTCAGAGATAAATTTCCTTCAGGGACTTCTGGCAATGTGGCAGGGAATATTTCATGACCATACCTATAGAGGACCTTAGGATTTTTGCATCTTGCTTGGAAGACAGTCCCTGCAGCAACTTGCAGACCCAGTGCTTATACCAGCCTTTAGCCTTGATATATAGTCCACTGAAATCCGAAAGCATCTTCTGGTTGATTTACATGGGCTTTCAATGTAGTCTCCAGTGAGAGTGAGTGACTGGTGATGACCACTTTGAGGTGGGTGGGTGTGAGGGACCCCATGTGCTAAAAGGTCACGGAGCTGCTTTGGTGGATGGTCCTGTGCAGAGTCAGTGTCTTGTGAGCAAGCAGAGCTGTAACTGATTTAATTTCTCTGACATAAAAGATGCTTTAGTGGCTGATCTGAGGTTGTAGAATTACTTTCAGAGCAAAGAAGTTGCTTGTTGTCAGTTCCTTCTCCAAAGCAATCGCTTGTCTTCCTTTGAAGTTAGATACACTGAAACTTTCTATTAAAGAATAACGATCACAAGGGAAAATAGCATTTGAGCTATTTTTGTGCCATGCACTTAAGCTATTGGAGGCTTCAGCGCAATGTATGATCCTACAACAGTTTTTCTAATTTCTTTTCCAACTCCTATAATTTAAAAAAAAAAAAACCCAAAACACAGAAGATGTAGACATGTTGTCATCAGTCCCAAGAAACATCATCAACAGCAGACGAAGCATGTGTGCTAGAACAGGGAGTTTCAGAGGTAGCCCGCTTTTATCAGCACACCCCGAGGACAGTGCCCAGAATGATCAACACTGTAGTACATAAGCTAAGACCTGTAACATTTACATCTGGTGTAACCCCAAAGCAGTGGGTACTGATATGGCCTTCTCCTACAACCAGCTGAAAACTTTGGGGAAAAAATCTTGGAAAATACTATTTCTTATCCCAAGCTTATTAATCCTCCTTTTTTTTTTTTTTTTTCCCCTGCTCTGCCTTTTAGTTAATTGTCTATATGGTTAAATAAAACGGTTCAGCTGCCTCTGCTCACTTACGAAGCACATTCAGTAATCATGTATATTTGTACAGCATCTTCCATTCTAGAGCATATTTAATGACTTAGGGTTTTGGTTTTATATCTGATCCAAAATAACATTTTCCCAACTATTGCAATAGCAATTCAAAGGGCAAAACAGCACCTCGCCAAGCCTTGATTAAGCAGGATGCAAGCACTCCCTCACTCAAAGCTCATGTGTAGTCCCCACAAAGCCAAAACCTCCTGTGTTTAATGTAGACGTGTCCCTGAGTAAGCACACTGCAGGCTCACGGCTTTAATCCCAAAGGCCATTTCCAGGAGGCCTTTTAAAACATCCTCATCCCAAACGATCTTGGCCTGATTCTGCCTCGCTTTTGAAACCTGGGAAGATCACAGCATGACTTCGCGTGGCAGCAATTCTCTTTTACTGCACTCAAAACATAACGCATCAAGAAATAGCTCATGTTGTTTCCAAACCGAGAAGCTTTTGTGAGGTTCTTTGAACATTTATTGAACGTGTTAAACTTTTTCCTGGTAAAAGGTTTTCTTTATGGCCACAGTGATGAGGTAATAACATCCTTCTGAAGGCAGTTTTTACAACCCCCTGCCACTTGACCCCCCTCCAGCTCTTTTGGATAATAAGCTTTTGTTTGGATTTTTCAACAAGCTAATTCAAACAACTTCTAAACTAATTGGCAACCCTCTCGAAGGAGTAAACATGCTGAAATACCTTTTCCAAAGAAAAAAATTCAAGTTCACATACTCAGGTTACACTATAACCGGTGGGTGAGATTTCTGTGGCAAAACTGAGTGCAATATCCCTAAAGTTTGCCAGTATCTTAGATCCATGCATCCATCATTCCCTGAAAATAAGGCAAATAACAACAGATTTTAAAAGCTGCAGAAAAAAATTTGGATTTGCTAGTAAAGAAGAACTTTCTAGGATAGTTAAGAAGGTTGGAACAGATTGAATCCATCAGAGGTTGGTGAGAAAAGGTTGAAAAAAAGTGTGCCAGGGCTAATTCGGGTACAACTACTTCTGTGGCATTCATCGTTGAACTGTGTTGCATCACGGTGTCTTGACCATTTGGTGAACCTCATCCAAAGCCAGCATGACTTGATGAGGTTTCTTTTGCAAACCCTCACCATAAGCTTGATCAAAACCCCACTAAAGATGCTTAGATGTAACCTGTTGACTTCAGTGAGTTTGAGATCAGCCTATCTTGGTCGGATGACTTCAGTCTACCAACACGTTTGTCAAGCTACACAGAAAAACCAGCAAAACAAACAACACCCTTTTCCCCCAGACTGCAATGTTGTAGTATATTGAAGGCTTCAAAGAAATAATACACACATGGTTTTAAAGCAATATGGTTTAAAGCAATAAGTGTTTTCCGAGAAATTAGGTTTGTTTTATGGGGTGTTGCTCCATATTTTGCAGTTGTGCTGTGAAGACTCTGACAAGGGAAGAGCCCAGGTGCCAAATGCTAAAGTCGACATACCAAAAAACCACTCAATGCCTGAAGAAATTACCAAAATTACCAATTACTTCTTGTACAACCTAGTCGGTGTGGGAATAAAGCTGGTTTGTAAATGTTGATGTGGGCATCACCTTGTTCTGAGATAGTGCTGCTGTTCTCCTTCATTACTCTATCTCATTTAAAATACATGTTTTTCCCTATCTCATTTAAAATAGAGATTGAGCCTGAGAAGGCAGTTTTTCCATAGAAATAATAGCTCTTCTAAGCACCAGGATAATAATAGATATTCTAAGAATCATTTGCACTCCAAAGCACCAGGATCCATCTCCACGTTCTCCATGGAAATTGTCTCTAATGATTGTGAGCTGACTTGAAGAGGTCTTCTACTGAACGGGGATCTCCTCTGTGCACATAATGTGACCAGGATAACTTGATGGTGTATCAGAAATACAATGAAGTCTCTCTATCTGAGGTAGCGTTTATCTATATTGGGATACTCAGGAAACATGATAAATTAATGAAATCAATTAACAAAACCATTTATGCAGCTGACAGCAACGGTGAAGTGCAAACGTTGGCCAATTTACTTACAAATCAATAAACTCCCCTTGGAATTGAATGTCGTATAACTTGAGCACACGTTTTCAGCATTTTTATGAGTATTTTCATGTAGACCAGTACTTTTATAGTACCAGCTGATATCGTAATGGCTCTTCAGCTGATGCTCACAGACGTATATTGCTTTTAATTCAAAGCCAAGGGCCTTTATAGCAAAAAGATGTCACCTTTATTGTGCTTTTCACTGTGAGCCTCTGATATATTGCGTAGGGATGACTAGGAAGTCTTAGGTAGCTGCAAGTGTCTTACAGCAGTTTAAAACAAGCTCTGGGGATAGAGCAAACATATTCGCCTTCAACTAGAAATACAGACACTCAGAAATACCTTGGACATAAAAGGGTCCAGGGTTTAGCACCTACAAACCCAGTCTCTTATGTTAGTCTCCGTTGCTTGAACTTGATCTCTCCAAAGGCAAAGCTAAACAAGCTCTTTTAACCACACACCCATGGCTCTAAATGACATTATTTAATAGGCATTCAGTGGCAAAACTTAAGCTTTTTCCTCTTTAAAGAGCTCGCAAACTTGAAGTATTTTGCTTGCACTTGGGATCCTTCTATCCATCAGTGAAGTATGTTTGCTCATCTGAGTGATTTTGCAATGATCTCATACGCCAATAAGAAGCATATTTGACCCGTTCTGTGGCAGAAGTAGGAATTACCGTTAGCCACAAGATCATTGCTTCCTTTCCCAAAGCTTCTAGCATGCCAAAACTTGCAATAAAGGCTATTAAATAATTTCCGTAATGACCTGCAGGCAGTATCTCTCCACCACATGTCATCTGAAAGGATGCTAGCCCATGTGTCTCAAATTCAGTGCCACCAAGCAAAAAGAGCACTGATATAGTAGTACATCAAGAAATAGCACTTAAGTTTTCAAACAGCATTTCTAACAATTCCTGAGTGGTATTTCATCCAGCTTTCTCCAGAGGGTTTTCGAAAATATGCTTTATTCTGCAAGGCTGTTTACCCTATTTTGTTAAAATTGCATTTTGAAACTCTGTTAATAATAACTGTAATTATTTTCTGGCTTTGCTTTCCACAGAAAATGTCCAAAACAAACTGCTTCTGTCTTTCCATAAGGTCAAAGTGAGGAGCTGCTGGTGTCAGTTTAGACCACATGTGAACACAAGACATGCTCAGTAATCAGATGATGTTTCTGAAAACTCTTTTTTTTCCTGTTTGCGTGTTGAATTCACTTGAAGAACACTGAAGATCATAGAATCGTAGAATCACAGAATGGTTTGGGTCGGAAAGGACCTTAAAGGCCATCTAGTCCAACCCCCCTGCCATGGGCAGGGACACCTTCCACTAGATCAGGTTGCTCAGAGCCCTGTCCAACCTGGCCTTGAATGTTTCCAGGGATGGGGCATCCACAACTTCTCTGGGCAACCTGGGCCAGTGCCTCACCACCCTCAGCGTAAAGAATTTCTTCCTTGTATCTAATCTAAATCTACCCTCTTTCAGTTTAAAACCATTTGCCCTCTTCCTATCACTACACTCCCTGATAAAGAGTCCCTCCTCATCTTTCCTGTAGGCCCCCGTTAGGTACTGGAAGGCTGCAATAAGGTGTCCCCAGAGCCTTCTCTTCTCCAGGCTGAACAACCCCAACTCTCCCAGCCTTTCTCCACAGCAGAGGTGTTCCAGCCCTCTGACCATTTTTGTGGTCTCCTCTGGACCCGCTCCAACAGGTCCATGTCCTTCCTGTGCTGAGGACCCCCGAGCTGGACGCAGCACTGCAGGGGGGTCTCACCAGAGCGGAGCAGAGGGGCAGAATCGCCTCCCTCGCCCTGCTGGCCACGCTGCTCTGGATGCAGCCCAGGATACGGTTGGCTTTCTGGGCTGTGAGCGCACATTGCCAGCTCATGTCCAGCTTTTCATCCACCAGTACCCCGAAGTCCTTCTCCGCAGGGCTGCTCTCCATCCGCTCATCACCCAGCCTATATCCACGTTTGGGATTGCCCCGACCCATGTGCAGGACCTTGCACTTGGCCTTGTTGAACTTCATGAGTTTCGCACAAGCCCACCTCTCGAGCCTGTCCAGGTCCCTCTGGATGGCATCCCTTCCACTAGAGTACCAACCACACCACTCAGCTTGGGCAGAGGGGCAGGTCATGGAGTTGGGAGCGCTGCGTGCATCCACGCACTCGCTGCAGCCGCAGCAATTTCATCTTTTACGATGATCAGCTGCAAGAACATGCACTGGGATGTAATAAAGGTCATGCTGTGATCTTCAAAACGATGCAGACAGATAACACCGGCCTTTTTATGTGGTTAAAAAATTGAAATGACAATTTCCTAGGGCGTCAGTAAATTACATAGGATCCTACGTAATGCCACGTATACCGCTGAGACGGGCAGTACTGCTCCAGCATTACTGCTCCGAGTGACTGTTCATAAACCAGGGATAAAAGAAGCCACAGTCCTCCCTGGCTGCAGCTTGCAAATACTCTGGTTAAAATAATCCACAAATCCTTATTAATTAACTAATTATTTTAAGCCCCAAAGGGGTGATTATTTTATTTGAATTCAGGCACAATCTGAGTTATTAAATGACTCCCATCGTGTTGAATGGACACTGTGGTGAACTATGCAAGGGATGGACTTAACCTCTCAAAGCTGATGAAAATCAAATGTAAAACTGCAACCTTATCCCTAGAAACTCCTCAATACCACCCTGGGATGGTATTGTGTATAACGAGCATTTTATAATGCCCTTGCAAACAGCTCCTTGTCACGCTAAGAGAGCAAAAAGCAAAGGCAAGTCTGAAATTTAGAATATGAGGCCAAAAGCTCAGCTAGCACGAGCAGGAAATCTGCAGGGACTTCTTTGGAGCTATATCAGTTCCACTGCTACAAAATCATTAATAAATCAACATGGGATTTGGGGTCATATTTGAATTTTCCTCTGGGGGAAATTTTGCTTTTTAGTCCCTGAATTATGGGTTAGAGCTCTCAGTCTACATTAAGCAGCAAATTAAATGCAATCTCCATATACAGGGTGTGCGAGCTGCTACGTTAAGTAACTCATTTGACTTTTCTAAACATCAGTATTTTAAGAAAGTTTTGAGATAGTCATCTGCTCCTGTGGAAATGAAGAAAAATAGGAAAATCCTGCTACGGTAGTGTCATATGGACTTTTAAATTCACCAAATCAGCATAAGTTAGTCACAGAAAAGGCACATATCATCCAAGGACTGATTTTTTTTTCTTTTAAATCCTTTGATGTTTTGGGCAAACAAGCAGTGGCATCATCACACTGTTTCCATAAACTGTTTTTAGTGATTTGTCTCAGGAATAACTGTTCTTACAACTGTGATCCTCTCTGATTTTTATATGTAATTCTGAGCTAGAATTAGTTTTGCTCACTGGAGGAAGCATATCTAAAGAGTTTCAAATTCATAAAGCATTCCCAGATCTCTTGATTTTTGATCATTTTTGTCATTCCAAGGGCATTTTTCACACCTTGGGCAAAAAAAACCCCCCAAATTTCATCTTGAAAACCAAGTTTCGATCCTCCAAGGTGAAGATGGAAAGTTCAAAGGAAAGGAGCATGTGTATTGTAATGAACCAGAAACCAGGAGGTGAATCAAGCTGATACAACAGGTCCAAAATTACTATGTTTAAACCTCCTGATCTCCACAACGTGGCTCAGGAGTCTGGATGCTTGAAAATAGAGCACTTTACTATTGAAAATACTGAAATAGTAGGGTTTTTTTCATCAGAAGAAAAAAATGGAGATGCACTGGTTCCCAGAAGATCTTCCAAAAAAAGGTCACTGTCTTGAAATAACTCCTAATCAGAGACAGCAACATCCAGAATTCAAGTATAACTCCAGGGTCATGACGCCTGAAACCTAAGCTCGAGGTATCGAATTTATTGGGCACCCACATGTAGAATCACACAATTTGGTAAAAAAAGTCCATACCAACGTGTCACTCTGTGGTGAAATGGGGAATTACCAAGGGGAAAAGTTTGGCAGCTTTTTGAACTCCTAGGGAGTACTTTGGGGAAAGGCAGACCATGGCGAGCAGCTGCAAGGAGGGTGAGGATGGAAGAGGATGGAAGAGGATGACTTCTGCAAGGATGGCCATCAAACTCCAGAAAACTTGACTTTCCCATCCACTTGTCATTATCCTTCCTCTTTTTTTTTTTTTTTTTTTTAATGAGTTTACCATTGAAAACCCAAGACCAAAATGCACGCTGAAGACAACGGCGGTACAACGCACATCAACGCAACACAAATATTGCAAAACCATGAGTACTGCAGGTAAACGAAGGCTTGGTGGGCTTCCAGCGGGGAAGGTCACCACGGTGTGGGAGCTGCACGGGGCTGAGGACAGGAGGACAGGAGGAGAAGAGGAGAAGAGGACAGGAGAACAGGAGGACAGGACTTTCCAGCATTGCACGCCACACTCAGCCCTTCCAGAGCCGCCCGGCCTGGTGGGAACAGGCATTTCCAGTGCCGCGGCATGCGCCGGGGACAGGCGTTCCCAGTGCCGCTGCCGCGGCGGTAGAACGGGCGTTCCCGGCGGTGCGGGGACGGGTGTTTCGGCACAGCCCGTGCCGGTCCCTGGCAGCGCGATGGGGACAAGCGTCTCCAGCGCGGCTGCCTACGCCGGGCAGGCGCTGCAGGGCACCGTGGTGACGGGTGGCCCCGGCGGGGCACGGGGACAGGACTGGCGCTCCCGGTGCTGCGCGGTACGTGGGGATGGTGCTGCCCCGGTGGGGATGGTCCTTCTGGCCAGGATGGATGTTGTCTGGGTGGGGTGGGGTGGAGGTGGGTGCTGGGGGCACGGCTGCGTGGGGCCTCGGCGTGTGTCGGCATCAGGGTTGGCCTGACGTGGGGTGAGTCGGCCTGATGTGGAGCGGGCTGGTGTGACGTGGGATGGGTTGGCGTGGTGTGGGATGGGTTGGCGTGATGTTGGGTTGGTCGGCGTGACGGGGGAAAGGTTGGCCTGTTATGGGGCAGGTTGGTCTTTTGTGGGGCTGGCTGGTGTGATGTGGGGCAGGTTGGTCTGCTGTGGGGCAGGTTGGCCGGTTGTGGGGCAGGTTGGTGTGACATAAGGGAGGTGGATGTGATGTGGGGCAGGCTGGCCTGATGTGGGGCCGGTTGGCGTGCCATAAGGGAGGTGGATGTGATGTGGGGCAGGCTGGCCTGATGTGGGGCCGGTTGGCGTGCCATGAGGGTCCAGCCGAGGGACCGGACCCTCTCGGGAACCCCGGGACCGGCCGCCTGCCCCCGGCCCCTCAGCAAGGCCCGGGCCGCGGCGGGGCCAGGCCGCTCCCCGTTGCCATAGCGACAGCCCCCCCCCCCCCCCCCCCGCGCACCCACCCAGCAAAATATTTTCGTCCCACCACGTGATAAAAACAGCTCCCCACACACGTGACGGAGGACGAGCGATGTCAATCAAACCCGCTTTCCTCCAATCATCAGCCGCTCCTTCAGGATCCGTCCCGCCTTCCGGAAGTCGGCGCTCCAATCGGCGCCGGCTCCCGTTCCAACGGTTTGACAGAGGCCGCGGAGAGGGGCGTCGATTGGCGTTCGTTTCAGCCAGTAGAGTCTCAAAGACGCACCCGGGCTCCCGCCTCTGTGGTGCATGAGCCAATGAGGGAGCGGGACGCTCCTTCCCTCCCGCCCCCCGCCGCCCGCCCCCCAGCACTGCGGTAATATGGCTCCGTAGCGAGCGGCCCGGGCCGGTGCTGCTGCCGCCATTAACCCCTGGGTGCCCGGCGGTGGCGGCGGCGGGGGGGGAGCGGCCCGCGGGGCTCATGCGCAGGCGCTGCAGCCGTTGTCCGGCCGTTGCCCTGCCGTGAGGATGAGCTCGGCCGCCGGCCCCGCCGCTTTACCCCCGGGCTCCGCCACCCGGGCCTTGCATGTGGAGCTGCCCTCGCAGCAGGTACGGCGGGCCTCGGGGAAGAGGCGGCCCTCAGCTGGGGGGGGGTGCCCTGAGGTGTAGGCGGGGTGCTCCCTGAGGTGAAGAGAGGGGTGCTCCCTGAAATGTGGGGTGCCCTGAGGTGAAGGGAGGGTGCTCCCTGGAATGTGGGATGCCCTGAGGTGAAGGGGGATGCTCCCTGGGGTGCGGGGTGCCCTGAGGTGAAGGGGGGATGTTCCCTGGGGGGGAGAGTGCCCTCAGGTGAAGGGGGGGATGCTCCCTGAGATGTGGGGTGCCCTGAGGTGAAGAAAGGGGTGCTCCCTGAGGTATGGGGTGCCCTGAGGTGAAGGGGGGATGTTCCCTGGGATGTGGGTTGCCCTGAGGTGAAGGGGGGGATGCTCCCTGAGGTGTGGGGTGCCCTGAGGTGAAGGGGTGGAGAGGTACTCCCTGAGGTGTAAGGGGGTGTTCCTCGAGGTATGGGGGTGCCTGAGGCAGAGTCCTGAGCTGATGGAAGGAGGGTCCCTGAGGCAAGGGGTTTTGAGCACCCTTCTCTTGTTCTGGTAGGAAGATGAGAGGGTGAGGTCCCCTTTGCATGGGGGCAGGGGCCTCTGCCTCTCTCCTGTCAGTACTGGAGAGTCGGGGGGGGGGGGTTCCCTCTCCCTGAGAGGCTGCTTCTGTGCCCATAGAGGTGCTGGGTGCAAACTAAAGCTGGGACTTGCAGCATAGATAACACCCAGATAAATTGGCTTTAAGCTTGGGTACCGGATGAGGCGGGAGCAGTCGGGGTGCCCTCTCCTCCTGTGGTGTCTCTTAATGGGGTGGGGGATGAGCATGGATAAAACGTATTGTGTATTCTGAAAAGTGGTGAAATGTTCCCTCCCCATCACATCCTTCCTCCAGCTAACTCTGTTTTTCCTGTTTGCTGATAGTTGGCTTTTGGTTTACTGGGCAACCGTCCCACGTTTTAATTTTGGAGAGCATTAGGAGCAAGGTTAAGTGAGGAAGTCTAGGCTCTGCATGAGGGTTTAGCAATCTGTATCAGACTAAGTCTGTGCCCTTTCCCCTCTTGCATGCAGTGACTTCTATTGTACGGGAGCTTAAGCAGTAGTGGTGGAGAGGGGAATAATTACTTAGCAAAGGCATGCATTTCTGAGGAATACTGTAAGATGTGAGTCTGCACTTGGAGTTTTGGTTCATTGCCTCGGTGCAGTCGACGTTATTAAGAAGTAGACACGTGATCTCAGTTACTTGGGCTATGTGTTACCAGGTGTGAAAATGAAAGAGTTACTAGAGAAAAATCAATAGATGTCAACTTGAAATGAGGATGTAACTGCTCCTCGGATGACTGTGATTTACCAGACATCCACTTAGGGGCAAAGGGGGGGAATGGAGATGGCTCTTGGCCACCGGAGCCGTGCAAGTATTGACCCTAATTTGAAAGCGAGTACTTATTCTAAAATGTGAGCATTTTCTACGTTAATGAACATAAACATGAGCAGTGCTTTGGATGAACTTTACAGGGAGCAGTGGATCATTCAGGAGATAAAGTATGGCCTTCCCCATGCTAAATGTTTGGTTTTATTCTTTCCCAGGGTTGTGCAAGAACCAAGTGAATGCTGCAGGGAGAAGCCTTAGTTATTAGTCATTGTACTTCATTTGTGAAAGTGAGACCAAAACACAGTCTGTCTTCTAGGAGCAGAAACTTTTGTAGGAGTTTGTAGGAGCAGAAACTGAATCATCAATTATAGGATGTTCTGGTCGAGTAAATATTTGGTTTAAGCCACATAGGATGCTTGTATGGTTGCTGAAGAAAAGTTAATTGTAGCAAGCGTAAGGCTGTGACAAAGTCTGAGGTATTGTTTTGCTGTGTGCTCTGCAAATACAAGGACCATGTGCCGAGGTATCTGTATGCTGTGTCAGTGCCTGCAATCAAATCAAGAAGCTCTGAAACTACAGTTGGATGCACTGATAACAAATTATCCTCTTTCACTGTATTATCTGAGCTTAAAAGTCTGTTACTGAATTGCAAGATACCTTAACTTGAAGGGGCTATCACCCTGGAGATATTTTACTGCAGAATCATGAAAAAGGATGGAAAAGTCATTCCAGTCTATTGTACCACTTCTATAACGCAGAAATCTGGCTGATCTGAGTATGGTGCTATGTAACGCAAGGTAATTGTTTTCTACCTGCCAGCACAGAAATCAACTTGGTGATTTGTTTTAGTAGGCAATTTTCTCTAGAACACCCAGTGCTGCATTTTTTGACTATAAGGATGAGAGTAAGATGGTCTGAGTCATGGCTATAAATCTCTCTAAAGAACAAATTCTCAAATGTGAACTTAAGGTGAGAGCTTTTAATGACTGAAGTGACTTTTTAACAACTGAAGTGTTGAAGGTGTAGTTTGGGTTTAGTCTAGATTAATTGTGCCAGTGAAATTCACATTGATTAGAAAACAAAGCTCCTTCTGCTGACACATTTGCAGGGGTGAAAAGTCATGTCCAAAACCTTTTGCTGGTAGAAGAAATCAGACTATTCTTTAATTTGTTCATTGGTGGCAGGATTACCTGGCCTAAGAATGCCTTTTGCTGTTGTATTCTACGTTTTATGTGGAAGAAATAGAGGATGGGGCTGTAAAGAAATGCATCTGGTTAAGCATAAAATTCCAATTTGTGTCCCTAAGTAATTGTGCCAGGATGTCGTTTTCTTTTGCTGGAAGACTGAGTCTAACAGAACTGAAAACGTGTTGTGAAATAATTACACTTTAAAAGAAGAGATTCTCTAGCATTATCTCTTCCTAGTTGCTCGATGCAAGAAAGCCAGGAGTGTCACGATAACTTACTGATTTCTAAGTAATCAAAATGAACTTTTCAGTCCTGTCACTATAAGCAGTTCAAAGCAATGGGGGGTGGGGGAGCCAAACCTTTCAGACTCTTATATTCTAGATGGAAGGAGTTGGACAAAAAAATGCAGTCTTAACATAGAGAGCCAGTCATGCTGCAGTCAAATGATCTGTCAAATGCTACCGTGCAAATTGCTGACCAAAACAGATGTCATGTGTGATTGTCTAGAGACAGGAAAGCACATCTTCGTGGACTCCAGAACCAGTGCCTCCAGCACTTCAAACTTTTCCTTCATGCTGAAATTGATAAACTTTTGCGATCAATTCCAACATTAGAGAGACTGAAGCTTTTAATGAACTATGAGATAGTGTTTGAAGACCTGCAGGCTTGACCTGGAACTGCATGTACTGTTGTACAAACAGCTGTACTGATGTACTGTTTGTAGGGAGTGATTAGGGAGTTGTAAGGAAGAAAAAGAACCCATACTTTTTTTTTTTTAAACAAATGATTTCCAGTCAGTCTTGGGTTCAGGCATTCAGTCAGATCCATGTCCATAGACTGAAGCATCCCTCTTTTCTAGATGGCTAACCAGGGCGTGAATAAACTATAGGTGTATTTGGTTTTGGGTGGAGCAGAGGAGGATCCCTCAGAAATAATGGCTAGAACCATTTTAGAAAATGACAAAAATGTCCCCTACTATTTTACTGTGATAAAGATAGATGACAGAAGAAAAGTGAACAAAACCCAATGTGGATTCTGGTGTAGTAGGTGAGTATTAAGTTGTACGTGTAGCAGCTTAGCACTTCTGTGACTTGGCTGATTGCAAAGTGGTATTTCAACAGCTTGTTCCCAAGTGGTTTGACCGTACACCAGCCACAGGGAAAATGCTCATCAGCCAGTTGCATCTCTGCCACCAGTACTTGCCAGCTGTAAGCTAAAATGTGTTGTCTGCTCATGTTGCTAAGTTCCACTGGCCTGATTGGTGATCAGTTGCAAGAAGCTTTCTTCTGAAGATTATCTATGGCTTACTTCTAAATTATAGGGGGAAAACAATACGTGATGTTTAGACTGTACAGAAGGCAGTCCTAGAATGGCACCACAGATCACCTCCATCTATATCTGCTTTTTTCCCTAGGAAACTGTTCAACTCTTGGACCCGTATTATTGATACCTTGATGTAAGCAATTTTCTGCTCACTGGAGATAGCCTGGGTAATGGGGGAAAAACAGCTAGATATTATAGATACCAGGGGATACACTAGGAGCTGTACACAGAGTTAGGTCTTTTCCATCAGAAGTTTTAGTTCCATTTCAGTGTCAGTCAATCACATTTCTGTATGCCCTGTGTAGTGATGTCCAAGGTGGGCTCCCAAGATGAGCTGCTCAGAGAATTTGGATGTATTGCATGGGAGGGTGTGTGTGAGAGAGTTCGGTATGCTCTAGTGAATATGGATGTGGTGGTAAGAAGGGAAGGGGTAAACTGTGCCACTGTGCACAGCCATGAATGGTGTTAGACCAAAGTGCAGGTAACCCAATATCTTCTATATCTTTCAGTTCATGGACATCTCTTGTCAGACGGTGAAAGTTTCTGTGGAAAGGAGCAGCAATGAGCTTTCAGCCACAGATGTCAGAAGTAGGTGTTTAGGGCAGAGCAAAACAGAGCAAACATTTAGTGAAACTTCCCAAGGACACTCTGTAGCCTCCATTCTCTTTCAGTCTGGGATTCATAAAGAACCAGTTGGAGTTTGGATTTCTAGGAGCCCGAGAGCAACGCTTAGCAAACATGGTGGCTTCCATACTAGCTTAACTCTGGGAGCAGTTTAGCTTATGCAGTGAGGGACAGAGGTTTGAGATGATAAGGGCAAGGGGCCTGAACTGGTTCCATGATGAGCCACACAAGGCTTCCTTGCACTCTGAACTTCAGTGAACTGCAGAGCATCATACTTGTTTATACTCAGTACTGATACAGACTTGTCAGACTAGATGCATGTTGGTTTCATGAAATGCTTGTTGGCATTTCCAGCAGCCAGGTAAAACTATCATGTGGCCAGGATTTGTTTTCTCCCATCCTGCCACTGCTCAAACAATGGGTTATTCCTGTCCTAAACCTGTTTGGCAGGGAAGGGTCCTTTGCTTTGAATACTGAATATCAAAATCTTATTTAGGAATTGAAAAACTTCTGTCAGCCAAACAAAGTTCTGGACCAGACCCCTAAGTGGTAGGAAGAAAATCCCCCCAAATCTACTTTGAACGTGAAACCATGCTGTAATGTTTACCTTCCATAAACTGGTTGCCTGTAGCAAAGGGATCGAATTCAAAGACTGCGAAGGCCCTTTTCAGGTTTATACTCTTATTCATGGTCCTTCCTGTAAAGAAATGTGAAGCTGCTGATGAGATCTGAATATCTCGTTCTGTAAAATTTCTTGTACAATAAATTGTTCCATTGAACTACATTTAAAGAAATGATATATACTGAATATTTAACAGTCTTTGAGCTTTTGGGATTTTAGTAATTGCACGAGCTTAATATACACGCTTCAGAAACTTTCATTGCTACCCTGTTTGAACCCAGGATGCAAAGGAATGTAAGTCATGAGTGAAGTGAACTTTAAAGTAAAACGTGTTTTTTTTTCTGTTGAAAGTACTTCTGGAAAGAACTTCCCAGGAAAGGAAGAAAAAGTACTTCTGGATTGCAGGTACTTCTGGATTCTGATAATAAATCATGCTTTCAGCAGTTGGAAGTGGCAATCCAGTGTGATCCAGTACTTTGGGTATATGTTTAGATACTTGAGGTGATCCAAGTGAGTAGAGCTAAAGCAAGATGAGAAGAATATGGGTGAATTAGAACAAGGTTAAAATTTCATAGTTACTTTCTTTAAAGATGTATGCAGCAACTTGGGTAACATAGCAGAAGTGGGTGATTCAAAGCATGCTGGCAAAAGAATTTGAGAGGTCTTGTACGTGGGAGAAGTGAAGAAGACTACTGTACAGGCTCAGGGCTGCAAGTGAACTAGTTTTTCAACTAAAACTGTGAAATAGTTTTGAAATAGTTTTATATAGCTATTATTATATATTTCACTGAGTAATATGAAAACAAAGACTGACTCAAATATTTTACTTCCTCTTTCCTACTAAATATGCTGAGGGAAATCAGAATAGCGGATGGAAAGTGTCGTATTTGAATATTGCTTTCACTTCTCTTTCACATGCACTGTCTTTAAACGCTGAGTGGGGAGGGAAGTGCTGCTCCAGTAAAACACCACAATGTGAGTGTTGACCTAGTGATCTTATACAGTTGTATCCATGTCCAGCTGTATCAATGTCTAGTGTTTGTCAGAGATAATTCGGAGGAAACAGTTGTTAAAGTTACTGTAAAACTGTAATTGTAGCCCAAAAGGTTGGCTGTTAATCTGGGGCTAGATTTGTGCTCTCTACAATGTACTACTATTTTTTTTTTTCCTAAGGAATGCAAGTGTGTTTTGCAGACTGGATGATCTGTCAATAAGTAAGAGAGAGACACTGTTCTGTCAGAAAGCTGTAGTAAATCAGTTTCGAAGCTTTATTTAGGAGATATGTGGGAGGTTAGGGAATATTCTTAATTGAGTGAAGGAAAGGTCTTGGTAGCTGGTAACTAAAGACTCATTCCTTCTTTATGAAGAGAGGCTTACTGGTCTGCCCTTGGTTTGTCATCCAGTAACATGATGAACATTAATATGCTTCAGGTTATTAATCAGCATATGATGTTTGTGCAACTTGGTGCATACTTAAAATCAAGTGGTTCTTTAAGGTCAAAAGTGCCTTTGCTTTGATTTTGTTGATGCTTTATTCCATAAGGCCCTGTTTACTTTTTGGGTCCTTCCTTCTCAGCATCGTCTTGTTTTCCATTGCTTAATTGGTATTCCCAGGTCATTCCCACAGCTAATACAGACTAATACTCTCTTGCCCAAGGTGATGTTAAGAGGTTTAAGGGACTCTGAACTGCTACAGGGCATTATTAATGAGGTGGGACTTGTATCCTGATGTTCTCTTTTCTACCCACAGTATAGTTCCCATGTTGTGTCAAAGAAGCAGTTATAGTTTTGGTCCTTCATCTTGCAAGTGGGTAAATATTGATTTGGACAAACTCAGAGGAAAACATCAATAAGGAAAGATGGTATTTCTAGCTGCTGCTTCTTAAAGGTCTTGGTTAAAGATGGAAAGATTGTATATCTAGTTCCTTGTTATTTGTATCTTACACACACACCTAGCAAGAGGAGCTTTGGCCAGCACTCAGTGCTTGTAAGATTTTCTTAGCCCCAGTTTAGAGCAGTTTTTTTAGGGTGTGCTGACAGTTTTTATTTTTCAGAGTTGTGGTGTTTGCCAGCTCACTTAGTCTGTCGCTCTTGATGTTGTAGTGACCATAACAAAACACAGCTGTTGAAACAATACACAGAAAGTACTTAATTTGCCTAAGTCCCTGCATGGGCTTATGATTTTGCTTTTGAACCCTTCCTGCTAATGTTACATTTAAGTAAATTCTATGTTTTGAGTCTTGTTTTGTCACACCTAACCAGCTATCTTGTTTGTATCCTAAGACTGAATACCCATGTCTTCTGTACCTGTCCCTACCTTCCGCTTTAAATAACAGGCTCTTTCAGTCTTTCTGCAGAGATGAGCACAAATTTTGGATATGGAAAGAAGGATGAGGATGCAGAAAATTAGTGAAGAGTGTGAATACTGTGGGCTTGCATTGAATATCAGTTCTGGTCTCTGTCTCATTGGTTCTGAGCTCTAAAAAAGCGGTGTAGATTTTCTACATGTGATTATGGTGTAGAAAGAGAAGATTTATTGTGCCTGCTGAACAGTTACCAGCTGTTTACATCATTTCTCTGAGGTAGAAGTTGAGTTCTGAGTTGCTCCCCAGTGTAAATTCGATTACTTAGTGAGGAAAGAGTTTAGTGGGCTAGCTAGTATGAGCGGGTGTAAGGCAGGACAGACCAAAGGATGTAGCTACCTTCTAAGATTAATATATAGCTGTCTTAATTTTTTTCAGTTATTATGTGATTAGCTGTCTTAATTATTTTCTGATACTACTGTTGCTGTTTTAATTAGCATTGAAGGAGCAGATTGTGCCATAGACTGACATATTTTGTTAGATATAACATTGACTTCAAACGTTGTATTCTTTAACTCTGGGTTGAGCTAATGAAGGGCTCTATTGAATTCAAGTAGCTGGAGAATAATTATACTTCTGCATGGGCCATGTCAAGTATAGAGATGTTCCTTATTCTTCCTCTTTCACTTTCTCCCTGTATGAATTAGAGAAGACTTGATGCCTTTTGGACGACATCTTCCATTTGCTGACTGTCCTTGGTGAAACTCAGAATGAAGTTTCACCAAGTTTCAGTACAGAAGCAGGAGTCGTTGTGGTGGAGTATGGATGATTAGAAACCTGTATTGAGCCTTAATGTGTTCAAGTGAAAGCTTCATAGGTGTTTTCTGTCTAAAGTGAACCTTTCAGAAGCCTTTCAGATGCCCATAAGTGTAAAGGAAAGGAAGCACCTTGATTTAAGGAACTGTAACCTAAAATCCATGATTGCATGTCTGTGAAAACTTTGAGCCCATGTTGGTGAAAGTAGTTTTCACTTTTCTTGTGGTCATTCAGTCTGGGTAAATCGCACTGCACAGGTCCAGTGTGTCTCATTCCTTGCATCAAATCTTTAGGAATGTGAAGGAAGAAAGTGGTGTATGTATGTATGTTGCATCTTCACAGGAAAAAATGCAGTTACATTCCTACTGTGCATCTTTCAACTGGTGTTGGCCTCGGGTATGATTCATAGCAGGCATAACTTTTGAAAGACTGTTGCCACAAAGTAGCTAAGTCTTAGAAAGAGAACTGAGTTACTGAAGTGCTGTTGAATCCCATCATTTTACATGAGGAAATAGAGATATGAAAGGGGTGCAATTATAAGGAGATCCACAAAGGATTCATTGAAGTAATGATGGTTGTGTAGCTTTGAGGGCCTTGCAATCTTCAAGTGTGTGCTAGAAGGACATTAAAATAGAATTCCAAAAATTTCTTATGGTGTGTCCTACAAAATTGCATATCAAATGCTTCAGCTTTGCTTCTGAAGTAGGTCTGAAATCACGTGCGATTCTCTTGACTCTGAGCTGTTGAAAGCTGAACTGTGGAAAACTGTTTAGTTACAAAACTTATAAATAAATCTTCCTAGCAAGCGTGTAAATTGGAGTACAAGCATTTTCTTGTCCTTCCTGTGGTTTTAAGTGACAACACATCTGAATAGTATCTAAACTTCCCATTGTATGTTCCTTTGATATTAAAAGCTTTGCATGTGCAGCAGACTTGACCCAAACCTTCTGTGAGGTACCTTTTTTTTTTTTTGGTAGTGGAGTGTATCAAATTGGAAAACAAGGCAGCTTGAAAACTTACATAAAGTTGAATTAAGTATGAATTCTTGTCTACCATTTGACTTCCAAGAACTCAGATCACAATTGCTACTTAATGTTCAAACTGGTATGAATAGGTGAAAGCAAGTAGTTAGTGAAAATCTGAGGAAGTAGGAAGCTGTAATAACAAGGTGTAGAGCAGTGCTGTGATAATAAATAATGCTCATGTTGGCTAAATACAGTTCATATTTTGATTGATTTTTCTTTTTAGAGCTAGAGCTTTTATGCTTTTTAAGAAAAGAAAAAAAAAAAAACCCTCAACCTGACTGCTGTGAGCTACAAAGAACACAGAGCCCTGTGTATTTTCTCTGACTTAATTATGACAAGTATTCAGAGACCCAACAAAACTGAGCTTGCAAGCTCAGTTTTGTTAAGTTTGAATCAACTCAATTTGCTGTAGTAACATTTGTGTTGCTAACTAATCTTGGCACCCTGCTTTAATGCTAAAATAGTTGGAAGGATTTTGCTTAGATTCTTCCAGAGCTACTGTGGGTCATAAAGCAAGCAAGCTAGGAAACTCATGTGAAAGCCAGGTAAACCCAGAATATGTACCAGCTTGTACAGAGGTCAGAGCTGATCCTGACCTGAAAAGAATTTATGGAATATTCTCCCTCGAAACAATCAGGAGGAGGGCAGCAGTCTGAAAAATCAGAGATGGTGTCCGGAGATGAAGACTATGCCTTGGTGTTTATGTTAAAAACTATCTGATAGGTGGGATGCTCCTTTAAAGGCTAAGTAAGGAGAATTGGTGCTGAAATTGTAGCCAGTGTTGAAAGTCCTGTACAGTATGTCTTCTGGAGAAAAACTGATTGCTCTTCAGGTAATCGGGCTGCTGTGAGAACCCTGAGTGGTGTTTTGCTTTTGGCAACTTTGGGCTTTTTAAGTAATTTTTGTAAATTTCTACTTTGTTTGTACAAGATGGTTTCCCAGCCTTCTTATGCTGGTTTATTCTTGTATTTACACTTCAGGCAAAAGTAAGGTGGTTGGCTTTTTCTTTTTTCTCCCCCTCTACTTGTTCTTCGTTGGATCAGAAAAGCTCTCTTGAACCTGTGTGATGCTTTGCACTTTACATGGGTTATATGGGATGTCACCAGGAATGCGGGGGTGGTGGGTTGGGGGAAAAAAGGCTTTTTCCAATCCAGCCACAGATTTATAAACATTTCTTCCTGGCCAATTGAATTTAAACTTCATTCTGGAAAATGTATTCAAATTTACTAGGTTCTTTAAAAATTAGGCTATTCCAACAGAATTTCTGAAACTTGCTCATGGGCATGGATGCAGTAGGCCCACTGTCATTCTTTTATTAACATCTGGAAGGGTTTTCAGCCTAACTCTCCTTTCACAGAGAGGGCTATATGACAGCTAGCATCTTGGATGGCTGTCGCTCGAAGAAACTAAACTGCCTGCCTTGCTTAAGTTTAGATGCTCCTTTGACACCTTTGCAAATTCATTTAACGTGTGAAAGTGCTAGTGTTTCTGCTGGGAGCAAGAATTCATGAATAGTTTTGCTGAAAAAGCCAGTGCTAAAGAGGGCAGGCCATGCAACTGGAGAGAGGGCAGGAGGAGGCAGATGTGGGACAGAAAGCAGACAGACCTCCTCCTTTTCCCAGCAGTGAGCCATTAGATCATCTCAGCTGCTAATAAAACGATAGGCTCCATGTGATAAAGAATAAGGCTTAGCTGTTGCCCATGTTAATGACATGAGCTTCACAATTCATACTTGGAGCCTGAGCTCCAAGTGTGGTAGATCAGTAACGAAGATAGAAAAATGGTGTTTGACTGTGTTCTCATCCAGCTTGGATATACTTACATTATTATTTTTTTCCCAGGGTCATCAGTCTTGTAAGAGAATAATAAAGTGGTTAAGATGGAAGAGGAGTCAGAACTCTCCATGCTTGTTTTTGCTACCCATTATGTGACCTTGGACAAATAATTACGAAATTCCATGAATACTTTAGGCTGTTGTAGGTAGTCGCTGTTCTCCTTGTGGTTGCGCGAACAGTCTAGACCTTTTGTTAACAACAGTGCACTTCTCTCTCTTGTTCTGACTTATTCCCTTTTCTTCCCTTCCTCCCTACCCCCATCTCTGCAGTGATTTTTATTAATAGTACCAGATTGTTAGACTTAACCCAACAAAAACCCCAAGTGAATAGCTTTGTCACTTCAGTTTCCCAGGCCCAGAGGGAAACAGAGCGTGGTGCATGGGTCAGTTTAAGCCATCAAGAAACCGCAGTGTTAAAAAAAAACCAACCCTGCTGCCTTCTACTCCTGCCTGCTCTTGCCCTGCTTTTGTGGTGGGCATCTGTGTAGCTGTAGTGAGCTGAATTGGAGGAACTTATACTTAAAATTAACTTCTTTTTTTTGCCAGTTGTAGCTTGGATAAATTCTCTGATCTTCACCATGAGACTGCACAAATGCACAAGAAAACATTGTGTGGGATGGGAACAAGTGTCTAGATGCGGAAGGTGGTATTTTAGGTAGAGGTCGTGAAAGATTATGGTATCTTAGTGTTTGAGGGAACTGAAGCATGAAGGGACTGGGCAGTTTCAGTCCCTTAAACCTCAGAAGACTTGGTAGACTGAAGAGTTCTGGGATCACCTGAGGGAAAAAGCAAAGTATTAACATGGATGTTGGTCAAAATACTTTATTCTGTAGCAGCCTGACTTGTTTATGGCCTGCAGTAAATCTGGAGAGGTTCCCAGAAAGTCGTTGAATGGGAAAACTAGATATATTAAACAACTGATAATAGTTCTTCAGAATGATGAAAACTGAGTGCTTTTCTTAAATAAGAAAAAAGACCCCTGACTTTTGAGAGAAGCTGGTCATTACTGTGCATGGGTGGTCTCGCTGCACCCTGTAGCAGCTCTGTCAAGATGCTGCTGTTGAATTCTGGGAAGCCAGTTTTGTGGCTCTGCAGGCATGAAGGGTGAAACCTGATGGGAGGCTCTGCTCTTCTGATCTCTTCTAAAGCTTTCCTGGTCAGCCTTTATATATCTTTGGGATAGCTGTATGTTTATAACTTGTGATAT
This sequence comes from Mycteria americana, assembly GCF_035582795.1. Lineage (NCBI taxonomy): Eukaryota > Metazoa > Chordata > Aves > Ciconiiformes > Ciconiidae > Mycteria > Mycteria americana. The sequence goes on along the minus strand of NC_134365.1, from coordinate 220,096,237 downwards.
CTTTACCTCCAGCAGTGTTTTTAAAATATAAGCTACAGCTCAGGATTTCTTCTAAAGGAAAATCAGTGGCTCTCTTCTGGTTTGTAGTCATTTATTTTCGAGGCAGAAGGAAGCACTAATTTCTTTCATGTAGGTCAGCACAGAGTTGCTGTGTTGCAGTTGCCTTTACTCAATTGCAACTTAGATTGGCAATTAAATCAAATGATAACAAGGCCTACCATGTAATTTCACTGCTCCATTGACTTTCTTGGGAAGTGCCAAGGATTAGGACAATTGTGGTAATCAAACTAACTTGTCTGTCACAAACCCCCTAGAATGAGTTGTTAAACCTGCACTCCTGCTCTGCTAAGCAGGGATCCAGATGCACCATCGTTCAGGCTGTGTGCACTAAATTCAGAGCTGTTGGAAAAGTTAAATACCCTTTTTAATGGTATCAGTTATGCTTGTCAGAGCTTACCTAAATCAGCGCTCTGCTGAAAAATAACTTTTTTTGCAGTAGGATATTTTATTAAGATGCCTGGTGTAGTGTCTGAGATCTTCAGTACTGTGTTGCTGATACTGTCAACTCTGTGAGGAGATAGAGGTGAGAATTATCTATACTAATCTACATATTTTGCTTATCTTTTTTATGAAAGCAGATCCTGCACTATCAGCTTGCAAACTCAGCTGGCCTGTTTTAAGTTGTGTGACTCATGAGGCTGCCAAAGCACTTATCATGTTTTTAGCGCTTGTATTTTGCTTTTTAAACCGGGCTTTTTGGAATGGCTGTTCTAGTTGTACAGCATCTCATCTGTGGGGATCCCTCCTTGTGATGAAGGTAGCTAAAACTTATCTCTGATGAGAAGTGACTACTTTTTCCCGCTTCATCTAAAAGAAAAAGGAAATGAAAGAACTCGGGATTATTTGCAGCTATTGTATTCAGTGTAAAGTGTAACGGGTCACCTCTCTATGAAGAGTTGCTTTTGCAGTTTGAAGTGCACTGATACCTCATGGTGAACCGCTTTTCATTTTGCTTGTAGAAGTGCCACGCTGTATGTAGCTCCGCACGTTTTAAGCTGGCAGTTTCATTTAAGCGGTCCTGTCTGCCTTTGGCTGCCTATTGCTGCTCTGTCCCCTCTTTCAGCAGCACAGCTGCTTGTACAGCCACATTGTGAACCATATTGAGGAACTGATCCGGTGAAACTAACCCAGCAAAAGAGAGAGGTGGTTAGTTTTCATCCAGATCGGTTCCCCAGTGTGATTCACTGAGCAGCTGCACAAGTGCGTATTTATGGTGGTACAAATGAGGAGGGCGATGCAGCAGTGCGAATAAGCAGCGGGGGTTGGCAGCAAGGAGATTTGGCTGATGCCAGTGATAGCTGAACTACAGCACAGCGGGTTTTTTGTTTTGCATCTTCTAACATCTCAAGCAAAAATGATATGAAACACATAGGAGGTAACACTTAATAGAGATTTGCAAATTCCCTCAAAATGATACTTACTGTTTGCAACAGAACAGCTGCAAGCCCTTCATGAAGAATTTTAGAGCCAATTTGAATTGTCTTTTGGACATGTCTTTGTAGCTGATGGTCTCCTGGCTAAAACTAATTCTCTTTGGTCAGGAGAGGTTAATTAACTCTGAATGCTGCCTCTGTAGAGTTCTGAGGAAATCTGAATAATGCAATGTAATATCAGCAACAACGTAGTGGGCAAACTGGAAGGTTTATTTTCAGGATACAAGTCTCTGTCATCATGACCTCATACTAAAGAATGTGAACAAGAGAATTGTCCATGTAATTGGAAACTTGTTCCCTACCAGCTAGGCTAAATGGACAAGTAATGGGACAGGAGGGAGGAGGAGAGTGATGACTAAGTTGGTGATTTAAACAGATATTCATTACCTGTTGCATGTTGAGTCCTGAACTGTGGTGTGGTCTCACAGCCCCAGATTTAATGTTCCTCTTCCAACTACTTTGGGAGAAGTGATGCTTTAGATTTGAGGATAAATTCCAGATTTTGAAGGGTGCAAAGAAGTTACAAACCATGGAGATAAGGACTCCGCTCTTGTCCAGAGACGCAGCTGTAGGTTATGACACTCGACAGCATTTTCCAAACCTCACTGCATGTAGTGAAAGATGAGAAACTTGTTTGGCTTTGCTTGAGGGCTACTTCATTGTAACATACTACTTAAACCAGTCACACAATTAGTTTCCAATCCTAAAAAGACCTGGAGAAAGTTGCCTTCTTTGTCAGATGCTATGTGGGCTATTCTTCTTGGGTGGTAAGGGATTTAAAAAAAAATAAAAAATGAAGGTGGAAGTGAGCATGGTAGATGATTGATTTGTATGCTACTGAAGTTAATTAAGGGATAGATATGGCACATAAAACCCTTAAATCATTTTTATAGGGAGTGCAATGTATGTTCAAAGCCATTTCTTAAGGAGTGTTTTAAGTTTCACATAAAAATGGCCAGCAAAACTACACAGCTTTAAGGTTAGATTTGAAATAATGTACAAGGTCCATATAGGTTTTTTTGTGAGCCTTAATCTTTCTTTTGATGTTTTTGATACCATTTTATAACAAAATAAGACCACGTAGTTCTGCAATTAAGCATCTTAGAAGGTTATTATCTTATTTTTTAAATTTTGTATTGCATGTGTATGCTAGAGGTATCTAGGCATCCCATCTCAGGCTCTGTTCTTAGTCTAACTCATAAATAGACTTTGCAGGAATGAATCCACCAGTGCTTTTGAGTCTGTCACATGAACAGAAATTTAATATTCTTATATATTTCCAGGAAGGAAAACTAATATATCACTTAAGTGATATTAAGTGATATAAAGTGTCATATTGTGATTCCAAAACAGATGATAGCCTTTCAACTCTCGTTAAAAGCCTTTTAGGACAAGCTGCAAACAGAAAAGTTGTCTTTTGGTTTCAAGAGCATTTTAAATCCACTATTGGGCAACGCAAGAGTGTTTCTTTTAAGGTGGATCCAGACTTACAAATTAACAAGCTTTTGGGAAAAAGAAATACGCTGTAAAATGAGATCTGTGGTAAAAGGAGGCACTAAACCAGTTGTCTGAGGCTTGTAGGTGGTTTGTGGTGATCCAAAAAGGATAGGGAGCCATTTGTCAACACCCCCATGGTAGATGGGTGAGACACTGGTAGGTTGAGAGATTGATTGGGAGAATACGATACAGAAGGATTTGGTGAGAACTTTATATATTTGAAGTGGCAGTTTGCTGAGTGCTAAGTTCATGGTAGTCCATTTTAAGCATGCAGGGGTTTTCAAAGTTAAAATAAGAACCACAGTGAAGCAATGATTTAAGAGTGACTGAACGCTCCTACAAAATTGTTTTGTTAACTAGCTAAATTTAACAATAAGGTAGTAATGTTAAATATTTGTCAAAGACGAAGGGCGTAGTATGCTTTTGAAGCTGAGGATTTTGGCCACAACTATTAAAGCTGTTTGGCACTTGTGGGGGGCGGGGGGGGGGGGGAGGGCAGGCACGGAAATTGATTCAATCTGATGGTTTTCGTTCGAGATACAGTATTGTAGCAAACTGACATAGTGTTGGAGTTGGATGAAATCACTTAAACTAAAGATTTTAGTGACATGTTCCAGTGTATTCAATCCAAGAGGAAAAGACTCAGTTATCCAAGCAGAAGGTAGCTGACATATCACAAATTTGACTGTGCCCTTAATTTTCCCTGAAAATCTGTATATGTCTTTCTGATGTATTTTACTTTTATGTAAGGTTGTTACAGCAGTTTCTAGGATTACTGTGAATTCAGGAAGCTTTGTTCAGCCAGTTACTTATGGCTCTGGATTAGGTGGTGGTTTATGTTGGAGCTCTTTGTCCACTAGCGCTTGTTGAAAATAGCTTTGGCTAGGAAGCATTTCCAGTGTGATGGTGCAGAATACCTGGGTGATACTGCTGCTGTTTGATGTTAATAGGGTCACATATTTGCTTGAAACTGCTTGAATAGTTGGGGTGATTTAGACATGTGGAATAAAAATTATGTATAGGACACGAGTAAGAATAGCTTGTCTTGTATATCAGCGTTGCTTAATCTGAGCTCGTAGGTGCTAGTTGTTGCTTGTCCAGGCAGTTTCCTATGGCTTTGCTGAATGCTTATTGCTCACACTAGCTTTCTGCCAAAGAAAACTCTGAGTGTTTGGTGGGATTTTTTTTTTGACAATGGTGCTTTGGAAATCATTAAAATTCTTTAATACAAAAAAATGAAAGGGTTCAATTTCAATCTAAGAAAGTTCTTTAACTATTTAGGGTATTTTTCTTATTTTTAGCGCCGACTTCGTCATCTTCGGAACATCGCTGCACGTAACATTATCAATAAGAATGGTTATCGCCTCTTGGATACATACTTCACTCTTCACTTGTGTGATAATGCCAAGATATACAAAGGTAAACCAAGCTTACCGTCAACTTTTTCACTAGTTAATCTTAGAATTCTTATGTTAAGAATTCTCTGTCCTTTTTTTGTCTTCACAATGTGCTGCCATTATTTGCATCACGTATACTAACATTAGAAAAGAGCTCTTTTTAATTTCCTGAACTTCATAAAAGCTTTCAGTGTTAGCAGGCAAGGAAGCAAACCAGATGACAGATCTGGTAGAGTCTCTTAAATCAGCCTCTTTTTGTTGTTGCTCTTCTCTCCCCCCACCGATAACTTAAACTTGGGAACTTCCAAGAGTGCAGAAAAACTTTTGGAGCCTTAGTTGCTTTGTGTGGGGAAGAGTGTTCCACCCTGTGCATATCAGTTATTTTACAGAGCATAAATCAGCACTTACTACTATCATAGTTTTCCAACCAATGACAAGAAGCATCCAGGCATCTATTCTGCTTTTGATAACTGTGTTTGAGTGTTAGATCTCATTTCTCTGTAATACTTTGCTTTCCACTACAATGTATAGTTCTTCACTGTGGAGAGATGTTATAAAAAATATGTTTTTATGCTCCTTTTGATATGATCAACAGTTGGAGCTTTGCAAATGCATTTTGGTTTTCTCCTAATTCTTATTTTCAGCTAGCGTAGTTGAACCTTTCTTTTTTCAGGGTTGCTGTTTTAGAAGGGTAAGAATACATAACTTGAACTTGCTATGTGGACTTTCTTGTGGTGGTTGGTTGAACCTGTAACTGATCACTGTTTCTACAGTGTTTGGTGTACAGGCCTGCTCTGCACTCCATCAAAGCTTTATCCTTGGACTCCAATGGACTGACAGATACTGTACAAAATCTGTATTCCAGCCTCCAGAGCTGTCTACCTAAAGACTCTTATTTTGGCTGGGAAAGTGAAGGTCCATATGTCAGCAGTTGCTTATTTCCATTTAAATACAGGGTTCTTGGCACCTCTGTGAAGTAATTTGGCTGTTCGCTTTCTAAGCATCTGGAACAGGTCACCCTTGCTCTTCAGGAAAGCAGTGCAATTAGTTTATTCGTACTGCTCTCCTCCAGGAAGATGTCCTATGACAAACTAGTCACTTCGCAAATGTCATCCAAATAATGTAAAGTACTGGGGCACGTTCTTTCCCCTGAAACCAAAGCCTCAGTAAATCTTGAGGATTATCTTGGGTATAAAGATGAAATGCTAAATTTAAATAATGACTTCTAATAATTAAGTGTGAATGAGTACTTTTAGTCAAAAGCATGACTGCATTTTAAAGTCTTTCTCATGAATCTGTTACTGATAAACTAGACCCACTAGCATTTGTCTTTCATGAGTGTTACTTATTTTAGCTTTTTGTATTTCAAATACTAAGATTTGTATCAATGTTTAAGCTAATCTAAAGGTGTTTTTTTACTTATTTTTCTTTAGAATTTTATAAGAGTGAGGTGATCAAGAATTCTCTGGTAAGTTTTTTTTAATATGGAAAAACTTTCTTTTTAAAATTGTATTGTTACTGCAGTGTATTGATTTCTCTGCTGAATACCACAACTGTTAAATGTGTATTTCCACTCTCCAGTTCTGTTAGGAGCATCGTGTTGTTCTCCTCCTTTTCAGGTTCTTTTCACAAGGGTTGGAATAGTGAGTTACTGAATAGTAGAAATGCATGTTCGTTTTAACAGCTGTGGAGCAGTAGTCTGTTGGTACTCCTGCAGACAGGACTAAACACTCCAAGGGTAGGGCAATTTCATGTGAAAACTGCTCAGTGCTCAGGTTAAGCTTTACAATATATATCCATTTTCAATATTGAGAACAGCAAACAGGCAAAGTAATGTTAGCTGGATTTTTACCAGTTTAACTTCTTTCAGTATCTGAGAATTGTATGCCTCATAACTCAGGTTTGTTTACAGTTCACCTCTTTTTCTTTTTTTTTTTTCTGTTTTTGCTGGTGTTAGCAACAGAAATAGCTGCTTTTATTTAAATGTCTGTGAATTGCTTGTTCAAGGAGCACTTGTATATTACTTTGCTGGGTGTACAGACTCATTAGAAGCTCATGCTGTGCAGTTCAGCAACCTTGGTGTAGAAGGAGAGGCCCTGCTTGCAACACCCCAAATAAAGGGAGAGTCGCGCTGTTGCAGAATATACCACTGATTTCTTTGAAGACATTTTTGTTGTATAGGTGAGCAGTAAGGAACATGTACCTGCATATATAAACATGTATATTCTGTGAAGAGCTAATAGCTTTAAGAAACTGAAGTTTGAAAACATCTTAAGAGTTTCTAAATTTTCCAGTTCAGATCAATGAAGGGACCAGAACTGAACAGTTTATCAAAACTGAGAAGGGGTAGGTCTCTTGTGGGAGTAGGATGTTGCAAGTGTTGGGTAAGGGAGTTTGAAAACCTGCTAAACAGACTTTTTAATGCCTGTATTAACAAGGTAGAACTGCACCATTTATATAGCACACAGGGCTCTAAACGCTTTGAAAGCCTCCTGAATGGAGGAAAAGCTGTCTACGTCCCCAAGGGTGTTAACTTGCCCAAGAGACAAGTTCCCTGAGACTTTAGGATTTTGAGTTCTGCCTATTCTAAATCAGGAAAAGGAATAACAAAAAGGGAATCTAACCAAAGGAAATATGAGATGGAATGACAAAAATCTAAATAAAAGATGTCTTGAGCAAATTCTGTACATCATCTATGGGTATTTTAATGGCCTGTTATTCTTGTGTCTGAATAGCTACTAAATATCCCTTCTCCTCAGGAGAACTTGATTAATGCATTCCTTCTGTAATTCTTACTGGGTAACTTTGCCCCTCCCTTCTTTTCAGAGGCATCTTATTCTAAATTGCCTAATACCAGTTCAGAGATGCTTGGCCTGTTCCAAGCTGCTTAAGCACTAGAATGAAAGGCTTGTTCTTTCACGGGATGGTGAGTTCCTACCTTTTGCTTTTGTTTTGGAGGAGCTACCATTTCTGTTTGCAGGTGAGGAGGGAGATATGTATAAAAAGCACTTTCCCATTTCTGCATTTGGACACCCTGTGATTTATGGCCTGTGGAAGTCCTAAAGTTGGTATCTGGCTCTTGGCACTAGTAGTGTTGGATTGACTTGGTTTGGTTGCAGCTTGGCCTAATTACAACAGTTTTCATAAATCTTAAATTTAAATGTTATCAGAGGTGAGTGCAAGTTCTTGGAATGTCTCATGTTTGCAAATCTGAGTTCTAGTGGAATAGATGTTTGCAGTTTAGCTTAATGTATGTTGCTTCTGTAAAGCTTGAGATGCAAGTCTGATCTCTTGGAGTGAAGAAGCGCTCTTAGTGACAACATTTGAGGATTGCCATCAGCATCAGTCAAGGAGAAGAATGTGAACAAACCTGTCAAATTATGCAAACTTAATTATTGTGGAATAGATCAGCATTTTAAATTTAACTTTTGCAATGTAAGCTATACTCTAGTTTTCAGAAGCTGAATTGTAACTTGGAAAGGAATGTTACTTCCACTTTTAAAGTTCCTGATTTGGCTAAACTGAATTAGTAAATTCTGAAGTAAATTCTTCAACATCTTGTAATGGAAGGAAGGAGAGCCCACTGAGTTTCTGAAGTACTTTACAGCATGTAGCTTTTAACCCAGGAATTCTCTCTAGAAAACAGAATAAGGAAGCAGCAGAGCCTGTTGGCTTCAACTCTGTATAAACCTTGAAATGGCTGGTGTTCGTTATTCTTAAGGTTTTTTAATCTTTGACATGGACTCTGCTACATTCTGAATTGCCAGTTTTAGGACTACTTTCAGCTTGTTTGAGTTATTTTTATCGCTCTCTGAATACCTACAGAATCCAACATGGAGGAGTCTCGACTTTGGAATAATGCCTGATCGTCTTGATACCTCTGTCTCTTGTTTTGTTGTGAGGATTTGGGGTGGCAAGAAGGAGCACTTTCAGCTTTTGATTGAATGGAAGGTCAACCTAGATGGGTTAAAGTACTTGGGCCAGCAGGTAATGTGAAAACAGTTTTTATCAACTTTTTACTTATGGAAACAAAACATCTGGATGAACAAATATATAGATTGCTAAGAAAGGAAATGAGTGCATTTCAAGGGTGTATTTTAAAGCTTGATTGGGGAGATTCATGTTAGCTTACTTCAGAGCTTTAAATCTTGACTAGCTGAATATTTTAAGCTACCATTGTTTGCTGAGCCTGTTAAATGATACTGCTAGCACTTGGTGCTTTAAATTGCGATGCCTCGGTTCAAGGAAATAGCAGTATGATTGTACGTGGATCATGAATGTTTGTGTTATGAATAATGTTTATGAATGTTAAATGAACATAGATCATACTGTTTGTGTATGTTAGTTTTAATCCATTCTCGTGGTAATGACATCCCATCAAAGATCTTCAGTCCAAGGAGCTTACTGTATAAGATCTGTGTTAATTCTGGTATTTTTTTCTTACTAGTAGCCTTCTGAAAGAGGTGAAAAGTGAGGTGTTTTCTGTGTTGTGGAACTTATACTAAAAGTGGCTCAAAAAGAAACCTGTATCACATAAATATTAAAACCACCAAAAAATTCGGTGCCTTTTGAATCAAATAGGTTGTCCTAATTCCAATGGGCACTTTTTGATTGATTAATTCGTAGGATCTATTTAGAATAGTTCATAGTTTATTTCTCACTTTAAAACTAATTTTTTTTTTTTTAAATTGGAATGTTTCAAAACCTGGGAAGAAAGCTTTATAGGGAATGACTGCTCTAGCTTCACATGGTGCATTGATCCTGGCCAGCACCCCCTGCACTGGTGGGCTGGGAGAGAGTCAGAGGAGCAAAAATGAGGAAGAACTTGTGAGTTGAGATAAAGACAGTTTAATAACTGAAAGCAAAAAAAAAAAAAAAAAAAAAAAAAGCTGGGGGGGGCAGACGGAGGGAAGAGAACAACACACAAGTGATGCAAAGGTAGTCATGCACCACCTCCCACCAACAGACTGATGCCCAGCTAGTCCCCAAGCAACAGCTACATTGCAAAGACTGATCCCTGGTTTTTATTGCTAAGCATGATGTTACACGGTACAGAATATCCCTTCGGTCAATTCAGGTCAGCTGTCCCAGCTGTGTCCCCTCCCAAGCTTTTGCACACATCCAGCCTACTCGCTGTGGAGGCAGAGTGAGAAACAGGGAAGGCCTTGATGCTGTGCAAAGCACTGTTCAGCTAAAGCACTGGTGTGTTACCAACACTGTTTTAGTCGCAGATCTAAAACACAGCATCGTACGGACTGCTGTGAAGAAAATTAACCCCATCACAGCCAAACCCAGTACCCTTCATATTGTGGCTTTCTTTCCATTTGTTTTTACTGGACGGAATAAATGGTTGAGTGCATGGTTTTATTTGAAATAATGTTCTTTACATTAATAGCAGGATATTAGCTATAATACTGAACACTAACTTTGTGTCTACTATGACCACAAAAGCCTAATTTTGAGTATCTTTTTAGGTAATATCATGTGAAAGCTAATTACCCTTGAGACTTACCTCTTTCATTAGTTTCCTGATCTCTTAGTTATTTTTGTCAGCTGAAAATGCAACAGTAGGAAAGATGCTCTGGCCAGTGTTTCTGATTTCAAGGTAGAATGGCTGAATATACTCAGTGACTGTTATTAAAGCTGTGAAGCAAATGCATTTTCTATGGTTAAATTCAGTTTTCTCTGAAGTTTCATATGTGTGTCTAGAATTACAGGTGCTGAAAAACTGCATTTGACTATCAAACAGAGCAATTTATGCTCGTTTGCAGCGTAAAGCCATAGTAAGCTGACTGTAAAATGATTTGTTTTCTTCTCTTCTTACAGATACACGCAAGAAACCCAAATGAGATTATTTTTGGTCTCAATGATGGTTATTATGGAGCTTCATTTGAACAGAAGGTAAGGGTATCTCATATTTGTTCTGGCTTGTTAGTGCTGGTGACAAGCTGAAATTCAACTTCTAAACTTAAATTTTCACACTTGGGTGCTCAGAACATTAAAATGCTTAGTTTTGAGAAGAAATACTTTTTTGACATGACAGATAAGAACTGTTCTCTCACCTCTGTTGCATGGACACCTGAGCTGTTCTGGGAAGACTTAAAGCATAGCATTTTAAGTCCAAGAAAAGCCTGGTTACTGAAAATAAGCCTTGACTTTATTCTTTGAGGCAGACACTTCATTCAAACATAGAACATTTTGAAAATGGTGTGGCTGTTAAGACTCATTTTCTTGGCAAATACAACAGCACATTAAGTTTTGGTTCTCACTTTTAAAACCAGAGTTTGTAGCTTCTAAATGGGAAGCTATTTATTTGCTCTGTGTTGCAACTGTTTCACTCCATGGCTTTTTTCCAAAGGCTCCACTGTATATGTGCTTGTTCAGCCAATATTGTGACTGCAGCCAGATTAATTACATGGCAATGCTGATTACTACATTGATGATGAAAAAGTTTAAACTTACCTAATGTAAATAGCACAGCTAACAGGTTTTTTAATCCCAAATTGCTGGTGACAGTACTGAGGTATAGATAGGTTGTATAAGGAGTTCTTGGCTGGAGAGAAAATGACTCTTGACACACAGCTACATTTTCTGCGTTAGCCGCAACCAGCAAGTCCAGTCTTGTGGGGATTTGAATGGAAGCAATGGCTTTATTGTCAACAACTCAGGTAGCCGTTCATATGTGGGGAGAGTGGAGCAAGGGACGAGGTGGTCCTGTGTGCAAAACTCTCTGGCTGTATGCAAGCCTCCAAACTGTTTGATATTTTGATGGTTATCCTTCAGATTGTGGGTGGTTTGGTACACAGCTCAGATTCTGCTTCCTGCTGTTGTTAACTCTGTTTTCCTGAAGCAGGATGCAATTCTAGTTTTTCATGATTTCAGTATTGATAACCTGGGCCTGAATTCAATGATGGTAACGCTGTCCTCTTTCCTGATTGATTGTTGTCAGAACTTGCTTCCTAGCTTGTAAGGTTTAAAAGTAAATCTCTGTTTTGGTTGTTGTACGTGCTCTGTAGCTAACTCGCAAATACAGTTGTAGCCTATGTAGAGCACAAATAATCTCCTCCTTTGTCCTTCCCTGAAATTTATTCAGCTCTTTCTGGCTGCAAGAGCTAGAAATTTATTTTGTCACCCTGCTCTGTAGCTTCTGATTGCTTTCTTTGTCAGTTCCTTGACCTAAATCTCTTCTTGTATAGTACATACCTCCTGTATTTAAGTGACTTATCTGCCATTCAAGCCAAACTAGTTGGCACAAGCAAACTTGTCCTGTAACCTTCAGAAGCTGTGCGCACCTAAGGGGTATTTCTGTTCTTAGTTGGTCTTGCTTTATAATTTTCCTGTTAATGCTGGATATCCTAAATATTATACAGCCCCACTCTGATGGTTATACTAAGTATTATTTATGAAGCGCCACCTGAAATCTTCTGTAGGAAGGGATTTTTGGTGTCAGGCGTGTGGCTCTGATCCTGTGGAAACTGCAATACAATCCCTTTTCTGCTTGGTTGTGTGGGTATTTTCTAATCTCTGGAGGTTCTTTTTTTCTTTGTGGCTGTGGTCATTGTAGTACTTGAAGACATCTTAGTCATAAGCCTCAAGTTTTGAGATAATACATGGATGGAATAGCCGTTTTTAGTTTCTTTGCACTGGCACATATGAAACCTCGTTATGAAAATAGATGCATACAAATACCATTTTGCAATCTAATGAAAAGCGTGTGCACAAAGACACTTCAGTCAATGTTGGAAGTGTCCTCTATTTTTGCACATCTCAGTATGGACAAAATTAAGGTACGGTACTCCCCCCCCCCCCCCCCCCCCCAAAAAAAAAAAAAAACCAAAACAAAAAAAACCAAACCCAAACCTCTTGTTACTTTGTTACTTTAATATTTTTTTGGACTATGAATTAATTGCCAAAGTAGACTTACGGAGTCTTACAATAAAGTGCATTTTATTAGTGAATTAAATGTCTTTGTCATTAATTAAGACCACTTATGAGCCAAAATAAGAAAATTGTTGGAAGCTGACTAAACCATTCTGGCGATATTTCATGAACTTGGAGTTTCGAAACACACTGTGGATGTACTTCTGAGCATTGCTTGATCCATCTGGAGCTAAATGCAAATTCCCATTTTCTGTCCTGTGAACTTACCTGCGATAAGAGAGATGGGAGCTTAAAGCTATTGTAGCACAATAAACTGAAGTAGGGCAGGAACTTTAGGGATTGTCACAGCTATTGTTTTTATTGATGAAAATTGTAGATTTATTGATTAAATGGATATCTCCCTGGTAAACAAAATCAGCAAGAGCAACATGCCCAAACAGGAATATTCTAATTGCTAAATTGTTTAATTTAAAATGGAACCACTGGAAGCTTACAGCTTCACTAGGTAATGCACTTTAGCTGCTATTTTAGAACCTTCAAGTCCACTTGCATGTAAGGTAGTCTTCAAAATACAGGTTTGTGCTCAAAATACGTGCTTTGTAGGAAGCTCCTGTCATAAAGGAGCAAAGCAGAAAACTCTAGCAGTAATACTGGTGGAGAGATTATAGGTAAGCAAGGCAATCACAGTATAGCAGTTACTGTCTTAAGACGGTAAGAACCATATCCAGGGCCTCAGAATTGTTAATAACTCTTCACTTTTTTTTTTTCCTACTGAATGTCAGAAAGCCTTTAAATTCGGTGTCCTTGGTGATATTTAGGTATTTGGAATTTTACCTTTCTTCCATCTCTTCTGTCCAGAAGCAACCCAGTTTTCTTTGGGTAATATTCAAGTTGCAGTTTTCTTGCTGCAATGGATACTTAGCTCATGGCAAGAAAAAAGTTGGGAAGTAAGGCTTCAAAAGCCTTTGTGCGTGCCTTCTGAGCCCTGGAGGCTCTTACTGCTTTACTGTAGGTGTCTGACAGTGCTCGTGTAACTCTTCTAGCTTTTGCAGCTTTTCTTCTCGGTGTAAATACAAGCGTGTGCTGCCGATATAGCTGCTTTGTTCTTAACCACATTTGACTTTCACATAATTGTACCCCCAACTTCTGTATTTGTTCAAGTTTTTTTATTATTATTTTGTAGTAAATTATGCAGCAATTTTGCCAGAAGATTTCAGCAGGATTCTGCTGCTTTCATCACAACCATGTCCAATTTATTTTCCTGTTTCCTTTCTGGCATGGGACCAGCGAAGCACTTGTTCCTCTCTTAGTTTCATCTTCTCTAGCAATCGTACACTGAAACGCTATTTGGATTCGCTTGAACTGGACCGATGTTTGAATAGGATAGGTGTGAACTTCAGAGATTTTTTTCAAGCTGTCAATGTGGACTTAAAATATTCCCAATCCTTTAGCAGTTTTCTGAATCTGCTTGGTTTTGTCCGAGACTGCATGCTTGTGTGTAAAACCACTTTTTACCCATGTGCAGCAAAATCAGTTCTGGGTGCTATACTGGCTTTCTTAAAACCAGGTTTCTCCTTCTCTGGTTCCTCAATGCCTTCCTGGCTTTCAAATTTTCTTTCAACTATTTTATGTTTGCTGCTGCTAATCGGTAAGACTTGCTCTTGCAGTGATATCTTTTCAGAAAGTGCCTTTAGGGAAGCAAGTATAGCTTTTAGTTAATGACTAGCTTTCTGTTGTCTCCTTAAAGAAATAAAACCAGAACTAGTCTGTACAGCTCTCCATAACTCAGAACATTTGGCTGTGGTCAGGGGTATGGGGGAACAGAAGAATAAGTTATATTCTTCAGGGATACTGATTGTAGCTGCTTTTTCAACCGTCAAGCAGGAAAGACCTTTATCTTTGGAAAACTGCATCTCTCTACAGTATTTGGTCTCCTCAATGCAGGTAGAGTCTTTCACTGCATACGCTTTTTTTTTTTTTTTTTTTTAGCAGCTAGATCCTGGCCACTTCACACAAGCAAAGCCTTTTTGTGTGTTTACAAATACATGTGCCTGTATCTAATAAATGCTGTGGCAGAGAAGTAGGCAAACTCCCCTTTCAAAGGGCAAACTAAGTCTGAAACCCTTCCATTGCACATTCTGCAAGTTTCCTCAGGGTAGAACAGTTTGTATAGACCACTTGGTGTTTGACTCTTTGGGAATTTCCTTTCAACACACTGTAGTACAGGGGAAAAAGAAAAGGCTAAAATATATTGCTGCTCCAAATTCTTTCCCTCCTGAAACTAGTTATTCTAGGCCACTCCACTCGTTCTCTGAAAAATTTTGCTTCTCGCTTTCTGAAGGCAGCGTTTCTTGAAACGAGATCAGCTTCATGGTGTAAAATGGTGATGCTGGTAGTTGCGCATTTTCAGTTTTCCACCATCCTAGCTCATTTAGGCATTAAGATGTCTTTATTTTGGTATGTTTTTCAGGGGAGGTGTGTATGGATTTCAGCACGTAGGATCCAACAATTTGAGAATGGAAATGAGGAGCTGAGACAGCTGCTAATATGGTGCCTCTATTACAATATGACGCATAATGTAGCGTACAGATCTCATGATTATTTAGGTGGAACCTTATTTTTGGTGGAAAGGGATGTCTGCTGCATGGCCTGTGGCTAACAGTTGTGTCAATAGATGTTGACATGTAACTCTGCGTTTCAACATCTTCTGTATGGAAATAGCCTGTTGAGGTAGGAAAGAATATGTAGGCAGGGATTGTGGTACTCGGAGTACATCTGTATCACTGTTGGAAAATTAGCTGATTGTGTGTACCAGCTGGGGCTACTTCATACACTAAAACAAATGCCTTTTTTCCTACAGTCCATAAACTTTCTGACAATGCTGCCAGGTAGTTTGACCTACTTAGAATTTGCTTTATCATGTGGAGAAACAGTTCTGAGTTTGTGGTGTTTCTAGGAATTTGTGTGAGTATGCCTGATATGGAAAAGCTTGGTATCTGACCTTTGCAGCACGAAGAATTGCTGTTTGTCTGTTACTGTTTTGATGCCTCTTGTGCAGAATGTACACTCAGGTCTCTTAAGAATGACAATTTTTTTTGGTAACTTCTAGAAACTTGTTCACATCATTCAAAAGTAAGATTGCTTTGATCTTTTAAACGTATTACAGCATGGATAAAGAATAGAGCTTTATCTCATGGTCTTGTACATCTCTGGCACGCTACTGAATAGGCTCTCAGATATGAAGCTGAAGCCTGGCAATACTGTAAATTGCATCCTTCAGTATTTCTGTGCATAAAATTTGTGCAGTAATGGATTATTAAGTCCAAGAAAACACACTCCATGTCTAGAACACAGGTAAAGTGATAGGCCATTAACATCTTTATAGGCAAGTGCTGTTGTAGGCTAGACTTGAACTTGGTGTTATTGCTGTCTTAAATTGTTTCTACCTGCTGTACATAAAACTGTATGACAACAGATTTAAAATACATGAAATGCAAGGTCATTTGTTTTCCCACCAAAAGTGCATGCTTTTAATCAAGATGGAAACATTTTTGATTCTTAAATTAAGATTCTTAAATTAATATTCTTTCTTTGCCTTAAGGATCACTCAGGTACCCTGAAGAATAGTCTTCTCCAGGTGGATCAGAACTGTGTTCGTAACTCTTACGATGTCTTCTCTTTGCTTAGGTAAGGTTTTTGAGAATATTCTGTGTAGCTATTGTAACTTCTTTAGTGTGTGTGGGAAGAGCCTTTCCAAATATAAAAAAAAAAAAACCCAACCTTCTGGACTGGAATGTGCAAAGGAGATATCTAGGTAGTGCTGATTTACTGCTGGTAGCAAGGAGATGGGCCTTGATGTGTGTTCCTTGGTGGTCTCTAGGCTTCTGCAATGTGGGCGCTTGAGTGCTCTGAACTAGAGCTGGCTGTGGAGCTAGCCCATGGACTTGCCTTGTGAATGTTGAAATCATGGAGCTTCTCTGTTGGAGAGCTTCTCTGGGAAGCCCCTACTCTGTTCTCCTCAACAAAAATAAAATTTATTTAAATAAATTAGAACAATGGAAAAAAAAAGCAATATGCCAAAACTTAACTTGCTAGAATGATGCTGTAGCTGAAACAAAACAGCTACACACCTAAGTGTGTGTGGGGTTTTTTTGTGTGGGTGTGTGTGTTTGGTTTTTGGTTTTTTTTTTTTTAATGTTGAACCACTGTATTGAATTTACCTTTAGCATAATTCTCCCTTGTAATCCAGAAAAGAGGCACTGCATAGTCAGGACCCAGTTACTCCAACACATGTATGGTATAAGAAAGGTATGGATGGTAACTGCACCTTTTGGTGGTTACTTAGGTGTCTCTGGTGGTGAAAAACATGAAATGCTAGTATGAAGGTAAACAAGAAGGCCTTTTTCAGATCTGCTTTAATTATAATAGTTCAAGACTGTTAGCTGTGGGGAAATATAACAGAGGTTTTAAACACTGTCAGGAGGTTGGTTTTGAGAAATTTGTATTTAAAACGCACTTTAAAACACAGGTTGATAACTTCAGTTCTGCAGCAATAGCAATAGATGTGCTACAGAGGAAACCCTTGAAAAGGAAATGTTTAATACGCTTTCAAAAATCTTTGGAAAAACTCATTTGGTTTTATCAGTTGTAAAAGTTGAATCCATTTGGTAGTGTTAACAGTAGGTGTCACTGTTGCCTGTATGAAGCATTAGCTCTATATTCTATAGTGAAGGAAGTGGTAGGAAAAGTTAACTCTAGGTTGCTTATTCAAAAGTCTTTATTTTATAAGCTCTCTTAAAATTTAAATGTGCTGTTTCTTGATTCTGTAAAGCATATTTAAACTAAAGGCTGCTTTCTAAATGTCTGTCTTCTGTACTTTTAGTGGAAAACAACCAGGGGGCGTGTTAGAAGTTCTGGTTACATTCTGGCACAGTCTGTTAGAAGAGAACTCTTATACTACCTAGCATCAAGTCTTTGTTAAATAGAAAGAAGAAAATGTGTGCCGGTCATCCCAGTTGCTTTGTTCATGTGTGGGGTTTTTTTTTTCATGTTTCCTTTGCACTTCCTTGTAGTATGAAGCACGCTCCAGAAAAAACACTCACTATTATACCAGCTGGTCATGAACTTGACCAACTGGAGCCCTGTCTAACCTGCCTGAACTGTGGTTCTTCTTCTGAAAGTGTCTGACTGTCTATCATAAAGCTGACAAGAAATGAAGATGTCAGCTTTGATAAAGCTCCCCTTGCTGGATGCTCATCAGTCCCGTTTTGAAACCTGGTTACTGGAGCCATGTGCTTTGCTCAGTCTTGGGAAGGTGAGAGTCCAGGCACTGTCTCTTACAGTTTCTAGGCACGCTGTTGGGTGTAGCTCCTGTTTAGCCCTGCCTCTGAGCTAAGACATCCTCCTTTCTTTTTGCTTTGTCCTAAAAGGAAAGGTTTTTTCCGGTCCTCAGACCCAGGCCTGCTGCTGATTATGTTTCAGTGGATTCTACATGCCCTATCAAGGAGTATATATTGCATAGTCTAGTTCCAGCAAAAGTTAGAAGCTATAATTGTGACCATACCTAGGTGCTATTTTTACCTGTTTCCTTCCTAGCTAGGAAGGTTATTTGGGAACTGAGGCAAAGTCCTCTGTGTAGTCCTGAAGCCTTTCTATTCCCTCTCACGTTAACTCTGCTTTTTTACACGTACACTTTCTCTACTGCTGCTTACCTTTGATATCTAGCTCAAAAGACTGTTGATAGCATTTATTTCTTTTAAAATAACCTCTAGTCTCTTTTTGTCAGGTGTTCTTTTTCTCCTACCGAGCAGTTTGGTTTGCCACCTCCTCCAGGAGTCCAGGCTTGAGTAACTAGCCTGTGAACTCTTTCCAAAGATAGTTTTTGTGAGAGCATGTTCCACTTATAACCAGAAGAGAGAGATGGGCATAATTTGAGCTGTTATTCATTTGACAGGACATTTACTTTGGGAGGAAATGAATTGCTGTCTGCCTGCTTCTGTCCATTGGCTATAAAGAGAATAGGGAGGTGTCTACACTGTAAAGGTTTTCATCTAGTCACATAAATCCCACATTTTGAAGACTTTCTCATGATACGATATTTGTCTGTAGTAAAAATTCACAAGCTGCACATGTGGTTTCCTAATGTTTTCACGAGACGTGAATATGAAGAACAGCTTGTACTGGCATTGTTTAAACTTCTCAAAAAAAGGAAGTAAGTCCTGGTGAGGGTGGTATCTGCATCCCAGTTACTCTGATGGTACCATGCTGCCAGGTGTGGCATAGCCACTGTGATCAGCTGTACAGTGTGAAAATTGATTGAGAGAGCAGGTTCTAGCTCAATCCTTAACTCCTGAAAAAC
The DNA here is from genome assembly GCF_035582795.1 of Mycteria americana. Taxonomy (NCBI): domain Eukaryota; kingdom Metazoa; phylum Chordata; class Aves; order Ciconiiformes; family Ciconiidae; genus Mycteria; species Mycteria americana. The sequence continues at coordinate 220,077,611 of NC_134365.1, read as the reverse complement.
TGCAAAATGAGAACTTCTATGGTTGATCTCTGTCTGCTATCAAAACTACTTTTAGGGGAAGAAATGATTTAATTTTTTTTTAACTTCTCAGAAGAAGTGAATAGCTAAAACTTAGGAAGCTTGCGAATAGGCCTTGATGAAAAGCACGTGCTTGGCTCAAATTATGTTGATTAAAAAAATTAATTAGGAATGCCAGAGTATGTGAACAGTAGAAAATTTTTTGAATGTTGTATTAAAATAGTGCCCGTGTGCTCAGATGCTTAATTACATGGATTTACAAGTTAATTAAGCAGAAGGAAAAGTTTAAGTACCCAGACAGCTTAGCTTTACGCAAGGAAGTTCTCAGCACCTTTGCAGCTCATGAACCTTCTTGTTTTGGGGCAGGGACAAGATCCTCAGGCAAACATAGTGCTGCTAATAAGTTGTTCATGCCATATGGAAATGACGAATGTTCTTCCAGCCATTTGTTTTAAAAAGGCTAACTAAGAAAAATTAACCACCCCAACTGGAAAGCTAAAATTTTGAGGTTTTTGTCCCTTGGCCATATTGTCAGATTTCCTGAAAAGAGGCCGCTTAAAGGCTTTCTAAATATTATGTGGCTGGTAGTAATAGGTTATACAGTAACATGTTTCACCTTTCACATAACACTCAGGATGGGCCAAATTCATCTGAGGTCATGTTCTGGACATGTCTCCATAATCAAGCTCTCAGCACGTTTGCAGCACTAATGGGAATAGGTTTATATTTAGTATTCTCTTAGTTTTCTATCCTTTCTTTTCTTTAAACTTTGAAAAATAGACCTTTCAGTATTAAGTGGTGTTGGGAAGATGGGGTATGCTGGCCATCACTAAAGAAAGGGCTTAAAATCCTGTATGTTAAAATTTCACTTCCATTCCTAAACACAAAAAGTAATATTTTGTATTCTACAACAGCTTTTCATGGTAGTGTGACACTTAGAGCAATTGACCTGCTTTTGTGCCTCCAAGTATGTGAGTGCCTGAAATCCTCCCAAATTCTGCCTGGAGACAAAAAGTGCTCTAAGAACTAGTGAAACCTGCCCCTTTGAAGTTTTGCTTCCTATATTTTTATCTCTCTAGTCAAAACTGCTTTCTCTATGGTTTAACCATTCCTTCAGCAGATGGGATGTCATGTTTGTGCTATTTAGCCAGCCAGTTAGTGCACATTGAAAACATTTTGGTTGTATTTTTGTTTAAAAAAAATATTGTTTTTTAACAACAACAACAAAATCTGATATTGGTACAATTTGAGTGCTGGAGATGAGTAAAAGACCAGCTCCAGGCAACTGCTGTAATGTTGCTAATATCTAATCTGGCTGAGGTTGATTTAAATAATACTTCTAGGTGTTAAAGGGCTTCCTCTGCTACTGCCACATGTGCATCTGATCTAGTGGATTAAATCTTGAAAACCAGAGTGACTCCAGAGACCGCACAGGCTGTGCCTTCATTAAAAATGACAGGTTCTTGCAGTTCTGGTGATAAGCAAATAAATCTGGCTGCAGTGCCCTGGACAAGTAAACACAACTTTTCAAACCAAATTATAACGCTAAGCGAAAAATTTCCATGTATTTCACACTGCAGCAATGATGGCCCAGGTTCAGTGACTTGAAATGGTCCAAGATTGCCCGTGACAAGACACTGCTCTGAGGAGGACCAGAGCTCAACTTCTGAACTAGCAACTAGTTACTACTTTCTAGGTTAACTAGTTACTACTTTCTAGGTTAGGGGGCTCAAAGAAACTTGCAGTGCACTGTTGAACTTTGGGCATGTTGATACATGACAAGTAGAAATATAAGTTACTAGAAATTGTCTTAAGTCCCAGCACCTTAAGTATGCTCGTCGTCTTCAGATTTCATAATCTGTCATAGGCCAGGGGTATGCTTCAAGTGACAGGCTTTGTTTCAGGATTTGCATTTGTAATATAACTGTTCATTTAAAGAACAGTGCATGTCTTACCACTGAAGAGATATTATTTAAGAATACAAATGTAAGTAGTGTTTGTCTGCAGTCTGAAACTTTGAGATGTTAGTAAAATCAGCTATCTTAAGTGACCAAGACTACAACATGGGGACACAATACAAAACCAGGTTTTGTTTAGCTCTACCTATTTTAGGAAAGAAGCTTTTAACAGTTATGTTGCTTGTGTGTTTAAATTCTTCCATCTTTATCAGCAGTCTTACTGAATGAACAGAACTTACACAAGTTGATCTCTGAAACTAGAAATAGAGACAAAAGTAAGCAGTCAGCGTAAGCAGTTGTGGTGTTGAAAAACTCATTAGTAGCTCAGAGTAGTTTCTCTGAGACTACAGTCAGTGGAATTGCACGTGCCAAATGTAGTAACTGCTTTTGGGCAGCTATTTTTAACACATGGAAATTACGCTTAACTTGAAGCTGTTTTTCATAAGCTCTCTGAGTGGGGAATGATGGAGTGAGCAAGGCTTTCATGGGCTTGAACTGCTTTGTGCTAAGGTGTATCTCAGGGGTACGTTGACCTGTTCACAGCTAAGGAGAAGCACAAGACAAGTCGGTCTTGAACAGTGTCGGAGTATCCCGTCTTGACAGCCAGTAGCTCAGTCAGACTTTGCTATTGTATAGTTCCTATAAGCAGCAATTCCAAACTTTAGGCTTCCAAATGTTTGGTGGGGTGAAAAGGAGGGAAAGCAGGAAGAAAACATGCTATCAGCTGCTGTCTGACTTTGGAGGGTTGTAGAGCATCTGATAACAAACCCAGAGGTGAGCCACACAAAGCTGTATTGCCTTTTGAACTGCCCTTAAGTTCCTCTACTTCCACCCTCATCTCCATGAAAGAAGTGAACCCAATGGACCTGTGTAGTAAGTAGGATTCAGTCTCTAGCCTCTGCAGTTCTGACTGCATGGAAATAGAGAGTTGCTCTCTGCTACCCTCTTCCCTTTAGGGTGCTGGTAGATGCATATTTAGAGGTAAGGGGAGGTACGAAAGATTTTTTTTTTAATCTTAAAATATGCACTGACAGTTAAGTCTTTCTAGCTTTTTCCTTTGCTGTTCATTCCTCAGAAGTATCCCAACTCATAGCTGTGACCAAAGCCTTTCTAAATGTTGTAGTTATGTATGCTTATGCGGTAGGAACAGTGTCACGTTCCGAGAAAGTGGTGAGTGTGTGGCAGGAAAAGGCTGTCACTAATAGCCTGATGCTCTTGCAGTGCCTTGTTGTAGCTCTTCTTGTGAGTATCTTAGCAATCAAATTGCTGGCTTACGTTGCAGACTTTCAGACTTTACTGTTGCTACTGCTGCTGCCATCACTCCCTCCCAGCAGATGTGGAAATACACTGTCTCAAGTGTGGAATGGGTAGTAGGATTCCTCTTAGCCTGACTTGTGCTCTTAAATCAGTAAGTTTGTCTGCTAAAACTTCCCTTTGCTAGTGATAAGTGTGGTTGTTTTTCTGTGGTGGCTGAGCTTGATGTTTCTAACTGGGAAAGATTTCCACCTGGAAGACTTGGCTCTCTGTACTGTATAGGCAGCCAAGACAAGGCAGGCATCCCCTTGGCTTTGGACATGAAAACCCAGGTGGCCTAAGGCCAGCATAAATAAATATCAGCTGTAATCGGACCTCTTGTGTGCCTCTGTATACTTTAGTAAGCAGTACTGAAATGGATGAACAGTATAACAAGTGTCATCTCTCTTGGCCTAAAATCCATGTGGGTTGGAATTGTGGGGTGGTGTCTTCCTGGGAAGTAGCGATGGAGATGGAAACTGGGATCTGAGTTTTTTTGAGATGTTCCTTAGGGATTTTGATCTATGGAAGCAGACTTTCGGACAAATCTGTTCCCAGGCATTTTACTTGTGTGGTGCTAAGCTATATGGAAACTGAGGCTAATTAGTCATCAGAAGAATCAATTTACAAGCCTGACTTTTGCCAAAATCTGTAGAAGAGAGCAGCATGGGTCATAGCAAGTTGAAACAGTCCATGAAGCATGAGAGAGGTGGGGGTTTTTTATATTTTAACTTAACTGCAGGGTTAGTAGTTGGCTGCTGCTGCTGCTCTTATCTTCAGCTTTCCTAATATGCCTTGTGGAATAAAACACCCCTACAGTGGCAGATTTTTAGCGTACGCGTGATAGGCATGTTGCTAGCTCTCCATCAAATTAGGTTTCAGAGCACTGCTTAGGAGAGAGATTACACAGAGCTGTGCAGAACTTCAAAAATAGCTTTATTCTTCTTTATTTGTGACAGCGTGTAAAAGACCGTGTCAATGAAGCAACGTTCAATTAGATTAGAAGTCATAACCTAGTCCTTCTCCTTTTCCTGGCTTTATTTAGAGCTGATGAAAAACAGAGCATGTCACTTAGCTAAATAATTTTCTAACAGATACCTGAAAGCGTTTAAGAAGGAGGATTTTATGAACAGTGGCATTGGGACTCTTCCTTATTTTTTGTTATGACCTCGTCCTGGATATGGCCATAATAACAGTGCTGCTAATTTCTTTATCTTTTAGCCTAGGCAAAGATTTCAGTGAATGCAGTCATGTCTCCAAAATGCTCAGAAATACCTAACCACATCAGGGAAAGTCAATACTGCATTTTGACTGAGAACAAATACAATGGATTAAAGCTCTCACGTTGGGGAAAATGCTCTAATCTCTTTGATAATTAAAAACGGGGCAGGGTGGGGAATGCACCTATGACTGAGAAGCTGCAGAATACTTCCGTAAGCGTTACGACCATCCCTTTGTCTGGTGGGAGATCTCACTTCTCTACTTCAGCTACAGAATTCTACTTCTCTTGGAAATAAACTTTGCTTTGAGGTTGGGGATGGCTTCCAGGAAAAAGTGCAGCAGTATGCAGCTTGAAAAAAAGTATCAGCTGAATCTTGACTGGTGCTTCTTCTCCCTCCAGTGGGTAAGGCCTGTGCTCAGTTGTCACAAGCACCTTATCAGTTGTGTGGGCTGCAATTGGAAGGACACAATCAACTTGAGAGCAGCTGTATCCCTTTTTGGGTGGAGTCTGTAACCCATTCAACCTGAATTTATGCATCTTCCTTTTCAGTTGTGCAGTGGGCTCCAGTCTTAGCCTCTCTCACTGTCTCAGAGGGAGAATTGAGTCTTATATTAAGATTTGTTGGCAAGTTACACGTCAGCAAAAGGCTGGATTGTACCAGTGCCGCTGTCCTGGTAGGAGTCATCTTTACATATTTATGCCCTTCAGAAATTTGTATTTGCATATAATTTACCTTTCTGCTATATACAACATCTTGAATGTGATTCTGTCTGTTGCCCTGGCAGCAAGGTTTCTGTAATCACAAACTGATAAGCACCAGTATAAAGAACAAAAAAACCCCTTTCTTGGTTATTTGCCACAAATACGTTTGTTCTTTGAGTAAAAAATCAAGCCGTAAATCCATCCCAATGCTGGAGTGAAATCTATGAATTGGAATAAGAGGACTAGAGACATCTCAGGTTTTGTGACTTCATTTCTGGAAAAAATTGTTTGTGCTTCACATTAAGACTCTCCTCTTCCGTTCATGCCCCGTGTGTATTGAAGGTCATCTATATACTAGCTAGCTCCTTTAAATGTTCCTCACACTGGAGGCCAGCACCTCCCCTGCTGCCAGTCTGATAGACATATTTTTTCCTTTTCTTCTCCATTTGCAAATAGCTCAAAGCATCCAGTGTTGCGGTGTCCACATGGACTTGATTATTCAGAAACTTAATTTGAGTCTTACACATGTAAGTCAATTCAAAACTGTTTGAAAGAATGATGGAAAGTTTCTGTGCTTCAACAGCACTGTCTTGTTTGAGTTTCTTACAGCACTGGCTCTTGTAGAGGTTTAATGCCATAAACGAACAAGTCAGGCTTGCATTTTATTCTCTTCTTACTCCCTACTGTCTTCTCTCGCCCTGCATCTGCTTTTGACAAATTGTAGGTATAGGTTTCCGAGGAAATTGGGAAAGGGAGTATATGATTATAAATTAGAAAAATTTTTCTTGTGGGAAAGCAGATGTAGCAAATGATGGTTTAGGGGGTATGTAAAAAATATGCTATAGCTGGCTGGCACTCTCCATAATCTAATTTCTGGACTGATATAAAGAAGTGTGTGTTCCATTTTTTGTATTTAATAGGAAAGTCTTGGATTTTTTTTTTTCTTTAATAGTAGGTTTGGGTATTTTACTTCCAGGATCCTACATCTCACATATTGCCAGAAGTGTTCTGCTCTATTTTCTAAATCCCTGGTAGTAATTCTCAGTTTAAATTTAGTCTCACTGTAAACTAAGGTTGTTCTGGCAAATAAGACCATAGGCATTTATTTCTGTTGTGAGAAGTAGCTGTAGTATGTGACTGCTGTAATTAATTGGTGTATTTATGGCTTAAAATTCTGTACATGAAAAATCCAGATGTGTCTGATAGAAGCAAATAGATATTTGGAGTGTATGACAGAACTACAAAATCATGTATCAAATGTCTAATAAAATTGAGACTCTTTCATTAAAGTAAATATAAGCATATGTTAGCTTAATAGGCACAACTCTCACTACACTACAGCTTTCAGTTTTTTAAAGATTGCAGTCAGGAATGAACTTGCTATATAAACTAGTAAATCACTAGACTAATTCATGACCAAGAGGGATATCTCAGTTGCAGGATACTGCAGTGTGTCTTAAAGGAAAGTGCTTCGGCTGAACCTTCAAACATTGCCTCAAACTTACTGCAAGCTGAAAGAGAGCAAATGTGTTGTTACAGCACATTCCCAAGTTGTAAAGTCAAATTATGTTGGACCACTGCATTGTGCAGTCTTTGGGATGTCAGGAAAACTGCTTGGTCTTGCAAACAAGACTAGGATGTTATTGAAAAGAAATCCTGTAATGGTGAAGAAGTCCAAAACTTGGCAACTTCTTTTTTTCCTCCAAGTCAGTACCCACCTTGAATTGATCGGCAGAACATTGTATGCTAAAATTGTTTCAAATCTTAGAGCCAAGGTAGAAAGTAGGGGTGTTTTGGGGGAGAAGAGGGAACAATTTTATTTCAGACTTGAAAAGCCTTGAAGAAATACCCCAAATAGCCCGAATTTCAGCAACTTGGGAACTAGCAAGTGAAGAGGAGACATGTTGAATTTTTGCCTGCTAGATCTTTGTTCTTCCTAGATTGATTAGGGATGCAGCTTTTGTTGGTCTTAGCTTACAGTACATGGCTAATGTTTTTGTATCTATTCCACCATCTTAAACTTCCAAAGGAAGGGAGAGTATTTTGTTTCCTCTTAGTCTCCCCCATTTCAGAAAGCAGGCGATATGAGAATGGAAGTAGAACAGCAGCTTCATGGATCTCCACCTCCAAACTATATTAGGGTGGTAAGGAATGTTAATGTTTGCCTCGATTTTTCAGTTCTTTCCCAGGCATCAGCATGCAACTCACCTGATGTTGGACAATTGCACTGCAGCTCTCAGGGCCCCAAGCAACAGCAGTAAATCTGTCACACTTAACGTTCGTATTACTCTGCTGCTGGCTGACAATGGCTGTGAGCTGCTGCAGAGACACCAGAACAGCCTGCAGACACAGGATGACGACACTGTTGGCTAAGCTATCTCTTCAAAAAGGCTTGAGTTTCTGCTGTAACTGGCTTGGCTTTCCTGGCTGCTGAAGGAAATTTGGTAGCAGGCCAGTGGCCTCTTGAAGCCCTGAATTAGCTCTTAAAGTGCTATGGAAGTGCTAATTTTAATAATAAACAATAAAAAAAACCCTTCTTGAACAATCTAGGAAGGATCCTGCATTGGCTGATAGCACATAGATTATGCTATCATTTGGCTCATCATTGTCAATTACTAAACGAAGCCGGATTGTGCTCAAAGCACAAATTGTGCTAACTTTAGGCCGTAGCGTTGGTCTTGCATTCAGACTAGAAATGGAAATAATATGCGGTCAATTAGTGCTGAAGTTTCTCTCCGTTCATTATATATAAATTTTAATCCAGATTTATGGCCTCAACTTGCTGATCTCCATTCATTGGTGCAGTCGTAATTGCCTTCACCGAAGTCTGTCTTGTGCATGCAGAAATGATGGACAAAATATCCCTGCTGATGTTCTTACGGCTTAGTTTGTATTCCTGTTGTTGGATGACCAAAGATTTCCATGTGGGTGCAGTGGGGGCTTTTTTGGCTGGGGAAAGGACATTTCTGTTGATAGTTGCTGCTTTTGTGACATGAAGTCCCTAAAATTTTAATCTTGGAAGGCTTAACTTCGGATGTGGTCACGATCGTACTGTTACCATTTTAAAGTTCTCGGAACAAGAGTGAACGTACTGGGATTGCAAGAAAGGAAACTCACTGATACTGGCTGGCTCGATGTAAATGGCCCTATTTGGCATCAAGACAGCCAAGTTTAACTGTAGGGTTTTTTTATATTGCAAGAGATGCCTGGATGATGTTTGGCTTAAAGAAAACTGTTTCTTATTAAAAACAGACTTTATTGCTGAATTATTCTGTATAGCAATCTTTGTAGGTTAGGAATATACCTTTAGCTATAGATTCACCAAATTGAGGAAGTATCCTAAGGTATGTACTGGTTTGAGAAGTCAGCCTGAATAGATGTTTGTTCCTTGTAACTTGGGCATGGGCAGAAGAACTTGAAGCTGTTATAAAATTTGTAGGTTGTTGGCTGAGTATTGCTGTGAGGAACTTGAATGGCAAATGACCCTTCTAACAATTTATCAGTTTCATAAATACTTTTTCAAAGAGTAAAACACTTTTCAGCAGTCAGATTTTGCTACTTACATGGCATGACATGAAGACTTGTAGAATTTCTTTCTTAATCCCCTAACAGACTAAATCAAGAATGTTCTTGTCGTATAAAATTAGATGAAGGTGAGAGAAAGGGAAAGGGAAATGTCGCTCTGTTATTACTTTTTACCTATAAGTTTTAGCTTTGGGTAAGGCTTTCTTATGTCTGGAAAGAAAATGTTCCACCGTTTTGGAAAGGGACAGTCTGGAAACTGTTGAAGTAGGAAACTTAGACCCTTCTGTATGATGTGGCAGTAGAGATCTAAATGACATTCAGGACAGTCAGCAAACCTTGGCTTTGACCTGCATAACTGTATGTTACTTAGCCAACAGCCTCAAGATGTATTCAGGAAGGTGGGAGGTAAAAGTAGTAATTCCCACTGGGAAATAAGTGTTTCCAGGAGGTCTCAGTACTCCACCAGGGATGTAAGACTGAGCCCTTGGGTGACCCAGCACCCAGCACTGTTGGCCTCAGCAGTCTTTTTCCACTCCCAGAAGCCTTCAGCAGCCAGCAGAGCCGTGCTGCTCGATGTATGACTTAGATGGGGTACAGCTACCCCCAAAAAGCTCCTAGGCTGCCTGTGCTATGAGCAGTCCGAGGAGCTCTAAAGAAACCAAAGGAATCACCTTGTATGATTTCAAACAAAAATCTTTTACAGAGAGTGTCACTTAGGAGAAGCAATAGTGTTGAAGGAACTAAAGGTGTCTGATGACTTAAATGTATTCACTTAGAGTTATAACATGTAAAAGTACTAAATTGCAATGACCTTGTTTAATATTACTAGCACTGCTTGTTCGCAGTTGTCCATGTATAGTCTCCTCTCCCTGTACTTGTTTGCTGGGCTAGGTGGTTTAGGCACTGTCCTCATACTGAATAAACTAATATGTAATGCATGCTGTTGAGTTGAGATGGGATGCTGAGGGGAGATGGTACGAGGAGGAGTAATGCTTTGTGGTTACTCGTACTTGAAGCATGTAGCCTGTTATCTTGGTCTAGCTGCATACAGACCATTAAAAACCATTAGCCAAAAACTTGAAATAGTAATGCCTCAATTGCTTATAAACCTGGAAGAGAATAGAGAATGTAAAAGGAAGGAGCTAAGTAGCCTCTTTATGTGCTCTAGAGCTTTGGTCCTTGGCTCACAGCAAATTCATAGCCTTGCTTTAGTAAAATTCAGCATTGCTACGAAGAGCCAGAGATTTTTAATTTTGGTGAAATGGAGATGATCATTAAAACATCCCTTGAAGCAGGCTTGGTCTTTTTGTTACATTTGCCTGGCAAAGCACTAATGTCATACAGTAGGTTATCTGACCACATTTTTGCTGTTCCAGCTAGACCGTAGTTGAGGTAGGTGTTTACTCCAGCAGCAAGGCTGCCTGAAGAATATCCTTACAAAAGGAGAAGCCGTTACTAGTGAAACTATGAATGGGAGAAGTAAGCCTGGCTTTGCATATCTTAAGACATAGTCTACGACTGCAGACAAACTCTAATTTTTTTTCAAATAAATATGTTAATTTCCACTCCATGTTAATTCTAAGCAAGATGTTAATGCCTCTCTTAGACCTGTTTCTGCCATTGCTTTCCTCTGCCTGATTTCCACACCACCACCACCTCCCCACCCCCCAATAAATATGGCAAATAATCAGTTTTCTCTCTTCACCCTGAAGCCAGGGCTAATGATCAGAAACACATCATCATCATCTTTTTCACACCTCAAATGTGATTCAATTAAGAAACCCATGTTTTTGTTACAGAAGGGCCCATAGCATGTTTGGAGATATTAAAGGGTGGTTTGTGCTCTTGGCCTGGGTAGCTGTCTGTTACCTAAAGGATACTTGCAGCTTTTTAAAGCTGGCCTATGTTAACGATGCTCATGGTAACTGTCACGTGTGTATCTGTCTTGATGTTGACAGTATTGTAACTTGTTATGTGAGATCCCTATAATTACCTGCTCTCTCACCTACAGCTTTGCCTTAGCGGCATCTATTGAATTTAACAAATGAAGAGGACATTTTCTACTTGATCGAATTTAGAGACTTGCTGGTTTGCTTTAGATACTCATTTATAAACTGTGCAATTTACAATTCCTCTCCTAATGTTTCGTTTCAAAATAGAAGCTGACAATCTGAATTCACGCTATCTCTGCTGGTTTTGAGATGACTGGTGCATTCGTCATTAGGACACGTGTGGGGAACCTTTAGTACAGCTGTAACTTCTCTTCTCCTTACAGGCTTCACAGAGCCCAGTGTGCAATTAAACAGACTCAGGTAACTGTTCAGAAAATAGGAAGGGAGATTGAAGAAAAGCTGAGATGTACATCTACAAGCAACGAACTAGTAAGTTTGATTATTTAAAACCTTATTTTACAGGCTTGCTGAAGCTTCTGGCTGATGTCTTGACCATAAGCTTGTTTTTTTAACACTTGAACTTGAAATCTTTAAAGCTGTCATTTCGAATGGGAACTCAGATGAGAAGTGTAATGTAATGGATTTTAGATTTGTGTGTGTTACTCAGATGGATTGATAGCTTGCTTATCCTATTTTTACCTTTATTTTGTATAATTGCTTTTATACTATAAAAGCACAAACATTACACAGTGCATGAAAGAGATTTATCAGGAAAAACAAACTTTTAATGATTTAGATAAATCCTGACAGGAACCTATGGTGGATTTATAGTGGGGTGAGTCTACTGGCTATATCTTCTTGCACCCTGCTCCCTTTGGGTGAATAGAATTGATGCAAAAGCTGTCACTCAAGTGACACATTCATTTTAAGCAGGTATTGTATTAGATCTTGCAATAGCTTTTGGCAGTTTGTTTTGCCTGTCCTCTTCCCCTCTTCAAAAAAGTGTACTGGCACTACTTTCTGCCCGGAAAGGCTGAGCTCAGTTCAAAGCAGTGAGTTGACAGAGCAAGGGTGGCTTGTGGTGACTTCATTATATTGGTACTCACTGGCACGTGTCTGGTGCCTTGTATAGGAAAGGGTAAACTTGTGATGTGAAGTTACTTTATTACTTTAAGGTAGATTCTGGGTTGAGAGTACTCAGCTAATTTCCAAAAGTGTCAAACTGGTTTAAGAGTTTGACAAAATGGAAAAATGGGAGTTGTTTACCCACTCTACAGGGTTGCATTGTAGACAAAGCAGCAAAGTCAGCTCCCTCAAGGGGCAATATAACATCTCCTGCGAGTGACTCCAACCCAGAGCTTTGTGACCTTCTGCTGGTATCTTGGCTGTTAAAAGGTTTTTAACCATCTTTTTTCAGTTGTGGATACCCTTGTCCTTCTATGCAAAGGCTTTTTCTTTATAAATATGTATAAACAAAACTATATGAAGAACACTAAAACCAAAAATTACAATGATAGTGTACGTGATGCAGCTTCTTAGCAACCATGGTCTACAGTACAAGGAAATTATCACCTATTTTTCTTTTCCTTTGTTTAATAGTGGAAACTCTTGTTGGGCTTCCATTCCCCTATAGTGTGTAAACTATAGTTTCATTCCTTAATATTGAGTCATGCTTCCTGCAGGAGTCTTGAACCAGAAGGCTGAGCATACATGCGTAATTGAAGCAAATATAAAGTGGAGGGAAGGGTTCAGCAAGAGCTGACTTTTTTTTCAGGCAGCTAGTGTTGAAGTAGCATTATCTCCATTAACTGCTTGAAAAAGTGAAAGGTGGCTGAGTTGTACCGAGTGACAGTATCTGGTAGTACTTACACAAGACTTGCTCGCAAGTATGCCTAACTGTCCCTTCAGCTTTCGAACTCTGTCCAGGGGTATGACTGGACTGAAGGGATGTAACTTCTCTTTTCCATTTTAAATCTGTCTTCAGTTATTCTCAGCGAGTATCTATTAAACGTGGTAGATATTCCTTCCTTAAAACAAAACAAAAACCCACTTATAATAGAAAATTATGCTTTACTACGCACATGGCGGCATAATTTCTTAAGACAGTGCATCGAAGAAAAAGACACATTCTTTTTAAACACAGGAATAGATTTAGAGTAGCTATAGGACAAATCCGAAAACTTTTAAGGAAGGGAAGGGATCCTTCAAATATAATTGTGTGTAATGATGTAATGTGCTCCCCGCTATGTGTTCTTTCCTTTTATATCCTTTTTTTTTTCCCCTTATCATCCCAAAGCGGGGAATTAGATCTAATAGTGCAGCTCAGACATCTCCAACCTTTTTCCAGCTTCCTCCTCAATTTAGTATAGACTCCTCATTGCTCATCTTCCCTCTTGTTGCCGAACCCTTTGCCAGGGAATGAATGCTCGTCATGCTGCTAGCGCTCAGCTATTAGTCTCTATACTTGTCCTGAGGAAGCTTCCTCTCACCTCTCCTTCCTCTCTTAGTTTCTGCCCTGGGCCAGGTTGCATCACTAAGCACTGGAGAGGAGATGCATCCCACAGGAGGAACAAGCACTGTGGGACACAGCTGAGTTTCTCTCCTTTCAAAGCAGCAAAATGATTAGGGTTTTGATAATCTATTGCCTGTTGTAATCTGTGAGCTCAAGCCGTTAGGACAAGACTAGTGTCTGCCAGACTTTTTCTGTTCCCTCCTATCACCCCTTTTATGGAACTGCTTGTGTACAGGAAAACTTTTTTTTTTTAATCCATTTTTCTTCCAATAGAAAAAGGAGAGTGAATGTTTACAGTTGAAGATCCTGGTGCTACGTAATGAACTGGAGAGGCAGAAGAAGGCCCTTGGTCGAGAAGTAGCCTTGTTGCATAAGGAGAAAAATACTTTGCATGACAGAGGTAAGTGTAGAATCGTTACTGCTTCTATTGCAGATATTCATAACCTGCTGATCGGAAGAGTAGTAGCCTAGCTTATGATCATGGTGACCAAAATGAAGGTGATGTTTTGTTTTTTGGTCTGGCTCTAATGTTTGTGCTTGTCTTTATCTGAAGTTTGCAGCCAGATATAATCTCTTCGTCATCTGTGTTATACTGAATTCTGGACAGTGGTTTCTGGTACCCTGTCTCTAAATAACTTCTTACTATGACACCTCTGGAAAGCAATCTTAAATCTGTGCTTAATTAAAATGTTCTGAGAAAATCAGAAGAGCTGCACTGTAATGCAGTAAACAGTGGCTTGATGCAGGCACGTTATAATGTCATGAGGGATGTTATTGTACCTGTGATTAAGATCTCATTTTAAGTGTTGGAAGACAAAAATCGCTCTTAATAGCTTATTACATAAATGAAAGGCGAAATGCTCAGTCTTCCTGGTATTTTGTTTTACTGGGAAAGTATCCTATAGTAAAATGCTGTATCACTGTCTCTTTGGAGCTCACCAGAGACCAACCTACATGGATATTTGATCTTGTTGCGGGACTCTTTTTTTTTTTTTTTTTTTTTTTTTTTCTCCATACCTAGTTGAGTCTAAAAATAATTAGTTGCTACTAAAAATGAGGCTTTTGCCATTTACTTAATTCTGGTTATGCAAATGTTGAGATGCCTTAACTGAATTACTCCACTACTGTGGACATGAAGGGAACAAGTGTTGAAGGAGAATGAAGTTTTGTTGGTTGTATTTGGCTGGTGAATAACGTATAGAGCATGAAGATAGGTGTTCCTCCTGCACTGTCATTCCCCAGTTTGGCAGCATAACATGGAAAATGGGCATCTAAAAGTGGAGGATTATTGCCAACACTTGTGTCAGTATCTAGTTTTAAAACTTCAGATAACTAAGAAAATATTTGATACTAATTTTTTTCCCGATTCCTCATGTTGTTTAGAAAATGCATTTGAGACCGAATACCAGAAACTTCAAGAACATAATGAATCCCTGCATGAATTAAGAAAGGAATGCACTGCTAAGAGGTAAAAGGACCTATGTTTTTTTCTGTAATTGGAAAGGAAACACAGGCTTGAGAGAAGGCCATATGAAGTGGGACTCCTGGCACCAAATTCCTCCTAATGTTGCCCCAAAACTTCTGTTAAGATATCTCTGCTACAATTTGTAGATATCTAAAGTGATAATTAACAGTGGCAAGTCTAGAAGAGAAGAAAACAGATGCTTGGGTGCATGTGTAGACTATGATAGGACTTTTAGGTCTGTTTTAGTCTAACACAGCTTTGTAATACTTAATTGTCATAGTGAAAATATGCCTATAATATATGGTACAACTGAAAGTGAAGAGTTAGCTTTGTCTTCTGTATTTTATTTTTTTTTTTTTTTGTGGAATTACCAAGCTTTTTTGGGGAGGGGAGGTGATACTTGGGAAGATGCAGAAGGGATACAAGGGCTTGATACCTTTACTTAAAGCTTTTGAAGAAACTAATGGTTTTGGGATCTCTTTCCCTAAAGAGAACTGTTTTTGAAGGCAAATGCCCAGCAGACTATTCGATGCAAGCAATTGCTGTCAGAGCTATCCTATATCTACCCTATTGATCTGGTATGTTTTTAATGTTCTAAAAATCTGCTTGATGTGAAATGAACTTCCTATTTATTACACTGCGAGCAAATATCGTGTTTTATTTGTGATGAAACTTGCTCTTCACTCATGCTGTTTTTTCCAGCTTTTTCTTGGATTTGGTCCTTAGATTGCAAACCTCACGGGGAGAGGACTTTTGCCAGCATCTCTCAAATAGTCTCCAATATAAAAGTAGAATAGCTGTAGCTGTAATTTAATGGATACTTTCCATTTTGTTTACAATTATATAAAGTAACCCTGACAGTAGGCTAGCTGAACTTTAACAGAGTGCACATAAACAGATGTCAAAATATTGAGCTCCAAAACATTTTATATAATGAATTAAGGTGAAGCTCTTCCTTCTTTGAAAAAGTTGCATTTATTTCTGTATGAAATGTGGACTAAAACACTATGTCAAAGTCACTCTGGGTTTCATTGAATATTTAGGTTTTTTTCTTTGCAAAAATGCTTTGTTGTCATTGGATTTTGTGCAGGTTTCTGTTTTCTGGATGTTATTGTTCCATTCTCACTTTCCATTGTTGATTTTAAACTTACAGAATGATCAAAAGGATTACTTTGTTTGTGGAGTCAAGCTTCCTAATTCTGAAGACTTTCAAGGTAGCTGGATATTATTAATTTAGTTGTTACAGTTGACACTGCTTCTAAACTTCATAAAATTCAGTAAACTGATAGCAATGGCTTAGGATCCAATTTCTAGCTGGAAAGGTCTAGACTAGAAGAAAACTTATGCGTTGTTCATTCCTACTACCTAGCTAGTACAAAGGAAGTTACTGTTGATTTGTACCTCTGTATTCTAAGACTCAATACCGAAATGCTGGAACAGGTTACCCAGAGAGGCTGTGGAATCTCCATCCTTGGGATGCTCAAAACGCAACTGGACAGAGTCCTGGGCAACCTGCTGTAGCTGAACCTGCTCTGAGCAAGGGGCTAGGACTACGCAATTTCCGGAGGTTCCTTCCAAACTTAGTGATTCTGGAAAATATTTGTGTCTGACCTAAAATTCCATTGTGGCTACTTTCAGTCCATGAATCTTGATGGGGCAATGTGCACGAATCCCCATTCAGTTTGCTGTAGCTGCTGGTGAACTTACCAAATAAATATCTTGCATAAGTAAGGCTTTAAAGCTTCCTGACAGTATGGAGTGTTTTACAAGTTAGCTTCTACTTTAACTGTCTACAGTCATCCTATTGCAGAAGCAAATATATAATATGCCCATCTGTATAACAGTTGTACAGGTAACTGCATGCATTCATCTGCAAATGTTTGACATGAATTGGAACTTCATTAAAATCCCCTTAAGAATTTCTTGCTCCAGTGCTTGCTCATGTTGCACAGCATGTGGTTTCATGGGCAAAAACCTCAGTCAGTTGTCTGACTCTTTAAAGCCATCCTATAGGTATTAACTTGTGCTAACAACATGTATGTTGGATGCTAGAATAATGGAGAGATAAGCGTTAAAACAAAGTAATTTGTCAGGATGACAAAAATCAGTCTATTGCTTTGTTTTCCTGATTGCACTAAATGTGATAATGAACTCAGTTTGGTAATTCTTGAGAAATCAGTGGTGTGCATCTTCTGGCCCGTTTTCAGTTTACTGGTATTAATTCCTTACAAAAGAATTACTAATTCTTTATCAAAGCCTCTAGAAATATTGTATTAGGAGGAAGTAGTACTAAGCATTCAACTTAGTGAAATATGCAGTTAAATTTGAAAACCAGCTGTCTGATGAGTATCTTATTTCGGACTCCAAGTAGATGATAATATTTAAAAAAAAAAAAAAACAAAACCACGCATCTGAAGTATCAAAAAAATGTTATTCCCTAAAAAGCCACTTTTGCTGCAAATGTCGAACACTTCTTACAAAATCCCTTTTTGAAAGAGGTGTAACTTTTAAATCTATATATCGTGTCGTGCTCTAATAGAGTTCAGTATGATTTCATAGCTGTCGTATAAGCTTTCTTAGAAGGTCCTCTGAGTTGATTTCACGGGACTCCCTTGTGCCTCAGAAGGGATGACTTTGTCATGTTGTTTGTATTGGTGTGTTCACTTCCAAAGAAGAAAAATAGAGAAAATAGAAGGGAAAAGCCTTTACACAGCTAAAGGAGATCACTTGAATCGCAAGACCTGTGTGTATTCCCAGGAGGTGAAGCTTTAAGGTTGAAACCTTAAATGTCAAATTGAAAATGATGCTTTAAAACAATGGGTTAATCTAAGTTCTTCCAGTTACTGGCGGAGAATAGAGTTCATACCCCAGGGTCGGTGTCTCTCCAACTGATCTCACTAATGAATAAAGTTATGGAGGAATGCAGCTTTTCCCTGACCCTGGTCATACATGTCAGCTACATCTAGAGAAATGCAGAAAGTTTAAGACTTGAGTTTTGTCTTGGGAATTTTGTTTCACTTTTCCCATCTCTTTTTTTTACCCTCCCCCACCCCACCAAATGTTGAGAAGCGTAACTTTTAGCTTTGAGAGTGTAAAATTCAAAGCACAAGCCATCACCCATTTTATGTTGCCCTTTAATGAAAGAGGCAAATAGTGAACTGCAAACAATTGTAAAGCAGTCTAAATTTATTTCAGACTTGCACCTATTCTTAAGTTATAACTTCTGATAGCTTCATTAATTCTCTAAGCAATATGGATGAACTTGTGCTGAGCCTGCAGTGAGACCCAATTGATTAAATAATGGAATCTTTTTGTTATTGACAGCAAAAGATGATGGAAGCATTGCTGTTGCCCTGGGCTACACTGCTCACTTGGTTTCGATGATATCCTACTTCTTACAAGTGCCACTCAGGTATCCTATAATTCACAAGGGCTCCCGGTCTACAATCAAAGATAATATCAATGACAAACTGACGGAGAAAGAACGAGAGTAAGTACGTTGTAAATATGCTTATGTACTTTCTTGTAAACAACAGATCAACAATAACAAAAAAAAACCAACCTTGAACAGTTTTGGGTAGCCTGAAGTGACACGGAGTTTAAAGTTATTTGTTACTGCTTTCAGTAGCCGTGGGACAGTTGTTTGAGGTTCTCATGTTGGAATTCTGTGATCTAATACAGTAGTTCAGCTTTGTCATTCTAGGTCTGTTGGTACACATATACTATTGATTGGGCTTCTAATAATGCTAGAAGAACTTAAATAGTGTGTCTTATAGGTAAGTTTTGGCTGCTGATTGGAAAACTTGCCTTTCATGCTTTGCTAGTGGCTATGGGAATGAACTGCAGATAGCAAGTGTAGCTTCACTGAGGAGTTACTGCCAGTACTGGAGTAGTTGTTGATAAACATGAGAAAATAAATAGCTTTCTTTAACGCAGAGGATTTTAATCAATTGAAAAAGAGCACTGTAAACTTACCTACTGTAAGTCAACTTAATATTCAATGAAGAGTTTTTCATTTGTTCTGTATTCATTGTCTTTCAACGTGTAGCTACACTGTTGTTATTGTTGTGCTACTAGGAAACTGTCTTGCTGTCCTGAAATTCACTCTCTGAATGCCTTCTCCTGCATTTTGGCACTTTGCCTGTTTTCCCACTGTCTTTGCACCTGTGTGCTCTAATATGAAAATAGTGGCAATTATTGGTTAAGCTTCACTTTGTAGCCTGCAACCACAGAACTCAAAGGAATGCAACGCTGGCCAGCTGTGGGAGGCCAGCTGCTCAGCTCTGGTCCTGTGCGTGTATGGATGGCTGCACAGTCAGGCTTGCAGCACCAGTAACATTGTTTTTCCATATGCAGGGTTTGAAAAGGGAGCAAAGAAAATGGCTGAGGGGCAATGAATTTGTGGAAAGTAGCTGTCTCTATTGACGGGAAGCCTGTAAAAAAACCCCTCTTCTCTTTGGAAGTATGCAGTCAAAGTAGTATAATATCTTAACACTAACGCCTAATAGTCCAAATCAAGATGGAAGGGTCATATTGTGCATAGCTGACAGTATTGGGATGCTTGGAAGAGTCTGATTTCTCTTTGAAACTCAGTGACTTTCGGCAGGCCAGCAGAGGTAACTTGCCTTAAGAGTTAAACTCGCTGAGGTCTTCCTGTTTTGACACAATAAAATATGACTATATAATGTCTTGCACATTAATTTTGATACCGTTTTAATAACTTGTCCAAACACTTCCTGGGTAACTTAATAGAACATTAATCTGTTTTGCTTCAGTTTAGTTCTCTAAGCGTATGATCATACTCCTTCCTGTACATCTCTTTCAGAAGGGTAGCAAACTAGAACATTCATATCTGGAAAACAAATTTCTGAGGAGTAGAGTTGCCTGTGTGTGGGTGTATAAAGATTAAACCAATTTCCTGTTGTCTGAGACAGATTGGAAGGTTTAGTCCTTCCAAACTCTCATGACTTAATACTTTATTTCACAATAGATTTCTGAAAAGGAGAAAGTTTAGCTAAGTATATGAATCCCTGTTGGGCCATTTACCTGTGTTCTGCAAGATTTTTTCAGGATTAGCTCCTGCCTGAGATCTTCTTTTCCCAGCTATTGGACAGTCAATCCTGCCAGCTCTCAAAGGACTTTGGTTGCTATAGAAAACCTCAAATGTCTTAACCTGCAGTTTTCTTTCTAAACTAATAGCTCGTGTGCTTCACCTGCTCCTATCTGAATTGAACATAGCAATTAACATGCATTATTCAATTTCTTTCACCTGTCCTTTAGCAACTTTCAAACTCCAACATAAACTGTTGAGTAATTACAGTGAGGTTTTCTCTATACTCAATCTTTATTACAACACATAGCATCACGATTATTGACTAGGTTAAACATTTTACTTGGCTTTGTACTTTTTTTTGGACTGTAGGGTTGCCCTGAGATCCATATTAATAGCTTCTAAAAATCATGCATGGGGGGAATAGCTGATGTTTTCACTTGAGAGCAATTTCATGAGTACATGTGTTTGTTTTTAATGTTATACTGTATAAATGTGTTACTTCACTTTCAAGTTTCTTTACCAGCTTTTTAAAGCCCTTTATAATAAGCTGGTTAAATATTTTGAGAGCTTTCAGAATGTAAGTTACATTTGGGAAATACTTTATCTACTTCAGATTTGTTTACTTGCATGATCCAGGTCACTTAAATCTCAAGGTTCTTGTAGAAGTATTCAATTTTGTCTGCTGCAATTACTGTTACATGGGAGCTTAAGAGTGTACAAAAGAAGTAGGAGGCTGTGGTGAAAACAGAGCACTTATCTGGCCACGTTACTGAAGGTAACAATATACGGTCAGCTTTGTAGAGATATTAGTGTTTATAACCTATTCGGTAATTGTTCCCTTCTTGTGTTCCATAAAATCGTTTTGGTACTACTAAAAGCCTGTAAGTTTTCTCCCATAAATCTACTCTTATGACTTTCTGAACCACAAAGCTAAGGCAAGAATATAATTTTCACTAAATACGGTGAAGGCACTTCTCATTAAGGCACTTCTTCAGTGGTCCATTTCAACATCTCCAGAGTGCGTCAAATATGTAGGAAGAAAGAGTACCATTCCTCGAAAGTTCTGGAGTCTGAAAGATTTCAAAGCCAATGATGGATATATAACTCCCAAATTTAAGCTACTTAGAACAGCAGCATGTTCCTCTCTCCAGTGACAAACAAACATGTTTGCTGAATAAACCACCTAAATTCCTTGGCACTGTTCTTGCGGAACTGAAACCTAGCACTTCATCGCATTCTCATAAACATAGTAAGAAAGCTGAGATTAAACTATTTATGATATGTTCTGACACTGTCTGTCAAGCCCTGCATTTAATGCTTCTGTTAGTCTGCTCCCAGATTTTTAAATAAAGAACAGCTTCCAGCTTAGAGCAAAACAAGGATTGTTATGTCAGGAGTGAGACATACCTTGTGAAATTGTCTGTGTTGGTGTTGCTGCTATTGTCATCATATTTTTTAGATAGTCTTCACTTCAGTTCTCTTCTTTGAATGCCGATACAAGTTAAACATCTCGCAAAGTAAATGCCTGCATTTTTCTGGCTGGAAGCTCCTGAATCTTTTTAAACCACGTCAGTCTCCTTGTTCGTTTTGAAGTGAGTACAGTAAAGCACACTTATGCCATCTGTTTGGGAGTCTTTTGGCATCTCTGTTGACTCAAAGCTATGCTCGGTTGCTACTTTTTTTAATTGAAACGTCACATGACACTTCTGCAACCTGCCAGTTGAATATTTAAGAACAGAATACTCGTTTAATCAAATTACATTAGACAGCTTGGAAATATGTATACTCCCCTAAGAAAAATAATGTTCTTTGGAGTTTAATCACCTTTCTGGTACCCTACATGTGTCTGGACAAACGAAATGCACATTCAGAGAAATTACTTCTGTTGTATTTTTGCATTTTCCTTCATACTGTGTCTTTTAAAAGATTTTCAAGAACTCTTACTTACCTGCTAGGTAATTTGGAAACAAGAATGGTTTCAAGAAATAGTTTTGCTAACATTGTTTCTCTGTAGTAATAGTAAAGAGAAACCAAATAGTACATGCAGTCTGTTCTGGCTCATGCTACACCTTCCTCCCAGCAAACTGTGTTAAGGGAGGATTAGAAAACTAGCAGTAGTAAGAAGGTAACCACCTCAAAGTCATATTTCAGGTTAGGGGGGGAAAAATGAAGGGGTAGAATACATGATCTAGAAAGGCTTTGTATTTAAAAGGCAAAAAGAACATCGTAGTTTTCAAGCATGGCTACTGGAGCACATACAGGACTTTAAGAGTTGTCTGATCTCGAAGAAGTGCTATTATTTTTCTGGTGTTGAAATATTGAACTTGTTGCCACTTGATGTTATAGAGGTCAAAAATATATATAAAGTTTAAAAATAAAATTAAAAAAACCCCAAACAGGCCCTAGACAGTCATGGAAGAAGCCTGATCTAGTCTGGTGTATTTTTTGCAGGAATATTTGGTATTACCTGATCTGAGATAACAGTAAACTACTGTAAAGGTTTCCTTGGCATTTTATAGTTTATAGAAAGATTTAAGGTCTATTCCTCCACTCTGCTTGACAAATACAGACACCAGCAGGCTGAAGGATACACAAACAGCTGTGATGGAGTCTTGGGCGTCTGCATCCAAAGGCATCTGGCATCTTTGCAGTTATGTTTTATGACTTTTATGTACCTCAGGAACCAAACAGTTGTATGAAATGGCATAAGGAGGAGTGAAATTGAGCATGCTGCCATGGCTTTCTAAATTATACTACTTCTTGCCCTGTCTGAACACCTTCTGTTGTCACTAAACGTAGGAAGTGTCTGTCTGTTACACTACTGTGTCCTCACAGAAGACAGGATCAAAATTGTATGCTGTGTTTGCACCTAAAAGTGATAGGTCTGATCCTGAAGTAATTTTCTGGAAACTATTTCTGTGATGTGGAGTTATACCTCAAAATCATCTTTTTTTCTGGAGCTCAGCTTCATCATTATTGAGAACTTCAAGCATGCCAGAAGATTGTAATTATTAGTCAATTTTTGTCTTGGTGTTTAATTTGGGTGAGGGTTCTAGAAGTAGCTGTTTTGATCCAGGGTTGTGAAGATCTTCTGGCATCAGACTTGATATGGAACAAAGTCTGAGTGCATCCGACCTCTTGCTGCCGAAAACTTGAAGGCCAGTTTAATTTCATTGCTGTAGCCCATATGGGAAGTGCAAAGGTATGAATAACAAAAAACAGGTCATCTTTCACTGGGATAAGGCAGTCTTGTAGCAACTGAAGAGCTTATCAAGCATGAAACACAGCTGCCTTTGTTGGATCTTCAGAATACTTCTGGATTCCTTAAGGATGTAAAGCCATGAGTGAGTTTATCCTAATACAGCTTCTGTACAGCTAAAGCCAACATGCAAGTGCAGGGCCAAAGGGCTGCAGCGCTGTGTGTGGTGAACACTAACGTATCTGCATGGCTTGTTGATTTCAAACCAGCAGGTTGGTTTACCCCAGTTTGGGATGCTTTTAATTAGTTTAGGGAGCCACATTTCAGAGAAGTAGAGAAGTTAAGAATAAGTCGGGCCGGATGTACTTTTAATCTGCACATGTTCAAGCAGTTAATTTGAAATGTTAGTGTTGTATTTTTAGACATACTCATTTGCACTGATAAAGAAAACTTCCATTATATTGTGTGTGGTTCACACAGTGTTAAGTCATGCAATATGAGTTACTGACAGCATAAGTTCTGATATGAGAAGTTTTACTTCTCAGGCATGTGAGTAAAGTAAAGGTTGTATCAAAGCCAGTTCTACAAGACTGCTTCCAAATTACCTTTCTCAATGTGTTGTCTTTCAATTCGTTTAAGTGTGACAAGCTGGATTTGCAAATAAATGGAGGTAAGTGTTGCTGAGCAGGCATATAGATAATTTTGGAGCATTTGGAAACCACTTGTTGAATGAGCATAGTCTGTGGTCCTCACTACTGTGGTCTTGCTCCTGTTTCGAAGAAGGGGAAAATCAGAGTTTCAGCTGTAGTAGACTTTACTACAACTGAAGATTATTGCTTTGTGCCTGGTAACAGATAAGCCACTTGCAACAAAACATTTTGAAAAATCGTGACACAAGCAAGTGAAGAATAAGTTTTCACTGACATTAACATCTTCCAACTCAATCGAGAAGTCTTTAATCATATTTGGTACTTCAGCTGAGATAATAAAATGGCAGCTTTGGGAAGAACTCTTGGCAAACTTAAATCAGATGGAGGGAGATGGTTTGTTGAGAAATCTAATAGCTGTCAAAGCAAAGTTGATTCTTTGTGGTAGATTGAGTGTGTGTTAAGTGTTCAACTATATTGCTCAAAGAATGCTTTTTGCCATGAACTTATCTTGAACTGTATTTTTGTGTTTCACATTCTTGAGGATATTTAGCTAGAATCCAGGGTTATTTTATTCTTGATCACCAAAATAGTGCTTTTGCCTGCATTGGGTCAGCAAATATTACTGTGCATAGATTAAGAATTAGATCAGGTGTTCTTTAATGAATTTAGATACTGTTAATACTATTTCTGGGAACTAGAATCTTTTACATGCTCCTGGCCAGTCTGAGAAAGCAGATTTTGTTTACTGCAGTAGATGAGACCACTGACCCCAGACATCTACAGCTGAGAAATGTTTCTGTGAAGACACACTAGTCTTAATTTACTCCCATTGGAACATTATACTCCTGATGAGATTATTTTTCAAAACATTACTTCATTTTTCAATAAGCAGGGACTTGACCTGTATAAAGTGTCCTCTAGTTAAAAATGATCCTTCAGTGGCAGGGAGATTTAAAGTTCTGATAGCGAGGTTGTCTGCTCTGTCCTTACAGATAGTCCTTGCGTTGTGATATCCATCACAGTGTGTATGTAGCAAGCCTTGAATTCAAGCTGAAATATGTCACGGAAATGCACAATCCGCAAAAAGCCATCAGTGTCGCTTGTTCCGTGGATTGCTAGCTGTGTTTGAGGCGTTTGAAAGCATTATTTGCTGAACTAGTAGAATGATACCCTCTTGTATAAATTGGTGACTGTCTTATCAAGCACTGCCTGACTTTCATAATCTGAGTCTTTGCTTTCTTTTCCTGTATACAGCCTGTACATATTGAAGCTATTGTGCATTCTCCAAGAGCAAGGTCACAGCAGTTACACTTCTTAATAGAAAGATGGCAGTGCTTCTGTTTTTGATTATCTTCTTGTTGAGCTATTCAGATAGGCATTTTGAAAATACATTTCATAAAGTTAAACTGCCAATATGTTTTCCTTTCCCAGTAAACTAATTATCTTTGTATTGTGTAAAGCTCGAATGAGGATATGCTTTTTTCCCTTGGCAGTCTGTATTTTTGTCATCAAGTTTGTTTTACAAGTGTAGCTTTTTCTCTCAAGTAGAAACTAAAAACCATATAATAATCAATCTGAATTCACTTGTGATTTGTGAATCATATTCATGTCTTAATCTCATATCTAACAAAGCAAAGTGCACACTTGTAATCCTTTTTTTTTCTGCCTTTTCATTTGATTTCAGTGTTGCTCACCAGGTGGGAATATTACTTTCTTGTTTAAAACTTTTCCAATCATGCTGATTGTTGGCAGACTACTTAGCTGTTCCTGGTAGACTAGTAGTCACCCTAAGGTCAGTTTGTGGCCTCCACCATCAACTGGTAGCTTGATCTGAAAAGGATCTGAAGTGCTCTGTGTTGCATCTCTATAATTGAGAAGTCTGGTGGTGAAGGCAGTTTCATACTGTTGCATTTTAGTTGTGTTCCTTCCAACAAGCACTCAGCTGCTTGGGTCTGCTACTTAAGATCTGTGCCAGTCTCTGCTCTGAAGCTGATAGAACTGTGGTACGGCTTATCTGAGAAGGAAACAGGTTTTGAAGCTGTGCAGTCAAAGCTTCTTGTGCCTTGGTCTTCTGGTGGACTGCTAAGAGGTTGGAAGTGCTGGGTATTTTGGTGCCTGTGGCTCTTTAGCAGCCTACTCTTCCTAATACTTGATTCAAAGTGTCCTGGGGAATAGTGATTTCAAGTGAGCTGGTTGGACAATGGTAGTCCTTCTCGCTTAAAAGGCTTTCAAGGTTTGCTTTATTCTGGTTGAAGAAAAGTCCCAGCACTTTTAAATAGCGTAAGCTTTCTCCTCTGGATACAACATTCCTTTACAATGAGCAAACAGGATGAGGTTAGGTTGGAGGGAAAACACTAGCTCCTTCCTCCCCTGCCTGCCCCCCTCGCAGCCTCCCAAAAGGGGGTGAGGTTGAAATAACTCAAACTTCAGTAAATATTTAAACCTTGTTCTTGTACACCCCTCATACTTCAGTCATATCAAGCAACAATTTGTGACTTTTTCAGGTCATTATCTTATCTGGATTGGGCTATTTAGTTCTGTCCTTGTGTAGGGTGTCCTATCCATGGGTTTAAGCTTGAAATTCATAATTTTCTAAACTGCCCTATTTTTTGGTAGTGCTGTGTGAGGCACAGTTGTTCCCTCGATCTGATGGATGACTCTCTGCTATCACACCAGTGACTGCTACAGTCACAGAAGTTACATCGGTTCTTTATCTGTATAATAGTGAATAATTGGGTTTCAGCTGCATTCTGCCAAGTCTGCTCTACAGTCTTCTCCCTGCAGCCATTCTGCTTACTGTCCTTGAAAATAAGAAGTGAAGGAAAAAGCCATGTCAAGTTTGTTATCTGACAAACTTGGTGGATGCAGTTGGGCAGGAAGTATCAAAGGTACTGCAGACATGATGTGAAAATACAGTGCTATCGGCTTCGTTTAGTCAGTAGACTGATCTTCAGTCAGCTACTGGATAATTAAGTGTTCTTAAAACATAAATGTCCTTGTTGTTAATTTAGCTTGCAAAGCTACAAATATTGGTGGTCCTTGAACTTTTGCATCACTTTGAAAATTAAGACTATCTAACACAATTCCAAACTAGATTTGGAATTTTACCTACATCTGCCAAATGGTATGTAATATACTATTTAAACTGTGTCACACTTCAGCCTGTGGAAAACAGTTAGATGTGATGTGTAAAAATAATTATTTTACTGACTTCTTCCCTAAAGATCTTTCTGAAGTAGAGATTAAACTTTGAGACTTTAATATAATCTGGGATATGGCAGAAGTCTGAACAGAAGAGAGAATAAAAGATCTAAAACATATGGTGTAATACCAAAGTAGAAGCAGGTGAAAGCAGTTAAAAATGAAGCAATTCCTTAAGCTTTAAAAATAGTTTGTATTAAAGACAGGCGGTTATAGACAATAAAAATTGGCCACCAATATATTGGTACATATGTGATTTTTTTGGATACAGAGGAGTTCATAAATCACAGAAAACAACAGTAAATGTATTTGGACTTGAATTCATAAGAGATACTTGAGGTCTGAAATAAATGTATGGAATAAAGATTCTTTCAGCTTTTCCTAACAGTTACCATCTGACTGAACCAAGAGTCCTGTGGTGATTTGCTGCATGTTCATCCAACACTGAAGTTACTATGTAAAACAGCTAAAGATTAGCTGAGGATATAAAATTAAATGAGATATTGATGGCTGGTAAGTAATTGTCTAAGGCCAGCTGAAAAAGGTAGGACAGTGAAGAGAAGTTCTTAGTGGTTCGAGTAGAATCATTAGGACACTTTATTTATGAGTTGTAAGAAGGGTGGTCCTAATGCCTAAAACGCTGAAATTAGGCTAATTCCACATTTTCAGCTTTGAAATAGACCTCTAGTTTTCCAGAATCAATTATCTGTGGGCAACATAAGCAATCTTTAAAAGACCTTTTTTCTGCAGTCAGTTTTCTGATTTTTAAATACATCAGGATTAGTGAGCAGTTTCGGTTGGAGACACTGTAGTAGCAAACTTCCTGCCCATGTTGTCTTATCAAAAACAGTGGTTTAGTCCATATATTCAAAAGTCAGTAAGAGATGGGTTAAAACCCTTGCTTTTATTAGGAAGTAACTAATACTTTTTATAAGGAAATAAACCACCAAACCTGATTGATTCAAACTGTAGGCATCTCACCTTAAAGTGTAAATATGGGAAAAAAAAAAAAAATCCTTGCAAGAGGCTTTTCTCTACCATCTACCCCTGAAATTTCTCAGACTTACTTTTAGCAGCACATAAGGATAGTCTCCTTCATTATGCCTTGAATCTTACTTTTAGCAGCACATAAGCATAGTCTCCTTCATTATGCCTTGAATCATAGAAAGTAAGGCTGAAATCAAGACTGGAAAGTAATTTAGCCAGTCTTCCTACCCCAAGGAGGGGTGAAGTTTATTTAGAGGGAAGTGTTACTGTAGCTGAGATACAGGGTGGTTTGAACTTGCCTTAGAGACAATACACTAGACTTCTTTGTGCCTGTAGCTTTAATATTATAAGATGATCTGCTCGTGTCTGGATGAACAGTTAGTTTCAGCAACACGGAGCAGTGGCTGGTGGTCTCATGCGGCACGCTGCAGCTTTTGGATTGAATTGCTGCAGAGACGACGTAGAGCCCATAGAAAAGTCTTCAGGCCCCTGGACAGGTTCAGCTGGCAAAGGCGGTCATTGAAACCCCTGTCTGCTCATCCTATACTGCTCCCAGACCACAAATGTTTTTAGACATATTCAAGAACACATCTTGAACGGAAAATTTAAATTTGCCTTGGTTTAACTCTGATATTTCTGTTTAGCTGTTTGCATCCTAATAATTCAGCTGGAGGGGAAATGATGGCAACCAGCCACCATTAGTTTTCCATATTGACTGTAAAAGCATCTATTGAGTTTCTTTTGTTTTGTTTTTTTTAATAGAAAGACTTTTAAACCAGATTTGACAATTTAGTACTGTGTCTGCATTCTTTGTAACCTTACGAATGTGACTTACTGTAGAAAGATTATGCTTTTCGTTTCAGTTTGAGGTATAGCTGCGTGCTTGTTATGCCTAAGATGTGTGCTACTTGACTAAATAACATGTTAGAAAAAAAAATCTCATTAAACTGGCTCCAATGTAACAGCTTCCTAAAAGTCTGTTGATGGTGGAGTTGGGTACCTGTAAGCTTGGTACCCATCAGAATGGTATTTCTTAAGCAGATGTTCAAACTGACTATTTTAAAACTTTGCATTTGTGAAGTGTTGCGAGATCCTTGATGAACTCAAAATTTAATTCCATTGTTGATGGTAGGGTGCTGGTTCTATAGTTTTAACTTGGAGAAAAGGTAGACTTTCAGCCCTGTTTTTTATTTAAAAGGATGACTTGGGGTTACTTTTCCCCCTCAGAGTTTCTGTGAACAAAGCACGTAACCTTCACTTTGCTTTTTTCTTTTCACAACTCTTTTGGGAGGGTTTAATGAGGCCTAGTACTCGAGAAACTTTCACGTAGAGTCTACAGTGTAAAATAACACCAATGTTGACATTTCACTTAGGCACTCCTTTTCGCTGGGATTTCTTCCTTTTCCACCCCTGTTTGCCTGGGCGGTTTACAAGGAAATTAGAGATTCTTCCTCTTAGGCTTGCGCTATTCTGTATTCTGATACTTGAGTACGTACTTTGATTTGTCGGTCTGACTTGAGTTTCTTACAAGTAGATATATTTGGTTATGGAGATTAGCAGTACTCTAAGCCTTGACCTGCTCATACTTGTTTGCTTACTCATTGCCTATCAGCAAAACCTCCTTATGTGTAAATAGACTGAAACTAATTTGCCTTATCTACTTCAAAAACCCAACAGTTCTTTGTTCTTAGAACTGCTCAGTGGTTAGTGGCATCCAGTTGTGTTAAACACAAGATTTCAGTGCTAAGAATAGTGTCTGATTTGAATATTAGGTACCTTCGATGGAAGAGGAGAGTTTCTTGACTAGCTGTTAATAATGTGCTCCCTTCTGACTTCCATACTGTTTTTTCTTGGACCAGGTTTGAGCTGAAGAGTTCTTTATCCAGCAGCTGATGTCTGCTTAGGCAATGTGGCAGTGATTAATAGGGGATAGGTTGAAATAAAGCAGCTGATGTTGACTTGTTGTAAATTAAGATTGCAAGTGGAGAGGAGATGCTTATTCTTGGGAACTCCCCAAGAAGGAGAGATGGCAGAGACGTAAGGTGGAGGGTAAATGAGTTGCCATCTCTATTCTAATTACTCAGAGATGATTAAAAGTGCCTTGCAACTGCTTCTATTTTATTTTTATATTTTTATATATATACACACACACACACTGTCTCCCATGAGAAATATCAATCAAAACCTCTTCTTGTGAGACTGGGAAAACTTGGGTCTTGAACCTATTAATGTTAGTAGAAGCCTTGTGTGTGCTTTGTGGCTCTAAGCATGATACTGTTCTAGTTCGTTATGGAAGAAACCCTTCTGTCATTGTGGTATCACAAGTAGAAGAATACAACTTTTGTCCAAAACAACATGCCATGAAAGGGGAGGTAAGCTATGTGTCTAAAAATGTAAAGCATGTGTATATTTTGCAATTTATTAGAGATTTGCCTCTGTTCCTGCAGTATGGTACAGCTAGGTAACACTGGTCATCTGACTTGTATCCCAGAGAGTCCTATAAAACAGAACACGTGACTCAAAGAAATTAATAAAAACTTTGCATTTGTCACAGTCCTTCAGGATTAAATAAGCAAAACATAAAACCTCCAAAATAAACGTAAGCTTTTAAGATCGAGAATCCTCTTTATGTTATCTTAGATCTTAAAGGCACATACTGACCATCTGGTTAAAATCAGTCTTGTGTGCAGTTTGGATCACTCTTACGCAGTGTTCTCCACCTTCTGAATTCAGAGTGGGACTTGTTTAATTTCAGCATCTTTGGCACAATTGTCACAGATCCTAAAGCTGCATTTCCACGTGCCTGCTAGCTTGCTATTCCCTTTATCACTACTAGTCCTTGTGCTTTTCCCCAGCGCAGGCTTTTATTATTGCTGACATGTCAGATGTCTTAAGTGAAGCAAGAATAGCCTCGAGTACAGTGGAAACACGAGGTGCAGAGACAACTCCAAATGGGGTTAACCTGTTATAAGTTACTAAATGTTGTGTTTTTTTCCTGCATCGAGTTAATGTTCTCTGAACTAAGATCTTCTTTGTGAGTCACTGTTATTTATTACTGCTCTATGCTGGCTGAGCAGTGTGCTCTTTATATACAGGAATAGAATATCTACTGTAAACTCAGGGTGTATTAGGGCTGTGTTTTTAAGAAGTCTACACACTATTGAAAAGTAATGTTCCATAGTCATAAATATCAACGTGTTTTTACAAGGGCGCACTTTGAACCTCACAGAGCAGAAGCTGTTTTGTTCATAATAACTGCCTGCTAGCATGGTAGGTATACGCTTTCCTTACAGCGTGTAAGTGTACTGCTCTGAGGAGGACCAGAGCTCAGCTTCCGAGTGTGCTCAGAACAAGTTTCCTACTACTTGATAACTTCTCTCAGATGATGTCTTCTGGTGACTACACAACAGACACCTGTAACTTGTTTTTTTTCTTCTTTCCACTAAACATATCACACTTATTCCTTTGAATTTGTCATCTTAGACTAAGTATCTGTGTTCTGCTTTAAAGGAGCTAAATGATTTTTTTTTTTTTTCCCCAAACACATCAGCAAGAATGGAAACAAGGAAGGTACATGTTGGAGTAGAATGGGCAGGCGGATGCCATTTTGCATTTTATTGAGTGCTTCGTGATTATAAAAAAATACTAAAATAGTAGTTTTCAAATGTATTTTTTGAGCAAGTATAACTGAAACCTTACACGGCAGACTTAACTTTTTGCAGCATGCCAAAGTGAGAGATTTAGCTTACAGTTGTGCTTTTCTAAGGAGCAGGCAATAAGAATTTCACATAGGGAGCCAGCAGTTAAAGTTGCATTCAATTATACTCAGTGAAGCACTATATAAAATGTTGTAGTGGTTCTTCCTTAAGTTTATCGCTTGTGACCAGGCTTAATGGCAAGCAAGATAACACACAAAGAAGCGACATAAAAGTTGGTAATATTTTTCTCTGAGTCATAAATGTGCATACACAAAGACATCCACTGACATTTTTCAAGACTTTCATGTAAGTGATTGTTATGAAAGCTGACACGAGGTTATATGTAGTTTAGAGTCCTTCAAGATTAATTAGTGGAAGTTAGAGGACAGAAATGTGAATATTAAAAAAAAAAAAAAAAAAAAGAGGAGGACCGATGTGATTAACAGAGAAGCTTAATCTTTACCACTTAAAAGAAACTGTGTGTGGGAGATGGTACCGAGCACTGTAAAACAGTTTATCCTCTTTTCTATACTGCACATATCGAAGAGCTCTGTGTCTAATAATAGAATACGTGGTTCCCATTACTAGTGACTTAATGAAATACTATCTTCTAGTGAAACATGGCTTGTGTTCCTAATGGTGCTTTTATTGTCAAGCTTGAGTGAGTTTTATACTGTTAATTGTAAAGGTATCCTTGAAATCTAAATCCTCCTCTATTTGGGTAGTGTAATTGTAGATATTGAAATGAATTCCTTTTGATTTGTATTTTACACTTAGGATAATGCGTCGTGGAATTTTTGTAGCATGTGTTCACTTTGAAGGGTTTTATTTTCTTGCATGGGGAACTAGTTGGATTTATAGATCTATTAAGCAAGGTGAGCTAGATATATACTATTCACGGTGATTTTTGTATTCCTCAACTTGAAGTGACCTAGTGAGTTTGAAAGTAGCATAAAACTTGAAGCTGACGTCTTAATATTTGATCTGCTGTGATCATGACCTGTTAACCTTTAGCTTTAATGACGCTATATAATTCTCCTTAAAAGTCGCAAATGTACTCTACTGTGGGGCTGATTGATGATAACATACACTTTGCGTAATCGCCCCTCCAGAATGTGTATTGTTTCTAGTAGATATTGATCTCCTTTTATTTGTTATCTTATATTTGAGAGAGACTTTGGTTTCTGATGTAATGTGGGTTTTGTGCAGATAATACGCTCAGCATCTTAATTAGGAGCTACAGAACATACGGGTCTTAAAAAGGCAAAAGCTCGTTTCACGGTGCAGTTCCCATAAACATAAATAACAGATTGTACTAAGGTTACTGTATTGACTACAATGACCTCATAACTTCTGGTGGTAAGGAAGAGTCAAAAGACAATCCTAAGAAATGCAGTGTACAAATAATAAAACTGTTTATGGAACTGCTTCACTTATGTGTATGTTTGAGGAATCTTTGCTTAAAATTATATTCTTTAATGCAGACTGTCGAACAGTTTCAATACTTTAGGGAATAAAGTTTTGGTTGTCTGACCTCATGCAGCAGTTAAGACAGAAACAAGCTGTGCTACTTTCTTATAAGCTCTTTGCTATATCTAGGTATTTAAAATTGTGAAAAATGCTTTGTTTGTTAAAGAGGAGAAATAAACATTAGGAATATAATATGTGCAAGGGCTGTAGTGACCTATGATGCTGTAACTGACTTGAGCCTCTGGTGCGTGCGTGAAGGTTGTTGAAAGGAAAGGAATTACTTGTATTCTCTAAGTCGTCTTCTGCTGTGTTGGTAAATGAGCTTGCAGATGTCTTATGTGTGTGAAGAGATTTGTGCTCTTTCAACTACAAAGTAACAATCAGAAGAGAACACCTTTCTTAAATTGGAAATGAGCTAACCAAACACAAATGGCTGAATACAAAGGGATAAGG
This sequence comes from Mycteria americana, assembly GCF_035582795.1. Classification (NCBI taxonomy): domain Eukaryota; kingdom Metazoa; phylum Chordata; class Aves; order Ciconiiformes; family Ciconiidae; genus Mycteria; species Mycteria americana. The sequence goes on along the minus strand of NC_134365.1, from coordinate 220,044,313 downwards.
TAGGATCTGGTATTATGCTGCATACTGCTTAAAACATGCTTCACTCAGTGAGAGGAACGTTGCAGCACTGGGAGAGTCATAAAACATCTTTTAAAAACCTAAAATAATTTAGAAAATGTAATGCGTTAGCTGAATTTTGACATCAGTTTTTTAAAGGCTGACTGACCGGAGTTGCAGGGGGTTCCTAAGTACATCCTGTGGAGGGGATTCCTGGGAGAAGTCAGCAAGGGAGGCTTTTTAAATCTTTACCTTCTCAGAAAAGGAATCTGTGGCTTTTTAAAATTTACTTAAGCATCTGAATAATTTCACCTTAAATGCTTTTTTCTTGTTTTCTTTCCCATCAGATTTCCTTTATATCCAAAAGGAGGGGAGAAGCTTCAGTTTGAATATGGAGTGTATCTTCTCAACAAAAATATAGCACAGGTTGGTACACTGAGATTTTTTTTTTTTATGAGTATCTACGATCTGCTTAGTGTCAGTATGGCATGAGTGCATCTGCTGTTTTGTGATGCTGTTCTCTATGGTGAGCATCTGTGAGCTAGTGAAGGCGTTCTTCAAATTATTGTCCTCACTTACTGCTTTGTGCTTGAGACTTTCTCTTGTGGTACTTGGAGAACAGCTTGCCAGCTAATAATGAATCTTTTCCTTTCAAATAAATACTATGAGTCTATACACACTGTTTTGAAAATTGTAAATGTTTTCTGTTGTGGTTTTTTTTTTTTTTATTCTGTCATACTTGAAGATCCATTCATGTCATTCTCATTGCTGCTTTAATTTTGCTGTATTATTACTTTAACCAGTATCTACTCCTATACTTATCATAAGAAAACACAACAAGCTGGGAAACCTCAAGTCTTGCCGATGCATGACTTTAGAGGACACTTTTTTTTTTTGTAAATATAATCATCATTGCTCTTAATGTATTTTAGAAATCATCCTTTACTTTGGCAAGTGCATAAGAGTTTACAAACTTGTATTTGAGATGATACTAATACCTACTGCTAACTCAATTTGGTATGGAATTCAGAAAATGTTCAAAAAGCTGATCTGAAAGGGACCTGGGGAGGCCATTTAGACTGTTGCGAAGTCCTAGAAGAGCAAAAGTAAGAAAACTTGAGGGTTGAGATAAAAACAGTTTAATAGGGAAAGCAAAAGCCGCGCACGCAAGCAAAGCAAAACAAGGAATTAATTCACTACTTCCCATGGGCAGGCAGGTGTTCAGCCATCTCCAGGAAAGCAGGGCTCCAGCACGCGTAACGGTTACTTGGGAAGACAAACGCCATCACTCCAAATGTCCCCCCTTCCTTCTTCTTCCCCAGCTTTATATACTGAGCATGACGTCATGTGGTATGGAATAGCCCTTTGGTCAGTTTGGATCAACTATCCTGGCTGTGTCCCCTCCCAGCTTCTTCTGCACCTGGCAGAGCATGGGAAGCTGAAAAGTCCTTGACTAGTACAGCAACAACTAAAACATCTCTGTATTATCAACACTGTCTTCAGCACAAATCCAAAACATAGCCCCATACCAGCCACTACGAAGAAAATTAACTCTATCTCAACTGAAACCAGGACAGGCAGGATCAGCTGCTTTTACGCCATCCCTGGTAGATATTTGTATAAGTTTCCCTGAAGGAAAGCCTGTGATCTAAGTAGTCTCTTGCAGTGATTGGCTGTCCTGGCCATTAAAGTCTTTTCTGACATCTAATCCAAATCTGTCTTGCTTCTGTTTAACCGCATAATCCCTTACTATAATAATCTGTTCATTTAATTCTCCTCCTGTTTGCAAACTTTTATGCATTGAAAGACAACTTCTCCTTTCTAAAGTGTTATCTCATGGGTCATGTCTCTTTAATTTCTGAGCATTCTTGTTGTCTCCTATTCTCCATCTGAATCCACATCGTTCTTGAAGTGTGGTACCCAAAGCTGTGTGAGTGTTGCCTTCAAAACATTGAGTAGGATGGGACGAATGCTTCACAGATCTTTTCATTCTTTTTCAGTTCATTATGTTCCAATAGATTTGTACTCTTAACAGCCTGAAACAGTGAATTTTGTGATTCAGTGCAACCAGCAACCCCAAGTTTCTTATGCACAGCAACAAAATAGTCCATTCTGAATTTGTGCAGGTGACTCATTTAATTCATGTTTTATGTGCTGTACCTTGAATGTGCCTTAGATGCCCCTTTTTCTTAATCATGTCTCTGATTTGGTCATGTAACTCTAGAAGATGGGGAAAGGTAGGTTGAGAACTCAATCTCAGCTGTGTGCTATCTGTGTGTGAGTCTATTCTCTATCCAGGCCACCTAATTAAAATATTGAATAGAACTGGGGTAAAGCCTAGACCTAGGTGGAGCCCCGCTTCACTAGCACTTCCATTTTCAGCAGTGAACCATTGTTTAACTAAACCCAAAGAGTACTGGCTCTGTATTAATTCATACTTCATCAATATCCCATTCCCCCAGCATGCTTCTGAGCATATTACACCATAAAGTGCCAAGAGATTTATTTAAATTCCTACAGAAATATGACAATTCAGTTTCTAACCTGTTTGTAAGGCTTGAAATTAGATTGGTCTGACAGTTTTAGTCTTGAAAAATCTGGTCTTTTTTATGCTTAGTTTCTAGTTGCTTGGTTTGTTTTTCTCTTTCCAGTTCCCTCTCCCACCACTTTTCCCTCATTCCCTACGCCAAGCTGAAGTAAAGTTTCTGGATCTTTTGGTATTGTTTGTTTTTTGAGCTTGGACTGCATTTACCATTTTCCAGCCTTCTGGTATCTTCCCTGTGCTTAGTGTATTTTGGAAGATAACCTCCAATGGCTCTGAAATTACTTAGAGGCTAAAATATCTTAAGATGAAGTTAATCAAGTCCTGCTAATCTTGGAAATTCACTTAACCAAGCTGTTAATATAACTTAGACTGTGGCTCTTTGTTGGTGGTATTAATAATGGCAGCCAGCTCTTCACACTTCACTTTCATAGGGAAGACTAGTGAGAAAAAGGGATTAAATACTCTTTCCTTCAAATGCTTTGATAGCTTTCTCTCTCCATTATTATCAAATCAATGCTTTCCTTAATCTCTACTTATGTAAATACAGTAGTTCATTCTGTAACTTGTGAGTTGTGATGCTGCTTGCTTTGCTTTTCAGCCTTTCATGTTTTTGTTCCTATTCTGGAGTTCGCTATTCAGTTATGTGATGCAAGTTCTCAGTGCTGCTTTCTTGATTGAAATTATGAACTCTTCATTGAGTCCAAGCTGGTAGCCTTTCTGTTATTTCCTGTAGTCAAGGTTAGTTGGCACTTGTGCCTGTAGTATCTTTCTTTATAGTAACTGTCACCACTTCACTTGTTTTCCTGTTTTTCTCTTTGACTTGTGTCTGAGATGTTACCACTGTTAGACCTACTGAAATATCTCGTGCTGATTTTGTTCTTGCCTTATTTCTAAATGACTGTGAACAGTTGAACACATGGTCACTCACCCATGTTGCCTTCCAAGTCCTTGCAGTTGGTTTCTGAAATCACTGGCATGTGTTTAAACTCATAAAACTAAATGAAGACTTTAAGATGTATTTGTATAAAAGTTTCCAAATTTACATGAGGTCACTGGTGCCGGTACAAGCTAGAGTAGTCAGTGGCCAAACTTTGAAGTGGTTTGTGCAACACCAGTGGTTCACATGTTAATGCTTGAGATTATATTCAACAGCATACAAAAACCTAATAAAAGTAAATCGGTATTTTTGGGGGGCTTCTACTACTTATTTAATCAGGAAAGTGTTACTGAAGTCCATATAAACTATTGTAGTCACCTTTGTTTTGATATCCTTGGTCAAATATTGCAGCTTTTTATAGTTCTGCCAAGGGGAAATTCCAGTATGAAAGCAGAACAGGTAGATAACATGTAGAAATACATCGTGAAACGTCTGTACCCAGGGACTGACTTGATCTAGAAACCTGAGATTGTTTGAATCTTTTGTGTGTCGGATTGGAGGCTGGAACTGTTGAATTTAAGTAGCGTTTGGAAGATCTTAAGGCTTCTTTGAGACAAGCTTCCAGATGTGCTTAGTTCATGTAAATGTGTGAAAATAATGAAGTTTGGATGGAGAGTAAGTAGCTGCCTCCTATCTCTAGACCATCACAACCTGTGAAGGAATACTTTTAAGGCCTAAAGGTGTTGGTCTTAATTCAAGGAACCAGTCCTGCAAATTATTCTGTCGTGAATAAATGCGGATCAGTTACTTAATTCCCTCTGGCTGCTGCGTGAAGATTGGAGGTGTCTAGCAGGAACAGTGCTGACTCTACTGGAGCGTTAAGAGAAGAGCTTGGGTCTCCATCACCTTACTTGAATCATTCATGCAAGTCTTGATCACTGTGGGTGAGAAACAAAGAGCCCAGAAAAACTTGTATCAACTTAAAGAAATACTTGTAAGGATTTGTATAAGCTTCCCCGGTTTCACAGATTTTTTTTTTTTTTTTTTTTTTTCCTTTCACAATTACTTGGAGTTCTGGCGGCAAGGAGAAACGTGAGTGGGGAAGAAGTGAGACTGGGTTGATATTAAGTAAAATTACTGAAATTAAAAACTCTTCTAGAGATAAAGTGGTACTGTTTTGTAAAACAGCAGGATAATAACAATGAAAACCACATCTTGCACTCGGGAGAATTCAGCTGGAATTAGAAGCAGCTCAGTGCTAGCTTGGTAGAGCATTTATTTGGAGAAACTTGCTTTGCTGTTACATTCCGAAGTCAAAACAATGTGTGTTAATTCCGAGAGTTCATAATAACTTCCATCTGTATGTGAGCACAAATTGTTTCAATCCCCATATTTTCTATTTGTAAAATCGAATCCCTCACAAAGTTCAGAGTAGCTTTTTATGTTGGATAATATTAGGTAAGACCATAAATTTCCAGTTAAGATTTCAGCTCTTTGACTCTAATGAACATACAAATGTGTTATTTTTTTCAAAGGGAAATTAGTGACTTATGTCTAATAATATCAACAAAAAAAAATATCAGTCATTCCACAGCATTGTCAAAGGTGAAGCACAATACAGTTGCTAAAAATGGGAGTGAATTGCTCAGCTCTCAAAAGCATTAGGCACTGGGAGATATTCAGTAGGTAGCTGGCCCCACAAACTCTGCAGCTGCTAAGTTATGGATGTGTGTGGAGTATCTGAGGAAGATTAGGCTTTAGTAGGAAAGCAAAATGAACTCTTGCATTGGTTTTCACAGTAGAGGCGTTGAGATTACACTGTGAAAACCTCCTGTTATAGTGGATGAATATTAGGAACTCACTGAAGCTTTACGAGGGGTTTTGTGGGTGATAAGCAAACACACGGCACAGGCACGCTATCATCTCTTGGAGAGTTCTCATCGCTCTGAACATAATGCATGTGGCACACAGCTTGGCTACGGCGTAGACATGGACCTTGCTAAGCTGAGCTCTCACAAGTCCTTGAGCAGTGGTGTCTTGGCCCTCCAGGTTTTTTCCTCTCAGCTCTTTAAATTATTTTTTTTTTAACCTTAGAGTGTGGGGGGGTGAGAGTGCAGTGGCTCTGAGTTTCAAATCTCAGGCCTGTAGAAAGAAGCAAGCTTTATTGCTGCTGGTTTTGCTGTCTCCTTCCTTCATTCCCAGAGCCTTGATTGCTTGGGCTTGACTTCAGTGTAGGTTCTTCATTACACATGAAGAGATGATCTTATTTTAGTGACCATCCTTCTTGAGGCGAGTCTCACTCACTCACTAAAGCATGCACAGTGTCACTGCTGGAGAATACCTGGCCCAAAGTTGTAGACAAGATGATATTACATGGTTTCTTTCCTGTATTTCGTTATTTCTAACCCATATGTATATGATGTGTAGCCATTGAAGAGAACATGACCATCTTGTTCATGAAACTTCCAATTCCTTTAGGTATTCAGGAGGTTGTCTCTTGCATGATACTTGACAGTCACCATTTTTCATCCAATTGCAAGATTGCTTGGAGAGAAAATAATTGCTTTATAGCTGTAGAGCTAGTTTCTTCTGGTTGTGGTCAGAAGGGGATTTACTGGAGCTATTTTCTTGCATGGGACAATCAACTTATTTGCAACTCTGAGTATCAAATGATGATTTGGTATTTCGGTCAGCCACCAAAGAGGGTGGAAGTTAATTTGTCTCTTGACCTTCTGGATTTCTTATTCTGAGTCTCAGCCCAGCTTCCCTATAGAACCACATGCTAGAACTATGATCACTGCAAGGCCCTGTTGAGTCTTGTTGCTGCTGTGACCTTGGTCACTACCTCCATCTGGCTCTCGTGGACGTGGCCTCAGAAATGGTGGTGTTCTGTCCTTGCCTAAACTACTGGCTCTTGAAAGGAGGCTCACAAAACTGGGTATCAAATGAATTTGGGCCATTCTACAACTCTCCGATTCCCTCGGGCCAAGCTAAGGAGTGAATGTGTCTAGTCTTACCCCAGTTCATCACTAGCGTTTGTCAGGGAGGCTCTGCAGTTGGTGGCAGTCAGAGCATACCTTCCCAGGCATCACTTCCAGGTTTTGTGAAATCTTTTTGATTTGTTACACTGTGTGAGTTAAGTTTTTTTTCTGTTCGTGTTGAATGCGTGCTCACGATCGCCTCACCAGGCAAGGCTTCACTTCTGATCGAGCCTTGATTTGTTTTGTCAGACAACTGTTGAGTGATGTTAGTCTGATATTCCAATTCACACTGGCATGATTTGCCCTGGCCAAAGAATAGTTCTGCTTTCATCTGACAGTCATTATCAACAGATGAACTCTGCTATTTGACATGAAAAAATCACTCGGTCTTTCATCAGTTCCCCCAAGGATGTTTGTTTTCACATCAATGCCATACAGATCCAAGCAAGTAACTTGTGTCTAGCTCTCCTTTCGTGTGTCCAGAGTTGCTGTGTCCACATGGTGGCAGGCAACATTTACGTGCTTTATGTAACCTGCTAGAGATGTTGATCAGCCAATGCTGCTCTGGCGGGAATGGAGCTTTTTGTTTCAATTGCTTGTCTAATGCACGAGGTAAGTAACATTCACAGAAGCATAGAAGAAAAGCACAATACTTCTTGACGTATTTTAGTTGCAGTCAAACTGATATCTTTTTAATAGCTGCATGGAATAGAAGTTGAATGGTTATGTACTAGTGCCATATGTAAAAAACCCGAACAGAAATTCAGCTCTTAAACGTGAAATGAGGCAAGATGTCCAGTTTCTGGCTCTATTAGACTATCTAACATGTGAGAAAATCAACTTTATAATAGAAACTATTAAACTTTTCCATGGGAAGTTGAACGGCAGAAATGTTAGGACTAGAAATTTGTTTTGGCAATAAACACTACCGAGCAGAAGTGTCTTTAAGAGTTCTGTGGGTATCGGTGTAGATGCAGTGGTTATGACCCTTTGAGCGTAGGATACTGTGACTTGCACACTACATCTTTTATGAGGCCCCTAAACTAAGATCATAAAACGTACAGTTCAGAAAGAATGCACTGTCTGAATTTGTGGCCAATTTAACTGCATAGGGAAAAGTGTTCTTGAAAGAGCACAGGTTGAAGCCAGAGTCAAGTCCTCATCTTGTAAAGTGCCAAGCATTCATTTTAATGTTAAGAGGAAGGGACTGCACCTGAAAAACCACAAAGTACCTTCTCCAGCTGCGTAGAGCCAAAAGCTTTTAGGAGAAGTTTCATTCCTGAATGTCTCCTAGGGTAGCAATGGGCTGATACCTAGCCAGATCATTTAGAATTGGGGAATTTACATATGTTTTTTGCACACTTATTGGAAGGCTTTCTTTTTTTTTCCTTTCCTATTGCCCATGCCAAGATAAAATAGGTTGAAATGAGACTGGATTAGCTGTAACAACAGTCACCCTTTCATTCAGATGAAAGCCTGCCTATCCTTGCCTGTAGGCAATCTGTACTGATCAGCAAAGGCCAATGTTAACTCGCTCTGTGGAGGAGCAGATCTTGGCTCTCCAACCTGTCCTGATCACCGCACCTGCAGCTTGAGCCCAGGCAGTGCTGGAGGCTGTGCTTCTTGCTCTGGTTGCAGAGAGTTTGGAGCAGATGAGGTGGGGTGAACAGCGTGGTTGGGTGGAATGGGAGAGGTGGCATCACCAGCTGTGCCTAGAGTCACTTCTCCAAAATAATTTTGGGGACCACCCCCTGCAAGCATGCTCTGTGTGTTAGATCACTTGTGTACTATGTAGCTGTCATCGTCTCTGTACGTTAACTCTTCAGCCCACTAAGTTTTTTTTTAAAAAATGAGTATGTGTTTAAAAGAGAATCAAAATTTAGTAATCAAAAGGAAAATGGATTCCTGATATTGTTAAGCTGACATAAACACATGTGATTTGCCAAGTTAAACTGCTTCGTAGTATATATAAGCACTGCATTTTGAAATTCAAAGGGATAGGAAAGTGGGAAGTCTGTTATCAAGCATGGCACAATGTGTTAGTGTAGGAAAAAGATGTAGTGTATAATTTTTCCTAACGAGTAGGGTGTGTGCTCGGGAGACAAAGCTTGACTTTCAGATGTGAAGTGTTAACACCTGTGGAACTTATGGACTTCATTTGTGAGCCTGTCTCTTCCTTCAGGAGCCTTCTCACTTTCTGCCGTGTTGCCATCTCTTAATGGGAAAAAAAAATCATGCTAAAATGCATATCGTTTCCTGAAACCTTGCTTGCTTTACTGCATAAAAATTACTCTTATCTGTCATTAGCAAGCGACAAGCTGTGACTTGGGTTTTTTTTTTTTTTTTTTTGCTGAGCTTCTGTTATTTGCACTTCTCCATCCACCCACATCCTTTGTTCTTCTGTTGTATAGTTTAATATGTATGTTTCGTGCTCTGTGAGGCAGGGTTTCTCTCATACTTCTATGCATAGGATTTGGCACATCAGGGCACAAATCCTGTTTTGAAAGTTTAGGGTATGACAGCTGCTTAATCATCCATAAATGCCTTTCAGGCTTATTATATACTGTGGGTGAAGTTTAGAGCAAGTTGTTCTTTAATAAAAGGAATAAAAGTGTCTGATATGTATTGGCTTATTTACTTTTTGATCAGTCCAGAATGCTTGGAAATCCAGAGCTTGAAAGTATTTTGTTTTTCAAGAGACTTGAAATACTAAGGGGGATATTGTGTCTTTCTTTGCTGGCCTTGTGCATAATTCATGTGACTCTTTCACAAGCTGATACTGTATAAATAGAAAAAAAAACCCCAAGCTCTGGTTCAATATAACACATATAGGTTGCTAGTTGTTTTCAGGAAGGCCATTGCTGAACAGACCTTCATTTAATGCTCCCTGACCTCAGCTTTTAAGTTTGAAATATGCTTCGTCATATGAGAAATGATTTCTAGTATCGGGCTGTCTTAGTGCTATTTGATGTTCTCTGAATGACGGTGTTATCCTGATAGGAAACAAGTCTTACACAGGTTGAACTATTGATTCTGTACTCCTTGAATGAGAGGTCTTCACATTCAATTCAAAGTCTAGTCTTTTTTAGAAGTCAATCTCCTTTGCCCATGAAAAGTAGCATAATGGATACCTGGGAAGCACTTCAGTTTAGGTGAAACATGGGGCTAGGACCTGAGAATCCCTAAATTCTTCCTGCTCTGTGGCATAGGCTGAATCACTTGCTCTGAGTAATGCTTTCTCGAAGCAAGAGCCTTTTCACTTGAAGGAGCAGGTTTCACAAACCTGGATGAATGCTTTAGAAAAACTACCCAAAGCTCAATTTTACCCATTTTAAAGCAAGAGCTTTCCCAATATAGCATAAAAGAACAAATAGCTGAAAGACTTTGTGTTTGCAGTACATAGAGTGCATTGTTCGTGCACACTGAAACAATTCTGCAAGTTCCTTTCCTGCAACATCTTAAGGTACAAGGTAAAGCCAACCTGATGCCAAATGGGAAAACTGCCTGGTTTTGGAGGGGATTTATCAAAATATGAAGGTAATGAATAAATGTAGGAGGAGTGAGTAGGACTATATGCAAATTTCCCAAAACTTATTTGGAAACTTTATTATATTGCTCTGAACTGTCATTGAGCGATCATAGAATGGTTTGGGTTGGAAGGGACCTTTAAAGGTCATCTAGTGAACCCCCCCTGCCATGGGCAGGGACATCTTCAACCAGATCAGGTTGCTCTGAGCCCCGTCCACCCTGACCTTGAATGTTTCCAGGGATGGGGCATCTACCACCTCTCTGGGCAACCTGGGCCAGTGTCTCACTACCCTCAGCATAAAACATTCCTTCCTTAGATCTAGTCTGAAACCTCACCACTAGTAGAGAGAAGTTCACAGGCTTGGGTGTGGATGTTCATCTGCCACCCGAGCTGATGGGATAGCCCTGGTGCAGCCATGCAGCCTTTCAGCCTGGCTGCTGAGTTTGGGCTCTGTGCTATATTCACTCTGATTTCCAGCCAGGAGAAGGTGGGTTAGTTCACTGTACCTACCTGTGCACTCCTGAGACTATTGCCCTTTTGGTGTTTGTAGGTAAAAAGCAAGCTTCAGATGTTCTCGTGCAGTGCACAATCATGCTTGGGGAGCTAAATGCATGGAGAAAGCGTCATGTTTAAGATGCAGGTACAAAACATTACTTGTCTTTCTCCTTCTGGCTTTTGCACATCTGACCTTTTGTTCTGTGCCTGCTGTAATGATTTTTAATACAAAAGCTCAGGATGAATGAGGTCATAGGGAGTAAGTGTGCCCATGTCTTATAATCCAATAAACATCGCTTTGTGATACCGAGCCATTTTAAGAAGCTCTGACCTGAACCTGGAAAGGTTATGCTGTATAGTTTCATCTCATCAAGCTATAATGCAGCAAGACTACAGCCGAACAGTAAACATGGTTTTAGTTATTTGAGTGCTTCACTGGGGAAGGGGGGAAGCTTTTCTGAGGCCAGCAATTGCTCTATCTTCTAAATTGCTTTTTTTAATGTTCTTTCTGTAAAATGGTCATGGTATATGAGAGGCACCTTTATGGGCAAGGGGGCCCATATATGTTACTTTTATAACGAGCCCACTAACCACCAAATTTTACAGGAATAGTTTACTTATGTAAGTGGCTGTTTCCCCCAGCCTGTCTTCGATGATGGTTTCCCATATCCTTACTGGGACACCAGACTCGAACCGTGAAGGCTAATGTTTGAGACCTCTCTGGAGGGGTATTGTGTTTGCTCTCAGGAAGGGCTTCACGAATACGAGGAGAGAGTCCTGGAGGAAACACGGCTTTTGGCTCATCTGAATGTTTAGTTCTACAGTGTGTTCTGCATGTACTCAAACACATACTCCTATTTCCTTATTTTCTTGTGGTCTATCTCCAATAAACACTATTGCTGTGAAACCAAAATCCAGTATTAAATATTGCCTATTATCACATTTCAGTTTTAAAAATTAGAAGAAAACTACTTCATAAATGTTTGGCAGAATATTACAAGTTGCTGAGCGTTAGTGTCCAGGCTGCTGCTGTGTTTGAATAATGATCAGACTTTGTATTTTAGTGGATGTGAGACGAAGAAGCGGCTTAATATAATTCTAAGGCAAATCAAAGAAGGTAGAACGGAATTTGATTGGTTATCAGATGAGAATGTAGTTTCCCTGCTCACTGCTGAAGCAATCCTGTACTTAGATTTCATGCATGAATTTCCCCTGCCTTTCAGATGGAAATGAATTAAAATTCTCCAGCCTGAGAGGAGAGGAAAGGAGACAGGCTGTTCGTGGGGTAGGAAGAACCAGTGAGTGAGAAAAAGTTACCATATGAATTTGATGCAGTTTGTAAGAACGGAATCAGTTAGAGCTCCATGCTAACCTCATGTGTGTAGACACTTAACCATAATGTAGAGATCAAAATTTCCTAACTGTAGCATTGACTGTCTTGGACCAATGTCTTTGCAGCACTTTTGTTAGTTATCACTGTTACAGAGCAAAGTAAGAGAAGAGGAGAGTATCTTATTGATAGCAGCCTCTACCTTGTAAATGGGGGGGGGAATCAGGCTCGTTCAGACTAAGCATGTTTTAAAAATAACCGCGTAATTGTAAGCAGCCTTTGAAGGGACAGCATAAAATGGCATCGTTATCTCCTGTTACTGCTTTGATTGCTGTTTGTATGCCTTATTTGTTATTGCTAAATCAAAGTTGTGATGGGAGTCGTTTAAGATGGCTTTATTGAAGGCTTTTTTGAGTATGCTGGGTCAGCTTGAGGAAATTTAGAGTGTGTGCACAATGGATTAATGAAGGACATGGGTCTTCAAGGATGTTGATGTAACTTGTTTTTCTTGTTGGTTTAGTACTCTTAGAAGAATTGCAAAGTAAACATCTCCTTTTCAGGGTGGACCTCTGAACAGCATTGAAATCCACTTGGGAGAAGGAGGCAGGCGTTGGCATATCAAGAAACAAGTCAGCATTTCCATAAAGAGAGCTGTGTATTTGAGCACTTCCTCTTGTTTGGATGAGGGCTGTCACTACTGCGGCAGTCCTCTATTTGCTCCTTCTGAAAGCAAGTTTGAGGACTTGAAGACTTGTTGTAATCACAGTGCTTGCTATGTTGCTTTTTTTTCCTCTCTTACTTCCCCAAGAAGCTTTTTTAAAAAAAAAAAAAAAAAAGAGAACGCTTTGGTTGTATTTACTTCCGAACTGTGATAGATGTAGTATACTGACAGTCTTTTAAATATGAAAAACGAAAATTAATTTAAAATGTTTAGTTTTGAGATATGCTATCTAAAGAGCTAATTGATACCACAATGAGCTTCGCTAATGTTGCAGCTTAAGGGGTTTTCAGTAGACCCGCATAGCTGTTCAGAGCTAGAACAACTGGCTAGATTTAATAAAACAAAGGCAAGCAACACAGTAAGAGTGCAAATAATCTAAAATTTTATAATTTCCCCCAAAAGGTATACACACACACAACTGTTTATATAGCAGCAGGCATTATTTCACTGATCCCCCAAGGTTGTTTATATAGCAACAGGCATTATAACAACACTTTTGTTTTCATTATTGCAGTGCTTAGTCATCTGAATCCCAGCCAGTGCTCCTTCATACTCTGAAAAGTCATCCAGGATCTTGTAAAACAATTAACTATGTCATTTTATTAAAACTTGCATTTTATATTTCTGTCCCGCTATTTGACATCCTCTGAAAACCTTATGTAAATGCTTGGCTTCTAACCAATACTGCACACTTGATTGAAAGTACACTTTTGCTTCTATTTCTGTTTGTGGGTTTTCACATTTGTGGAGCAGATGTCCTTTTAAATTCTTGATGCTATCAAGAAAACCTCCTCATTTAACTGACAATAATTCAAAATTGCTCTTGACTGCCTTAACAGTACATGAGCTTGCATAGTGTAGTAGTGGGTTGGGTCTACCTCTTGTATAGATACAGACGGTGCTACAACATCAAGGACCAGTTGCCTGCAGCAGAGACTAAGGGAAGTGTAAAAATGCTGGAGGTTTCAGTGTAGACTCTAGTATTATGCATAACATGTACTGAAGTGGCTGGTATTTTGAACTTTATTAGCATAGTCTGAGCTGTAAGAATGCTTCCACATGTCTTAGAACAAGATGGATATGGCTGGGGAAACAATATGGTAAATGATGAACAGATGAGTTCAGAATTGGAGTCATTCTGTGCTCCCAAAAAAGGATATTCCAGTCAAGGTACTCTGTGGTTTCTGGCTGGAAGTAAATATATATGCTTGTATACCATTAGTCATTAAATACTGTTACAGGAATTAGTATAGGAAATGGGCTATTCTTCTTTGCACGTAAACACAGGATATCATTATTTTTCTTAAGAGGCAGCCCCTTAGTGGCAAAAGCCCTAATTTTGATCTTGGTTACAATCTGATATTATCCAGAAATAGAAAGATAGCTAAATGGTTTCTTTTTAAACCAACTTATTTGAAAAACTTTAACAGTTCTAGTACTTCTTATCTTATGGACTTTATAGGAGATTAAGTGAACCTTTGCAGGTTTGTATTTTAATTAGTTAACAAATGAGGTAGCTACACTTGTCATGAGTTGATGAATGAATGTTTTATCGTGGAATTGTTACCTTTAGGAAGGTGGTAAGCTTTTATGTTGTCTGACATGATTTTAATTAAGTATAGCAGTCTAGTTGACAAAATAAATTACTTGGAAGATGCTTGGATGACAGGAGTGGTTTAGAGATGCTCGGGATGGAGCTGATTCACTGCTGAGGACAGGCAGCTTCCTTCCAGTAGAAGTTCAAACCGTTGCACAGGAGGAAATGCAGGTAGAAACTGGAGCAACTGAGTATTATTTCTTTTTTCCTCTTCCTAAAGAGTCTAAACCAACTATGCCCAGCTTGATATGAGTTAACTATAATTTGTTTGTCATGCCTTACCTACAGCTAGTACTGTGGTACTGTTAGCTGGAACAATTTTCTTAGTCTTTGATGGAAATTAAGTGTTTAAACATTTTATTGGAAAGCTAACACAGGTTTTAAGAATAAAACTACCTTTCACTCTGGGAACCATTGCTTTAAATACAGCTTATTTCAACATTTATGGTTTTCTGTGATGTTGGAATAAATAGCAAGTATAATATACCCCCTAGTATGATAGGCTGGTCTTCTATAGAGGTAGAGTTGACCTTAATATAAATTTAATCTCCTCTTTCTTCAGATTGTTCTGTACAGGTGTTTCCTGAAATTGTCTTAGGACAAACAAAAACCTCAGATTTTACAAAAGCAGTCTAGGCAGTTACCTCCTGACAGTTATAGATACTGTCTATCCTCTTTTCAAAGTCTTTTCATAATGCTGAAATTCTGAAGTTTATCACACTGGATTTGTAGTGTCAGAGGTTTGGCATACAAGTTTTCCGAGAAAGGAATCAAATTGGATGAATGTAGATTTGTTTGCTAAAATCCTGTAGAAACATGAATATGTTTTTTTTTTTTTTTTTTCCCAGTTACAGTTTACTAGCCACTTCTTTACATCTCTAGTTAAATAACTTGGAATTATGTCAGTTAACACAGAAGCCAAAGCAACGAAGTGCAATAAAATGTTGACACTTTCTCTTTTTGAGATGAGTAAAAGGAATAAATCTGTGTAATTGAAAGAAATTGCAAAGTGAGATATTTTTTTTTCCCCCCTTAAATATCAGTACCTTTAAGTTATTCTGTCTTGAACTGTTTATAAAATATGATGCGTCTCATCTGCTACACTTGTTTCTGTGGAGTAGGTGTTGCTGGTAACTGGTATGAGAGCAGACTCAGACTCCTGTCTGAAGTGTCTGATGTCTTTAGCTTATCTGTTTTCCAGTTCATGTTTACTACGTGTTTTTGTTCAGTCAAGTAACATTTCACACAGCACTTGGGAAAACAAAGCTGTATATAGGAGCTAAATATTTGTAAGGAAATGGCAATTAATATTTTATTACTTGAACATTGTTAATGATTTACTCACAGTCCCATGGAGAATACAGGGTCATAAATGTGAACACAAATCTTGGACACTTGTTCACTCAAATTCAAACAGGCACATTTTCTTTGGATAGCCGGGTCTGTAATATCCTGAAGGAACAATCTAATCTTTAAATAAAATGCTGCTTTTGCAAATGATACTTGGTTCCTTTGGAAACTTAGTGTGGGGTGGGTGGAGATGGGTGATGTTTAATAGCAACAATTGGAATGTGAGCTCATTTTCTTAGGAGAATCAAGACAGCACACGGTCACCTCTTTCCGCTTTTGTTTTCCTACCCAGATGTCATGTTTCACCGCTCTCCTCCTTGCCTCTTTTCTCTTTACATCTTCCATACTGCTAAGTTCTATCTTTAAGTTCCTTTTAATTCGCGTGGGCAAAGCAGCTGTCCTCTCCCTACACTTTTCTCTTTTTAAAATTGATGTTGATGTTAAAGGGTGCTTGTATGAATCCTGTTGTAACAGGTCACAGGTGATGGTTATTACTGTTGTTCAGTGTCTTGCTATTTATTGGATGAGGTGGAGTAACTATTCCTGTATGCGTGGTGTTGGCTGTTAAAAAATATTAAACTTAAAGAAAGGTGCATGAGAAATGCTTTATGGTTTGGGGAAAAAAACCCGTCCTTACTAATGATGCAGCATTGTCAGAGGGTAAGAGCAGAAGGAAGAAGAGTTCTGCTCTCTTAAGTAAAAGAGAAATCTCACTTTTTCTCCCTCCATGCTCCCGTTTGCTGTGTGCTGTACGTGGAGTGCGTTCTCTCATTCAATAGAGGTAGAGAGATTTCTTTTTTGCGGTATGTCAGACTACTGCAGACCACTGTGAAGTAGGAGTTAACCTTGTTGCATTAATGAGGAGCTAATTTTGGAACGAGGCTAAAACCTGGGAAGTAACTCATGGCTCTGATGCTTCGACTGGTATTTTTTTTTTTTCCCCCTGTCACTAGAAGGCAGATGAGTTTTTCAACAGCTTTTGGGATTACTTGTAGGTTTGTTTCGTAAGTGCGTCGTTGTCAGCTTGTATTGATACAGACACATAAGGCAATAGTGCTTTGTTTTTAAGCTATTACAAAGCCAAAATAGAATGCAGTTTATAAAGTTAAATCATATTTTTTTCTAGAGGTTTCACAAAACTTACGTCTTAACTTTACTTACTATGCATCTCTACTATTTGCAATATGAAAATGTGTTTTAGCAGAAACAGTGGTTTTGCTCATATTTTCATACAAGAGTGTCTCACATGCATTCCTCTGATCTTTGCTGTTGGAAATAGAACAATCCCTTAATCCAATTCTTTTCATGCTCTGAAACCTTAGAATTTAAGGATGACTATAAAAAGGGATATTCTATGAAAATTTGATTGTAGTAGAAGGAACAAATGTAATGTTTTTTATTTTTTTCCCTCTTTTTTTTTTTTTTTTTTTAAATTTCTTTTGCCCCAGGCTAGTTCTTTGGTTAACCAAATCCACTGTAATCCCATCAGGAGAATGTGGTGATCGTTTAGTAATTTATATTGTATGGTTGTCTTAATCCAGGTTCTGTCATTGTAGCAGAAAATATGAATCCAAGCCCACCATATGACTTGACTGTGTCCATATGGAAATAATAAACTGTGTAATAAATGGCCTCCTGTTGTACAATGCAGTACTGAGGATGATTTTCTTCCAAAGCAATTTTTCTTTCTAAAACTCAGACAAGCATAGAAATCATTCCCAATTTCAAGAGTCTTTTTCTGTGAAAAACTGATTGGTCCATTGTTTGGGAGAAGTCAGAAATCTTTCTAACTTAGAGGATGCTTGCCTACACCTTACTTTCATGAATTATGGAAACAGGTGTGTAATTCTAAAAAATGAATTGAACTTTGAGTGGGATTGTCCCATGTTTCAGCAAGTGGTTCTGTTGGTATCAAATTTGTGCAGTTACTGTATGTGTATATTGGAGGCCAGCTGTGACTTCTAGAGGGTGTTAACATCCGCTGAGAACTGCATATCACATTTATACTGCTTCAGTCCGATAGTCTTAAAGATATTGGAATTTAGGGATTTTTTTTTTTTTTTCATATTTTAACCACACAAGGGATAAATTTCCCTGTAAAGTTTCCCTGAAGTTTCGAGATTGAAACTTGAAAGAAAGACTTTTTCCCTTCCATGTGCCTTTTTCTTCAGAGGTATTTTTAGTTTGGGGACGACTTAAATAAGTAGTTTATAATTACCAGCAGTGACAGTTATGTCACTGTCCTTCATTTGATAATCCGAGGGTAAAAGCAAGTTGCGGTTTGCATGGAGTCAGCGTATTGAATCTTGTCACTTATGTTTGCACCCACATAGGAGTTAATACTTGGGTTAAAGTCAGTCAATGTTTGAAGCCTTTCTCTTAGCTACATGGCATTGTATTTGAATGCTGGGTTTAATTATGAGAATAATAGCAGCAGTTTAAATGTTGATGTAAACTGTATAAGGAACGCAGATTTAGATCAGTTGTGTGACGGTATGTATTTTTACTAGTTGAGATTACTGTAGTAATTCCACTACTGATTCCAGCATACATTGATACGCCCAGGATGACAGATGACACTTGCACACAAATAAATGTTTCGAATTGGTGAATATAGAACATTGTGTTGAAATTTGGTCTTTTCACTTAATGGCTGTATTTTTATTAAGCTGTGCAACTGCTCTCCCGTTACAGATTGGAAACGGAAAAAGTGTAATGATGTTTAACAGTCAGATTGACTGATTATTTTATCCCTGTTCTTGGGTGGGTTTTGCTAATATGAGGTTATGAGTATTAAATGGAACATTTCCTTAAGGAGAATAGATCTCTTGAAACTGCTTGATTATCCTACGCTTTCTTTGAAAACCTAGTAAATTAACTGACCATAATGTTATATTCATTGGAATCTGGGGTTTGGAAAGCTGTGCTAATTTTAGTTTTTTCTGTTCTTGTAGCTTAGATATCAACATGGGCTGAGTACTCCAGATCTAAGGCAAACTCTTCCTAACCTGAAAAACTTCATGGAGCTTGGGCTAATGGTTAGATGGTAAGTATTTTTTTTGTAATTAAAAAGAAGTGGATGCTACAAAAAATTTAGCTGTAAACATTTGTCACAAACAAGCAGCTCCTCTTCATAAGAGTTAAGCATGCTCAGTGAAGATTGTGACTTCCCCGAAATACAGGCCATGTAAGATGTCCACAATATTCTACTATTTTCTTCTGCTCTTTTAATATCATCTGTGTGATGGGCCCACAACACTTCTTGCAGGAGTAGGGGGGGTGGGGGAAGACTGTTTGAAAAGCCATGTTCTTCACTAAAGGGAGGTGAATGAATCATTCTCTTAAGACTGTATCTAAGTGTTGGTAGCAGAGGCACCTTCTGCATTATGATAGTTCAGGAGGGTACAAAGGTGTAACAACCTTAGCAGAACAGATCTTAGCCTGGTCAGTACCTGGCTTCCCATTTGCTTTAAATGTGTAATTCAGGTGAGCTGCATGGGAATCTGTGAATTGTAATCAGCACAGTTTGTGTTGAGTATAACTGCTGCTAATGAAAATAGCTATTGCATGTTGAGTGTTGTTGCTAAATGGGAAGCTACATTAATGAGTAACTGAAGGTTATAGTAACCTTCCATGGAAATCCCTGCTGCTTCTGCTCTGATGCACTCTGGAGGATCCAGACTCGCTCTTCGCTGTCTGTATAGAAAATCAAAGCAGCAGACTGATTTCTGTGTTACAAGACTAAAGTTAGTGCAGGCTTATCTTGCAGAAGTTGTTTGAGCACGAAGCTTGACCAATTCTCCTTAAACCCGCTGAGATAAACTTTAGAAACGTGGAAGGCGATTCACTAGCAAGTGTATTTCTGCAGGTGTTAGGTGCTTTATATTCTCATTTTTTAATTTATGCTCTTTGAATTGTGTGTGCTCATGCAGCCTCTTACCTTAAACAGTTATTTTGTCCTGCATTCTCATCTCCATTTTTTGGGTGCCTGAATCCCACCCAAACATAGCATTGTGCCGTTTTAGGATCCCTAGGTTAATTATTCACTGCCCCAAAGTTGCACAGGTCTTGTGCGGTCCCTGTGTCATACCTGGCCCTGTGCAGATGCCCTGGATGCTCCAAGGTATTGAAAATACCATCCAGTATGAGCTAACCCCACCAGGTTTTGCTGCCAGATGCTCTGGTAATGCTCTGGTGATGGATGTGGACTCCCTCGCTGCTTCAGTTGATCTGCGAAATAATTTCTTTTGGCACATATTATGCTAAATTGAGGTGAAAGAGTGCTTTCAGTCTTCCTAAAGGAAACTAGTTCTTCCTAATAAGATAATGAACTACAAAACACTAATAGCTAAACCCTTAATATTTTTGGACTAGTATATGGCTTTTAGGGGAGAGTCAAAACCAAGCTTGAGGAAGTTTTAAATCTGATGTGAAATGACACTAAACATCGAGAGAGTCCCCTGGGAGGCAGCTCTTATGGGCAAAGGGGTCCAGGAAGGCTGGACATTCTTTAAGGAGGAAGTCCTAAAGGCACAAGAGCGGGCTGTCCCCAGGTGCCGAAAGACAAGCCGGCGGGGAAGAAGACCGGCCTGGCTGACTAGAGAGCTCTGGCTCGAACTGAGGAGAAAGAGGAGAGTCTATGACCTCTGGAAGAAGGGGCGGGCAACTCAGGAGGACTACAAAGGTGTAGTGAGGCTGTGCAGGGAGAAAACTAGAAGGGCCAAAGCTGAGCTAGAGCTCAGTCTGGCTGCTGCTATAAAAGACAACAAAAAACACTTCTTCAAATACATTAGCAGCAAAAGGAGAGGTAAGGAGAATCTCCAGCCCCTAGTAGATGGGGGAGGAAACACAGTGACCAAGGATGAGGAAAAGGCTGAGGTACTTAATGCCTACTTTGCCTCAGTCTTTATTAGCAGGGCCGAATGTTCTATGGGTACCCAGCCCCTGGAGTTGGAAGATAGGGATGGGGACCAGACTGGAGCCCCCATTATCCAGGGGGAAATGGTGAGTGACCTGCTGCACCACTTAGACACTCACAAGTCTATGGGGCCTGATGAGATCCACCCGAGAGTGTTGAAGGAGCTGGCAGATGTGCTCACCAAGCCCCTTTCCATCATTTACCAGCAGTCCTGGCTAACTGGGGAAGTCCCTGCTGACTGGAGATTAGCGAATGTGACACCCATCTTTAAGAAGGGCCGGAAGGAGGACCCGGGGAACTACAGGCCTGTTAGCCTGACCTCGGTGCCGGGGAAGCTGATGGAGCAGCTCATCCTGAGTGCTATCACACGGCATGTAGAGAATAACCAAGGGATCAAGCCCAGCCAGCATGGGTTCAGGAAAGGCAGGTCCTGCTTGACCAACCTGATCTCCTTCTATGACAAGGTGACCCGCCTAGTGGATGAGGGAAAGGCTGTGGATGTTGTCTATCTAGACTTCAGTAAAGCCTTTGACACGGTTTCCCACAGCATTCTCCTGGAGAAACTGGCTGCTCATGGCTTGGACGGGTGTACTCTTCGCTGGGTAAAGAACTGGCTGGACGGCCGGGCCCAGAGAGTGGTGGTGAATGGAGTTTACTCTGGTTGGCGGCCGGTCACAAGCGGTGTTCCCCAGGGCTCGGTGTTGGGGCCAGTTCTGTTTAACATCTTTATCAATGATCTGGACGAAGGGATCGAGTGTACTCTCAGTAAGTTTGCAGACGACACCAAGTTGTGCGGGAGTGTTGATCTGCTGGAGGGTAGGCAGGCTCTGCAGAGGGACCTGGACAGGCTGGATCCATGGGCTGGGGTGAATTGTATGAGGTTTAACAAGGCCAAGTGCAAGGTCCTGCACTTGGGCCACAGCAACCCCATGCAACGCTACAGGCTTGGGGAAGAGTGGCTGGAAAGCTGCCTGGCAGAGAAGGACCTGGGGGTGTTGGTTGACAGCCGCCTGAATATGAGCCAGCAGTGTGCCCAGGTGGCCAAGAAGGCCAATGGCATCCTGGCCTGTATCAAAAATAGCGTGGCCAGCAGGACTAGGGAAGTGATTGTGCCCCTGTACTCAGCACTGGTGAGGCCGCACCTCGAATCCTGTGTTCAGTGTTGGGCCCCCCACTACAAGAGAGACATTGAGGGGCTGGAGCGTGTCCAGAGAAGGGCAACGAAGCTGGTGAAGGGTCTGGAGCAGAAGTCTTATGAGGAGCGGCTGAGGGACCTGGGGTTGTTCAGCCTGGAGAAAAGGAGGCTGAGGGGAGACCTCATCGCTCTCTACAACTACCTGAAAGGAGGTTGTAGAGAGGTGGGGGTCGGTCTCTTCTCCCAGGTAACAAGTGATAGGACAAGAGGAAATGGCCTCAAGTTGTGCCAGGGGAGGTTTAGACTGGATATTAGGAAATTTTTCTTCACCGAGAGGGTTATCAAGCATTGGAACAGACTGCCCAGGGAAGTGGTTGAGTCGCCATCCCTGGAGGTATTTAAAGGACGTTTGGATGAGGTACTTAGGGACATGGTGTAGTGGTGGTTTTTGGCAGTGTTAGGTTTATGGTTGGACTCGATGATCTTAAAGGTCTTTTCCAACCTATATGATTCTGTGATTCTGTGATTGTGGCACTGGCCCTTCTTTAACAGTGGAGTTAAAGCTTTCTAGTGCTATTCATGTTATATCTGAATTCCTTTCATGTTAAACCAGCAGAAGTAGCAAAGCCTCTATTAGTGTAAGGCAGACTAATCTCTTGTCGTGTTCTGCATGACAGGTATAGAGGCAGCATAGCATAAGGTGAATTTTTCTGGTGATGGAAATACTTTTCTGAAATTAATGCAGAAAAAGCATTATGTGATAGTCTTAGGTTGAATAACAGCGGGCAAACTCTGCTCTGATTTTACTATTCCAACAGGGTTCTTATTGCTGTATTTTAGTAGGGTCCTAAAATGTTGCTAAGCAATAAAAGTCTCTTCCCCACCCCCCCACCCCCCCGCACGCCCCCCCCAATATGTAGAACATGGGAAGAACCACACATCAGTTCTAAAGACAGTGTGTGATCACGCATCCTTTTATGCAAAAACAAAACCAAGCTTTTTGTTATTGCTCCATTTGAAAATTATAAGAGCAAGGCTTCAAACAGGATTAGTGCCTCAGAGTAGCACAGCCTAATGTGTCAGACCTTCGGGACAAAAGTTGTACTGCAGTGAGTAACAGTGATGAAAATCCTCTGGGATGTCGTCCTGCCACAGCTATTTCCAGCCCTTATTTCTGTGTCACTCTTTGCCTTTGTTATCTTTCATTCCTTGCACAGAAATTCTGATCCATGTGAACTCTAAGCTAGTGTCCACATCACTTATTTTGAGAGGAGAGTCTTGGCAGAGGAAGACAAATACAGGAGTAGAAGAAGTATCATCTTTGAGCAATACTGTAAAAAGCGTTGCCTGATAGAAATTCAACTCAGCCAACAAAACAGTGGAAGTAAGCAGGCCCTGAGAAAAGCTCAGCCCCTTGTGCAGTTTTATTCTGTCGGTAATTTCAGGCACAGCTGAAAAGATTCTCCCTGCTTTTCTTCTTATCTGCTGGTAAGATGCATAAAGAAAAGCTTTCTTCATTGGGAAAACATTACTGTGAGTTTTCATGGGGTATCCATCACTGCGACGTAAAAATCCTAAGATGACGTGTGGTCCCCTAAGCAAATCTAAAAATGAAGGGCCAAAATACCTAAATCGTGACTTCTGTAGCACTTGTGTGCACTCATCAGTGGAGTGGGAGGGGTACAGGTCGTGGATGTCTCCTTCAGTCTTGAGTAAGCAGAGGTGGATGACTCTGGGACATATTAAATGGGAATCGTTTTCAAAGCGTAGGTATCTGTTCTTCTCTTCTGGTGTGTGCTGGCTTTGAAGAACTGATAATGGAAGCTTTAGTTATGCCTTAGAGGTTTTGCCATCATACAACCAGCTTTTTTTTCCTATAGGTGATACACAGTCATTAGCAAGACAAAACACATTTTTTGGCTGGATAATATTTCAAAACATATAGGAATATTAAGCATAGTTCTCCGGGAGTATCACATTCCCTCCTTCCCCCCCATGAATGTCTATGCCTCATTTCCTTCTCACCTCCAAAACTTGTATGAATAGTTGTTCATTTTTAACTTTTTTTTTTTTAAGGCTAATGATTCTAAACAATGCTTCTTAGTACTTCCTAATAATATAAATGGAAATGAGGCTTTACAGGGAGTCTAGCTCAAGGGGAAAACTGGCTAGACTCTTATAATTGGGCATTGCAGTTGAGCACATACATAGCAGAGTACAGATGCCCACTGTCTTGTGGATAATATCTGATTACATGTATTTAAACAAGCATAAAAGCCACCAGCTGTTAAAATGAAGATTTGAAGGAATTTTTTGTTTTCAGGATACTGTAGGTGAGTCATCTGATACCCTCTGCCACAGACCATAGTCAGTAAAGCATTTCCAGGTTATCCTTCATTTGCAGGATGAGAGTAGGAACATACGAGGTAGTGATGGGTTTTTCTTATCTACAGATTGACTTGCGCTGCCTGGTTGGTTTGGTTTTGTTGTTGCTGGTCTTCAGTTTCTTAGCACTGTAGCTGGGTTTTGCTGAAGTTCTGTCAAATCATAATCACACTGGTAGAAAACAACACTTACACTGTACTTAGTTTCTCTTTGAATAGGACTGGTTTTAACTCCTAGCCCATGCATTGTCCTCATTTTGCTTTTATTTAGCGACATCTGTATTTCTCTGCAGTCTGGAATGAAATTGAATTTCCTAGTTATTCAGGGTAACTGAAATACGTAGTTATTTCAGGCTTAACCTCTTTCTCTGCTAAGCATCAGTTTAGATTTGAATACAAAGTAGTTTCTTTACCCCTTCAGATTAAAAACAAACAAACAAAAAGACCCCACAGCTTTTTTACAAGAGCCCACCTATTTCATATTTCTGTCAGAGCAATTTTGGCAGTTGTCTTTTGAAGTCTCAGCTTTGGGCTTTCGTGAACTCTGTTTTGCCTGGAGATCTGGGGCAGCCCTTGGCCATGTTGAAGGTCTGTGGAGTCCACTACCTTTGCATCAAGGCTTAATTGCGTTGCTGCTGGATCCCTCTGCCTGGTGAGATTTGTGTTGGTTTGGTTTCTCAGGCATGACACTTAAATGATTAATACACGTTTTCACATCCCAACACGCATGATTGATTGCAGCAAGCTTGCAGGTCTACAAGCTCTGCTTCCCTCTTCATATCTCTCCTGGCACCTATATTCTGCGGTGTTTACTTTTCTTCCCCCTTACCCCTGCTGCAAAATATTATTTGTACTGTATGTAGATGAAATCAAGACAGATCTGTTGGTTCCTGCACACACTGTTAATGGAGGCTACAGAACTGCAAAAGCTTATTTTTCTGATATCAGATCTGCATGTTGACTCTTAAGGTGAAAGATGATGAGCCAAAGTTGTTGTTGATTTAGACTATCCCAGTTGTGGTCCCCCAAATCTTTTCTGTTTCCTTTTGGGAATAATTCTCTCTGTTTCCAGCTCTTTAGTCCTGGAGTCTCACTGGCTTCCAGAAAAGCAGCTCACTTAAGATTAGCAAGTCTTAGGTGTAGTCTGTACATCTTGAACATTGTTTTATTCCTTTTTGCATGTTCAGATTTATCTTTCACAAGTCAGGCTCTTTAGATCATCGTTGCATTAAATCAAGAGACTCATTTTCTCTCCTATTCTTCAGCTTAATTTAGTCTGTGTAACTTCTGAGGGATAGTATTTGTGATTATTAATGGCAAGTAAAGAGCACACTGCAAACTTGAGCAGTCCAGTGAGAAGGATATTTTTTCCTAGTGAATAGATTAGACAATAGGCTTATCTAATGCTGGCAAATAAGAGATATTCCTTTAGAAAGTCTTGTCTGTAGTCAGGGAGATGTCCTTTTGAGCCTGCATTTGAAAGCTTTACCCGAAAATACTTGTGTGCCAAGGCTTAAATTTGTGTTTCGAAGGTATGTCTTGATGCATACACTGCTAGATTCAAGAGGAGGCTAAGACTTCATGTTTGAGTTAAGAAAACTCTGGTAGCTTAATTTATGAAGATTTTTTTTTTTTTTTAAGCGTGTGTCAGAATTTCTTAGCTGCCAAAAGATGCAATTTCACCTTAACTTCATATTGGCAGCCTCCCTTTGCAGCCCTGTCACTATTGTGTGTTATTTAACCAGTAATCTCTAAGAAGGTGAGAAACTATTATTGCTTTTTAGCACAGTTGACATGATATTGGCTCGGAGCTGCTCTTGGAGCTTCAAACATTTCAGATGGCTATAAACCAACTTAAACACCTTCATTTAGCGTTCTTACTGCCATGAGGTCATAGTTTGCAACAAAAAAGATCAAATGGTGTTTAAGTTATTTTTTTTAAAGTATTCTCATACCAAAGAGCTGTAGCTGTGGATTTTGGCTTTTGGCCAGACAATCAAGATTTAGTATTTTGACCAGCTGTGATCCAGTAATGTTCCTCAGAGGAAACATTTTGCGGGGAGGAAAAGATACATATTTGAGCCTGTGAATTGTATTCTGTCTCTTCATACTGCTTTACAGTTTCTCTGAGCCCCTTGCAGACAGATTAAATAATCACAAGTGAATCTGACTGAAGAAACTTTTTCTTTTTATGAAAACTGCAAATGGATTACAACCAGAATCTGTTCACTAAGAAAATAACTTCAGAAATGTTTGTGTCCTACTTCAATCACTTTATCTTGCCTGTTTACAGCATGGAGTCTGTGTCTTGAGCCTTAGGTCTGTAAGAATGCCCAAATGGACTAATTATTGACTAGTGAAAACTAATATTTTGGGGAGAAAACAGCTACTTTGTAGTTTTGCTGGCAGTAACACTTACAGCTGAAGCTAGACAATTATGAATTGGCTTTTGAGATTTGGCTGCAATTGAAACATTGAGATTGGTGATGATGTAATTCTCTTATCTATAATGTCCAATAAATCTGAGGTTTCTCTTTTTTTTTTTAATTTAGAAATCCTGCTTCCTTATAGCAATTCAGCGTACACCTATACGTAACCAGTTCTAGTCTGATTCAACTTGATGACTAAAAGTCATTAAAGCCTGATGACAGTTCATCAAATCAGTTTTTAGACTCCACTAGTCACAGGCCATTCTTTTTGGACAGGTGTCCACATCTGTTTGCTGTCTCAGAAGATTGACCAAGTAATTGTGGCTGGAAGCTGAACCAGTTCAACCCTAGTAATTCAGGTCAAGGTTGTACCTTAGAGTAAAGGGCTGTGCTCCTGCAAGCCAAACTCTTTTCACTGGTGACGATACCTTAGTCTCTGAAGTTTCTGGGCAATTGGATGATAGTTTTCTAACGTGACTTGCTTTTTTTTAATATATTTTATTAATTCCACGAGCTGTGAAGCTGATAAAGCATCTCTTTCTCTGGACTTTGCCTTAATGCAGTGCTATGAATTCTGGTAACGGTACAGCCTTTTCCTCAAGGACAATGCAAATGGAATAGAGAGCCTCCGTCAGCTGCTTTTTTTCATGAAGATTAATAGCAACCTAGTATTTCTGAGCTCTGTGCCCCTCTCTAAACATTACTTTTGAACCAAAACCTCAATTTGACTTCTTATTCTCACCTGGAGGGAGGTGATGGAACAGGAAAAGACCCCTTGACTTAACTGCTTAACCCACTGTACCTAGAGGCATTTTGTTTTTATTTTACTTGCCTGCAAGACTATGACCATTGTTCTGCTTAAAAGTATACAGAGAGCTATTCATCTTCTCATGTTTGCCTTCTAGACACTTGTCACTCAGCCTAAACTAGTTGCCTAGGTTGCCCCTGTGATCAAGAGGAGGCATCCTGAGAGGGTGGCTGTCCCACTGATCGTAAATGGCTCTCAATAGGGTATTAGCCACCCTTCTCTCCCGTGCTGGTTTTCTTTCTCCAGTGACTGTGGAAGGAGCCTAGGCAAGGAACTCTTAGATGGCTGATCTCCAAAGTCCTTCATGCGTATTTACTTTTATCTAAATGCCTTAGATAATATTTGATAAGCAGTTAAGCCATTCTATTGACTTCATTCCTGCTTTCTCAGATTTGGGCTGTTATCCCTGTGTTTATTCGTGACTGAAGCTAAACCCATCCTATTCATATTTATTGGCAGCAATGGGTGGTTTCAGAAATCTGCCCACATATGTCTCCAGCAGCTTAAAACCTGGTTTTGCAGTTTTAAGCAAGGTCCATTTCATTGCATATAGTTTAAGGAACCTGGCTGCAAGTGCTTTTTGTTCTAATTCATTAGTTTGAACGCTTGCATGATAAATGAAGATCATTCCTGCTTTACTGCCCTATGGGGCAGCCCTGATGTACTCTATTAACTGGGAAGTTATTTTGTAGACGAGGGAGATTAGCTTTGTATTGCTGCTACGTTCAGGCTGTTAGATCACTTAGTATAGATCATTCTGCCAGTTCAACTTACTAAGGAAGGGAAGATTTTTTTTGGCTGCTGGACTAAAGAGGTATTGTTCAGGCATACATAACGTGTTAGCTTGAATAGCCTTGTCATAACAAGCTCTTTAAAAACTCTCCTGGTCCTACAAACTAATTAATTTATCACCCATTTGCCTGTAAGGCCTAGATTTACAAAGGAATTTAGGCATGTTTCTTTTTAGGAGGAACTTAAATTTACATGCCCACCGGAACAGTTTGTAAAGCTGCTTCTCTTGAGCTAATTAGACACCACAGTCCTCATGTTGGTTTACTCAGGCACTTAAATTTCTTCTGCTGCTGCTTCTTTCTTCTGCTTCATAGAAAAGTTGCTGTTGTGCCTAAATTGGACTGAACAGCACTTGCTGAAGGTAATTTGGGGTTTACCAATTAGACAATTTCATGCCATGCTTGTCTTCGCCCTTTAAAGAGTCTAAGAAAAATGAATTTGAGCAAGTTTAAAGCACAGTCCAGTGTAACAAATAAGAGTAGCAGGTCTTACTCATTCAGATGGTGAAGAGGCTTTGCCTTGGGTTTGATCTCTCCAAGAATTACTTGCGTTTTGCACAACAGTGTGCCTCTGCAGCTTCAGGAGCTAGGATTGAACCTGGGATTGCTTTCTGCTCTTCTTTCCCTACATGTTGTCCTCATCAGAGATGGCTCCTACTCTTGTGAGATCTTGCATCTTGTGCTGCAAGGTGATATATTCAACAGGAGGACCCACTCCAAACATGTCGATAGGCTGGTGTTCAGGCCACTGTGTTTGTAACTTGTCTGGACCCTCTTCTGACTGCTTATTTCAGGCAAGAGGCATACTCAAATGCTGTGTAAAGAGTAGATATTCTTGTGATTGTTTTGAGAAACACTCATCTGTACTTAAATCCAGGTACAGCTTGAAATTTTTCCTGGGATAGATTTTAATCTCTTAAATGCCTGTTCCAGGGCTGTGGATGGTTGAATAAAATCCAGAGAAATGGCAGAATTTCCTATAAACCCTTCTGTCATTGTGCCTAGATCAGGAGATAGGAAGCCCTCACTGCTATACTGGGTGTTGCAGATCTGATGCTTTGGTGTCAAACTCTTCCCTCTGCAAAGGATACTCTACAGAACAGCTAACATGATGCACCTATGCATCTGCCATCTGTTGCACATGGGAGAAACAAAAGTTACCCTTTTTTGCCTGTACATCTTGCATTATTCGATCTGTTCCAGTCTTGCTTTCTATTTCAGACGTGTGGGGCTGTTTCTCTGGAATCTGCAGCCCTTCTGGGTGCCAGTTCAGCAGGAATACATTCCTGCTTGACTCATCCCTGATATCTTGATAGAAACCAAGAAGAATGATATTTATCTTTATTGTTGCAGAGGATGTAGTACTAGAATCAGTTCTGGGAATAGCCCATTTCTTTTGGAAAGGGATGGCAATAAGTGGCCTTCAGGTTTGAAAAGGAGCTTGTACGAGAATGTTCTCATACACCCCATCTTCTTTTTGAATTGCATACATGCTCACTATTTTAACTGGTATTAGACAACAGATTTGTCAAATAGGTCCAGACTTAGGAACACATTTTATACAGCTCATTCGAGAGCTGCAAAAAGCAAGTGTGTTGCCCTTTGGATCTTGAATTGACAATACAGTACAAACAAAACAAAGCAAACTTCAGCAGCAGGGTTGGTTTTTTTTTTTTTTTCCAACCTGAAATACTAGACTGAGCACAGAACCCATTTCTCTTTTTGCCTGTCTCTTTCTTTTGAGCCTCCTGCATTTAGAGCCACAACGTGATGGATCAGCACAGAGCACATATCCAAACTCTTGTAGCACAAAGCTCATCGCTCTCCTGCCTTGAGGCTCCTCAAGACTCACGGCAGGCTTAGGCTCCTCTTAGCAGCAAGACTGGTCCTAGCCTGTGCTTTGGGCTCAGTTTTGTAAGGAAGAGGGGAGGAGGGAGGCCTTTCCTGTCCAGTTCCACAGCACGCAGCCACTGCTTGGCCTTGGGACGTGCATCTTGCCAACATCTCTTTGGTAAGACGTGCAAATCACCGTTACATGCTATCTCATCCAAGTAGAAGGGAGATAATTCAGCTCTGCAACATCTCTATATCTGGAATGGGAAAGGCAGCAAAACCTTAGATATCTGGCACTGAAAAGCACCATCTACTTAATTGCCCAGTGTCTTATGATTTGAACAGTGATCTGCAGTAATCAGTTATCACTTGTCCTTGAGGAATTAGTTCACATAAACATAGGATGATGCACCCTTGGACCCAGAGGAGTGTCTTGAATGTAATCTGGCTTTGTGAATATATGCACATCTTGGAATTCGGGTAAATTCCTAAAACTTACCATTTAATTGTAAAGTTTCTAATAACTCGATACAGAGCAAAATACCTTGTTTTGCTGCGTTTTTCTGTTAAAGCTGAAAACATAGGACTGTTTTATTTCCTGTGTTTTTTCTTAAGGAAGATTCAGCAAACCTAGAGGTAATATGAAAAAGGTTCTTATCCAAGATTTAAGATAAACACAGTCTAATCAAATAGATAATACCAAGTATTCATGTATTTTCTGAATCGAGGCTGAAAGCACTAAGCTGGGGGAAGGCGAGGGGAAAACAGACCATCCCCAATATGTGCCTGCAGTGCACATTGCCTAAGGAAAGCTCACAAGTGTCCTGCCTCAGATTCTTGTGTTTGTAGTATTACATAATTCTAAAAATAAATGGTCGATTATGTAGGGGTTGGTTAAAGTATTTTAAAGTCTCTGGTCAGTCAGGGACTTGAGGGCTAGTCTCCAAGACCACTTATACAGCACTTACTAGCATCTGTGGCACATACTGATTTCTGTTTTGTCACCTCTCTTAAGAATGCTCCAAACCTTTGCAAACAAAGCTGCAAATTCTGTGCAGAGTTTGCATTATAAAGGTCTGAAACGGCAGTTGAAATCGAAGAAGAAAGTTGATGTTTTTGCTGCCGGCTGCACGTGTGGCGCTTATCTCTACTTCACTGTCCACAACTGTAAATTCTCTAAAGCAGTTTTTCCTTAAGATAATTTGAGGTTTTTATGGAAGAGAAGGAAGCCCTACACACGTATTAAGGGGCAGCCTGGGAGGAGGTTATATGGGAGGGGAAATTAAAGAGCAGTAGTCATCCACACTGCCCTCCCACGGGGATACTTATTTTTCACAGAGGGACTTTTTGCAATCTAGCTTATCCTATTTACAAAGGGGAGCAAAAACCCAAAACTAATGTGGAAAAGGATCCACACTAGGGACTGCTCATAACTGCTATTCCAAGATTTTCTCCTGCAAGACAGATCCCAAAATGTATCAAGCCTTGAGTAGAAGGAGTTTCTTTTAAATTGAGTTAATGAAGGAGACTCATACTGACAGCAGTTGAATCTTGGAGTTATATATTCAGCAGATCAGTAATAGCTGTATATATATTTTTTTAATTTGGAAGGAAAATGAATCTGTTGCATAAGTTAATGTACAACATACTATTTGCATATAGGATGGTGATTATATTTGGATAAGGATTAAGCCGATGAAGGAAAATTCACATAACACACCCCAGATGACGTAAAGCGGATGTTCCAAATTATAGGCCCTGAGACAGTGTAAGTGGTCTGTGGAACTGTATTAAATAATAAAATCAAACTTGTAAATTAAGCTTGATTACTTCATGTTCCTCAAGAAACCGAGGTTGACGTTTGTCCAAAAAGTTTTGGAACGATTGGCACAGAAAAGCAGAAGATCTGGCAAAAATAGTCCTCTGCAAATAGCAAAGTTAGTGTGTTTTTTCTCCTTTGTGCAGCTGTCAGGAAAGTCCACTGTTGGAAGAAGTCGCTCTTAGAGGACTCGGCCATTATTACTCACTTTTGAAGAGTTTATGATGGCCCAGTACAGGCCATAAATATATAAATACACGGTCAACAGTAATAATTCGTAAAGTACAGCTTGGTCCTATAAAATGGCGTTAACAGTACGAATTAACATAATGTGGTGGTTTCTTGGGTGATTGACTCTTCAAACCATGGAGCTTTGTAAATGTTCCTACGCGATCTTACTGGTTTTCAGTAAAGCTGTCCTCTGGGGTGTCTTCTGTAGTTCATACAGCATTAAACACATTTGGGGTTTTAGCACTTTAGGATACAAGTAGTTGGCCAAATGGAGCCCGGAGTTGTGATAAAATAATTGCTTCAGCCTTTGGTTAAACATCTGTATTGCTTGTGAGCATGCCTGACAGCTGTGATTTATCCTTTCCTTCTTTTATAGTGATCGACACCATACATCCAGTGCAATTCCTGTTCCAAAGAGACAGAGCTCTAGCT
This sequence comes from Mycteria americana, assembly GCF_035582795.1. Taxonomy (NCBI): domain Eukaryota; kingdom Metazoa; phylum Chordata; class Aves; order Ciconiiformes; family Ciconiidae; genus Mycteria; species Mycteria americana. Next base: position 220,012,111 of record NC_134365.1, on the reverse strand, counting down.
TCGGCAGATTGGATATTGGCTTTTCCAGTGGGCTTCCTTCTCCAGATAAAGGACTCAGAAAAAGAGCCAGCACAGGAAACGAAAGACTACAGTACAAAACTCCTCCTCCTAGTTACAACTCTGCTTTAACACAGCCTGTTACCATCACAGCCCATGTAGGAGAGTTAGATAAAAAACCTGGATCGATATCTTCCTCCTTGGATACCTCTATGGACTCCTCGAAAAGAAATGCCAAGAAAGGCGAGGACTTGTGCAGCAGTTTAAATGGAGAAAATGGGAGCCTAAACAATACCCAAGACCGGCAGGAGTCTTTCCTAGGACATACTAGTGCAATAAATGGGGCGTTTCTGCCTGGTGAGTGCTCTGGCACTGCAAGCAACGAGCAGCCCTGTGAGTTTCGTCCCTCGCTCGGCCCTGTCCTTTGCTGCACCGTGGAGCAAGCAGAGGAGATCATGGGGATGGAAGCGACGGGGTTCAGCACGGGAGATCAGCTAGAAGACTTTAACTCCATCCCGGTGGAGCACGCCGTGGCAGTGGAGTGTGACGAACAAGTCCTAGGGGAGTTCGAGGAGTTCTCTCGAAGGATCTATGCACTGAATGAAAACATGTCCAGCTTCCGCAGACCGCGTAAAAGTTCGGACAAGTGAGCTTGGACAGGGATTTGATAGCAGACATTGAGGTGAAATCAGTGATCTGGAATAGAGATAAAATTGCACTTATTCTTTATATTAATTATAAAAAAAAAAAAATAAAAAAGCTAAAGCTATTCCTATGGTGTTAGACAAATGGACTTGAGCACGATAACACAGGATCATGGTATATTCACAGCCCAGGTAAATTTTGATTCTGCTTCCAGTCCTCCTATGTCTGGTATTTATAATCTGTTGGATATTTTTTTTTAGGCATTGGAATCCATTTATAAAGGCTTTCCTGGAAACAACTTCTAGTGCTGATCGGGCCCTTCTACAAATATTTGTTAATTTCTTAATTATTATTTAGAGTTAAATTTATTTTAATCTTTTCAGAAGAAAAAGAGAAGTTAATTTAAAAATACATTTATGGTAAGACCTCTTTACCTTTTCCCATGTAATCCTGTGTTTTCTTGAGCAATGTAGTCAGTGTTACAGAAATACCATGAATTTGTTATAATTGGACAGCTTTCTCTTGGCTGTGCTCTGTAGCCTTTGAAGTTCTAGTTTGCACTGATGGGTCTTCAGTTGATGGTGTAAACTTGCCAGAGAATGAGCACCTGTGTGATATCTACAGTTTCCTTGCACCTGATTAATCAGAAATTACATTTTTTTTCCCCCCTCCTTTCCTCCATACTCACTGTTCCTACCAGCAGAAGCCTTGAGGACTAAATCCTCTCTAAGGTTTCTCATAAAAATCTCAGCCTGACCATTCCCTGCTTCAGTTGGGCACAGACCTCATCAGTAGAGACCTAACAAATTCACTACCTAAGTGGGGTTCAGCTACCACCCTCTGAGGTGTCTAACGGGGACAGCGTGCTGGGAGGCACTTCAGAGACATCTTCATAAAAACCCAGACTGAAAATGCAGTCAGCACTTTGGAATTAGGCGAATTTGTGGAATTGCTCCACCCTCTGTAGAAAGGAGGCACCTAACATCATTCATCTAAATTAATATCCTTTTAACCATCTGTACTTTAAAGGAAGAAACTTCCAGCGGTTTGCTGGAGGTGCGGTTTGCTGTTAGGTAGGTTACCACTGGCACATGTGTTCAGCTGCACTAATGGGAAAGCAATTTGCAGCCTGCTTTGTGATTCCTGGTATTTGTTTCAGTTTGGATTTCATTGCTCTTGCTTTCTATATTGTGTACCCAAGAATTTGGGCTCAGTTGTGAGCTCTCAAATATAAAAATATATAGCAGAATAAAAAACACTTCATCATGCCTGGCTTTTTTTTCCTCCCTGGTCTATGCTTTCTTTTGAACCAATGACCTAGTCTTTTTCCTAACTTCACCGTAAGGCTAGCCTAAATTAACTTTTTAAAATGTGGATATGTATAATCTCAACTATCTGTTGTCAAAACAAGGCGTGTATGTGAGAACCAATATACATAATAGCACTGTTCTAGAATATGCATTTTTCCAGGTAACACCTTAGTGATTGTATTAAAATTATATTCACATTTCTTCTGTTAGCTTTTAACGGTTGTGTCTGCAATTGAGTCGTTGGATCGAGCCTTTCTACAGTGATTCGTTATCTTTGGTCTGTCCCAGTACGGTGTGCTAGATGGAAGCACTCAGAAGCAGAGACCTCGATTCTGTAAGGCATTGAACGTGATTCCAGGTGCAAACTTGGGCATGAAGTTGGACACATTCATGAGTATCTTCACCCCCAAATACGCTCCTCTGTTCCAACCTCATGAAAAGCTTCCCTAAAGGAAACACTGCAGCAGCTTAAAGCACTGTCGTCATCTTTGAGAAGAGATAGGTAGGAAATTCTCACTGTGCTTTGGCATCCTGAGAGCCAGAAATGAACACCTGAAATCACAGCACTTCATTAATGAAGTGGGCATAAGATACTCTGTCCTGTGACTGTATCTTACCATCTTCTGATAGCAGTATAATTTCGGGTGAAATTAGGTAACGCTGAGTCAGGCGCGCACGCTCGTTTTCCTCTAAGGGAAAGGCATTAGCTTGTGTGTGGTGGTGACTTTTCAAAGCAACCCAAAGAGTAGTTGTGAAGTTGCTATGTTTCGTAGGCAAACATGGAGCGTCTCGGTGCAATTAAGCGACGTGTGAAATTAGGTTCATAGAGCATCAGTGGGACTTTGGGTTTTGGTTTTTTTTTTTTATTAGGTGAACATTTTCTCAGGTTGCACCCGACCAAATGAAATCTAGTTTTCCTCCCTGATGTTGTGTTGCTGTTCCTGTTTGAGCCCTGTAATTGTTAATGTGTCAAACACGATGGTTGATTTCTGCATCTGTCGCACAAAGCTTCTTTGACGGGCTTTCTATGGGTGTATCTTTAGTAGGCCTTAAATTGCCCCCAAGTTTCTCTTCCACTTTCATCGCTTTCTACGTAGAAGGTGGTGTGAAGGGGGACAGCATCGTAGGGCTAATTACAGCATTGGCAAACTTCTCATTGCTGTGAGGATGGGGGATTGTACAGACTGCAGCCACCTCATGGCTTTCTTTTTTTTGTGATTATTTTTTTCCCCCCTGTAAATTACTTTGAAAATAGCGTAGTGAGAGAGAAACAAATCGTAGTTTTGAAGGTGAGATGATATATCACAGTGTGCTTTAAACTGTCAAGAGCCTTTCAGTTCCTGCACAGCTGTGACACTGTTAAATGTCTGCAAATGTCTTCAAGTGGAGAAAACATTTCATTGCAATCTTTTCCCCTCACTAGGAATTCCTAAGATTTTTGAGAATATTAGTTTTGGAGGATCATATCCCACTATATTTTTATAGCAAGCACAACAGCGTTGGCTTATCCTTGCTTGACCAGGTATTTAAAATAAGCAAAACCAGAATATCCCATAGTAAATGACACATTAAAACTATGTTGGTAATTGCGGGAAAGCTCATCTGTATTTATAAAATAAAACTGATTAGTATCTCTCAACTTGTGTGTCTTCTCTTAATGGCTCCTTTGTGTTTGTTTTCTTTACAAGCCTGATTTGAACCACAATGTCCTCCCCAGTTCCCCCCCTCCCCCAAACTCTTTGGCTTATTGTTCTTCAAGCTCTTATTGACCGAAATGTGAATATTTGGGCAAGAGGGCTTGCTAGAAGACCTGACTGCCTCGTTGGCTCCAAATCCTAGTTCACACGAGATGGTACTACAGTTGTTTTTCAGCGCTCCGTCCAAAAAGATGGCACGCAGCTGGAAAAACAGCGTACGGTGGGGCTGGGAGACAGCTGGATTTGCAAAACTTTTATGGATAGTGGAAATGCCGTGTTCCCTCATCAGGGAGGCATTGCTACTCATCCAGCACCTTCTGTGATCTGAGCTAATAAGCAACATATGTCTGCCTAAAAAGCTTATGTTCCCCTTGAACAGGAGTCTACTGCACAAGTCTTGGGAGGAGACTGTCCACGACATGGAGTTGCTGGTGGGAAGCAGTGTAATGTGAAGAGCTACAGGGACTCTCCAGGCATCATCATCAGTGCAACAGGTTTTTGGGGGTTTGTTTTTGTGGTTTTGGTTTGGTTTTTTTTTTTTCCTTTTCTGCCACCCAATCTGTCTGTCAGCAGAGAGTAAAATGCCAAGACGCCAACTGTATGGTCCTGGAGATGAACTGGGAAGATACAGGAGAGAAATTTTACTTTAAGCTGGTTTGCGACATTGAACAGCTTTATTGAAATGTGCATTAAAGTGAAGAGTAAGCTCTGAATGGAAAAGGTTTGTATTGAAATGTAGCTGGAGGTGCTGCTGGAGAGAGTGGACTTGTTCTAGATAAACCTTAGGCTCTTCTGTACCTCATTTGGTCACTTCTCAAATGGCCGGAGAGGGTATTTCTCCTTGGTTTCTGGGTTTTGACCTTTTTCAGGCGGAAGTGTTTGCATGTGAAACACTGAAGGGGGGGGAATCAAACTAAGATGTCTTTTAATTGCTGGTTATTTTGGTATCAGCTTGTTTTGTATATGGCAGACTGCAACATTGTTTTACAATTTTTTCATTAAATAGTATGAAAACTTTTTTTTCCATTAAGTAATTGATTGTCAGACGTCAGCGCTGCTGCTGCTGAATTTTGTCCTGTATGTATTGCGTTGACTAGCTTGACATTTAATCTGATGGACTCTTCAATCCACCTTTTATTAGGTTACTTTTAATAGGTGGCTTTGATAAAACCATCCTTGAATTTCTGAATTTCCAACTTCTAGAACAGCCGTGTCCATTCTGGTTTGGATTGTTTTGGTTTTAGCAGGGACAGAAAGTCCCTTTCTGTGTTGCACTGACTTGTTAAAAGCAAAAAGCACTGGCCATCAAAAAATAACAAAAAATTTTAATTTTAAGAAGAAAAAAATGTTTTCTGGTCGTCAGGTATTACAAAGGTTCCATTGACACAGGTCCATTAAGCCTTGCATTGGCTCGAGTAACCCAAGTGAACTGGCGCTGCTTTCCCCAGCTACAGCAAGCGGACGCTTTCTGCTCTTGCACAGGGGAAGCATTCTCCCAAGAACGTTAGCAGAGGAGAATGTAACCTGTGTTTTCTGCTGTGCCTCCGAGCCTGCATGGCCAGCCAGCTCTTGCAGGAGAGGGGGGCAGCAGCCCTCAGCCTGATGCCGAGTGCCTATATTGATTTACCCACGGTAACTGAAACAAGTTCAGGCTGTTTGTTTAGGCAAAACTAAATGTAGTTTCCTTGGCTGGGCAGAAGCGAGATGAGGAATAAATCTAACACTTGCTCTAATTATTGATTTTTTTTTTTTTTTTTTTTGGCCTTTTGGCAGCAGCGCTCTGGCTCTCCATCATGTGTCCACCTGCCAGCAGTGGCACAGGGTCTGCGTGCCCCTGCCAGAGGCATCACGTAATCGCAGCAACCAGCCCTCAGCTCCTGCAAGGTACCTGTCAGAATGGGTTTGTGCTGTCAACTCAGTTGCAGGCAGTGCCAGCAAGACCTTCATCCCAGTTTTGTGAGAGGGATAACGCTCTCCAATGAATATCACTGAAAGCAGCTAATGCCTTTTGGTGATGGTGCTTGAAATGTGAGCTGAACCCAAACTGTTCGAGTCAATCTTGTCAGCTGTCTTACATTGGTGTGTTTTTCATGTCTCTGTTAAAAAAGTGCAGATCAGGTTTCATGGTCACGTCTCAAGTGTTACACTGAAATCACGGACAACTCCTAATGGACAACTCCTGGAGTGCTGTAGCACGTTAATGCTGGTATAAACAGATCTATAAACATAGAACAGTCCCAGCTGCTTAAAAATTCTGTATAAAATGCCTGTATTTTTTAAATAGCGTAATAAGGTAGCTTAGTCAATTAAGCTGTATATGCATGAAAAGCTGTTAAGCTTGAACATGCAGCTGGTACAGGCGGAAAACCTGCCAGCCCAGCCGCCGTGCTTCTGCCAGGCACGTTGGCCTGGGTGTGGGGACTGCACCCCATGGACAGGGCGGGCAGAAGAAATCCAGCCGTTGAGGAGAAGTTTCTCTCTTCCTCTTCCAGAAGGCGGCAGATCAGGGCAGCACGGTGCGATGGTTGGGTTACCCATGCTTACCCAGATTTTAATCCCAGCTCTAACTCTCAGCGACTGTTCTGCTTGCGAGTCTCCTTGGGCTTTTCTGCTCAGGAAGGCAATATCCCTCCAGCTGGCTGGTTCATTGCTGCCGGTGCCGAGTGCTTCTATTTTCAGCTGAGACTTGCATATGCTACAAGCAAATTAGGCACTTTTTGGGAAGAAAAGTCTCCTTTTCCTTGTACGGTATCTCTGATGGAGGACGTGCATGGAGTTCTTTGCCCTTCCTCGGTGAAGCTCTGCAGCAGAAACCCATCTGTCTTGTCAGCCCTTGCTTTTCTGGTTTTGCTTTCAGGAGACTGATTTCGGTCGTTGGTCTGAAATTAGAAAGAGTCTTGGCACAGTTTGGGGTTGTCTTCTGCAGTTTCGTCTGACCTGGCTAGCACTGCTCAGAACATGGCTCCTGGGCTTGGAAATCAGTTTCTCATATTAATCTTCTTCTCCCTGCAAAGTTGCAATGATGGTGAAATTTCACTGCAACCTGATAACATCCTCGATGGTTTAATTGGAGGCACGAGTGCACTGGCAGAAAGACAGGACCTTTATGTGTATCTGTTTGCTATGGCTTCGGTTGTACGAGCCCTATGCGGGACCGAGAGGGAACGATTCCTTGAGGGGAGACTGGGCATCTGACAGACACAGCGCAGATGTTTTGATAACATCTCAGCTTTATGGTAATCTCAGAGTCCCTCCTTTCTTTCACAGATGTTTAAACCGATGCTGGAAGGAGCGGCAATAAACCAAGTTCACCTCTGTCTAACTTGGTCCCTACAAAGTTCCCCCATGTCTTGATGCCTGATCTGAAAGACGATGAGGATTCCTGTTAATGGACCACTGTTCTCCTGGCCACAGCTTAACACCTGTCCCTTTGAGAGCTGAAATCAAGTGTGCCTGGTTTTAAAAGGTCTCTGGGCAGCTACAGATCTGGGTCTGCAGGAGTCTGAGCTTTTAGCACTGCAATTGCTAGTTTTACTCGGCTGCAGAAGCGTGGTGGGGTTCCTCTGAAATGCCGAACGCCAGTTCTTTGCAGCAGGCGGAGATGCTCCCTGCTGTATTGCAACATCTGCACGGCATCCGTGTCCTGTTCCTTCACCTCAAAAACAAAACACTGGTTGCAATGCTGTTTGGTTTGGTTTTTTTTCCCCCACATGTTCACTGCAGATAACGCTCCAGCAGAGCTGAGCGGCTACGGAGGAGCTACAGGACCCTCCTTACGACCTGGCTGCCATTGCCTTGGAGTGGGCGTTGCGTTGGAGGAGCATGTGTGGTGAGATGGGTTAACGGGAGGAATTTCAGCTGCCGTGCTGGAATTAAAAAGCACCTTTCTCGAAGCAAATAAAGGTAATGCCACACTGGTTGTAAGGGCAATCGGGGCACTGCACAAGCGCGGCACCTTTCCTGGTGATCAGAAACACAGGACTGTGATTCTGGCTACAAGATATTTGGGGTTTAGAGCAGGATCACAACTCTTCCTCGGTGATGGGCTGTGCCTCCTCTGTCGTGGGTTGTGTTGTGTGTTCAGGCAGGACATCTTCAGTTTCCATGCAAGAAGGACAAAAGCAACAGGATGGTGGTTTCCTGCAGTCCAGGAACCCCTTGGTTAAAACAGTATTGGCAGGCTGAAGGGTAGCTAGGGATCTCTGAAAACACTCCCTATTTTCTGTTTCTCAGCAACATTTGTAACAACAAAAAAAAAAAAATTGAATTCATTTGTTTCAAAAAGAGGTTAATTTACTTCATGTATCTTCAGGTGGCCTTCAAAGGAGAGAGTGCCCTATGGATTCTGTAGGGCTTCTCCACCCGTTGATGTCTGTCACCTCTCCCTTTTTTCCTGTCATTAGCACTGTTTTATCATAGGTGTTTGCAACCCAATTAATTAAAAGCTCCGCAGTTGCTGAGCTCTACCAGCAGCTCTTAATAACAGATCTACCTGGATATTTCTCTCCTCGGATGTTTGCCAAACCACAAGCCATCAGCAAGGTTTAAGCATGTTCCCGTCAGCTGAAACCATAGGCTTAGCGCTGGAGTGAAAAATGAGTATCGCGGTCATGAAGAGCTGGTCATACGCCTGTAGAACAACTGCTGAACGAGGAGATCCAGCTGCGTGTGGAGGAAGGGCAAGAGGCACTGAGATGTTCTGCTTCATAGATCTTCTGTGGAAGGGGTGCTTAATGTCCATGTATTACACGCCTTTCCACTTCCCATCTGCATTTGCTAGAAGAGCGTGTGCCAACGGGCTGGGCTGAGTGTTTAGGCTGGTCTTGCCTAACCAGTTATGTTGTATGGGCTGCAGAGTTTCACCTAGAGTTTTTAGTGTATTATTTGCCATTTAAGTCACAGTATTTCAGAAAAGCGTGGAAATCCTTCCTAGCCCAGAAGGTGGGCAGGAAGAGACAAGGACTATTCAGAGTATTAACTTGGGCAGCTAAAAACTCCTCTTTGCAACCCCAGCATCTCATCATTTAATTCCCAGTTGAGCTCAAGCATGTTTGACCGTGTTCCTGTCGCACCTTTTTATCATCTACCTAGTCTTGTTTTAACATCTAGCCTTTGGATTTCATACTTGTCGTCTACCAGATGGAGCACTCCTTCTACAGATCACCTTTCTAAGACCCTGAACGCTGATACACAGCAAGTGCAGCTCCCCAACCTGCGGCAGCAGTCTTTACCTTTGCCTCCATGTGTATCTTTAATAACCTTTTCCCCTGTGCTAGCAGGAAATGCTGTCATGCTGGAGTAGGCGGAGGGCCCCGGTTGGCTTGGCTCCGGCTTGTTTTTATAGCGATAACTTTGTCAACAGCGCATAGTGTGACAACACGAAGCGGTTGTTTGGCTACCCCGTCGTCCGCGCAGGAGACTTGCTAAATTGGGGTAGGATTTGTCTTGGGTGAGAAGTCCAAGATGCTGTCAGCTTTGCTGGGAACTGCAGACGGCCGAAGAGGCAACCTTTAATCCTCCCTGCCCTGACGTTAGCCAGATATCAGGCACTGGAGTACGTGGGCTGATTAGCGTGGGCTTGCTCTGTGCAGCAAAGCTTCCAGTGTTAACGAAAAGCATTGCTGCCTCAAGCGAGCATTTGTCAAGTTGGGGACCAGCAGAGTAGAGCAGCATTTTTCATGCTCTTTGGCTGAGCATCTCTGAACCTCTGCCTCTGCTGTGATTTTCAGCATAAGATGAACAAGTAAAAGAGATACCATCGACCCTTCCCTACCTGCCAAAGCAAAGGAGGAGACCCAAGGCTTTTTCATCCTTTTAAAGGGTTGTCAAGCATTGGAAGAGGCTGCCCAGGGAAGTGGTGGAGTCACCATCCCTGGAGGTATTTAAGAGACGTGTAGACGTGGTGCTTAGGGACATGGTTTAGTGGTGGACTTGGTAGTGTTAGATTAACGGTTGGACTCGATGATATTAAGGATCTTTTCCAACCTAAACGATCCCATGATCTACCTTTTTCCCTGACAAAACCAGCGTAAAACAGGTGGTGGCTTTAGTCTGACCCAATATCCCTGACTTTCATTTTGGTACTGGTGTAGTTTGTGAGAGCGGAGTGAATTAGAGGCTCAGGAATACAAACCACACAAGCAGTCACCGAAACAGAGGAGGGAAGGGAGACCCTGCAGTCTCCACGGGGGATTCTCAATTACTTGACTGGGGCAAACGCTTCCACGCGGAGCTGTTCCCAGTGACTGGAAGCCAGAGGATGGATGGACAAAGTGGTGGAGGTGACTTGCTCCTCACGTGGCTGAACGTTTCCAGGGAGGAAAAGAGGCTGCAAGGGCCCTGCAAACCCCATCCCCGACCTGGATAACTGCACTGGGGGCCATGGCCTGGTCTCCCAGATGGTTGTGTGTGTGCTCACATGCAAGGGAGAGGAAGCTCAACGTTTCCTCAAAGCAAATAAAGGTCTAATCTGATTGTTAGCTTCACAACAAACTGTTTAGAGAATTATGGGAGAGAGAGGGGAGATCTAGGTTTATGAATTAAGGTTGTTTGTTTTTTTTTTTTTTTTAAGGCTGCAGTCCCATGACCTTTGGTTGGAGGAACCAAGTGTCATCTTCCTTTTCATCAAGTATCTTCTCCATCCAGCTAACCACAAGAGGCTGTAGAGTGTCCACAAGCAGGATTTCGGAGGAAATCTCAGGGAAAGTGACGTTAATTGGGGAGAACACCAAGGTTGCAGATAATAACATTAGCACCTAGCTCATAGAAACTTTAGCAAAACCATTTATTTAGAGGAGGTGTGTATTTGCATCTGATTTTTGTCTTAAAATCCAGAACATGACTTGTACCTGGGATTTAAACTTCCGCTTGGCATCCCCTCGGTAGGGTACCTTTTCTCATCCCTGTGTGATGGTATTGACCCTTCTGGAGAGACGAGCCCCTGCTGCCCGCTCTGCGTGCCTTGCGGGTGCTGCTCCGCGGCTGCCGTGAGCAATGGCCAGCAGAAGAGAATCAGCTCTCACCCCAGAGTGCTTGGGGTGGAGCATGAGAGATGAACGGAGATACCCCGCTTTCCAGTCCAGCCTCCCCGCTTCTGCCTGCGTCTGGGCTGCGGAGAAAAGGGGATGGATGGGAAGACAGGCACAAAGCTGCCTGCAGCCCCTGAACAGGGGCAGGGCTGTGGCCACGTGCCTGAAGAGGAAGGTGTAAATTATCCCTCCTGCCTCTGTGCACCTCTCCTCTTGCGTCCCATGCTCCGGATGAATTCCTGCGTGCCTTTAGCCCAAGGCTGGGGAGCAAGAGCTTGTCTTCGCCTGTGCGTGCTGAGTGTCTGGGAGGGTGGGAATCCTGATTGTGCCTGGGACTTTGGGGTCCCAGAATGACACAAGTGGCAGTGATTTAGACATGCGCTAATAGAGGGATTTAGCCTCCCCGTGCATCTGACTAGTCCTGAGCTCTTTGGGCAGCCTCTAATGAAGCATCGCCAGCCAAGGAATCCCCGTGCAAAGTGGAAGAAGGCGCTAGGGAGAGGAGGAGGGGGCTCATCTCCAAGATGCAGTAGGTTCGTACATACTTAGCTGTTGTATTTGCACAGGGAAAAATATAAATCAAGGCTGTGCTGGTCTATATCTGGCCAATTTCAGTCTGGAGTTCCTGACAGGTGACCCCAGGGTACGGTTGCATGTTCTCAGTGCTTATTTTTGACATCGTAATCCAAATTGACATTCAGTGCTTGAATATACAATAAGTTCATTACAGCTAAACCCTCCGGCTCAGGGATTTCCTGTTGGTAAGTCTCGGAAAAATCAGGATTCCCGGTGGTATTGGGCTGAAAACGTTTGCAGATAAAATTCAAGTTAGCAAGTTATGCCAAAATGTTTTTGGAGCCGAAGCGAAGCTGTATTTTCTGTCCAGCGCAGTGATGCCTTATCCATCCTTGTTGCCTGGGACAGGAGGCAGAGGCCCCTGCCCTGCACAGCTCCCAGATAGGGTCTCGGTGCTGCTCTCAAGGGGAGCTCATTAAAAAGCAGTGGATGAATCCACAGTCCTATGGCTAAGCACGTGTCTGAGTATTTTTTTGGAACTTAAACTGTTGCCTTTCATCCCACTTTCTAAAGAGTAAGAGAAAAATCCGCACAGCATCTTACCAAAACAGCCTCTGATCAGCCACGATAAACTCCACAAGCAGATAAGACTTTAGCTATTCCCATTACCTCCATGAGCGGGACTTATCTCCCGATCTTCCCATGTCTACATGAGGGTTGCAACACAGTGGGGTTACTACTCAAGCCCTTGACCTGCCAGTTAATAAGCTGTTATGATGATGTGTGAACTTGGCCTGGGACTTGTCCGTGCCCGTCTGGCACATGGACAGCATCTCTTCTGCTTCCACCTCCTCCCCTTGATGAAACTGATACCTTATAAAAACAGATACAGCGCTCTCCATCTGATGGGTCTCAGCTGGGATTTTCAACTACCGGTGGAATTTGAAGCTGGTTTTCCAATAACATGAGTGGAAAACTTTGCTGCGTCCCGAAGGGAAAATGTGAATTTGCTCTGTGTGGGAGTTGAGTGGTGGGAGAGGAGCTGAGAGGTTCCCCATCACAGGTGGAGCAAGAGCCAGGGGTGATGCTGTTACAAGAGAGAGATGCATCTCCTGCAAAGCAGTAACGAGAGCGGATGCAAGGAAGAGGGCAGGAAAGGTCTCATTTCTACACATCCACTGCTTTGTGGCAAGAAGAAATGCATGTACACAGAGCACATGGTATATTTTAGGAAAAATTTCAGACCTGTAGAAGTAGAAAATACTAGAGGAGAAAATCCAAGGACACGGTAATCCCTACTACTGGATAATTTGAGAACAGGCAAAGATATAGAATAACCAGGACTGGAAGGGCCAGCTTTGAAGTTTGATTTGAGGTTGGCCAGGGTTTTCTCAGGAGAGTTTTTAATATCTTCAACGATGGAGATCACACAACCTCGATCCCTGTTCCACTGTTTGACCACCTTCATGGGGAAAAGTATTTCCTAATGGGAATTTCTTATGTTCGAACTTGGGCTGTTGACGTATTTCCCGTCACTGAGCATCCCCCAGGAGAGCCTGTCTGTCTCTCATGCCCACATTGTCCCAGCTGGGAGTTGCAGACAGTGATAAAATCCCCCTTTGCCTTCTACTCTCGTTGCATACCCAGCTCTCAGCCTCTCCTTGCGTGCCCCAAGCTCTAGCCCCAACCAGCTTGGTGGCCTGACTGGGTTCTCTCACCATTTGCTTGGTACTGGGGAGCCCAAACTGATCCCAGTGCCCCGTTTGATAAGTGCCAAAGGGAGAGGGAGGATCGCTTCCCTGGCCCTGCTGGCTCCACTCCTGCTACCGCTACCCACAGCATGGTTGGTCTTCGTTGTCCCCAAAAGCTGTTCTCCAGCCCATCAGACCCCAGCCTGCGCTACACCATCCCCGAGAGATGTCCCGTACCAATGTGATCCTGTCTCAGCAACCGAGGGTGGTCTACACAGGCTCCTGAACTCCTTTCCAGCTCCGTGTTTTTGTTCATCTGAAACGCACATATCCGTAATTCCCTAAGAATTCAATAAAAAGCTTGGGAAAAGGTTGCTATTCTTTCCTCCCCTGGTGGTTTTTAAACTTTACACATCTTAAACCCAATTAATTTGCTAGTCAGTGGAAGTGTAGCATCCTATATGGCTCCTGTGAGAAGAACACGTGATAAAAGTAGGATTATCGCTTGCAAGAGCAGCGCAATGGCACGAGAACAAATATGGTAACATTTCCTTCTGAAGTGTGGGACCTTCTGTGGAGGATCAGCCATGAGCTCTGCAAAGAAAGCTATTAACCACTGGACTTGAAAACAGTTCCTTGCTGTGGTTTGCTGTCTGCTTCTCTTGATAGCTTTTTGTTATGACAAACGACATGCGATTGCTTTTCCTACAGGCTTGTGTTTGTGTTGCAAAAGTGTCTAGAAGCAGCAGCTGAGGTGGAGAGCCTCATTCCTCCAGGGGCTGCCTGGTCATCTAGAAGGGGATGGGGCTCTTCCTGGTGGCCACATCTAGCCTTCCCCTAGGATGTGGGGAGCAGAGGCTGCTGTGGGGTTTGGCAAGGGATGGATCCATAAGAGAGAGAGTCCTGCAAAGTCAAAAATGTCCTAAAGGAAGGAACAGAAACCTGCTCAACCTAGAGGCATAGACCTTCCCAGTCCAGACTATTTCCGATGACTCAGAATAGATCTAGGTCTTAAAATTTCACATTTCTGGGACTCGTACATTCCCAAATTGTTCATTCTCCCTGCCCCTGTGTCGTTCCTCCTCCTATTCCCCAGCCATGTGAGAGGAAGAGGCTGCCACTGCCAGGAAGGGAGCACCGGACTGCTGGTCCCCACAGCTTGGTGTGATGTCCAGTTGCTGTTGCAGCTATTGCCTTTGCTGGAGCAGGGGCAGAGCAGGATCCTCTGTCCTCATCCGAGGTGGGACTGTGAAGGTTCCTCCTGGGTGGCACTCACTGCCCAAGGAGCTGCTGCTCATCTCTGAGGAGGGGGTGAGCTGAATGGGGGGGGTCTGGTGGGCCAGAGGGTGGCAATGATCCAGGTGCTGGGTTCCTCCCTGTCTTGCACTTCTCAGCCTAGGTGGAAAGCAAGCTGTTGAGGTTAGCTGCAACCTTGCAGAGTTTTTGGTTCTGGGGAGCTGGAGCCTCTCTCCCGCATAACCAGCACATTGCTCTTACTGTCTGCCTTCCCTATGGCTACAGGGGAGAAAAAAAAAGGTAAGCGTCCACCCTGTTATGTTCCTCGGTAAAATGCTTGGAGCCCTTTGCAGGGCAGAGCTCTTCCCAACAGGATCAGCCAGGCTTTCTGCTTGTATCCGCCGTACGCTAACATCTCCACCTTTCTGAGGACCACCATCCGTGTGCCTTGGGGAATGCAGGACCTACTTCTCATCTGAGGGGTGCAGTTTGTGCAGTCAGCTATAATTTAAACCATGACCCTGGGGAAGTCAGAGCCGAGGACAGTGGCTGGTGCCACACTGCTCAGGGGACAGGCTGTGGGGAGAGGGATGGGTTGGAAACAGGAATTTGGTTCAGCTCCATCGTGTTTCCATCGGGTCTCAGTTTATAAATAGTTTGGGTCAACCATGTGCCTCTTACTTTGACACTTTTGCGAGGCTGAGGACATTTGGGGTTTTATACTTAGAAACTTTCCTTTCCTGGCTGCCCCCGTCTCCCTGCCTGCCAGGAAAGTCCAGCACAAGAGTCAAAAAGGTGCCTGTCTGGATTAAACAGGAGCCTGCCACAGCCAGCGCTGAGCTTTGTCCAGGGCATGGCCTGGATGATACCGAGGAGCCAGTAAAGCAATGTGGGTCCTGGGTGCTGAGCTGCTCTCAGGGCAGGTTCCCAAATGAGGGAGAGGATGGGAGTGGGGTTTCTCCCCCATCCTCAGCAGTGGAGAAGCAAGCTGGGACGTCAGGTAGGAGTGGTGCTTGCAAAAGATGGTTAAACATATGGAAATTATTAGCTGCAAAGTCACCAAAGCATGCAGAACTATCTTCCTTTGCTGAAAAGAAATGGGGTTTTGCCTTCTGTCCTTGTGCGTTTCTCTGCTGAGCAGACAGGCGTTGCAACGCCCACCCGGCTGGATGGCGGCTGCGTGGCCAGAGTCTGGGACCGGGGAGTGATATTTGCTCCAAGAGCTCTCTTCCAGCAGTATTTGGGACGGGGAGCGACTGATGTGCTTTTTGCCATTGGCTGGATGAAACGACCATCACAGCAACCATCTCCTGAGGACGGGTGAGGACGGTGAGGCTGGAGGGAAAGAGCTTGCTTGCAGAGATGTTTGCACTGCAGATCACTGCAGTTTCCCTGGTTACTCTGGGCTCCAGTTAGAGCCAATGAAGAGAAGTGAGCATGGGGTCCCGTTCTTGGGATGCCTGCTTTGGGATGTAGCTTTATTTTTCCCTATCAGCCCTAGAAAGAGCTTGGGAGGAGCAGCACATACAGAGCCATTCCTGCAGAGCTGCATCCCTAGCCAGACCTACAGGCTGCGCTTTTCCTAGGGGACTGGTTTTCCTTCTTTCTCCAGGATTACACCGTGACTTCGCAACTCAGATGGCTCCCCCAAACCAGCCTCCAAATCCTGATGCAGGCAACGCACAGGCAGAACCTGGGAGACAGGGTTTGATAGCTTGTTCACTTACCTCCAGCAGTGATGCCTTTTTTCTTATTCTGAATTGGCATGAGAGCTAGAAACACTTGGAAATTCTTCATAGTCTTTGGGTTGTACAAACCACTTGCGTGTGGAATGAACCTTCTTGCAAGCGCTAAAGTACAAGTGAGAACGCAAGCTGGAACACGCCTGGAAACCTAGATGCTAAAGCATTCTCTCCGCAAATTACAATAGATGAAGTAGTTTTGTTGAGTTGTGGGTTCTAATTCTTCTGTTAATTGCACAATGGTTGGGTGTGATTTCTTACAACCATCCAAGTCCTCCCAGAAATTAGTCTCTTTGCTGCTGGTGGTGATGGGGAAACAGAGAAGCCACGTTGCTTTCCTCAAACCAAGGAGTGTAGCAGGATCAGCTTCAGGTTTTTTTCAAGCCCAGCATTTCTGAAGGGTTTAGGCCAGGGATCTGCAATCTACAACATGGCCCTCAAAGGTGAAACATGGGGAATTTGCAATGACTTGCTGGGAACCTCCAGAACGTCATAGAGGCAACAGGCAGCACCTCCTGGTGCTTGGGTCCCTCTGAGGTCTGAACACCAAGAAGCTGGGACCTCCTGATGAGAGAGGTCTGAGCTGAGCCACAGTCAATCAGCTAATTTAGGAAGCACTGCCCTCCAGTTCCTTTGCTTTGCTCTTGGTGTGTTGAGTTTCGGACGTGGCAGAAGGAAGCGTGGTCTGACACAGTGCTCCTGAAAGCCTGCTGAGCTGTTGTGTGGGCAGAGCGTGGCTGTCCCTTGTTGAGCCGTACATCAGTCCACAGCTGCTGCAGGGAGAAGGTGGGGGAAGAGAAAAGGAGAGACTCCTTCTCTGAGATCCTCTTCCTACCCTTTCTGGTGTTGGAAATGGATGCAACCTTTGAGTCGCAGTTCATCCCAGGCTCAAGTTAATTAGTCTGGATAGGTGCCGAGGTTGACACATTTATGCTGTTGGCTCGTTCCAGGCTTGTTTTGTTCATTGTTTAGAGGCAGCGCGTGATCATCTCTGCTGAGCACAAGGTTGCATGGTTCAACGTTTCATGCTTGCTAATCACATGCATCTCTACAATCTGCATGGCTTATTCAGTCAAAACAAGGATGGTGGGACAGCGAGATCGAGTCCTTTTCTTACAATAGATATCTATACACAGTCCCATCTTCAAGGTTGTTGCAAGGACAGTCATAGCGTTGGTGGTCTGCTGAAACTCCTTCCAGCTCATCGACTCTCATCTGTGTTGAGCTGGGAGTCCTGAAGCAGAGATCATCCTGGCTTTGTTAAAACCAGAAATCCAGCCTGGCTCCTCAGCAAAGTGATGCATTGGTCAGAAAACTTCTAGAGGGCTTTAATGGAACTGGTAGATGGAGTTTTTCCTGAGTGCATCATGTCTTCTTCAAGTGGAAAGGTTATGTTCAGTTTTGTTTCAGCTGTGTGGAGACTTTGGCGTAGCTGAGCAGAGTAAAAGCAACCCCTGCCCCCAAAGAGCTTGAAGTCTAAATGTGGAAGCAGAAAGGGAAAGAGGATGCAGGTGACTGAAAAAATGATGAAACAGAGTAAATTAGCGAGAAGGAAAGTGTTCCCTGTACTTCAGATCCTTTATCAAATCCTTCACAAGTATCTCGATGAATGAGTGTTTTTGCAGCCCTGGCTCTGCGGTTGGGGGTTACCCTTGAATTCAGGCACTAGAACAGCCCTGGGATTGTTCTCCTCCTTTCTGCTTAAAAATCAGAGATCCTCGCGTCTCCTGGGATATCAGTCTGTCAGGCTGCAGAGACTATTAGTACATTAAAATCGTGCATGGATGAAAACCTGCAGTCTTGGCTCTTTATTATTACAGGTGTGCATCCGCACGCGGGAAGAATTTAAGAATTAAAAGAGGGTAACGTTACTGAACAACCTGGGAACAGTGGAGCAACCTGACTGAACCGTAGATTTAGCCACAGAGCATGTGGTAGAGCGGTATGTCTTTCCCTGTCTTCACAGCTCGGGGCTAGGAGGCGTGGGGTGATCTGCCATTTGGGGGCACACTTGGATGTGGAGGTCACAGTTTGCTCTCTCCAAATGAAAGCAGGGAGAACAGCAGCATTTTGTGTGAGAGCAAGGCTGAGCTGAATTTGCAGGATAAAGGTAAAGCTGAGCAACCTGATCTGACAGTGGGGCTGGTCCTGTTGTGAGCAGAGGCCGACCACAACCTCCAGAGGTCCGACCACAACCTCCAGAGGTCCTTCCAACCTCAATTACGGTGTGATTCTGGTTCTCACTGCAATGATGACGGGAGCCACAAGTAACTAGCTCTGGTGCAAACATCTCGCAGGGTTATGATAAGTGGTGGAAAGTCCACCTGGCAGCCAATAACTAGTGGTATCCCTCAGTAATCAATACTGGCATTGATAATGTTGAATGTCTTCATTGATAACCTGGATGGAGTCTGCTCTCAGCAAGCTTGTGGATGGCACCAGACTTGGGTAGGGGAACAGCCAATGTGCTGGAGGGCAATGGCTGCTGCTCAGAAGAGGGTCCTGGGCAGGCTGGAGAAATGGGCTGACAGGAATCCGACAAAGTTCAACAAGAGCATGTGTGAGTTCTTACATCTGGGATGGAATAATCCCGTGCAACACTAGGGACAGGGGCTAAACCCTAGGAGACAGCTCTGCAGGAAAGGAAGGACAAGGCTCTGTCCTTGTCACCATCTTGTGCAGGTAGCGGAGAACTGCAGACTCTTCCTGCCACAAAGAAGGGGTGCAGTTCATCAGGTGGAAGTTTGAAGGCTGCCCTGGATAAAATACCAAGAAACGTGCCATGGGGAGCGACTGCACAGCCAAGGAGAACAGGGGTTTTGCCATCTGTTCAGCATGTCCTGGAGCTTTCCCCAAGAATTGCATCTTCCAACCCCTGCCCTTCCACCCACAAAAAACCCAAAATGATGCACTTAGCAAAGAGAGGAGCCTCTCCACCCAATGTGTTGATCTTTGCTTGTGATTATTCCTCTTAAATGATGAAAGACGAAGACAAAGCTTGGTGGACGCTTGCAAGTCCTGCATTCATATTTGTGTTGTGCCACAAAGGTCTTCTCTATTAAGTGTCCCCAAACAGGGGTGTCTGTAGGAGTCCTTCTCAGGGGTGTTGTCATCCAGATCCATCAGAGACGTGTCAAAGCATGGAGGTGTTCCAGGGATGTGGGTGCTCACACTCAATCAACCGTGGTGGGACAGGGTGTATTATGTCCAAAACTGGGATAAACACATGCATCTGGGTTGCTGCTAACCTTTGGAGGCATCTGGGGTGTTCTTCAGCCTTCACTGCACTGCTGAGATGCTGCTGAGGGATTGGCTGGAGATGTTGTGTTGCTGAAACGCCCAGGTTGCCTTCCCGGTGCCAGTCAAAATAAAGAGCTTGGCTTCTTTTCTGCGTTGGCTGCTGGCGCTGAGACCTCTCTGGGGACGGCGCTGGAAGGGCCAGCGTGCAACTGTCCACCAATGACGGGCCCGGTGAACACCTCCTTGGGCTGAAGAAGTGAAAAATGACAGTAATTTCCTGCCCACACCAACCAAGAAGAAACGTTCTCCCATGAAGTTTTATGAGGCTGCAGAGCCTGGAAATGTATGAAAGGCAGAAAGGACTGATCAGTGGAGAGGGAAAAACTGATTGAAAGGAAATTCATGTTGTTGAAACCTTGTGGAAAAGTTAGAAACTCCTCTGAAGACCTGGGGCCTGATTCTGAACCGACCCAGCAAGGTGGCAAAACCTCACCAAATGCAGCACTGCAGGTTTGCAGAATGCCTTAGAGACTTCAAGAAGCTAAAAGTGTGCAAGAACTGATGTAAAGCGTGGACATGAAGTAGATGGGTGCCTAGAGGCTGGTGTTTCCCTGCCCTGATGCTAGAAGGGATCTGTCATAGGTATCATGAGTTTTGTGTGGTCTCACGGTGTCTCTCAGGAGCAACCCAGCCCACCAGTGTTCCATGAAGGCTCTCTGTACCCTGATCATTGGTGAATCCTTTAGGGAATGGCATAGGAAGGGATGTCTCACCTGGCCCCAGGGTGCATGCACTTATAGGCATCTTTTTTCAGATGTCCTGGCTCTGACCCCAAGGTTGAGGTGCATGTGGGGACACCTCCAAGCCCTGGCTTCTTCTTACACCTTCCATCCCCAGCAGCCAAAGCCGATGTCTTTCCAGGGGCTGGGTCTTTTTCCAGCCGTTCAAGGCATCAGGACCCAGCTTTTCCAACCCCAGCCTCCTCCCAGAGCTCTGTGGCCACGCTGCAGACCCAGGAGCAGGAGGTCTTGGCTTGGTGTGGCCTTGAGGCACCATCTGCTTCCCATGGGCTAGACAGGACGGGCTGAAGCAGCAGCCTCAGTGCAAGAGCCACGGGAGCAACACCCGCTCTGGAGGGCGGCTCTGTTGCGTCCTCGTTCTGCTCTTGCACCGTGAGGGATTTCATTGACGCTGGGGATTCCAAGGCAGAGGGGCAAGGGAGAATGTAAATGTAAAAAAAATTGCAAAACTGAAAAAAAAAAAAAAAAGCTAATTTGCATGTGGATTTTGATATTTGTTGCATTCAACTCACCAAAATGCTGGAAAATACGGTAACCGTACTGAGTGCGGTCAAGCAATTTTTGTGAAGTATTGAGAGAGTGGCTTTTAGAAATAACCACCTTTTTTTCTTTAATGTTTCGCCCCCAAATTACTGAGTTCTGATAGAAAAATAATGCTTTTTGAACGATCCAGTTTGAGCTATGGGGAAAATACAGACATGATTTTCCGAACGCAGGGCAGCCTGGGCTTTTTGCAATCCCACAGCAAGTTTTATATATGAACTCATTACTAACCTTGTTGTTAACCTTATTCTTGCTATTTCATAGATAACATCCCTGTGTCGTGAATACCTTTCCCCCCTGGATCTCCAAGTACTTTGAGACCAAGGCAGGTTTATTATCTCTGCTTTAGAGATGGAGAAAACAAGACATACAGATGGGACTGCTCTGGCATAATAGAGTTTTTTTACACCTGAACTAATTGCTTGAGACCCCCTTTATTGTTGCTGGAGTCAAACAGACACTTCTATTCATTTCATCCTAATATAGATGATTAAAATAGGTCAGATGTCCAGCTTCAACATATTTATGCATCTAAGAGGAGAGGAAGGGGGGGGGGGGGGTAGAGACAGCCATGCATCTATACGAGTATTTTTTCTCTTTAACTACACATGCAAGATATAAATATCTAAATAGTCACAGGCTCTTTCCTGTACTAGAATGTGATGATGGATGGATAGATAACCTTTCTCCATAAAAATATACATAGTTAAGGGTAAATTTTTCATTGTCATCTCCAGCTTAACCATTTCTTTTCCTCTTTTTTTTTTTTTTTTTTTTTTCCCTTGGAATATTGTTGTGGGTGGAGAGATCTGACCTGTATCTAACATAATATTCTTGGATGGGTTTTTTGAGTAATGGCACTGTTATTGTACAACCTCCAGCAAGAACAATTTGCAAAGTGTTGCAAACTTTTCAAAATGACCTGACAACAGCTCTCCAACCAAAGTGGTTTTGCAGGGATCTGTTCCAGCACCGCTGGGCTTGGGAAGAGGGAGGCAAAAAAGGCATCAGAGGTCTGTGCAAGCTGCCCTTCACTTCAGGTTTCTAATGTTGGTAAAGGGGCTTGAGGTCTGGTGCTGCAACTCCCACGTAAAGGAGTCATTCCCTTTGGGGCAAGAGAAGCTCAGTGTGCTGAATGCTTTTGGAATAGCCTAAACCTAGAGTCACAGGGTGACCTTACGATTATCTCAGAGGGTTTCTCTTCACCTGCGGCCATCTACTACGTGAGTGCAGAGCAGGGGTGTGAACGTGAAGCCAGCAGACTTGTGCTCAGACCCTGCAGGGACCCTACAAATAAGAAGATGGTCACAGGAATGTAGATGTTGATGCGTCCTTCATGGGCACGCTGTTCCCCCGGGCTACCAGCCAGCCCTGCCAGGGACTTCAGTCCAGTCTATTTTCTTCAGACTTGCTCATGGCAAAACATGGGTCCAACTGGCATGAAATTAGGGAGAAACTGTACCTAAGAGGGACCCCAATGCAAGTTGCTGCTGTAGGAACCAAGGTCTTCATGACGTAGCATGGGCTGAGCTGATGCATCCAGAAGCCCCTGTGTTACTTTTTCTAGCTAAGATTTTTAGAAATTATTTTCTTCCTCCCTGTGGGGTTTGGGTCCCCTGAGAGGCTGAACAGAGAAGGTGAATGTTCACAACTAGGCTTTAAATCTGCTGAAAGCCAATTGTCTACCCAGATTTATTGCACAAGCCTGTGGCGGACAGGTCCAATGTGTGACTCCTGCGCCATCACGCCAATACTCCCAGCGATGAGAGAAATCAGGTGCGGTGTCTGGGTCAGATGGGGTGGGACCCTAACGTTACATTAAGGTGCTTTGATGGTTATCGAAGGATTTAAGAGGGGTTTTGCTGTGTGGGTGGGGTGAGGAGACTGCAGTGGAGAGAAAGAGCAGGTTCATGGTGAGCTGGTGTGGAGAAACCTTCAGAAGCGTGATGGGACCCAGAATGGCAGCAGCATTGATGCTAGCACCTGTGAATACCAGTGGGGTGGTGATGGATGGATTTGTTATCTATATATGAAACAGCAATTGAAAGCATCAGTTGGGAACCCGTGCCTGCGTGTGCTAGGCGCTGTACAAACACCCTCCGGTGTGCGCAGCTCTTGGGTGTGATGCCGACAGATGCTGTGGGTCCCGCACTGTACAGGTTAGCAGGATCTGGCCTCCTCTCCCACCTCACCCCTTCCAGTGAAAAGCATCTCTCTTCAGTGTGAAAGACCCCGTGGCCGGAGTGCCAGGCGCTGCACAAACACAGCAAAGCCGAGACAACTGCGAGGAGGGAAAAAGGCTGCCTTATTAATTGGAGATGGGGAATCAAGGGCAGGGACGAAGCAAGCCATCTGGGCTGGCGGGCTAGATGGTGGAAATCTCCCCAAAACGCCTGAATCCTCTTAACCATGTTTTAACCATGGGAGCCCCATGCTGATGTTCTCCTCACAGCAACCTCTACCCATGACATTGCTCCATCCAGTGAGACTGAAAGCAGGGATGCAAGCGAGACACCAAATTTACCTGGACCCCCAAATATGTGTGACCAACACCCCCTTGCTCCCCACTGAACAAAACTGCAGGCAGCCGATCTCCTGTCCGCTTTCCCTTGTGATGAGCCCTTCCTCCTTTGTGCTAATGGGCTCCTCTGGAAGCAGTAAAGTTGGCTTGAACCATTATTAAAATAATAGAGAGACCCCAGAGGATCTTTAAGCAGGAGATCTTTAATAATTACTACCTCCAAGACTCTTGCTACTCCGTTTGAACCAGGGTTTCTCATGCTATCCGAGTGCTGGAGCAGAGCTCGAGTCCGTTCCCACAGGGCTATGAGTGCCATGTGACTTAATTGTACTCACTATTTTTCTAGTCACGTCAAGGGCTTCCTTGGAAATGTTATATAGCTGAGAAAGAGTTTATTATTTGCTGTCAGGGGGCAAATAACACCAGGGCATCTCTGAAGACGTCTATAACATATCTGCGTAATGTGAAGGTTAAAATAAATCAGTAAAAAGAGCCACTCTCCTGAGGGCAATATACTGTAAAATATTTCATCAGAAGGCCTGGATATTATTGCGCTTGTAATTAATCTTCCTGGTAATAGCACGGCTTGTTTTCTCCTGCCGCGTTATCTCTCTCAGTGTTTTCGCTGGCCGCTAGATGTCGGGGAAAACCCTTTCGGCATCAGTTTTGAGGAAATTTCTCGCAAAGTTGGGAGTTGCTGACTTTCTTCATTCATTTGAGGTCCAGGAAAATGCCTGGTGCGGTTGGAAAGTGGAGATGCCTTGGCTGCTGCTTTCAGCTGGCAGCGTATGAGCTGCAAAGCTGACCTATCCCCCAGCTTCTCCCCTCGGTTTGCAGCCACAGATCACTTTGTACAACTCAAGAGGCTTAGCGCTGGTAAAATTATACCCGCAGCACTGACCATCTTTCACCCGCTGCATGCAAATCATCTATATTTTTATCATTACGCCTCCTGAATTTTACCTGGATTTTAAATGCAGGCTTTCCCCAGCATTCGTAACCCTTCTGTTCTCAGATCATCACGTTGCAAGCGTGCCGTGACTTGATTTTTATGACTGGAGGGAGTAGTTTGTGTCTGTAAGATGAGTGATGGAGACAAATCTTGTGCAACAAATACACGCCTGCGAGGAGCCGTGACTCAAAATGGACTTTGGGAGTCCGTGGTCAGGGAAAGGTGATGGGAGAAGACACTTTGTGGGTGGTTCTTGCATGCAAGGAGGCTGTCTTGGTGCAGATGTTCCCCTCCTATCACGCACACCCAGCTGAGGCATGAACCTCCTTGCCGGGAAGGGTCAGACTCCTTCACCAAAAGAATTCAGCAGAAAGGTGCCAGAGATCCACATGTCACTCCCTGTCTGCGAGAGTCATTGCAACACATTTTTTTTTTTCACACAGGGGAAAGGGGGAACAAATGCAACCCGTGAGTCCCACAAAACGGAAATGCTATTGAAATGTTTTCTTGTTAATTAGCCTCCTCGGCCGCGCGCTTCCTGACTCTTGAGCAAGAGCTGATTGCTGCAAATAGCTCTGCCACTCAAAGCAATGACCTGCTGGAGAGGGCTAGCGCTCTCGTGAAGGGTCGTGTTTGGGAAGAGGATGCTTGAAGGTAAAAGGTTAGTGCAGGAGGACAGAGAGGGCTTCTCTGACATTTGGAGACGATATAAGTGCTCCTGCCTGTCGTGTCTCCTGGGAGCCCTCCCTGCCCTTCATCTGCCTTTGCTTTTTAGCCCAGCCTGCTGCAACTTGAAAGTGGGCTTTGTTCCCTGTGCTAGAAAACAGCCGGTGAGGGAAATCTTCTCCCTGGGTTGTGGTGTATTTTGATTCAGAGGTTTCCTCCTAATGTGCATGGCCTTTCCATGGGAGACTGAGAAACGTGTGTCTGGATCTTCATTGGAGCGTACATGTTTGAATCGATGCGGTGTGTATGAGTTTTGCTGCGATCGAGAGGGGCTGCAGCCATGGTCATGGTGCTGGGAGCCAGAGATGTTTTTTATAAACAAAAATGACAAGTGTGACCCATGTTACTTTCTTGCTAGGGTGTTTGCTGCAGGCAGGCACCCCGATACAGCCTACCCTAGCTCAGGCAATGCTCATCTATCTCCTTCATCCAGCTGGAAAGGTTTCAACGTATTCCAATACTGTGAAATGCTGAACCTTTACCACAAATGAAACAAAACAATCTTTGCTCTTTTCTGTCTTCTTTTCTACTGGTCTTACTGTAATTTCCTCAGCAAGGACAAAATCTCACGTAAGCTGCTTGAGGAAAGACTTTATACATAACGCTACTGAGAACGGGATTTGACTCATCACCTCCACACCCAACCTGTTGAGCTCAACCTCTTTAACCATAACCAGTCCTTGTAAACCATGGTGCTCAGAGGTAGGATGTACGTGGGTGAACGGATGTCTCTGCCCACCAGCGCTGGTTTTGAAGGCAAGATGAACATCTCCCTACTACTCTGCTTTCCCTTGTGGTGTAAGTCTGGGTGGTGGAGCTACAGAGACTCCTTTGTTATGGACATGTATAACAGAGCCTCTGGAATTTCATGATCTTGGGCATGGAGGAAGCTTTGGGACAGAAGAAAGCTCAAGATGCCAACTAGTCTAAACGCCTACACCAAGGACCATGCTGCCAGTTCATAAAAGCCCACAGCAGAAACGAGTCCAAACTTCTTCAGTGTTTCTCTTCCATCGACTTGGTAGGTTTCCTTTGGGGCCAACCTAAATTTGCAGTCATCACATTCCCTCCATGGGCTTCTTTTCTCTAGGCTGAGGAGTTACCACTCCACCAGTCTTCCTTCATAAATCATATTTTCTCCAGCCTCTTATCATCCTTGTTCTTCTGTGAGCTTTTCCTGTGTTTGCTCAGCATTTGACTGCCCTTTTTCACAGTGTTGATGGTGTTAAAAAATGTTATGTCTCATATCTATCGTTGGATCCTTAAGATGAAAAGAGGGAGGATAAAGATGACTGAAAAAAGGCCTTCTCTTTCTGAGGGCTGATCTAATTCATATCTGTCATTCTCTTCCTTTCTGGACTAAAGTTGCAGAATTTAGTGAAAGAGACATTTAGCTTTCCACCCCCAGCCTGAGACGCAAGACAGTGATTGTATCTGTTAGCTGGCTTACAAGGCACAGTTGATTTCTTGCCCAAACATGAAGTGTCTTCCCCAGAGAAGCAAAGACCTGTCTCATTGCTTGGATCTTCTGTATTTTTCCTGGAAACTAAATGAAAATCACAGTCCGGCAGAGGCTGGGAGGCTGTTGTGACAAAATGAATCGGGGCAAAAGATAATCACCTATTGTTATGCTGCAGAACTCCTTGACTGGTTGGGATTCCTCCAAGAGCCAATTGGACATGATGAATAGTGGTAATTTCAGAGCTATGCATATTCTCAGAGTTTGCAGTTTTCTACATCTACTGCATGACGGAGAGAGGGGAAAAATAAGGTTTCTAATCAGCTCCAAGTCAGCAGTCTGGACTCTATCCTGCAGCTTCCAGCTCGTGAGGTGTTTGCAAAGGAACAACTCATGCCTGCAGCAAACATAAGCCACTGTCCAGTTGCCAAAATGCTAATTTATACAGTCTTTGCTAGAGAAGTTGGGAAGCAGGTGTCTCCTTCATCTGGATTGAAAGACATCACACTTTTGCATGATCTTCCCTACAAAACTGTTTCCTCTGAGGAAATTTTCTCTGCATGTGACATCCTTTACCACCAGGGTTTTCTTTGCTATTATTCTCTCTGTATAGAACTGATACACCAAGACCCCCAGCTGCACCCGTATCCTTTATTGCCGTCTCTCCTGTAATGTAACGAGTAACACACTCAACACAGCCCTGTCCTTGCAAAATAAATTCCCCCAATGAGTTGGATATTGGATCCCACCGTATTGGGGCAGACTCCATGCTAGAGCCAGGGATGTGAGAATTAATGTAAAAGTGCCCTCTCGTGGCAAATAGAGTAGGTATCATTCGTCATCATTTTGGGGAAATCCATAACGTCATTGGGGCTGTGATTTGTGTATGGTTTCTAGTCCAGACACACCTTAAGAAGAGGGACAGTGTCACCGTGAGTTCTTTGTGTTGACCTGCTCCAAATTATTCCTCAAGGCACCCAGAGGATAATGGGGTTGGCTTCCCTCAGCCACGCACAACTGGGAGCTGGCAGGGAGGAAAACGTCTTCTGGCATCCAGAGTTAACCAGGAAAGGTGTTGGTCTTGCAGCAGGGTGGGTGGGAGCCTGGCTCTCGGAAACATGCAGCCAACAGCAAGCTGTCAGGGTCTGGAGTTTCCTTTGCTTCAGGTAGATCTGCTGGGAATGAAGTGTTTGCAGCTGCAGAGCAGAAACCAGACTTGGGCAACCCTCCTGCCTGAAATCATGAGCGGGCTTAAAATAACACTCTCTCTAGAAGAGATGATTTAATAACAAAAACGTAATAAAGCAATCTGGGGCTTTTGTTCTGCCTGTTCTCAGGCCTGTGATTCAGTGCAGCTCGCTATATTAGCTGTTCCTGCACATTGTCTGAAGCAGTCACCCATTACGTACCTAATTAATCAGAAACTTGGGTAGACCTGTGTCTCTATGATACGAGCCGTAGAAGGGGAGTTTTATGGACCTTTTCCCTTCATTTCCTTTTTATTTTGAGAAGGGACTTGGGGTTTTCTTTGCGCTAATGATTATTCTGGAGCACCCACGACGTCTTCCCTCCTCCTGCTTGCTCTACCACTTCCCTTGCTCCACGGAAGACAGATTTACGGCTGGGCTAGATGGTCCCGCTGCTGAGGAATTCATCACTTCGGGAAGGCAAAAAAGCAGAGCAGGAATGGGATCAGGTCTCCCAGTCCAGCTCAGCCGTGAGGACACAGGCAGGTAGATGAATGCTACAGGCACCTTGGGACACCTGCTGCTCTTCTGTGCAGAAGATGTCAATGTGTCCTGGGTGGGATGGTTCCTACCTCCATGGCTTTGCCATGCAGCATCTCAGTCTCCGTGCTTCATCTTCATTTTCAATGACGTGTTGGTGGGTACAGCTAGGACCTCATCTTCTTTTGTGCTCATATGATCAAAGGTGACTGAAAGTTCCCCCCTGAACACACTTCTCTGGTGAGGGAGGTTGAATGAGAGAGGGCCAAGCCACGGTGCTGCTTGGGGACTGCTGATCGGCGGCACTGAGGAGGCATGGGACAAATCTGAGGTTAGTCCTTCAGGACATGAATGAGGTGCTGGTCACCAGCTGATGTCATAAGTTGCCTGTTTGAGGAAGGATTCTTTTGCAGGACCTAGCATAAGGCACACTTGACCCAAAGCTGGGCCCTTAGATACTTCTGGAGTACAAATGGCAGCAATGCTAACAATGGACATACATAAACATGCATTTTGTTGAGCAGAGAGAAGCAGCATTACAGTTGCCTACAATTACCTCCTTACTGCCTGTCACGATGATGGAGGTAAAAAAAAAAAAAAAATCCTGAGCATCATTATTGCTTCCAGACATTAGTGGTAAAAGGAAGGAACCAAAAATGACATGAAGTGCCCAGGCCAGGAAGCGATGGGAGGAAATGCCAGTACAGCAGAGCCTGGACTGGTCAAAAATGTCAGCCCCTCGCCAGCAGTCGGCTTGATGTTCATGAGGTTATACAATAACATCCAGCTTTGATGGCCTTGTTTTTCAGATCCTCACTTTCAGTTTGTTATGACTATGCCAATTTGTGAACTGCTGTTTTTGTCTGGAAGCTCACGGTGGTCCAGCTTTGAGCAGGAGGTTGGGCTCGAGACCGCTGCAGGTCCCCACCAGCCGACACTGCTATGATTGCATGATGCTCACATAATCCCACAACTCAAAGAGTAGTTGGATTTGGTCTTACTCCCAGATGGGAGGCCTTGAACAACTCATTGCACCTCTGTGGAGCCACCCTCCACAAGGGTCCTGCAGATGCTTCAGGAGAGCAAAGGCCTCCCTCTGAAGGTACTAATCTCCATGGGAGCTTCAGGATGCTACTGTAGTAGTTGTGATTGATAATAACACTATGTTGGGGGGCCACTTCATCAGGAAACACCATGACGGGAATTATAATCACCATTTAAAGACATTTTCCCCCTTCCTCTGGTGGGTTATCAGATTACAGGAAACGAGAGCAGTTCTGCTGCCTTATTATGAGAGATGGATGCTACTGTTTGCAGCGTTTGCCCATCGATCTACTTCCCCAACACCCTCACTCATCAGGGGATGCACTGCTCATTTGATGTGCAAAGGTTTCCCAAAGCTCTCTTACTTTTCTCCTTCCTCGCTGGTGGATTTATCTCTGTTTTGCAAAGCACCAATATTTATTCCGCTGCTTCCCCGAGCTTTCCCCTCCCAGCGGCAGGCCCACTTGCACAGAAAGATGGATCTCTATTTTCTTAAATGCTCAGGCAATTATGTTCATTCTGCAAGTGGTCCCGGAGGGGAGCTCTCCAGTCAGCCCTGCCTTCGGCTGCAAATTCTTTTTCAATATGGCAAGTGTCTGTAGCTGACCTCTCCTCAACCTGGACTGTGCAGCTAATGCTCCCTGACCCCCTGATGGCCATGCTTTGGGGGAGTTCAGCATCTCTGTAGGCCTCCTGATGGGTTTCAGTGGGGTTTGTAGCTCTCTCCCTGTGCCTTCTCCATTCCTCCCTTGGGTGAATGCACCCCCCACATTGCAGCCCCAGGTGGACACAACCTCTTGTATCCATGTCAAGCATCCAAAGGGGAGCACCAAGAGCACATCAGATGAGACTTGTTATGGCACCCATCACCATGTCTCCAGGTCCTGACATCTGTTAGGCCAATTCTTGTGTTTTTACTAAACCCTTGCTCCCCATCTGAGCTTGGGAGGTTGGGACTCAACCATACTGTTCTCAGGGACAACGTGGGGGTCTTGACAGAGAGAAGGTGCCTTGGTTTCTCCTCTTCTTCACAGTCCCATCCCTACTCTCTGGTCTGTTATCAGCACAGCTCTGCTGCGATTTCTGTGTCCCAGTGCTGCAGAATGGATGTAGCCAGGGCAATTTACCTTGAACGACCAGTAGCAATTTTATTCATCTGAAGCCAAATTCTGCTCTCAGCATGCAAATGCTTTGGCTGAGACTCTGCAATCCTTATGACTGATATCACCTATATTTGCATCGCTGTTTATTTTAACTTACCCAAGAGTTACAGTTACCCTCACAGCCTGTTTCTTCTTGCACCCACTCAGTCCTCACCACCATGATCACTTTCACAAGGGTTTCTTCTCTAAGTGCATTTTGGGTTGAAGTCACCTGGTTTGCTTTCTACTTGGCTCCCTAAGAAAGCACAACTTATATGATCATGTTCTGCACATGCCTGTGTCTGTTTATCTCTTCAAAAACCATTAAGGACGTTGGCCAGTTTAAGCCACAGAGAAGGGGAATTTCTAATATGTTTTATGAACCCAAGCAAGCAAGAGAAAGAAATCCTGCTAATGCTCAGTGGAAGAAAGGGCTGAGGGGTGAGCACCACCCTTGCTAGACATCAGAAAACCCAAGTTATGGGGGACCAGCGTCCTTCAGTTGCACCCTCATGGGAATGACTTGCGGCCTTTACACAATTTGCTGTTCAAACATTCCAGCATCTCAGAGATGCGACCAATTAACCCTGAAGTGAACTGAGGCAGGATACGGGCGTTTCAAGGGTAAACAGCACAAACGTCTCATAGTGTTTCGTGTCTATGTTTTGTATCTAGGAAGACTGGTGTGAAGTCACCGGGCAGGTTTTTTAAATTATTATTATTATTAAAAGGCCGTCTGCCATCGCAGACATAAAAGAGATATCATGTTCATTGCTCATTCCTCAGGCTGTGCCGCACATGTTCAAGAGCGAAGAGATCCTGCCGAAAAGGAATTTCCAGTCCAGCTAGACTGATAAATTGGCGCTTCCCCACAGAGACTGCTGTTTGTTACACGTTTTCAGCTTAGTGAGAGCTTGGTGTCGTTACAAGGATGCTTTCCACCACCAGTGTGTGGCACAGAGACTGCCCGTCCCAGCAGGGAGGTTTGCCTGGGTGTCTTGGCAGCCTTCCATGGTGCCGCATAGTTTTCATGCTAAAATATAACTATCTTCTCTGTTGGATGAGGGTGTGGGAAGGGATAGCTGGGGGGGTGGAGGGGGTGTCTGTGATCCTCCCTGCCCGTGCCTGGAAGCAGAAATTAGACACGGTGTGTCCCTGTGGTCTCTGGAAAGGATGCGCTCCTCTCGCTTGCCCTGGCGATGAGCATCCCATGTGTTTTCCTCCTGAATCCCTGAGCTACCCCAGCTGATTCAGTCTGATGTGAATTTAATGGGGCATCACAGAAAATACTCCCAGTGGCATCGTGTTTTGCATCTTGTGAGGGCTTTTCATAGAATCATAGAATCATTTAGGTTGGAAAAGTCCTTTAAGATCATCAAATCCAACCATTAACCTAACACTGCCAAGTTCCACCATTCAACCATGTCCCTAAGTGCCACATCTACACGTCTTTTAAACACCTCCAGTGATGGTGACTCAACCACTTTCGTGTGATCCAGGCTGGGGTCTGAGCAGTGCCCGCATGCCATGACTCTTGTTTGTGTGTGCTGCCATCCCTACTGAAGCTGATGGGATTAGTCACCTCCAGAAGTCTGACTGGCTGAAATGCAGTCCTTGGCCAGGCCAGCATCCATGGACTCGATGATCTTAAAGGTCTTTTCCAACCTATACGATTCTGTGATTCTGTGATTCTGTGACTCTTGTGCTGGTTAGAATGCATTAACTACGGCTGGGTTTCACCCCGAACCATTGCAAAAGGAGAAAGAGAAATGCACCTCCGTTGGAAGGGTGGAGATTTGTGGTCTACAGCCAGTCAGAAAGCATTAGGTTAAGAGCATCAACAGCAGCTCTAAGGCAATGACAGACGTAGGTAAAGGCTTCAGTTGCATAAGCAGGCATTTTTCAGCTCAGTGAAAGGAATAATTAACATCTCTCCTGTCAGGGATAGCGAGATGCAGCATGGTTAACTCAATGAAACACCCAACAAGTGAATAAGGTTTCTTCTGCTTTTTTCTCAGTAAAGGATACCACTATACTGGCAATATAGTCTCCATGTGGCTTTCAGAAAACCCTGATATCCCTCTCCACAAACAAAACTGTACCAGCAAGATGATTCCATTCCATCTACATGTGCTTGTTTCAGGTTTTCTGCTTCTTTTTTTCATACTGGTCCTATCTCATCTCCTCCCTCATTTTCTCCAGCTAATCATAGAATCATAGAATTGTTTAGGTTGGAAAAGACCTTTAAGATCATCAAGTCCAACGCTTAACCTAACACTGCCAAGTCCACCACTACACCATGTCCCTAAGCACCACATCTACACGTCTTTTAAATACCTCCAGGGATGGTGACTCCACCACTTCCCTGGGCAGCCTCTTCCAATGCTGGACAACCCTTGTGGTGAAGAAATTTTTCCTAATATCCAATCTAAACCTCCCCTGGTGCACAGAATCATAGGATCATTCAGGTTGGAAAGGACCTTTAACGGAGATGTGTTAGAGACACAAGCTAAGGAAAGACAGAAACAGGGCTTTTGGGGCACAAACCTCACATGAATGCAGACATAGGCTGAAGCAATTGCCCCTTTTGTTTGATCACGTCACTAGGGGAAGCAGAATATTTGTGGATATTTGCTACAAATAGTCAACATCCTATCAAAAATAAGAGTTGGTTTGTGTCAGCTGCTTGCCCTCCTAGGTGAAATCATCTTTTTTGATGTCCCAAATACTATCAACCTCCCAACAGCAAGGTACGGGGATGTTTTTCTGGGGGATCCGCAGTTCCTGTATTTGCAGAGTGGAAGAAAGAGTTAAAAATATTGAAAACTGGGAGAGAGGAAGCCAAAAACCTTGGGATAATGATATGCAAAGACCCATGGGGTTTGAGAATTTGACCTTGTAGACACACACGACACAAATCTTTCCTGTCCCTCCATGAGGCAGGCATGACTTGGACACCATGGCTGGGGCAGGACCAGAAAAGCTTGGAGCACTCCAAGGGGAAAAACAGAGCAGGACACATGGATTCGCTCATCTACAAAGGCTTGGCTGGAAATGTAAGAATTTAAACGAACTCTCCAGCAGGAGAAATACACCAGGCCATCATAGCAAACAGCAGGAGATACAAGTGCAAATTCACTCCGGCATTGTCCTGCCAGACTCCAGAGATAAAGCTGGGGTCGGCAGAGGGGTTGTGGATAGGAGGAGGGAGAGCTCTCCTGGGCAGGGAGGTGCCAGAAGGACGAGACTAAAATGGCCCTGACTTGTAAAGGGGAAGCAGAAGAGCAAGAGGAGATATGATAAACCTGTAACGCCAGCCGAGGAGACACGTAGGACTTGCTCAACCCATTGCAATCAGCACTGGGGACTCATGGTCTCTGCAAGGATTGCTGTGCTTTGAGCAATGAGTAACAATGCACCCTGATTTAAAAGGATTTCTGTTTTCTGTTTCGGGATCTCCAGTGTCTACTAGCTACGAACCTTGCTGCTGAAGCTTTTACGGTGTTTGGGATGTTCACAGCTTCTCCCGTATAGATCTTCTAGGGTCTAATAAGGACAGAAACCATATACCTGCCTTTCCTCAGTGGGGACATTTATACTGTCTCTCTCTCTTTCCCTCCCTCCTTTACAAAACATGTTGGAACTCGAGTACTTCGGAGACTGCTGCTTTTCTGTCAAATTAGCTGGAAATTGGTGGAGTGGCTTAAAAATTGCTAGAGGAAAAGCAGACAGTCCGTCAGACAGATGTATACTCCCTCCCACACACTCCAAGAGTGACTGTACAAACTTCATCTTCTTAGAATGCAACAAATCACTCCCACCTTCATCAAATACTGGCAGCAAAGAGAAATTGCAGCCCTCAGTATTTCTCAGCAGTGGAGTTGCTGTACTTATATTTTTCCTTTGCAATATCCTATTTCTGCAGAAGAAGGAGTTAGAGCCTGCGATGATGTTTGGTTTTCTGTAATTCCTTTTGTGCTTGCTTCAGGGTGGCAGTGGTGATTTCTGTGAAAAAAAAAATTGATATAAATGACTGCAAATTGTGAACGGTGTAGGTAGGAGATGCTGTGGATGCCTGTAATCTCTGCTGTGACAGCTAGGGGAAAATAAAGAGCCTCGCATGGAGGTGTAGTATCTCTGCATGTCCTCAAGTACAACTGGCTCTACCATGATGGAGAGACAGGTTTATGTGCGTTTGTTTTGACCAGCTTAGAAACCAGGGAGGGTCAGGGTGCTCGGCCTGTGGTCTGTCCCATGGATGGGAGAAGTCACAGGGAACTGCTCTGCCAACAACCTCAGTAGGCACTTGGCAATGGCAACAGGCTCCTGATGGTAAAAAAACCAACCGTGTGCTCCAGCTGCTGTGCCCTCAGATGTCCCCCTGTCCCCCTGCAGCCCTGGAGCTCTCCCTTGCCTGTCCCCACAGCCCTCTCCTTCTCAGGCTTGGGGCAGCCTTGTTCCCCTATCCAGAGGGCACCAAAACTCAACATTGCCCGTGCCACTGAGAAGCTTTGATCCAGCTCTGCCCGTGCACCATACTGTTGCTGAGAAAGAGACGACTTTGGGATCTCTTTCAGGGTGCAGAGCTATGGTCCACTTTGTCCTCCACAGGTCGTTTTCTTCCAGACCACAGGAGGAGGTGAGCAAACCAGGGGCTCTCTCCCTCCCAGGGCTCCTGCATATGTGTGGGTGAGTCTGACTTTGAGAGCAGGGTTTCTTCTTTTGCTTGGCTGACAGGGTAGACTTCGGGGAACCTGGTCAGGTCCATAATTTCAGCAAGAGCTGGGTCAGGCGATGGAAGAGGAGTCAGCAGACAAATGGGGCAAGACTCTGAGAAATGGGGACCTATCTGCAGAGAGGATGGGGAAGCCGTGTCCTGCCCTCCACATCGGGCAGGACAACCACCTCTTGCCCTTTGCCCATGACATTTGCTTGAACCATAAACCTTCCAAGACACCGATATTCTCTTAATGTGTGACCACATGTTGCTTAGATGCTGAGGGCCTTGAAATCAGCTGTAGCTCCTACACTCTTCTACAGTAAGTCAAGAAATAACAGCTACATCAAAGGAGCATTGGGTTGCTGTGTCTTGGCATAGCAGAGAACTGTAGGCTTCTGATTATGGCCTAAGAAAGGGTTGCAAATAGCATCTCTCTCCAAGGTGGGGATGAGACCCATCTCTCCTTTGGAACTGGAGTTTTTCCACGTAGATTTAAATGCTCCCTGCAGGGCTGCCTTCATGTCAATGCATAATTATTTTCTTGGCAGATGTTTTCTTGTCCATATGGCAGAGAAAATATCAATTGCAAGGGAAACCATGGAGCTGGGGTTGTTCTGCCGCACTGGGAGTGACTGGAGAACCGGATTCCCAGCAAGAATTGTTGGTTCGTCTTCCCCTTTCCCCTGGGGCAAGACACATTAGACTTAGCCCTGGAAGGCTCTCAGTGAAGACCCTTCGATGGCAGCGGGTCCTTTGAGGAGGGATGTGCTGTGAATATGTTCCCCACAGTGGTAGAGAGAGGCAGAGAAACTTGGGACAGGAGATTGAAACTTGGAAAGGAGCATCACGGAGTTCAGTCGCCTGCTTTCACAGACAACTTTTCAAGGGGCCCCAGTACAAAGAACATTTATTCTTTCCTCTTCACCCTCAAAAGACCACCCTAATCATCCTATAGCACGTCAGTACCAACACACCAACTGTAATGTGCCACAAGATAAGGTTAAGAGAAACTGGGACATTGCTAGTTTCTGAAGGTTCCCACAGCAGCAGAGTCCGCAGGCATGCGTGCCTCATGCCTCTGGAGAAAACGTGCTTATGGAGAAGCCTGCTGCACAAATGCTCTGATTTTGGAATGCTCTCATGGGATGTAATTTTGCAGCTCAAAGGCACCAGCAGCCAGAGGAATGCCTGAGCCATGGGGAGAGGGACCACAGCCTTTCGTGCATCTTCACAGCACCAGCAGCCTGATCCTGCTTGGGGTGCCTGCTGAAACACAATCATGGTGGTCCTGGGATCCAAGAAAGGAGTTCGGTGGCTCACTCCAGCTGGAAGTGGGAAGATACTCCATGATGCTGTGGGTCTTCCAGGTGGGCTTGAGCTGTTACACAGGGATGCCATTGTACCCTGAGGTGGGAGGAGAGGGCTCTTCTCTGCGTGGACCAAGCAGAGGCAGTGGTGGAGCTGCTGGGTCCTGCTGCAGCTTGGGGCTGTTCTTGATCCCACACTGCTGTCCAGGAGACAGGAGGCCTGGCTGGACTGGATTTCAGCATTATGGGACCTTCATGGTAGCTCCCCAAGCTGTCTGCTCTGGAGCTGCACGGAGTCCACCGTGGTGTCTGGCAGGCTGGACATGATCTGCGAGCTGCCAAATCAAAAGTCTGGTCCCAGAGAACAGAAATAAATTCCAGGGGTGGGAGTCTTCCCCGAGAGGAGGAAGGAGACAACCAGATGGGCTTTTGGAGTTTTCTTCCTTCCTTAATTTCTATAAACATAAAAAGAAGTTGGACAAGGCCACAGGTTTATAGTCAGCTTTGGAAGAGCTGACATCCAATGTTTGGGGGAAGTTTTGATATTACAGTTGTTTCTCAGTGGGAGACATTCCCATAAAGCTCCCCTGGCCTTGGACTTGGATATCATTAAAGCAGGTGTCTTTGTTTTTAAGAGATGCTGGAGCTCTGATGTTTCTTTTGTGTCTGAAACGAGTGTAAAATTGTCAGTAGGGCTCCTCTGGGCTGTTCGACTTCTCTTTATACAGACAGAGCCACCTCCACCAGACACTGCCTGCCCGAGGAGGGGTGAGTGCAGGAGTACCAGAATAGCCCCTGAAATCCCACACTATTTAGTAAAAAGCAGTGGGGGAAGCCCTTTTCGACGCCTAAGTAAATCTCCACCTGTATACAAACCAATCCATGCCTCCCTCTCCTTTATTCCTCCTTTGGGCAGGAGCATCTTCAGCCAAAGAGACCCCCATCAACCATCTTTTACTGCTTGATTTAAAGCGAGCGGTAATGGGTCATTGCATCCCTGGGAGAGGACTGTCTGTTCCTCTCGCACCTTGGTCCCTCCTCCCTCACGGTCCCTGAAGGAGCCGCTTTGAAGAAACAACCCCTGGCATGTGCAGAGTAGACCGTGAGAGGCAGACTCGTCTTTCGGGGCTGGGTCCCAGCAGGGCAGTTTGTTGTTCAGTCCGTATATCATTCCACATGGACCGCAACATGACAACCCCATCATAATATTTGTGAGGAATTGCTTCCTCAGCATCTTACGTTACACTAACATCAATGCTTTAGAGTTGCAAAGGGAGAGCGGGGGTTACGTGTTGCTAGCTATAGGTCAGAAAACATAACAATCTGAATTCCTCCTTTTTTTCATTAAAAAAAATAGCAACTTACAGTTAACAGACTTTCATTACAGTGGGGGCTTGGGAGGGGATGACTATCGTGGCTTTGAAGTGAATGAAGAGGTGTTCATGGGTCTTTACTCATTCAGAAGTTGGCATCGCTACTGGACAAAGGCAAGGGCTGTCCCTCATGGATGGGGCTTATCCTGGGAGCTGGAAAGAGTTTCCCTCCACTCCTGGTGATCTCTGTGGAAGCCAACGCTGCTCCAGAGCTCACAGAGCACAATCAGAGCTGTTTAATAAAGGTCTCGTCATTATCACAAACTGGTGCCAACCTACTGCTCAGTCCAGAGTGTCCCAGGTGTGGATGCTTGGCCCCTGGCCAGCTATTGGCATAAGGGACTCACAAATCTGTAGGTTTGAGGAGTGTGGGTGCCTCTCTGATGTCTATTCTGCCTTTGTAGTTGGTGGAGATCTATTTAGCCAACCATTCCTGCGGATGATATCCAGTTGGTTAAATGTAAGCACCTGGTGGTGCTTTAGTGCCTAGAGCATGTCTGGAGTGTCTACGATACCTCATTAAAGCTGCAGATGCAACCAAAGGCTTATGAGAGACTATTGCTCTTCTGCAGTGCCAGCTGGAGCCCAGGACAAGTGCTCTCAGGGCATCTCAAATTACTAGACACCTCTGTTGGGCAACTGGATCCTGTTCCAGGTGAAGAGCTCTCTGAGCTCCAGAGTCTTTTTGACTGGCCTCTCATGTAATGGAAGCTCAGACACCCAGTGCATTTGGTGACACCTTCATGAAGGCACCTCATGCTAAAGCTACCCCTACATATCTCCCATGGTTGTCCCTGCATCTGATGTTACTTCTGTTCCCTGCTCCAACATGTGAGGTATGGATAGGTCTAAAGGACAGAGACTCTCTAATCCCAGACCTGTCTCTGCTGTGAAAGGTAGGAGTCTTCTGCTCAAATTTAGGTGTCTTCAGTGTAGTGGTTGACATCTGAGTTCATCATCTAAATGCCTGCTACAGTCCATGGAAAGGACCAGCCTCACCCTAGCATTATTCATCCAATACCAGGGCAAACAGCTGGGTCGGATGATCTGTGCTTCAGACCTGCCTCTTCTTTGCACTACAGCAGATTCCAGACACCTAGTTCAGACATCAAGGGCTCATCTACCTGCTCGTAGACATCTAGTGCAAGCTGATGCCCTAGAGTATCCCCCATGATCTCCAGCTTCCAACATACGAGGACATTTGTGTCCTGTAGGTCTGGGATCATATCCACAAGATCCAAGTGTTTGCACATGTACCATGCATTGAGCTGCCCATGTTTCTATTACGAAATTTCACAGAATCACAGAATCACAGAATCACAGAATCACAGAATCACGGAATCATATAGGTTGGAAAAGACCTTTAAGATCATTGAGTCCAACCATAAACCTAACACTGCCAAGCCCACCACTACACCATGTCTCTAAGCACCTCATCCAAACGTCCTTTAAATACCTCCAGGGATGGCGACTCAACCACTTCCCTGGGCAGCCTGTTCCAATGATGGACAACCCTTTCAGTGAAGTAAAACTTCCTAATATCCAGTCTAAACCTCCCCTGGTGCAACTTGAGGCCATTTCCTCTCGTCCTATCACTTGTTACCTGGGAGAAGAGACCGACCCCCACCTCTCTACACCCTCCTTTCAGGTAGTTGTAGAGAGCGATAAGGTCTCCCCTCAGCCTCCTTTTCTCCAGGCTGAACAACCCCAGTTCCCTCAGCCGCTCCTCATAAGACTTCTGCTCCAGACCCTTCACCAGCTTCGTTGCCCTTCTCTGGACACGCTCCAGCCCCTCAATGTCTCTCTTGTAGTGGGGGGCCCAAAACTGAACACAGCATTCGAGGTGCGGCCTCACCAGTGCCCAGTACAGGGGCACGATCACTGCCCTAGTCCTGCTGGCCACGCTATTTTTGATACAAGCCAGGATGCCATTGGCTTTCTTGGCCACCTGGGCACACTGCTGGCTCATGTTCAGGCGGCTGTCAACCAACACCCCCAGGTCCTTCTCTGCCAGGCAGCTTTCCAGCCACTCTTCCCCAAGCCTGTAGCGTTGCATGGGGTTGCTGTGGCCCAAGTGCAGGACCTTGCACTTGGCCTTGTTAAACCTCATACAATTGACCTCGGCCCATCCATTCAGCCTGTCCAGGTCCCTCTGCAGAGCCTGCCTACCCTCCAGCAGATCAACACTCCCACACAACTTGGTGTCATCGCAAACTTACTGAGAGTGCACTCGATCCCTTCGTCCAGATCATTGATAAAGATGTTAAACAGAACTGGCCCCAACACAGAGCCCTGGGGAACACCCAGGGCTTTACTTTTTCTTTACTTTTCTTTTCTATTTCTTTACTTTTTCTCCTAATATCTTCAATTTTTTCCCTGCATTGTAGTTTGACTTAGCCAAGGTGGAGGAACAAAAGAAACCACCACCAGAGTGCCCCTCGACTTGAGTATGGGCTCACCACGGACTCAGACCTCCGTTTCCATCTTTTTACATCATTCCCATGGGGCAAAGGGGAATAGGTGGCAGGACTCTTGGCTTTTACTCTCGCCCCTGTCACAAGCTCCTGGAAATAACATAACCTCAATTTCCTTATCTGCCGCATGGCAAAGATAGTGCAACTTTGCCCGGGGTTAGCGGCAGTTCTAATGAATGTTTGTACAGTGTTTGGAGATATTCAGATGAAAGGCACTACAGAGCTATTAAGTAGTCGTGTTATTTATTGTGCTTTCCCAAGTGGATCTCCTTAGCAATGTAGTGTGTAAGTAGCGTTATTCTAGCACCCCCATTGACATGCAACCTACCGCACTCCCCACCTCCCTCTGGAACTGAATATCCTCCGTGCAACTTCACAGCACTGCGGGTAGAGCACTCATGCTCATCTTGTTTCATAAAGCACACCTGCCTGCTTTTTTGCTCTCCTAGGCTGTTTTGCCCCCAGGAAATCCTTTCAGTCCAGTGGAATTTGATCAAGACAGGACTAAAATGGAGTTTTGTTGAGCTGCACTTCTGGAATTGGACAAGACTCTTTCT
Source organism: Mycteria americana (assembly GCF_035582795.1). Lineage (NCBI taxonomy): Eukaryota > Metazoa > Chordata > Aves > Ciconiiformes > Ciconiidae > Mycteria > Mycteria americana. The sequence continues at coordinate 219,971,664 of NC_134365.1, read as the reverse complement.
GATGCTCTTGAATGCCATGCTGTAACCTCTCAAGGGCGGCGGGGAATAAAGTGAGAAGACATGGATTCTTTACAGTTTTCTTATTGGAATGATTTCTTTTTTTTGGTCTCATTTACTTTCATTACTTTTACGTTTAGTATAACGGAGAAAAGCAGGCGCTTGGTGATGCAATTCATTTAATTTACTGACAAAGTCGAGGTTGAGATGAGTTATGTCCTAAATATGTTCTTGATGGCATCATCAAGCAATTCAAACCTCCAGTCTAGAAGAAAGTGTCCTACTTTTTTTTTACTGATGTCACCATCGGGACAGGTGGTGGTTTTGAAGTCACCACCAGTTTTAACACACCTGGCACTGGTTGCTCTGGCCTCTGTGCTGGGCTGAGTACTGTTTTGAAATGGTTTGCCTCCCGGTTGTGATGCACACACTGCACCTAGGGACTGCAGCATGCAAAACGCAACTGGAAACCATGTGAATATGTGCTTTCTGGAAGAGTTTCCAATGCTTTCTACTCAGATATTTCTAGACAGCCTGGAAATGCCGGAGGGAATTACCTTTCTAGCAGGTTTTCAGTGGACTCAAACCCAGACAGTAACTAGAAGAACAAAGAATGGCAGCAAGCAGAGTCTGGTCATTATGGATTCATGTCTCAAAGTTGATGGCTTGTTAAACTGATTTATTTTAAGATTGTCCATTGTTTTCTGTTGCAGTTTTAGAATTCCATTGGGTTTTTTGTACAATTTGTCTACTGCAATCTGCTATGTACATCACCTTCCCTGTAGAAATCAGCTAATAGGATAAAAATTAAGAAGAAACCATTTAGATTGAAATCACTCCTTTCTCTGAATCTTTATTTTAATGTGGAAATAGGAACATAATTTCTTTGGAGACCTTCAGCTTTCTGTCAAAGCTGGTTGAAAAATCAACAGGTGGAGAAATCTGTGGGGGACAGATAGATGACAGACTGAATGACCACGTAAATCTAATTTCCAGGGGAAAAAAAGGTTCTATAATAAAATGGTAAAGTGAACTCACAAGTGGTTCCCTCACTGTATTTCCTGTACTGAATGGAGGAGAAGCAAATTGTGGAAAACCTTAAACCAGGTCTGAATTTGGGGACTGAGGCTATCTTTAAAATAAGTTTAATTTTTTTTTAAACAAGTCTTGATTAAACAAACATTTCATAGATTTTGAAGCACTTCCTTTAGTGCCAAGTGTATCTAATTTGTCCATCATGTGCTCATTGCTGGAAGAAATTTGAATGAGTTGTCCAAGCGGTGAGGGAAGGGAGGATATTACAAAATCCAAAACTTTGAGTCTTTAGTGAATATCCTAAAGCAAAGGAGTAATGGCCCCAGTGCAGAGCAGGAGTTATCCTGGCAGAAGATATCAGCAGCATTTAACTTACACAGCAGGATTTTAGCAAGGAATCAATGTTCCTGGAGAACTGGGGCAGGGGCATGAGATTGACCATAGAAACCAAGAGTACATACATTTCATTGCTGTGTCCCTGTGCCTGATAAAATGGGAAAAGGCCTGATTTGGGGTATGTCATCTGTTTAGGAAGACCAGTGAGTGCTACTTTAGGTTGCTTCCTTGCAAGGAGGAAGATAATAAGCTAGGAGGCAACCTGGGAGAGTGGGAGAAGTAATACTGCAATGGAGAGAGACTTGAGACCTTTGGGTTGGAAGAGTCACCTTTGGGGAGACCTTAAAGGAAATGCAATTTCAGCCCCATACTGACCACCCAGAGGTGTTTCGAACTTCTGGGGGCCAAATGTTTTAGAAGTGGAGGCAGACCTCTGCAGGGATTAGACCCCTCCAGCTGCTTGCCCTCTTTTCTGGGACCACAGTCTTCATCTCCAGCAACGGGAAATGTGCTGGGTGCAGAGAGCTTTATTTAGGTGCTCAGCGAAACGATGTTTGGACAGATAGGATCACCTCGCTGCTCCTGGTACGTGAAGTTCATACCTTGCGTGGCACGTTTATCACCCCCTCTTTCCTCTCAGAGGAGGGGGAAGGGAACAGTAGGAGGGAAAAGAAAGTGGAAGGCAGGAAAAGGGGGGACCCGGACAAGGGAGGAGGTTGTGTGGGGCGCGTCTTCCCGGCTTGAGTGATTTATTTTTCTGCTGGGAAACATTGAAACTTCCAAGTCAAAATTAATGGGACAAAAACACTTTCCAGGTGCCCAGAAGTGCAAAGGTACAATAAATCAAAGGGGTAGTCTAAAGGAGGAAGCTCACAGCCGAGGGAGAGAAAAACAGTCAGAAGAGCAGACTCCTGAAGCTGTGTCTCCTCTGATGTGTCAGACGGTCTCCAAGCTCCTGTGGTGCAGTGAGGACATGTTTTGGGCTGCCCAAGGGGCTTTCTTGGGCTGCTCCAGCCTGATGGTGGTGGGACCTGATGTAGGAACTCATTGTCTGGGTCTGAAGTGCAATGTAAGTGAGTAAGATGCGATACAACTAGAGAGGGCCAGAGGGCCAGGAAGGACTGAGAGGAAAAACTGGCAAAGGCAGATGACAGATTCACCGGTTCTTTCCCCATTTTCACCCTGGGACCCCAGAACTGTAGGCCAGCTCTCTGCTGACATCCCAATGTCCTCCAAAATTACATTTACTCAGCTCTTCTTGAAGAGGTACAGAGCCAACCTTAGGGCAAACGGCCCCAACATGAGATCTGGCTCTGACTTCCAAATTGTCCTCCTGATGGTGAGGAGGATGAGGCGTCGCATGAAGGCTTTCTACCCTTGTGCAGGGAAGCACAGCTCCATCCCGCCTCACTGATGAGCCCACGTCAGGGCACACGTGGCTTCATCTCACATGGGGATGCAGTACCTTTGGCATCAGCAAAGCGCTTTGGAGCATGCTTCATTGTAAGCTCACAGACGTCGTTGCCCCGTGGCATCCAACACGAGGCATATGTTTGAAGGCATTGCTGATGTGCTGAAGGGATGGCTTCATTGTCAGTTTGTGACCGGTTTCCTCTGCCGCAGGCTTCTGGGCAGTGTGGTTAGATCACTTGCAGTTACTCATCACCAAAGGGACTCCTGGTCCAGGGCAATGCTGGCCTTTTTCATCCGTAGCATTCACTTCACAAGAGCGCTCTCAGTGCCCATCATCCCAACGATGCTGACCTTGTTCTGACATCTCCGTCAATGATTTTTTCTTTTTTTAAATGGAGAACACTTCTCAAGTACGACTGGGGTTTTCATTAGGAGAATTTACAACGTCCTGTGGAAAATGGGTCATCTTAACGCTTGGAAAATAGAAGCAGCGAGACTGTGTTTTTGTGGGAACATTTCCCCATCTTTTTCATACATCACTTCCACCATTTATTATTATTTCTCATTATTTATTTATTATTATTTATTATGATTCCTTATTATTAATTATTAATAATTATTATTGTTTCTATTGTGGTAACACCTAGCAACTTTGGGGCAGCTCTGGCCTGCACTGTGCTCGGTGCTGTGCAAATGTACAGGAGAAATCCGGTCTCAACTTTCTTTTCTATTTATCTGAAGCTGTCCTGGGCTTGGTCCCAGCAAGCGTATTATCAATTAGTCCACTTGCTGACAGCTGTAGTGCACAATGAGTCAGTTCCCTACTTGAGATGAGCCATTGGTCAATTAAACTAATAGTGAAAATCTCTGGGCATAAGAAAGGAAACATTTATGAGCTAATGTTAAGTGTGCGAGGGCTAAAGGGAAATAAAAGCCCTCTACAATTATAACAGGGGAAAATGAGAACCCAGGCTCATTAATAAACAAAGAGCAGGATGTAATTAATAAATGCCTCTAAACCCGCCAGAATATGGAATTCCTTTCTAAATATGTCATTAGCAAGAAAAATAAAGAGAAAAATTAAGCTGATAAGGACGGGCTTGGAAACTTCGAAAGTATACAAATCATAGGATCTGGCTGACATTTATCCTGCTTGTTAAAGGGAATTAACTAAGACATTACGGAATCACTATGGAGAAGTGGAAATGTGCGCTATGGAGCAGGACAGAAAATCAAATGGTTGGAGTTTGTTTTTATATATGGCAGAAATTGTCTGCTGTGCTGATTGCGGTACAAACAGAGCAGAGGGAGATGGTTCCTGGCCAGAGGGGAGCACACCACTGATCCTGGTCCGTGACATGATCCCAGGGTGAGATTTGTAATGTACAAGGAGAAAAAGAAAGATTTCTTGATCTTCCAACCTTTGGGGGGGGGAAGAAAAAAAGCTCTGCTATAAAACAACCATACTGGTCAGATTTGTAGTGGGGAATAATGATACACAGAAAGGAAGCACATTATGATTTAAAACTACTTCTAGCTATCAGTAGGTCAGTCACTTCACAACTTTTTCATGTCTTGGGCTTCATGTTCACACTCACTTATGGTGCCCCTTTGCTGCATGGGCCCCAAAAGCTATCCCTTTTATCTTCTTGAGAGGTAACCCGGGAGGGGAATGGAAGGACCCCACCAGCCCCAGATGTCAAAGCACTTGAGTAGTGCTGTCTCCTGAACTTCATTTGCTCATGTGCCTTGATGAATCCAAGCTATGGCCAAGAGAGAGGCACACGTCTGAGAAACCTGAAATGGGCAGCAGATGCAAAACCTGGCATCGGGGAAAGCCTGATGCTGACTGAGGGATGACAGGCTTTGAAACGGAGGAGAGGCGGCTCGCGTCGGATGCGGCACAGATGGGGAATCCGAGGAGAGCTGCTTGGGGAGGAAGAGACGTGATCAAAGAGATACTCGCTCAGGATGAATATCAGCGGGACGGGATGGCGTTTGTCAAGATCAGAGGAAAAGAGGTTCCTGCACAAGGGTTCGGTGGTGCAGATGGGTTGGAAAGGGCAGGCTGCAGAGGCAGCATGTGTAAGGCAACGAGCCAGAATTGAACATAAATGCAGGGGATGATCTGACTCTCCACTAGTTGACGTATTTAAATCAAGCAGTTGTTTTTCCCTTCAAAAGGCATGCTCTTGCTCTATCATGAGTTATCAATCAGTGGTGTGGAGGTCTGCAGTAAAATTGGCTCCGGGGAGACCTTATTGCAGCCTTTCAGTACTTAAAGGGGGCTTATAAGAAAGATGGGGACAGACTTTTTAGCAGGGCCTGTAGCGATAGGCCAAGGGGTGATGGTTTTAAACTAAAAGAGGGGAGATTCAGACTAGATCTAAGGAAGGCATTTTTTACGATGAGGGTGGTGAGACACTGGCCCAGGTTGCCCAGAGAGGTGGTAGATGCCCCATCCCTGGAAACATTCAAGGTGAGGTTGGACGGGGCTCTGAGCAACCTGATCTGGTTGAAGATGTCCCTGCTCATTGCAGGGGGGGTTCACTAGATGACCTTTAAAGGTCCCTCCCAACTCAAACCATCCTATGATTCTATGATTGCATGATCGTAGAAATTGACCTGTGGACTCCAAATCTATGTATTTGATGAAGGTCAATGCTCTGCTTTAGTCCCCCCTGTTTTTTTCCCCTGTTTTCTTTTCACTGGGAGCAGAATCAGCCCCACAACTGTCTAGTCCAGCTTTTTCCCAGTACACAACACAAGTGACAATATTTTGGCAACCTATCTGGGATATTTTTTTAGCAGCCTTGTTCTCTTTCTTTTCTGGACTTTAATATGTGTTTCAAATCTTCACTGCAAAATGCAAAAAGTAAATAGACAATTTAGACTGGTAATATACAGACCTAACAGAAGATGGAGAAGAGAAACAGTAACAAATAAACTAAATAAAGAGTCAAACTCTTAATAAATTACGTCCGACCACCAGACAATCGTAGCAAAGCAGCCAAATTAGCTGCCATACCCTGATGCTGATAGTCTAGATAAAATATTAAAACAAATCTGGACCAAAGAGAGGCTCTCAGCAATGGTACAACAGTTTGCTTTCTAGCCGAGGCAAAAATAACATGTAATCATTTAATACAATTTCTTCAAATAAACTTCATTTTGAGATAATGACTTCCAGATGGATGAAGGTTTATAAACATCTCTGCCACATGATACATTCCCACTGGGTAACGGAGAGGGTAAAAGAGCAATTTAGTCACTGGGTCTACACCAGTAAATTAAACGTGCCCAGTGCTGATCTCCAGCCCTGAGGCCAAACAGCAAGGAAGGGCTTGTGTCCGTATTGCTATTCCTTCTTGCTGTCTGAAATCAGGTGGCTGCTTTCAGACTGCCTGTTTGGAGTCCCTGGCTTGTGCTACCTCCTGATCTGTGCCTGGAGGTGTCCATGAAGCAGTCTGGTGGTCCCGACCTGAATGGTGCCAAGAGCATCCAAAAATTAAACCAGAAGGGAGCTCTCTTGCCTGGGAATAATCCCAGGTGCTGTTTGATTTACCCATATGGACACAGCCTAAGAGAAACTTTGCAGAAGACCCCACAACCCTTTCTTCATCAACCAATACCCTCCCTGAAACTATTTTGGAAGCTCATCTAAAACTTCAAGGCTGGGTTATCATGGCCAGCTTTGAAAACATGGAAGCCCACATAAAAGATCAAGTCACAAATGGTCATACTCAAAGCCAAGGCAAGAACCTGTTCAAGATGTCCATACAGTTCGTCAACTAATAGCCCAGCATCTTTTTGGATTAAATACTGGCCTTGAGCTCCTTGGAGCCAAAGCTGCTAGTCAGACTGTCAGTGTTACACATGTATTTGATTGCTTTGTTGGGTTGGGGCCCTGTAGAATCAGCACGAGGAATGCGAAGGAAACAATGGCAGTTCACGCTTAGCGTGGAAAATTTTGAGTGTTATTAATTATTTTTCGTTTTGCTGGTTAACATTAAGAGACAGAGGGCTGAAACAAATCCAGGCAGAAATCAGCCACAGTTATTAGTGTCTCAAATCTTTGTCTTGTAGGCTTCAGTCTGGTTAAAACAACAGAAAAAAAAAAAAATCTAGACATGTTTCAGATGAAGGCCCCCAAGGTATGTGGGATTTTAGATAAATGACCTGGGTTGGATCCAGCGCTAATTATTTCCCTTTAAATCCTCAGATTTTTTTTTTCCTTGTTTACAGGGGATTGTTAGTTTGTTTCTTTTGCCTCAGTTTTATCCATACCTCCTGCCATGACAATACCTCCATAGATCCCACAGCTGAAATCTAAATGATTCATGGAGACAGTTGGATTTCATCAAAGACCTGATGGAAAGTTGGCATGTTTCTAGCTCGTCCTGCTTGGTTTTTCACCTGGTGGGTTGGGAGGGGAGTCCTCAGCTTCCAGGATCCCACATCTTGGGCAAATCGACTGCTGTGGAGCTGAGACCAGAGGAGCCCCAGTTCCTAAGCTCCTCTCCTCCGCAGAAGTCTCTGCAGTCCATGGGTGTCTACAAGGACTCCCATGTTGCCAGGTCCTCTGCAGCTCATTGGCCAGGCTGCTTTTAGCCTTTCAAAGCAGGAGCTGTGGGAGTCATGTAGTAATGGTTGGAAGCTCAAAAGTTTCCCAGACCCTTAGGGCTGCACGTTTCTGGGGCTCTAGGGCAGCCCCTTGGTGGTGAAGGGGCTCCGGGGACTCTTTTGCCCTGCTTCACATAAAAGCATGAAACCCAGCACATTTCTAGGTGCTCAGGTAGTCATTGAAAGAGGAGATAGGCTTTGGGATGATATTTTTAATTTTGTGAACAGACGTAAAAGGTAGATCTTGAAATGAAGGGTTATTGGCAGATTACATCCCTAAGCGGGTGTGATGAGACGGTGATACCCAATGCCACTCCTGATCCTGAGCCACAGATGCTCATCAGAAGATGGCGTCACTGCAGAGGTTTGCTGAGAGAAGATCAGAAACTCGTTTTAATATATTTCATGTAAGTGGAAAACAAGGTAAAGGACAAGAAAAGATAGGCTTTTGGTTAAAGGCCCTGCACAATCTAATGGACTGCAAGGTTATTGAATGCAATGGTCTTTGGGCAGGACTGAAGACCTGACTTAATCCCATATGAAATGGGGCTAGACCTGAAGTTACACTGTCTCCTTGCTCAGAATTATGAATACCACGGGCTTCATAGGGCATTGATGCAAAGGATATAGGTGCCACAGTGGGTGCCATGTTTCTAACTTAGCTGTCTCAGCTGCAAACCTGAAGTCTGGTGGGCATGACAGCAAAGAAAAGGGAGAGAGTGTTTTTTTACAGTCAGTGACATTTGCCTCTTCCATGGCAAAGGGTGTCAGTCCAAAGGCAGCTGGAGGTTCCTGGATATCTGAAGGGACATTCTGATGAAGTTTTTCGATGGCTGAATCTCCCATCTGCCAGTTTTCAGGAGAAGCTCCAAAGGCTGCAGATCTGGAGCACTTAACAAATATCTGCTGTGCGGTCCTCCTTCTCAACTGAAGAGACAGCAGAGGCTGGGCCAGCTCATCTGGGGCAAGGTGGGAAATGTGTTCCCAGTCTGGAGAGCAGAACATCACCAGTTCCCAGTCTGACCCCATGCTGAAATTCAGAACCATGCACACCACAGATTGTTTCTTGAAAACGTTTAATCTTGACTGTAAGAACAGCTGTGGATGAGTCTCTGTTGCTGGTTAGACCTCAATGTGTTTCTCATCAGTTCATATTCCAGTAACGTTTAACAACAATCTCATTAAATGTTAAACCTTGTGTGTTTTTGTCTTGAATCCTTTGTGAGAGTATCAGCTCCGCTGCTGCCAAGCTGGATGCCAGGTCTTAGGCAGGTGGGAAAAGCCACAAGCCTGTTGTGCTGCCCTTGGACTATATATCCCAGCAGCAGTGTGGAGGTCTTGCTCAACCAGCTCTGCATGCCAAAATCTCCCCAAGCTTCCTCCTTCACCCTCCATTGACATGGCAGATGCTTTTGGACACCTTCCCAGTTTCATCAGGTCAGTTCTCAGAAGGCTGGAAATCTCTGTTTCCCATATAGTCCCCCCAAAATATAAACAAATATCATCTGTGTTGGAGCTGAGCAGTGGAAGTGTGTATGTCTTGTATAGATTCATGTTTACATTATTACTGGGACCAGATTAGGTATTTTCATCTTTTTATAGTTTTTTAGTTTTCTTGCATGTCCCATGGTTTTGCAACACAGAGTAAATACTGGGACTCCTTTTGAAAAGGAGAAGTGGCTTAGAAGGGCCTCAAACCTCCTCTACTCTCTCTGCATTTTGCAAGCCAAAGGTTATCTATCTTCCACCCCAACATCTCTTCCATGACCAGTTTTTCTCCTTCATGTCCTTCTCTCCAGCTAACCTCTCCTAGGTGTGTAGTCCCATCCTATGCTGGCATAAGGATGGGTATTGAGGTTGATGACACTGTGCTGCTGCAAATGCACTGGATGCACTCTTTCCTATGTGTCTTACACTGCTTCTCTCTGTCATTAGAGACTTCACTGTCCCCGCAGTAACAGCAAGCACGGGAAAACACTGCTTAATGAATATACAACCAGCCCAATGTACTTGCTAATCAAGCCAGCATCCCAACAGCTGGCAGAACTGACTGCTCTTGCTGAGTCAGCATGTGGGCCATGAATATTACTTTCCATAGAGTGCACACTTAACTGCTGCCAAGTCTGGGCCAACTCTTCAGCCTTGCTGTAACCAGACGAGTATCTGGATTAAGGTTCCAGTTGGAGGGGAGAGTCCTGCAGAGCTTCTTGCTTGCTTGTTTAGTTTTTCACCAGTGAACCACTAAGCCCCAGCAGTGATCTTTCCAGTTGGAAAAGGACTCAACTGATCCAGTTTGTGCAAGAACCTTTCAACCCCGGAACTGGTGCATCTCCTGCCTGCTGAGTCAAGCTTATTACAGAGCGGAGGCTGTTGTGCTGTTGCAGGGGTGGTGGAAAGGGGAGGGTTAAACTCCGCAGGACTGCCATGACCTTCGGAGAGCCCGGGAGTAGGCAACGGGTGGCTTTGCCTTGTTTTGTTTTCATTGGAGAGGGTGAGAGTTGATTTTGGTCTTGACACTCACTGTGCTACCGAAAGGGTCAGAAAGTCACCAGCCAAACTTTACTGGAGAGCAGGGAGGAAAAAAGTGGTGTCTTCTGAGACATCGACCAGCATGTGAGATTCACAGCTGGGTGATGGAGCCCGGAGGGAGGTCGTGCGTGGCAGAGGCGGCATGGCCAGGTCATGCTCCGAGACTGACTTTCACGGCTGTCAGCTAATCTCTCTCTCTTTGGGGAGCTCTAGCTCATGTTACCAGCGGTAGGAGGTGAGAATGACCTGTAACGGGAGGCGGACAATGGCCCATAAACTAGATCTACTGACAGCTTGCTGGAGTCAGTCCCTTGTCCCTTGAAAGGAGGCACCTTAAGGGCAGCTCCTTCTTGAACCAAGTCCCTCTGTCACCTTTTCAGAAGAGGGAAGCACACAAAGATGCTGCGTCTGCAGTATTAGGATCTGTTCTGTGTTTCCCCCATAAACACTTTTAATCAGAAAATTCTACTGTGCCCAAAACATTCCCTCAAACTCAAGCTTTTTTTTGATGAAAAGTTGCCTCTTTTAGTGCAACTTCATGATTTCTCAACTCCACAGAAGAATATACTCCCCAAACCAAAGACAGATAAGTATCAGCCCTAGAGTAGGTGATCACCCTAAGCCTGGGGAGGGCAGGGAAGCGGGTAATCCTGCTTTACCAGCTTCTAATGGGACCCTTATTGTCAGTTTCCCGCAGTGCAGATGGTTGCCATTCCCACTAATCCGGGGTAGCTTTTCTTGTTCTCTTTCTAATGGTGTTTCATAACATATAGGGAAATATTCATTGGAGCAGGATGAATGGAAAATTTCAAGAACGATCAGATAAATTCTCCATGAAAAAATTATCACAGAGAATGTTAACAAGGCAAAATTTCATGTAAAAAGTTTCATTTGGGGGGAAAAGGTCATTTTATAACTAAAAGCTTTTAGTAAAAACTATTCCTATGCCTTTCCCTGCCTCTGTTGCTGGTGCTCCTGCATAAGCCCATCAGCATCTATTAATCCAAAACACCTTCTTGTTTCAGCCTTGTGCATCCTCAGGATCAGCGGGGATGGCACCTTTGAAGTCTGTACCCCACAGTCACTGCTGGTGGGAACGTTGCCTCTGTCCTTCAGGGGGACATCACCTGTGGGAGGGGGTGACCCAGAGATGGTTCCTTCTCATGGATATGCTAGACCATACAGATCTGCCATGCCTTGGCATGAGGGAGTGTGTGAACATAGACCTCAGAGTACGGCTCCACTTGGCAAGGCTGTGCCATGTCTTGAGGCTGCTTTTAGGCAAGCCATTGATCAGGTAGGGCTTTTAGCTGAGCTTTGGGGTGCACCAGGGAACAAGTTTGGTGCATGCTACCCTTCGTATCCTTCTCATATGGGGAACAGGGGTGACTCACTGTGTCCAGCCACCATCACTTACCCCCAAGGGCCCCTGGGCATCATGTGGCTGATGCCAAGTAGTGAGTTGGCCAGAAGGTCCTTGGAAGGTCCATGGTCCTTGGACCATGGATATAGTCTAAACATTACACATTTGGTAGAGTTGATGAAGTAGGAAGGGTACTTCAGTCTGGGTACGCCAGTGTGGCCATGCCTCCTAAGCTGCGCAAATATGGTGGTAAAGGAGCACGCTGAAGTTCGGTTCGTGCTCTGTCAGGATCACAGGATGCAGCCCCTGCTTCCGTCCCAGTTTTGACACTAGCTTTCTCTGTGACCCCGGTCTACCCTGCTCAGCTTCTTTATCCGTCAGATTGGGACAATAATGACTGGCTACCTCACAAGTGGAGTTTATGAGTTCACCTCCGGACCCATTGTCACAGCAGAGTGTTATGGGGTGGCTGGGGTCATTAAAGATCTGATGGAGTTGTTTTTGTGTTTTGCCTTTGCAAGAGTACACGGGGCATTACCCCAGGAGTCCTGGCAAACCTTCCAGCTTCCTTTCTGCTGTCGTGATGAAAGGGGACATGTCAGCCCTAGAAAATGCATGTTAAGCAAGAAAGAGGAGACTTCTGGGAAAGGACTTCTTTTCTGCAAAATTAGTTTTGCTGAGTTTACAAGGTGTCGAAGGCTATTAATACGGCATGCTTTGGTACCATGAGATTGTAAACAGAGTTTCAATATGCCTTTCTACAGAGCCATTTATCAGCCTCCATCTTTTTCCCTCTGGCTTTTTTCCACTTCCCCCCTCCCCCATTCTTTTGCTTTGTCTCCTGGACTTATTCCCATTCTCTAGGTTGTCTTATTAATTTTCCTCTTTCTCAAAGAAAAAAACAGGCTTGTGGGCTGGAGACTTTACAACATTCTCTCATAGTCCTGGATTTAAAATGCCTAGCCGGGGGTCTATAATGTACTGACATGGAAAGACTAGACTTATTATTAAACTAATAATCTAGGAATTTTTATGAACTTCAGAGCTCTGCAATCTTTTCTAACCACATGGCACGGGTTGCTGAGGTATTAGCAGCCATCGGTGAAAAGCTACTGTGACTGGATACGCCAGCTTTGTCAACACCTGGGAGCAGGGCTGCAAAGATGAATGAGCCGAGGAGGTGGGTGGAGAGAAATAGGATGTACACAACAGCCCTAGGTGAGACCTGCCTGCTTCCTCCCTGGTGCGTTATCCAGGTTATAGCCCCCAAACTATAAATTGGGATATCAGAAAATATCTTGAATACAATGGGATTGCTAGGAGTTGGGGTGTATACTTGCCTTATTCTCTACTTTGGCCACGTACAAAGTACAAAGTTAGATGGATCCTTGACCCAAACCAACGTGGCTATGCTTGTGTTCTTATGACAGACTGAGCTGGTTAAGATAAGATGCTGCTAAACCTCTCGTGTTAACGTCTTTTCTCATGATAAAAACTAAAAGTCATGACTTTCAGATGTGACTGATGATTTGGAGTATTTGCCTTGAAGGCCTTATAAGGATTGATCTTTTAAGGGTGTTTATGTTGGGCTGGTTTAAGGATCCATCTAAGGATCCATTTAAGATACCATCTAACTTGGTATCTAGGAGTATCCACAGTACTTTCCAGAAGCTGCAACACGCGGAGATGCCTTGTTGCTTACAAATATCTTTGTCAGGCAAAAGCATATTCGGTGTACAGCATTCAGATACGAACCGTATTCAGCTGGCGTTCAGAACCACTGCATTGCTCACTTTGCTACCCAGCAAAATGCAATCCCCCAGCTTGACGTTGCTCATTACATTCTCAGAGCATAATTTCAAATGATGTGTGAAACACTTTGCTCCTTGCTCTGGACACCTGGGCAGCTGTGCTGTTCGGTGCTAGGCAGCCCCATGTTTCATTCAGGAGGTGGAGGTACCTTCATGGTGATCTGTGCATGGTTTTGCAAAGCTTTTTAATGTCCTTCAGGGTGAACGCTGCCAGTGGAAAGATAGATACACAATTATTCGAGTCGCAGTTTAAGGCAGGCAGTTGACCTTCTGTAATGTGATTTATATCATTGTGTGAGCTGCCATCGTATAAGATGTTTTTTTCCACTGCAAAGCATTTGCAAGACCTCCACCCCTTGCATTTTTTGCCTGCCTGTCAATCTGCTTATCTTTCAATTTTATTTAATTAGAAACACTGGGTTTGATGATGCCTCTCCTTGGAGATTGAACATACCAGACCAGTCTCCATGTAGCTCAGGTGGCAGAAGTATATTAGCTGCCCTGAAGTCACCTGGGGAAAACAAAGAGGAGGAAAAGCTCTCTCTCCCTGTGATGGATTACTAACCCATCCCTGGGATATTCCAGAGAGAACAGACACGCAGCCCATGCTGAGGATGAGTTACTGGATCCTATTATAATGGGAGGAATTAAAAAAAAAGGAGAACTTCTCCGGATAATCAGCACCAGCTGCCATTTGCGGGGTACCCCCATCCTCCTGGCAAGCCATAGCTGTGATTCATGCCATGTCCCATGTTTTTTCCTGCCCTTAACATCTAAACAATATGACATGTTCTTCTTTAGTACATGCATATTTCTTCCTTACGCGTGAGTTTCCGGCTGCTCACCAAAGATGTAACTCATCCGCGAGGAGGACGATGGACGAGGGTGAAGGGGGGGAAAGTTTCCGGTGAGTCTCCAGACAGGAGACATGGATCTTCTTTTCTGCGTCAGCTTCGTGTCAGAGTAATTGGAAGCAACAAGGCAGCACTGGAAAACGCTGTCATGGATCTTAAGCCTTTGTGGGAGTCACTTCTCGTAATATATGGAGTGCTTACAAGAAGCCGTGACAACTCCCGCGCATGGCTGACATGCTGAGTCTTTCACCTAAGCCAGTGAGGCAGGAAAAGAAGCTGAAAAGTTTCATGCAGTCACAGGGAGAAAAGTCCCAGGGTTGTTTTAGAGGAGAAGAGGGCAGAGGAGGTAATGGAGTCACGGTAGTTTCTAGCTGGGGAAGCCAAAATTAGTTTGTGAAACTTAGCATGTGCTTGCTAAGATAGCCGCAGATGGAGTTTAGGAGGTCTTTCCTAGTCCCGTGTGCCTGAGTCACTCCCCACCGCTGGCACAAGGGAAACAGGCATAGTCAACAGCGACCGCAGGACAGTTGTGCCTCTGCAGGGGCACAACAGGAGCTCCTCGAGAAGTACGGCATACCCACGGCTCCTGCCGAGAGCTGGTGAGTACACAGGCTGCCATTCCACATGTATCCTCACAGGCTGCCCCTATTCCCCCTGCAACATCCCACGGACCGATGCTACCCTTACCAGGTATTGGTGGGGTTTTCCTTCCTTCTTTGGAAGCTTTTCTTCTTGGAAGGAAAGTCACTTTTCCTTCTTCGAAGTTGTGTCTCAGCTGATGTGTGGGTTTTCTATGTTTCTGGCACTAGCCATCAGCCCAGACCCTACTGCAGCCTGCTCCACACCCAGAAATCTTATAAAGCCCCAGACATATAGTCTTCACATTTCAGCGAAGATGGACCTGTGAAAAGTGGGTTTTTTTCTGCTGAGGAAATCCCATTGGCAGACTCAGGAGCCCTAAACCCAGCCCAGAGAGTCACCCCTTTCCACCCAGTTACTACATAAGGGCAGCCATAGAGGACCAGTACCTGGCATCCTCTTGCCTGGCACCCAGGACCACCCAACATGAATGAGATGCCATGAGACAGAAGTAGTGGGTGGTTGTGTTAATCGGTATCAGTGGAATTTTTCTGCTGTTAATGTTTCTGAAAGCTGTTTGGTCTCACCTCACCTTTCAATCTTATTTAGAGTTTAGGACCTGAATATTTCATTTGACGTACGCTTGTTCCTGTGTAAGGACAGCTGCTGCAGAGGGTGAGCCCTACACACCACTAGTTTGCTGCAGGCTTTTGGGCTGAAAGTTGCACTGTGTCCTCGTCCAAAATCACCCCTACCTCACCTCCCATGAGCACTGGGTGCTGGGCATGGCAGGAGGGGAGTTAAAATGAACCCGCTCCAGGGGGGATGAAAAGGAGGAGCTCTCAGAGTGTCGCATGCTCTGGCTGGGCTGTAATCCCATCCAGGAAAGCTTATGCTGTTCCCAATCTCATCCTTTGATCACTTCTGGAAAGGCAGTGGATCTGGGGCCTCCGCCGATGACCTGCCGCCAGGGCCCAGCAGGGTGGATGGACAATGATGAATTGGTCTGAGGTAAGATGTCCTACTGCAAAACACATGTGTTACACATCTTCCCTCCCTCCTGTTCCTTGAAAGCCATTGCAGGAACCAGGTTTCTTCTCTTTTTGGCTTGGAACCAGTAAAAAAAAAAAAACACTTCAGGGGAGGGTGTGATTGTGCTGGTGTGCTGGAGCGATGCTCAGCAGAACTGGTCCCTGGAAGGGTATGCAGCACGTGTGTCGTGCTTGGGAATCACAGCTTCACTCCTCCTGTCCAGGACCAACTCTTGACCACTGCAAGGACAAGGGATTTCTTCCTGACTGCTGCTAAGCACCTTCGTTTTTGTAGGGAAAAAGGAGTATTTGCAGCTTTGTTCATTTACCTCCATGCTATGGTAGCCTGATCCTTTGACTCCAAGGGGTCCATCTCATGGCCAGCAGTAGAGGTGCGAGGAGAAGCCCACACCAAGGGGCTCTGTGTAAAGGTGTTTCTGTCTGACTAGAGTGACATTATTTTTGCTGCAAAGAATCCTGTAAGGTATAAGCAAGGTCAGGATGTCATGGTGTTAAGCATTAGACATGTAGGCTGAGACCTACCAAGCTTGTTATCTAGACAGATATGACAGACAAGAGTGCGGAAAGGAAATATTACCATGGGAAAACGAGATGCAGAGAAACTGGATTTCTTGACGAAAAGCTTCAAGATTTGAGTAGTCTAGGTCTCCAGTGCCATCCCAGTGCCTCCTGGTACTTGTTGTCTTGAAATGTTTTCTTTGTTTTAATGGGTTTCCATAATCCCTTGTGTTATTGCAGCTCGACACATTCTCTCACTGCGGTGCGTGGAGGCTGTTGCTGTTGAGCCATGAAAATGAGCAAGGGAGACAGGAAACAGATAGAGGAGCTAAAGAAATGCTCTTTGGGGGCTGTGGAGAAGTGGGCTGTGTCTGAGGTTATGCAGGAGTCTGAAAGCGGTGCAAAAGTGCTATGGTCACGGTGGGCAGTGCAGAGCTTGGGGGTGCAGAGGAAGGAATGCACTACAGAAGGGCAGTGGGGAGTTGGGCACCCCTTCCAAGACCCAAAGGCTGTCAGTTCCTATGGAGAAGAAGCAGCAGCAGACCCCACGCAGACACCTTTCTGGCAGACAGATGTTTCTACTGTGTGTTTGGCAACCATCGAGCATGTAGGTTTTGGCGAGGGGATGAGTGGAGAAAAAGAGGCTGAGAGCAGAAGATGCAGCCAAAGCCTGGTGAGGCTCAAGTGTCCATGTGCACTTTGAAGATGTGAATCCCACCTCAGAGCACGTGGCTGTAGCACAATTGGCATGCACACCCACACATAAACACACCCACACACCACCTCCAATGGCAGATGTCTTCAGAAGAGTTGCCCTGAACTGATAGGTAACACAACTAATAATGGTGTTAGGCAGTTATTCTCTTCCATATATCCTCCACTAACTTCAATGCCACTTTGTAAAACTTCTTCAGGGTAAAGGCTGTCACTTTATCATGTGTCTGTGCCTTGTCAAGCATGGTGAGACCTTCAGTCATGACCGGGACATTTACATCATGATCACTGTTTCATGGGATTTGAACAAAGTCCTTTGAAAAGGTAATGTCGTGGTTTAGCCCCAGCCGGCAACTAAGCACCACGCAGCCGCTCGCTCACTCCCCCCTGGTGGGATGGGGGAGAGAATCGGAAGAACAAAAGTAAGAAAACTCGAGGGTTGAGATAAAGACAGTTTAATAGGGAAAGCAAAAGCCGTGCACACAAGCAAAGCAAAGCAAGGAATTCATTCACTGCTTCCCATGGGCAGGCAGGTGCTCAGCCATCTCCAGGAAAGCAGGGCTCCATCACACGTAACGGTGATTTGGCAAGACAAACGCCATCACTCCGAATGTCCCCCCCTTCCTTCTTCTTCCCCCAGCTTTATATACTGAGCATGACATCATGTGGTATGGAATAGCCCTTTGGGCAGTTTGGATCAACTATCCTGGCTGTGTCCCCTCCCAGCTTCTTCTGCACCTGGCAGAGCATGGGGAGCTGAAAAGTCCTTGACTACAGCACAAATCCAAAACATAGCCCCATACCAGCCACTATAAAGAAAATTAACTCTATCTCAGCTGAAACCAGGACAGGTAGGGATAAGTCCGAAGATCCTGGCCACTGATGTGGTTTGTGCTATCCCAGAGGGAAACCGCCAACCCCAGCTCAAAATGGAGAGAAGGTCAGTGTCAGAAGAGCAATGTTTCAGTTTTTTGGGAAGTATTTTTGATCACCTAAAGGCTACTAGAAAGCTGCATTAATAGAAATGAGAAGGCAGGCACCAGTTTTACTATAATGTGCTCAAAGAAAAGCTAAATACCATAAACTTGTATGCTGATATTAAGCTAAATGTAAAAGTAAGAAGCTCTGCATCTAAGGGTTTTGTGATCTCTTCCTTCTACAAGTCTTCCTTATGGTTTTGCTTCTTGAAATAACTCACACTAATTTCCTTCTAGCAAAGGACTCAAAGGACTTCTAAGAAGTTTACAGAGTTCGACCAGTCTTTTCGTGAAAACCTTGGGCTCTTGAGCTCCATGTATTTCTGAGAAAGATTTTATGACATGGTGCCTGAAATAGCAAGGACTTGACTCAATGTCTGTGTCTGTGCAAATAAATGAAATGTTCCCAAGATTGTTCTGTGACTCTGAGGCCATCTGGCATGGAAGAGCTTCCATCCACACTTTTAAATTTGAGTAGCCTGCAAATCTAGGTAGCTTCATCTGAACTGCTCATTGGGAAAGGTTCTTGGCCTCTGTTAGATCCCAAACCACAGGTGAGCGTGTTTACATGCCCAGAAATGTTCTCCAACACTCTTCATGAGCTGGTGTAGAAATCGGTGTTGACTCCAGAAGCTCTTTAATGAATTATGTCCTATCTAAGGTCCAGGGTGGCTGGACTCTTGGACAACACTCACTAGCATGGTGCCCACTTTCTTGGCTGGGTAGAGCTCCTGCTCCTTATAGAACAAGGCACCACATGTGCCGTGTCTTGGTGCACAAGGTGCTGTGTCAACTCAGCACAGAACATCACTGGTAACATTTATTAACCCAACTCCATGGCACCATGGGAATGTCTTGGGTTTCAGTAAGAACAGGAACAAAACCTTCATCCATTACAAACCAGAAGAAAGCACGAGAAAGCCAATGGCAGTGGGAAAGTGCGTGTGATGGAATGATGCAATGACTTTACTTCCCTTCTCATTTCAGTCTGTTTTGAGAAAATCACCCATGGCACCTTCATTCTTCCTGACAAGTTAGTGCTGGACCTGTTAAATGAATCCCAGTTGCACCAGCTGGACCGTAAAAGCAGGTGATGAAAAAGCACTGCCTCTCTCAGCTATAAGCTCAAGAAGACGCACAGGTGCCTTACAGATAAGTGCACTCACAGCCTTTGTCCTTGCATGAGAGGCAGAAATCTTTGGTACCTTCGTTGCATATTATTCATAGTGAGCCTTCTTGAATTGCTGTGAACAAAACAAGATGGTTTCATCTCCACGCATTGAGTTGCAATCAAACTGAATTTTACTAGAGGAGTCTCAGAAACTGTGGATTGTCTGAGTGGTGTCTTTTTGTCCCAGGTTTGCATTTGGGTCTCATGGTTTATTTTCTCATACCAGGACCTTGTGAGTTTCCCATTCCCAGCACTTTGCGGGAACACTAGCTTTTGTTCTCAGATTGTCCCAGGCACAGCGATGAGTTGCAGTGCAGATGTAACCAAGGGTAGATGGGACAGACTTTTAACTCCTGCTAAAGAGAGATGCCGGCTAAAGGCTACATCACCTAGGAGATGATGGTGACCTTCCTGGGTACAATATGCTCTTGTTTTCTGTTCTGGAGCCACTTGTATGCCCAAGTGCAAGATGAGGTCTTGGACGGGGCTGCTGGTATCTCTAACAGGGAAAACAGTGCAGCAACGGGGCTGCAAGGGAAATAAATTGCAGGAATGTGGCCTCTGCTGTGCTTCCCACTCCCTGCTGGCCTTTGAAGTGAAGAAGCAGTCTGGGAGCTGGAGAGAAGCCTCCTGCCTAGCAGTGTGGGCTGATACCAAAAGGCTACCAAACTCTTGATAGGAGAGGAGTGGGGGAGAAAAGGGGTTATATTCACCCTGAGACAATACTCCATGGCTGCTCTGAAAGATGACAACTACAGCAAGTCATTTATAATTTGTCGGAAATGTCTCCTTCTGACTACCCTTGCAGAGAGGAGGAACGGGAGCAGCTGTTGGCCTCAACCCATCTCATATATTATTATCTGTCTTCGGGACCTGCTAGCAAGGCTTGGTTGTTTTTTCCAGCATGAAATGTAATGGGATTCCTCAAGGTTTTGCTAACTCAGTCTTTCATCACAGAAGGAGACGTGGCTATGGGCAAACGAGCTGGAATTTTGTCGAGGGAATTTGTATGTGCTTGGAGAGGACAGGACAAGGGATGAAATGATAGAAACAGGATGCTGCCTTGTGAGGGTCAAATTATGGCCACTCCAGGCTGAGTGTTGAGGGTATGAAGAGAAAGAGGGAACAGTGGGAGCATCTACTCTTGCTGGATGTGCCTGCCAGCCATGCTGCAAATCTTCAGGTCTTTAGACCACCTCAGCCTAACACCCGAGCTCTCTAGTGGAGGAAACTTGGAGCAGGTTTGGTAGCCTACCTGGAGGCCAGCTCATATTTTTGCAAGCTAAACATATCTTGCATGGATGAAGCTAAACCCACTGGGCCACTCAGGTCCTCAGTGGGTGTCGCTTAGACCTGAAGTGACTGTATGGGCTCATGGGCAGCGGTGTTGGGCAGGAAGCAAACAGGCCATGTTAAAGCTTGATCTTCACTTCTTGTGGTGGATGCAGCTAGCAAAGACAGTCTTCACAGGACATCAGTTCAGAAGTGAGAATAAAGCTTCAAGGATTGGGAATCACAAAACCCACTGGGGCCAACAGGGTCTCTGGGGAGGGTATAGGTGATGTTAGCACTGTCGTAGGCTGGCAACGCAGAGCTGAGAGCAAACATCACCACCCCAAGGGGACCACCTGCATATGTATACTTGCACAAGCCTTTCACAGTGCCCCACTGTCACAAGCCCTCAGGCAGCAAGACTTCCCTGCAACACTCACGGTGCTGAGCAGAGACCTAACAGCTTTTGTGCCACCGTTACTGGCCAGGAGCGAGACAGTAGAAGGACTGAATTTAGCTGTCCCATAAGTGAGTGTAACCCCCACAGGAATGGATGGGAGCTCATCACACAGCTGAGGTTAGCCAACAGCATGGACATCAAATATTCAGCAAGAGGGGATTATCCAGGGTTCCCCCTCAGCAATCTTTGACTATATAAAAAGGGCTGTAAAGAGCAAGGGAATAAGCTCTTCTCCGTATCCTCAGGGAACAAGGCATGAAGTCATGGTCTTAAACGGAGCCCTGGGAGAGCTCTGTTAAACTTGAGAGGCAAGTTGCTAACAGTAAAGCCAGTTAAGCACTGGTGTAGATTGCCTGGGGAGCCTGTGATTCTTGAACCAATTGAGGTCTTTAAAAACAGATTAGACAAACATCTGTCAGGAATGGCTTAGGAACAGCTGATCCTGCCTTGAGGCAAAGAAAAGGCCTTGATGACCTCTCCTCATCCTTCCAGCCCTCTTTTTTTATGATTCTGTGACTTGGATTTCCTGCTAGTCTGCACTATATTTCATGCTCAAGAAAAATACCACTCTCTCAGGACTGAAGAGATGAGTGTCTTACAGCCCAGGTTGGCAGCAAAGGTATTCAGCAAAAACTTTCTGCAGAAGTTTCTTCATCACTAACATGCTCTTTGCGTAATTCTCCAAAAGAAGCATCTTGATGCTTTGGCATTGCTGGCATGATGTTTCGATAAAGCCAGTTGCGTAGTGCTGTGCTATCAGCATCCTTTATGAAGACAAGTTTATGGCCCTGCTTTATGAGACCACATCCTCCTTAGTAGGAACAGTTAAGAATGTTCCCACACACTCCTCACTGAACAGTAGCTTGAGCTTAAAGACACTACACTCTGGTTTCAGTCACTGTTAGCTCAAATCACCTTTGTGATTTGAACCTGGATGAAGGCAGGCCAAGGTGTCGATATGAATTATAAGGCACATCTTCTCCCATCATTGTTTTTGCAAAGGAACGGTCTTAGAAGAGAAGCTGGTAACCTGAATGAGGGTTGAGGCCATGGTATGCAAGGAACTATACCCTGAAAAAAAAAGGAGAATCTGTAGCACTGATAGACATGACAAGCAGGGGAGGGGAGAAAGAAAGTGTTATCAGCTTTATTCTACAAATGGGGCTCTTATGCACAACAGATTTTCTTGTTACCCGGCCTTCTTTTGGAATTGCAGTGGGTCTCAGGAAGAGCTTGCGCCAGGACTAAGGGTAACATTAATGATGTCTAAGTTTCAGTGTGTAGAGGATAGTTTGAAGTCTGAACTACTCACAATAAACTCCCTTCATTGGTCATGGAGACAGAGAGGCAACTCCAGAGTGCAAGTCATCTGACTGTTTTCATACACTTATATTAGCAAACTGATAGTAGACTATTTTAGTCATCTACTTGAAAATTACATAGATAGTGTTGAAGTACCTATTTCATAGAATCATAGAATCATAGAATCATTAAGGTTGGAAAAGACATCTAAGATCATCTAGTCCAACCATCAACCCAACACCTCCATGCCTACTAAACCATGTCCCAAAGTGCCACATCTACACGTTTTTTGAATGCCTCCAGGGACGGTGGCTCCACCACTTCTCTGGGCAGCCTGTTCCAATGCTTGACCACCCTTTCAGTAAATAAATTTTTCCTAATATCCAGTCTAAACCTCTCCTGATGCAACTTGAGGCCATTTCCTCTTGTCCTATCGCTAGTTACTTGGGAAAAGAGACCGACCCCACCTCTCTACAACCTCCTTTCAGGTGGTTGTAGAGAGCCATAAGGTCTCCCCTCAGCCTCCTTTTCTCCAGGCTAAACAACCCCAGTTCCCTCAGCCGCTCCCCATCAGCCTTGTGCTCCAGACCCTTCCCCAGCTTCGTTGCCCTTCTCTGGACACGCTCCAGCACCTCAATGTCTCTCTTGTAGCGAGAGGCCCAAAACTGAACACAGGATTTGAGGTGTGGCCTCACCAGTGCCGAGTACAGGGGCACGATCACTGCCCTAGTCCTGCTGGCCACACTATTCCCGATACAAGGCAGAATGCTGTTTGCTTTCTTGGCCACCTGGGCACACTGCCGGCTCATATTCAGCTGGCTGTCAACCCAGGTCCTTTTCCACCAGGCAGCTTTCCAGCCACTCTTCCCCAAGCCTGTAGCGTTGCATGGGGTTGCTGTGACCCAAGTGCAGGACCTTGCACTTGGCCTTGTTGAACCCCATACAATTGGTACCAGCCCATGGATCCAGCCTGCCCAGGTCCCTCTGTAGAGCCTTCCTGCCCTCCAGCAGATCGACACTCCTGCCCAATTTGGTGTCATCTGCAAACTTACTGAGGGCGCACTCGATCCCCTCATCCAGATCATTGATAAAGATATTAAACAGAACTGGCCCCAACACAGAGCCCTGGGGAACACCACTGGTGACCGGCCACCAACTGGATTTAACTACGTTCACCACAACTCTCTGGGCTTGGCCATCCAGACATTTTTTTACCCAGCAAAGAGTACACCTGCCTAAGCCATGAGCCACCAGCTTCTCTAGCAGAATTTGTGACCGTGGAGCTCCACGGGTCAGCTACGAATGTAGAGAGACTGTATATACTATTAGTGCATAGATTATTTTTCCCCCTGGTTGCTATTTCCCCAGACTGAGGAATCTCTGAAAGTGGTTATATTGCTTATGTAGAGGTGCCTGGCATCTAAACTCTGAGGGGGAAAGAAGAGTGAGGATGAAATGTGGAAAAATGGTAGTTATCGGTCATTTTAGAGATGGTGGGTCCCACAAATGGGGGATTCATGGTTCTCCTGAAGATCACGTACACAATCAAGTAGAGGTGGTTCCCAGCTATCCCAAGCCCACTGATGAAGCAAAAAACTGTCCTTTCTTTTTTCTTTCCTTCCCTTGGTGATGAAACTTTCCAAGCTAGGACTTAGAAGAAAGCCAGCGTATTTTCAAGAATGCTGTTGGATGGTCACTGTTTGGGGGACAGGACTGTTTGGTACTAAAGGACGCTGTGAGCAGGAGGTCTCTAATTCCAGACCACACCACACCAGAGCCGTGATCCAGCAAGTTTGTTGTGTCTCTGCCCGTGATCAGTACCAGATGCCACAAAAATAGCTACAAGAAGCTCTGAATTAGGCAATGGTGAAAAAAAGAGACATCTGAAGAAAGTTACTGAACCACCCTGCTATGGCTTGTATTAAAAAAAAAAAAGAGAGACTGAAGCAAGGTGAAATGGAGCCAACATCTGTAGGATCTTCGAGTGCCCTGCCTGAGACATGGCAAAAGGATGGAGTTAATAATGTGGAGTTTAAAACATCTTCAGGTTCCCTCAGAATGGGCACCCCAAAATGCTGAGGTACCCAAAATTGCTCTGCGTTCTTACAAATTGTGGCCAGTGCTTTTTATTCCCCAAGGTCGAGGGTTTTTTTCTGCTTTCTCACACATAGTTATAATTCAACAAGTGGGGAAGAGCTAGGCAGGGCCATCAGAGCATAAGCAGATCTCCAGTTGGGGAAAGAAACTGAATTTTTGGTGTATTCACTTTATGTCTGCTAGGTAATTTTTTTTTCTTTTTTCTTTTTTTTTAATTGGGTTGGGCCAATATGAAAGAAAACATTAGCAAACCCCTTACTGATATATGTCTCGGTGAGTTTGAAATGGCAGCTCCCATTTCCTATGTTTACTGTTGCTTTTGATGTTACCTAATGAATGTAGATCCTCTAAAAGATTCTCTTTAGGGGCTTTAAATCTGGAAACCATTTGACAATTAAGCCAGAAGACACAACGGGGTGTGTTTTATGGGCCCCATTAATACGTGCCTGAGGGGGGTGCTGCAGCTGTGGCCTCTGCCTTCACTCACCCATGCTGTGTATTAATGGTTTGATAAAATTCACTCTGGAGTGCTTATTGCTATGGTATCATTAAAAAAAAAAGGGGGAAGGGGACAACAGTTTATTGTTCTAAGGGAAAGCCCAGTCAAGATTAGAAGACAAACACAAATTATGACAAATAAGCTTCCCTCTGATCACTCCCCTAACACGCATAGGAAATACCACGCCTGCCGCTTTGGGGTGGCCACCATGCTTGGCAGCATGAGCTATCTGCAAGGCGGCAGCAAGGCTGTCTCTGCTTGCACTGCAGGCAAAACCTGTCCAAAAGTCATCAACATCGAGGGTATGCTCGATGTCCCTGAGTGTTTTGCCTTGTGTCTTCTCTGAGTGCCACTTCTGTCTGACGTGGACCATGGCAGGAAAGTGTTTTCAAGGGCTTCAAATGGGTGGTTTTAGGACTAATCTGCTGCAAGGTGTTGAGTAGTCCCAGTTTCTGCTTCAGCAGGTGCTGAAGGCATGGGCACCACACAGATGTGAGGTCTTTGTTAAGCTGCTTGCTGCCATGGACCAAAGGCCAACACCAGCTGAAGGACACATCTGCCAGCAGCAGCCCACGTGGGAAGCCTGCAAAGGTCATGCAATGTTTCTGAGAGCTGTCCTACCGATGAGGACAAGGTGGGTGAGGTGAGCAGTTCCAGCACTTGCTAGGTCACTATACTATCCTCTTTTTGAGAGAGCCCAGCTCTCCAGGTGAAATCCATGCAGTGGTCTCGAATACACTGTGGACTCAGGTTGTGATGTGGGCAGTGAAGTGTTTCTGTAGCAAAAATAACAAGATCAGGCTGAAGCTGCTAAATTCAGAGATGTGAGGACTTGACTCTCCAGGGCCCTTCTGCTGGCATCGCTTTCAAATCCTGTGTTCCTCCAGAATATTATTTCCATGAAAAATAACAGTGGGAAGGGGGACAGGAGCTTTTCCAATCCAGTCCACTCTGCTTTGTGGCTCCTAAGGTACATGGCTGCAGACTGTTACTCATCTCAGAGTTGAGGACATGAATGAGCTTTCTGTTTGGAAAGCTTTCAGAGACGTGCTGAAGCTGGTTCTTACACAGCCAGCAAAGGGAATCATCAGGGCAAACATGCCTGAAAGGAGAAATTGAAAACAGCCTTGGACGAAAATGTGTATACATGTGGCATGACATTTATTTATTATCCTGTGATGCAGAGCTCTTGCCCAAGCAGAGTTGAAAGCTTAGTGAAAACGGTGGATTTTTCTAAGCTCTACCAGGATTTAGACCCTCCAGCAAATGTATAAACAAGGAACATTTTCAAAGTCTTCTCCTACTAATGGTTATTCATAACTATTTTAGGGACCTGCTGTTCCATCTGACTGACAGCACTGAAAAGAAAAAAGATCCCAAATGCGGTCTTTCTACTCCATGATTTGCCTAACAGCTGGACATAATGCAAAGCCCATTTTCTGCTCCTGCCACAGCTGGTTTGACATCTGTGTAATGGAGGAGAAGCAATGGGGATTGATTGGGCTTGGGGGATTAAAGGTAATTGCTTTTGCTTCCCATGGCTCTGAGAAAGAGGGTGATGGACCAGGTCTTGCTATAGGAGATAAACCCATTTCACTGTTGCCGTCAGCACAAACGAAATCCTTGGTAGCAAATTAGGAAAAACACGCTGATGCTTGACTTAGAGGAACAGATGTAAGGAGACACTGAATGCCAGGACCTGGCATCCCCACCCTTGGCTAAGTGAACATCTCTGGGAAAAATCTCTTCGTTTTCCTATACCTCCATCTCCCTCCATCACCTGTGGATGATCATTCTTCATCTCCCTCAGAGGAAGGCTGCAATTCCCAGGCCGTTGGTATTGGCTAACCAGCAGTCTGGCATGAGGGAGAGCTGATCTTCTCTCAGTACAGTGGGATGGACTGGGCAAAACTTGATGTTTCCTCCATCCCTATCTTTTGTGATACTGTGAAAATATCTGGAGGTGGAAGATTTTCAAGATATGGCCTTTCAGGGCAGCACTAAGACACTTTGAAAGGTTGCCATGGGTTTTGCTTTCACTCTCTGTGGGCACTCCAACTTCCCAGGCTGGAAGTGCAGTATGTTTTGAGTTGTTCAGAAGTTATTCAGAGCCAAGAGCTGAATTTTGTAAACAAGAGTCTGGTTTTGAAAATGTGCTCAAAATGGCCCTCCAAAAATGCTGCATGATGTACCATGAAGTCTAACCAAGGTGCTAGGACCTAGCTGCTCACCTCTGTATAATCAGAGCCTCAAAATACTGGTTCCAGGAGTCTCTTTGTGAAAACCTTGTAACAGTACAGTTCCCTACAAGTTTTTGCTTTCCCCAGCCAAACCCAATACTGGGAACACGAAGGGAGGATCTGCAGGTAACTCCTAAGGCATCACATCCAATATTATCAGACTGTGGTAAGCCTGTGAGCGATGACTGGTTTGTGCCCTGGTGTTCAGCCATCTCTTCTCCACTACACTCTTCTATGGTTGATGCCTTCTAGTTTATTCCTGCAGCACATGTGAAGTCTGTGATAGAGGAGATCCCTGCCCTTTCCTTCACCTGGCTCCTTACTTCTAGCAAGAAGCACATGTAGCCACCTTGCTAGCCTTATATTTGCAGCTGAGGGTCTTCTGCTATCACCAAAGGTTTAGCTTTGACTGGCAAGTGAGAAGAACCATCCTCATGTGATGTGCTCCAAATGCCTACAAACAAACTTGGGTCCGATCCCCTAAAAGTCCCCAAAGCCCCCTCTCTTCCATGTCCTTTTCCCCATTCTCTCCTAGTTGTTGTCCCACCCACTGCTCCAAATGTTATCACCACAGAGAAGGACAAAGCTGCTCTTTCTAGTGATCTTAAAACATCTTTGGATCCAAAATTTACATGCTGGCACTCATTGCCAGCTCTCAGTATGAGTACTACAGCATGCCAAGCGCATCTCAGGGTGACAGCTCTGGAAAAACAAGGCAAGCATTTCTCAGCCTCTTGACTGCCTTTTTTTTTTGTCAAAAGCAATCAGTGGGCATCTTGCATTTACTTATTTATTTATTTAT
Source organism: Mycteria americana (assembly GCF_035582795.1). NCBI lineage: Eukaryota > Metazoa > Chordata > Aves > Ciconiiformes > Ciconiidae > Mycteria > Mycteria americana. The sequence goes on along the minus strand of NC_134365.1, from coordinate 219,944,040 downwards.
AACAGGGGAAAAAAAAAACCTGCACAAGGGAGGGAGAACATTTGAAATGAATTTCACAGAGGTTTCCTTCTTTGCCCTTGACTCCGCCCCAGGAGAATGCTTGGCTGAGATGATGTGAATGCAAGATTTTATTAAAAGTAAACCAGCATTATAGGAAAGGAAGCCACGAGTTGTTGTTAATGCCAACCAAACAAACCTGAGCATTAGGCAATATAAATATAATCTACATGATGATTCACATATGTTTTCTGTCTATCTGCTATAAACTGCAACACCCCACTCAGGGTATAAAACAAAGCACCTTTTTCTGTTTATATGCAGCAAATGTTTGGGTTTCTTTTTTTTTTTTTTTTTTTTTTTAATTATTATTGCCAAATCAGATGTGCTCATGTGGCTTTCGGCAGATATTTCCATGGACCAATCAAACCTGCTAGGCTGTCAGGCCTAATCCATCAGCCCCATGAATTGTGCCTGAGGTTTCAGATTAGCAAGTTTTCTCTGGCTTTCTGTAAGAAAGGTATGAATATGAAATAATACAGCCATGGCTTAAGAAGGAATGTCCTGTGGCCTATGACTTTGTGCTGAAATACCTCCAGTCTGATGTTCAAACCTCTGGCATTTGTGCCTTGGAGATATGCATGCTCCATGCCATGCTCCTCATCAAATGGACTTTCAGATGGGACTTCACAGAGTGTCTAAAAGTGGAAAAGATGCATTCAGCTCCATCCAGCTGTCTGACCACAGCTCTTTCAAGTGACTCAGGAGCATGTGCCTGCCCAGCCAGTGACTGTGGAGGTGATGGACCCAGAAGCAGAAGTGATTGCCTGAGTCAAGCTCTGGATGGCCAAAAGCCTTCAGTCGTGAGATCCAGCCATGGCTGTGTCTGCTGCCTGCCCTTCCTAATGCAAAGTAGAAATGGCTTGAGTCACAGCAGTCCAAAATGAAGCTTTTCACTTCATAATTCACCTCCCCCAGACAAGCAGGTACCATGTCTCAGCTGAGATCATGCTAATTAATACTGTAAAGATGCTTTGCCATCATTTGAAGCCATTGTCTGGCCATCAGGACTGTTGCCAAAACCTGTGAACTTTCTAAATATCCCTTACTCTGCTGAGGCCAGATTTTCTGACATCAGTCTTAGTACATCAAATCTCTGAGGGAATTTGAAACTCCGTAAGAACTTGGAACTATTTCTCATCAGCTGCAATATAGCAAAGGCAACCCAGCAAGATGCTCCAGGGGTTTGTAGTGTTGGAGATGCCAGTTTTACCTCTTCTGAGTTAGGAGGTAAAATCAGTGTGTGGACCAAGCTTGATCATTAAAACTTGGTATGGGATGTAGTAAATGTTGGTGTGCCCTAAGGGAAAAATGCCATCTCATTGTGGGAATCCATCTCGCCTAACTTTAGCAATGGGATTAATCTCAAATAACTGCAAATGTTTTCAGTGTAGATATTCATCCCTCAGTTGAGCATTCAGGCTTTTATGACAGTAAATGGAGATCTAGTCAGTACCAAGAATAAAGAGCAATAATAAATGAAGTGAATTAAGTAAGTAATAAATAATATGTATAAAATATGTATCTGCTTGGCTGGCTTGCCCCCTAAAACTCCATTGGCTGTATTAACCAGATTTTGTACCATTGACTTGAGTGGAAACCTAGATTTCTGTCTCAGAGAAAAGCATGCACTTTGTAAACATGAAATACATGTTGTAAATCCCACCCTATACGTTTTCGTTGCAAGTAATTATATGTTTGGGCTCTTTGCAGTCAATGGAGAGAAGCAGACACTTGCAGGATAAGATTTGTCTTATCTCAAGTAGATATTTAAAACAGATTAAATCATCTCTGTGCTGCATGTGGCCATTTCTCTCCTTCGACTAAAATGAGAGCTCAGGGTGTCCAGCTGGGATGGAGACTTCTACACTGCAGACATCCAAACACGGGTGAGATGAATCCCACCCAATTTACTTCCTCAAGGTTGGGTTGCTTTTTTATTAAATTTCACTCGGTACTTGCATTCCTTCCTGAAAACTGCTGTGTTACTGACATGGCTTGGCTACTGCCCTCTTCCCCAGCTGAATTACGAAAGAAAATCAGCAACCACAGTCTGAGTCTTAAAGCCCTTCAGGATATATAATGCAGTATGAATTTAAGTTATTAGATGACATCTCCAGGAGCCACCTTAGTTTGACTTGACAGATCTTCCTGTCTTTCAACATCAACATTTCTTGGATTGTGTCTCCTCAACCTCATGATCCAAAAGAATTTTCCAGCTTCCTTTACTCATTCTTTGGCATTGGAGGAGACTCACAAAGTAATGTTAAAAAAGGCATTCCTGTGCAAGCATCTGTGTGTGTGTGTGAGTGTTTGTATGTGAAATATTTAATAAGCCATTGAAAGACATGGTAAATGAAGATGCTTTGCATGCCAGATTTGATTTCTTTTGAGTTGTTTGGGCTTGGCAGTAATAATTACAGAAATCTGTGCTTTCAGTTTAGAGAGGGGGTGTGAACAGGCAGGAAGGAAACGGAACTTTTATAATTATACTAATAAGAAAATGAGCTAGTTTTATATGGCATTATGTTAAGAGCTATTGCCAGTTTTGTCAACAATGAACTGTAGTCATACCTGTATTTTTTTTTTTAGTTTTAGGCACCAAACCTGAGTTTCTCAAATAGTATGACTGAAGACTAAAGTCCTTGTATGGGTTGGATGGGAGAAGTGAGCTTTCTATGCTGTGCATGATAAAGATGCAGGAGGGAGAAAGTGGTATTTAAGTTTCAGGTCTCTGTTGGCACAAATATAAATGGATATAAATTGGGCCATGGCTACTTTTGAAGTGGAAAAATTAGCAGATGGCTTTGAAGCGTCAGAGGAATGCAATTCTGGAAAAGCCTTTTAGTAGCATTAAAGGTGTGAAAGGGAACATATGGCAGAGTACCTGTGACAGCAACATTTTGATCAGATGACTCGAGGTCCCTCAGTCTCCGTAGTCTTCTTTCACGCATTGAATTATGGCGTAATGATTTTCCTTTCCTCCTGGCTCCTCCATTAGCAATTCCAAAGGGACTCTGTGGGACATAATGCTGGGACCTCGATTCTTTCCCTGTGCTAGGATGTGAAGTCATAGGCCCTTAGCATTTCCTTGGCATTGGAAGGCAGAAAATAGCTGTTGTGTTTGTGCAGTGCAGCTACTGGCACACTAAGCTCTTGAGCACCATGGCTCTTGAGCTTATCACTGAGGCCTCTGCACGTGCAAGGGTTGCTCTTGCACCACGACCATCTGTACAGTGGATACTTCTGGTCCTGAAGGTGGCCTAGAGATGCTCTTCAGAAAACAAGATATAGAGTTCCCATTCTCTCAAGTTCAGCTAGACTTCCCAAAAGAGCAGCGTATGGTCATGCACTCTTTTATGGGAGGAGTCAAGGCTATGTGCTAGCCCCAAAGGCAATTTGTGAAACTGTAGAGAAGTAAAACTGAAAGGCATCTCAAAGCATTACTTGGCTTGTCTTTCTGGACCAAGAAAGGATCAACTACAACTGTGCCATTCTCAGCAGAGACTTACCTTAAATGTCTAGTTAAAGAGATGGTGCTTAACGACCTGCAGTGTTGGAGACTGCAGAGACCTCAGGCAGCTGATTCCAGAGTTCTGCTCTCTGCTAGCAGGTTTTTCTTAATGTCTAACCTGAATAATCCTTGCTGCAAAGGAACCTCATGATTTCTTGCCATGTCTACTCAGAATCTTGACTATGCAATGCTAAAGGGAAGATATTGTTCTCTCTGCTGTAAAAAAAAGCCTTTATTGGTTTATCTGGGCCAGAGTAGGACATAAAAGAGATCCTAGGGCCAAGGTTTCCTCTTGAGAAGTCATTATAAGCAACCATTAATATTTAGGAAACAAATTACAGCTGTGTGGAAGGCAGAGCAGAGAAAGGAAGAGTGTCAGTGTTGGGCAACAAGGATCAGACTGTGATGGCCTTAATGCTGTAGACGGGCTCTGCCTCTTGCCCTCTGCAGATGACACAGCTAGTGCTGTTGATAAACTCAGCTGCCCATGATGGACTTTTTCCTGGAATTGCTTCCCTTATGCCTCAGTTAGGAGGAGGCTGGGCACTCATTTTTGAAAGCCCATTTGCTCAGTGGTCATTCCAGAGGTTCTGAGATTTGTAAGTCATGCCAAGGATGGATGGTTAAAAAAAGAGTCATCCCGTCTTTCCTAGTTAGAGGTATTTGTGAATGCTGAACATCACCCAGCCAGGGCTTAAGTACATTTTAAAGTACTTTTAAAAAACAGTGTATCCATTCTCAGATTTATCATTTGAATGTGTCAAAAAACATCATGGAGGGGAAAAGGGGGTTGCTTTGCACTGGGTTTGTGCAGAATATGGTCCACCTTTCATGAATGAGATGGAGACTGGGTGGCAGACCTGAGATTCCCTCCTGCTGGGTCAGGACTTTTTTTATTCACTTGTTTTTGAGGAAGAGGGATTAGAAAAAACCTGCCTCATCTTCAGAGAGGGATCGGCATTCAATAGCAACCTACTGGCCAGACTTTGGTCTGCAGTAATCCTCAGGGTCTAGTGAAACTGCGGACAGGGTGGATGCAAATGCTGAATCCCAGCCCCTGGCCACAGTGAACAAGGCACAACAGCAGAAATGTGCCGGGGCTTCGTACACAGCTCTCGAGCTAGCCTCTAGCTTCTTCTCTCTCCCACCCACTCTGAGTTCCTTCCCCATCCCCTGTAGGAAGCAGGGTCCTTTTCACAGTGCCTTTTCCTCCCCCTTCTTGCTCCACTTGCTTTGGAGCTTGGGAGAGTGCCTTGCTCCTGCTCAGATGAAAGCATAGCACGATGAGCATGACAAATCCTTCTTCTCAGCTGGTGCAAATCTGTACTTCTCCTGGTTTCCCAGAAAGTGCCCAGAGAGGCTATGTGTGAAAGATAAGCCAAAAGTCGACACTGGAAGCTTGCAGAGGAATTTTTGGACAGAGTGTAAACAATCTGGTTCCCATCAGCCCTCTAGCTTATTCATTCCCCTATCAACAACCAGATGTTCAATGCACAGTGCAAAGGCTGGTGAGTGACTATGTCTTCCTGGCTTACAGGAGCTGCTGTCTGTTTGTCCTGTGGTAGTGAGTGAAGTGTTGTAGGTCAACGGGGAGGCAATCAGAGTAATGGTGTTTTCAGGGACCCTTTGCAAAAGCTATCTTGGCAGATATCTTATGTGCTTTATCTATCGCGCATCCCTGAGGAGTTCAGCTGCAGTCCAGAAGGGCCATGTCCATGTGGGAGAAGGGGTTTTCAAGCTCCAGGGCAGTCTGATTAATCAGTGGATTTGCAAGGAGATTGAAGAGACCTTGGCCATGACTCTGAAGCCAATAAGAAGTTTCAGGCTCAGCCTGAAACTTCTGGCCCAGCAAGTTGGGACCCAGCACCAACTACCTGAGAAAGAAGGTAAGAAAGTTCAGCTATATGGACACTAAACACGTGCCAGTTGTGCTCAGGGTTGGAAAATTGTCCCTGGCTTATTTCATGGAGCCAAACAGCTGTGGCTATTGGATTGTTCAGTGTGGAGCCATAAATCCTACAGCATATGGGCTGTGGAAATGGGATGCTGCTAGGAAGCATCTATCCCATGGCCAGCCCTTTGGGTTGAGACACTCCCCAGTCAGCATTTAGAAGCTCATATTTTTTTAGAAGCTCATAAATATGAGTTCCCTCATATTTTTTTTTATTTTTAAATTTTCCCTCCTAAAAGGTCTTTTCAGTGACCTACCTGACCCCTTATCCCCAATTCTCTTCTGTCCCCTCCTTATCCCTATTACTGCCTTCCAAATTCAGGGCCTGTGCTTCATGCTTCCCTATCTTCTTCCCTTCACCAGTGCACACCACCACTCTCCCAAATCCTTGCATATGCTGGTGGCTCCAGCATGGATATTTGTGCATGCTCTTAGCTCAAAGTTCATGGGAAACCGAGGGGTAGTCACTGCAGAATGGCTGGTATGTAGTAGTTTGATGAGTAGAAGGGTTCCCAGAACCTTAGAGACGTGAACCTCCAAGCTGTTGCTTGGACTTTTTATGCTTAAGGCCAGCACTGTGTTGTGAGGCTGTGGTGGGTTGACCTTGGCTGGACACCAGGTGCCCACCAAGCTGCCCTATCACTCTCCTCCTCAGCAGGATGGGGTGGGAGAAAATAAGATGGAAAAAACTCGTGGGTCAAGATAAAGGCAGTTTAATAAAGCAAAAGCGAAGGCCACTCATGGAAGCAAAGGAAAACAAAAGATTTATTCTCTACTTCCCATCAGCAGGCCACGTCCAGCCAATTCCCAGGAAACAGGGCTTCAGTAAGCATAGCAGTTGCTGTGGAAGACAAATGTAAAAACGAATGCCGGCCTCCTCCTCTTTCCTCTTAGCTTTTATTACTGAGCAGCCATCATATGGTATGGGATATCCCTTTGGTCAGTTTGGGTCAGCTGTCCTGCCTATGTCCCCTCCCAAGGTCTTTCCCACCCCCAGCCTACTGGTGAGGGGGGAATGTTGGCGAGACAGCCTTGATGCTGCGTGAGCACTGCTCAGCAGCAGCCAGAACACTGGTGTGTCATCAACACCTTTCTAGCTACCAGTAATACCAGTACCACAGCACTATGAGGGCTGCTATGGGGAAAGTTAACTCCAGCTCAGCCAGACCCAAAACAGGGGCCATGCACAACTGCAAGAAGGTAGAACAGTCCCAGACCTATCGAGGATTTTTTTCTGGGGATTGGTTGCTGAAGAGGTCCTGAGCAGAGGGATGCCAAGGTGGCTCTGCCCACAGTCGCTCCTGGGCTGGGCCCCAGGTCAGAGTGGATCAGGAGACGAGGCTTTGGTCTCCAGACAAGTCTGATGACTAAGAGACGTGTTACCTGGACTGAGGGCTGTATTAGTGGCCTCTGTCCCTCACTCTAAGTGCTGGAGAACAACCTGTTTTATTTCTGAGATGGCTTTTTCTCTCCCTGGCTTAACAAGCACATTCCCTTGCAGAGAGAGGAATGTCCTTGGGGACTGTGGTTTTTGGAAATGTGTCTGGACTGCCCAAGTGAACATAGCCCTCTAGCACTCATCTGCTTGCCTCTTGCACTCAGTATATTTGTGTTGGATACGGGCCTTTGCACCAGAAAGCCTGAACCTGCTTCTGAAGGACGGCTGGACTATATGTTGGGTAACATATAACAGAGGGGTGAATCCCACAGGAGAAGAAAAGCTTTTCCAGTCGGGTCCTGAGATGCTGCTACTGATATTGCCAATGTTTTAGCCCAGAGTCTAACGACACAGAGGTGTGATTTTGTTTATTTTTGGTTTTTTTGCACTGGAGATTGGAGAGTGCAGAAACAGCTGCAAACAGACAATGTGCGAGGTAAGTGTAAACAAGCTTTCTGCATGCTATCCAGATGACTTAGTCTTGCCCCAGCATGGTCATTCCTGTTAGTCTGACCACGGGGACTGCAGGACTGCAGAACAGCCTACCTGCCTCTAACAGGCTCCTGAAATAGAGACTCACCATCCAAAATACGGAGCAGAAACAATGTTCCTAGGGATGGAGGAGGTAAACCCGTATCTCAGTGACCTTTTGGAGACTACCAGATGATAGCTTATGTCATGACACCCATTTACTGCATCCCCAGCCGTCTAGCCAGCACTGTACAATCTCAGCACAGTGTCTTGGTCCAGGCCCAGGGCTTTGAAATCTTCAGCTCAGCCTTACGGGCTTGTCAGCAGCCATATATTGTGGCAATGATGTATTCACTTGGCACTGGTCTTCTTGTTCCACTGCTGGAGTAGCCAAATATGAAGGCAGTTTTCTCAAGGTGGAGTGGAAGCATCAAGTCTTTCTGTGTTGTCCAAACTCCGGTAAATGATAATCACAGATTCTCACTTGGGTTTCCATGTGGTGAACACGAAATAAAAAGAAGGGTGACCCGGGAAATGAGAGACACAAAGCTTGTTTCCAGATAGGCTGTGTTGGCACACCATGAGAAACAGTTTATGTTAGTGGGAAGTCTGAACACATTGAGCCTTCTCTTTGTCATGCAAACTAGCCCTGAAGACACCTTAACAAAATACCCAGACATCACTGTGTCAGTCCTGTCCTCATGTGGTTTGGAAAGGCTTTCAGCTACCAGTGCCTCTTGCAGCTTTCACAGCCCAGAGGTCTGGAGCAATCCAGCCATGCAAAATGCCCCATAGCCAGAGATTATTGCTTTCACAGCCTTGGGGCCTGTTGGCTTTCCAAAGTTGAAGGGATGAGGAGAGCAGCTTGGGAAGTCTCATGGTAGCAGATTGTCTAGAAAACCCAAATCCAGAAGCTAGAAGATTCTCATTTCATTGTAGGAAATCAGAAAGTCAGAGAGGACTTGCCCAAGACAGGTATTCCTGTCATGGGCTTTTCAACCTCCCTTCCGTGCGTCTGCAAATCCAAGACTTATCCCACCTCGCCTTGGTATGAAAGCCATCAGCATTTCCAAAGTCCCATTTACACAATTCTTGAAGCCTGGAGGAACTAGAAACCTGACATGTAGGACAGCAAAGAGCTAACTTTAGCTCTGGTGCCCTTGGTCCCACAGAAGTCATACTGTGGATCAGCTCCAGAGCTGGAAATGAAACCGCTTGTCTTCAGGCAGTCCATATGGCTGTATTACCTCAAAGCAAAATACCTTCATAACCCAGACACTGATGACATTGAGCAGTTCATGTGGCAGGACTGCCCAGGAGCAGTAGAGCTAGAAACCCTACCTCTCAAGCAATGTTGGCAGGAAAGCAAAAAAAAAAACCCCAAATCATCAAAACATAGAGGAGAGAGTAGAAGAAAGAAACTGTAGTGCAGAAAGAGACAGATGAAGCACATGTTGCACTAAGAAGTTGCACCACTGAACACACCACCCCTGCTGTTTCCTGCGCTGGGGCTCAATGGTGCATGTGGTAATCATCATCATCATCCTCTCTTTTCCCTCCTTTGTCCCCCAGTTATAAACTGGGAACACTTGTGAAAAAAAGTCAATCTGCTGGATCAAGCTAAGGGGTAGGTCTGAAATGCAAGATGTTGCAAGGCTGAAATGAGGAGGAAACAGCACTGGAAAACAAGAAGGACCATCGTGCTGTGCAGCTTGGAAATCAGCACGTTTATTAACGTTCTTTCTTCCCCCAGTCTTGTAAGGCAAGGATTTAACGTGCATGTCATCAGAGCTTGACTGCAGTTAAACCGAGTGCAGCTGAGGGTGAACAGCTCTGAGAAAAGCAAGCAGGATGATCAAAGGATACGCCTACATCTGTGTGCATGTGCTATGTCTGTTACCCCTGCAGCCATATACAAATATATGTGTAGGTAGAAGTTGTGTGTGTCTCTGTAGTACCTACTACAGTGACTCCCTAATTCTTCCTTGCACCCTTAGCCACTGCTGCAATGCAATTATTCATGATTTAGGAGACTGTCTCTCATGGAAATCTTGATCTGAGTCTCTTGTCTGCGCATGTTGTGATTTAAAACCCACACTCTCCACAACCTGCAATAAGAAGTGGAGATTCAGTTACCTAGTGGCTCGCACGTCCCAGCTGAGAAGGTCATTCAATATCTTTACAGTCCCAGTAGCTCTCTGATCCATGCCAGAGACTTCCCAGAAAAAAGCAGGTTTCACTGCTTTTTCACTGCCAGAAAAAAAGCAGGCAGAGCGCTGAGCTGGTTGAGTGGCTCATGGATGTGCTAATTGGCATTTCTCCTCTGCCCATCCATTTGGCTGGCTGCTCAGGCTGGTAGCCAGCTGTAGCAGGAGCAGCAGAGCCACGTTTCAGCCACACCGTCTGTGCTGCGCAAGCAAGCAAGGTGTAAAAACTGTCAACTTTATCCTCAAAGGGCGTTTGTGGACTTGAGGCAGTTCTCCCTTTTGTCACTGTATTAACTGGACAAGGAGTTTCTAAGCAGAAGCATACGTTTTGGAGTTAATTATTATCATTTTAATTTCTGATTCTTTTACTATGTAAGTGTTCATAATGAGCAGTTTCACTAAAATCAATGGAGTAGCCCCGGTGTAAATGGAGAAAGTCACGCTCAGGTACAAGACAATGTGTTTTGAAGAAACCACGATCCATTGTTTGTGCTAACAGAAACAGTGATGAACAGGGTTATTGGTGTTGTAAATCAGTGTAGCTCCAAAGATTACATTAATTTCCATTGGCTGGGGATCTCTCCCTCAGTCTCAAATAGCACCATGCATAACCTGTGTTTGCTGTGCATGTCCAAATTCAGACAACCAGAGATGCTAGACTGATTGATTTACGTATTTTGTTTGTATAACTAATGGTAGCTCTTCACTGTCTATACTGAGTTTGCAAATACTATGGAACCCAAGTGTCTCTTCTGATCACTTTAAAGCTACCACATTTCAACCTCTCAGAAAGTTATTTGTTCCTGTAACACATGCTGAAAAGCTTGGTCAGAAGTCCTCAAATGAAAACTGACATCATAATTATTAGCTAAAGAACAAGTTTTCAGACACTAATTCTGAGCTTGATATAAACCCAGAGAAGTTGAGACCATGGCGCTCTGCAATTACGTCTGCACAACACCTGGCATAAAGCCATCAGTGCTGGAGTCTTATTGTCACGTTGAAGTCAAAGACGCACTAAGCCCAGCGATGGGAAGGAGTTTTCTGTATCTGTTCTGTCATGTTGGTTTAGGAGTTGAGCTCACAACCAGGTCAGATACCATGTTGCTTAGATGTTGATGCATAGTCCTCTTCTAGGAGGCAAATGCATGTGCCCCCTGAATGCCTTCGAAGTCTGCTCCAGAATTTGCTCCCTGGTTACGTGGAAAACTTCTAGGTGGGATTCATTTCCCCTAGCACAGATGTCTATAAATTAGATGTTGAAGTCTCACTTGTGGCTTTTGGTACCAAAGGACAAAAGTAAACAACTCCAGAAAGCAACTGTCTTGATGGTGTAGCCTAGACACCATCGGGGACTGAAATGGTCACCCCATGTATGGGTTGTCTTTTCTCCAGTGCAGATGTGTACAGACTTGCACACCTAAATACAGGGGGGTAAAACCCCGTCTTTAATTTCTACTCCAAACTTGCTCATGTCTATGTAATAGTTGCTTCTTTTCATGCCAACTTTTCCTTCAGCTTGAATGTTTTTTCTCCTTTGCTGATATTTCTTTCTGGATGTAAACACTGCCAGGAACACTCAGTCACGACAGTTCAGTTGCTGGAACATCAATGGCAAAGTTTCAGCTTGGGATGCTCTCAAGCAATGTTAAGGATGTTCCTGAAGTCAGCATGGATCATGGACTGCCCAGTCAGCAGAATGGATATAACCACCCTGGACATGTTTTATTCCTTCCTGGTGGACCTCAGTGTCAGAGAACCATCTTGGGAATGTTTAATTTACTAGTACAGATGTAGTCTATGAACCTACTTGTTTTCCTTAGCAAACCAAGCTCTTTAGCTGCGCTTCATGAGATGCACTGTCTTGCTCCTTTGCACCTTTTCAACTTTCAACTCATCCTCCTTGAATTCGGGTGACCAGAACTTTACAGCAGTTTAGATGATGTCTCAGCTGCTCTCTGTGTAATGGTATTAACACTTCCCTATCTCTACTGGAAACATCTTGCCTGAGATAGATACATTACAACTGCAGTTGTTCGTTTTAAGACCACTGTGCTCAGATAGACGTAATTCAGGTCCTTTTTCCTTTACCATTGGTTACCTCAAACCAATGAGCTTCCACCTTAGTCTCGAAGTGCAATCTCTTACTCTTCGTTACTGTTAAAATTCACCCATTTCTCTCACTCAGCCTTCCTTCAAGGTCATCCAGCTCTTCCCATATCGTATTCTGATCCTCCTCTGCAATAACAATACAGTCGCTCAAGTTTGTGTCATCAGCAGATCTCATGACCAGGCGCCTACTTTTTTCTGCCAAGTTCATTAAGGAAAATATTTAATAAGATTGGTCCCAGGACTGATTATTAAGGAACACGATGGAGTTTCTCTGGATTTACTCAGAAGTAACAGACAGCAAATGTTGGCCCCAGATGGTATTTTGTTCAAAACAAAATAATGACTTCCATCTGTCTCATCACTTTCCAAACTGAGGTCTGTGGAGCACTTGCTGGTGGTCTGTGCAGTGCTGGCTCTTTGCAAGGTGCTGGCTCCTCCTTGTTATTTCCAGCTGCTAAATTCTACTAAATTAAGCTAAAGCTTACAGTAAATGTTTTCCTAATATTATTTTCATGTGTAAGTAACTGTGGGAGTTGCTGGTGGGATCATATGTGATTGGAAAGGGAGCTCACCTGTGAGATAACCCCTGAACTGGGATAACAGTCCGAGTGAGCTAAGACCTAGGGAACTCCTTATCTGTTTGTTAATAAAGAGTGTATTATTTATGTCGCAGTAGCACCGAATAGCCCTAAGCAGGGATATCACTACAAATAGGCTGAGCCTTGCACAGGCTCCTGCTAAAGGCAGTCCTCATCTCAGAAAGATTACAAGCTGGTTTACCAAAGGGAGGAAAAGCAGATGATAGGTGAACAGAGGAGGAGGGCACATCCATCTAGGCACAGCTATCTTGTCACAGTGAGACTTCTTGTCCTCTGCAGCTGACACATAGCTATCATGCTATGCAGCTGCAGCTTTGTCCAAATGTGCTGTCATGCCCCCGTAGCAAGCATCAGAAATTTCACATTGTTCGTAGCATCTTTGCATGTCTTGAGGGCTCAGTTTGCAAACACACAGGAATTCACTCACTAGAGCCAATCCGGGCACCTGCTGCTGTGAGGATAATACCTGAGTTGACTGGAGAAGACGTAAACTCTTGGTCAGAATTTGTAATACCAGGTTTGAAAAATATCTGACAGAATACAAGGCATGGAGCTGAGTTTAGGGCTAAGAACCAAGCAGAAGAAGTCCTCTGTCCCTTTTCTTTCTTTGATTGTAAGGTTGTGGACTACGTACTGAGTTGGTACAGAATCTGTTACAGTGCTTATGTGGTAAAAAAAGCGGTCGTCTTCACGGTTAGGATGACAGGTATTGACTTCAATGGCTGAACCATCCCAACAGTGCAGTGAAAAGGGGTTGCTCCATTCATGTAGATCTGGTCCTAAATCTACAGGTGCGACTGTTTCTCTTGAGCCAAATTCTCTGATGGTGGTTGTTCCAGTGGAGTCTGTGCACTTTCAGCACCAGGACAGCCAGGTCCCTGTTGCAATATTGATTTCTTCTGTAGCGTCAATGAGTATTCAGCTAATGGGTATGGACTTAAGCTCAGCTTACTGCCATCACGTCCAGCGTGAAAAGAAAACACAACGGTGACAAGGGAAATACGCTGTTCTCTTTACTACTAACCCACCTTGCAACTCCAATGGCAGCATCCAAAAGCCTAGAGGAAAGAAAATGTACCTTTTACTACATGTCTTAATGGTTTACAAGCCAATGGTGAAGGAACAAAGAAAGTTTAAAACCAAACAGTAAGGATTTACAGTAGAGGTTTTACTTTCCTCTGCTTTACTTGTGCTTTGCACTGAGGTCTGACAGCAGTGTGCAATTGTTTTTTAACATCTGAAGCAAGAGTTGGTTGCTGTAACTTCAGACTGAGGTATTTCTCAATTGTTGTGCTACTTGGGTATGTAAGTTCTTGATTTTTGCATGCCCCTTTGTTTAGAAACCTGAGTTGAGATCAGGGCTCTGTGGTGCCTGAACTTACTCAGGTAAGAAGAGAGTCCTTGTCCTGAAGAACCTGCAATTGCCTAGACAGACAGAGTTCCCTCCACTTTGCAAAGAGGGAACTAAGAAACAGAAAGATTAATTGACTTCTCCAAGGGTCACACAAGAAACCTGATGCAGAAGCCAGATTGCTTCTTTAACCACACGACTGTGCTAGCATCATTTCAAGCTTTTTCCCATATTCCTGGCTTTCCCAAAGAACTTTCTATCCACATGGGGCTTACTTGTCAGTGGTTGTTTGGACACCCTCGTATCTGTCCTTAACTAGTGGGAGAGGGGATCGAGTTTTAGACAATTTCTGCCTTAATGAGTTACTTCAATCTTACTGACACAGCTACTGAAGTCTCAGGCAGAAGAGCCAACATGATCACTCTGGAGTTGAACCAAATAATTGACTAACTGATGGCCTAAAATCCCACTGAGCTTCTCCAGAGCTGTGTCTACCACCACCAGCAGAGGCAAACACCCTAGACTTCTGGAAACAAGATTAAAATTTTTTTCCCAAGAAGAAAGACCCAACAGGATCCCCTGAGTAGTTCCCTCTAACTAGGTCCCCCTAAGTTTATCTTTCATTCCTTGACAGAAGAAGCTTCCATGTGGAAGGAGCCTTAAATTGTCCAGCATTTCCTCATGGATTAACTAGAGCTGCACACTACTGGGCCTCTGTACTTAAGAGGGGATGACTAAGATGACTACAGGTTGAGCTGGTTTCCTTATAGACAACTGAGACAAGCAAGCAATTCTTCAATGAAATTCATCTTCTCCTGAAGCAGAAGCCTAAAATAGGCCAGACAATTCACGAGCTAAAAGTGCTGACTGGTCTCCATAGCAGCTCATACCAGAGTAGGCTTTAAGAACTGATCCAATGACCAACTCTGAGAGTGTCCTCTTCTCTCCATTGTCTCTAGCAATAGCCCCGAGTGACCGTTTCCACAGTAAGTACCTGAAGTTGGGTGGGATGAACCCAACTTTCCATGTCCCTGAGTATTAGAACAGGGATTGTTTTTTGTAATCACCATGCAAGAAGGTGGCCAGAAGAGAGACAAAATAAGCTGCTCTGTCAGTCTGCAGTGCATGACAATTGTCTTGACCGTATGGCAGAATATCCACTTCATGTTACCAACCAGGCTGCTGCAACATCACCTCCAAATCCTTCTGGTCCCCTAACCAATTTCTTCCCCTGCCCCATATCAGCCTCGGTGGATCCCTGCGAAGACAATCAGGAAAGTATGGAAATGCAGTGGCACAGCTATCTTCAATCGCAACAGCTGGGGCCTTTGTCCTAATTATCATTTCTCTTTGCAAAGCCTCCAGAAGCTTTTTCCTGAACTGAAATTGCAATGACTGTACTGGGGAACACTCATGATCTCTGACAAGGGGATGACCCAGAATAATGGCATGAAGAAAAGAAAGGGCAGGAAGACTGAGGAGTCAAAGGTAATGGGAAGAGAGAGGTAATAGCCAACAAATTTTCTCTATCCAGAAGGCCTTTTTACTGTGGAGTCCTAGAGCAGATGGATCGAACTGCAACCAGTGAATGTGAATTGATGAAAGATCTGTCCCACGGTTTCACTGGCAGCAAAGGACTTTCTGCTACAGGAAAGGGAGGTCAAGTGTTATCTGAGCTGCCATGGAGTGATTTTGGCAGGATCACTTGAATGCAGACTGGTTCCAGGATATGTCTTCAGCTGATGTTTTCCTCAGCCACCATCCTTCAGACTATCGTCTTTCTGGATACTCAGCATCACTTTAGGAAATATTCTGTAGTTAACCTTGAGTGAGCAATATCTGACTGCAGTTAGAAGGTGAAAACATAATCCTGGAGCACCTGTTTTGTCTCTGTGCAGTGCCAGTGCTGGTGCGCAGCAGGTTTGTTTCAATGGTGGTCTTTTGGGTTCAGCTGGACATCTGTGCTGAGTGTGCTAAATGCCTGCACACTCCCCAGTTGGTAAAATCTCACCTTGAGAGCCTCTCCCAGTCTTTATGATGCACAACGGTAGGCATGCTCAATTTGGGGGGGCTGCTTAGGAATAGGTGGGTTTCGTTGCTGTCCTTGATCAGGCCTGAAACTAAAAACCTCAGGAATCAGTGCAAATGCTCCTCTTGAGTTCAACTTCAGGCCAGACATCTAATGGACAAGTGTCTGGCTCTGAGGAAACACAGATGCACCAACTGGCATGTGGGTTTTGGCATGCACATGCAAACTGGATCTGCAGAGCCTCTGGGCTGGATAGAAGTTAAGTCAACTGTGAGCCCGAAATTAGCCCACTTAAGAGCCCAGTTAAAGTGACACCAAACCTTAAATAGTAAGTCCCACTGGAGATATCAGCTGGGATTTGGCTATATGTTCCTGAAGCCATGTGGCTTCTAGGTAGCTCAAAGCATCAGCTGGGTCTAAACGTGTCTCCTTGCATGAGACTGTGTAAGCTAAGGGCTCCTGAGCAGAGGTGCTGGTGCACCCCACCAGCTCTACATGACCTGTACCTCAGTTCATGAAGGCATGCATGTGTCAGAGACCTAGATCAGGATGACATATATGCTCACATTAAACACCTTTTCATGGTCCTTCACTTGTTTGCTATTTCACCACCAAGAGAAGATGAGAGATTTTACTGCACCAGTCAGACCTGCTGGATGAGCAGCACTGAGAAAGATGTACTGCTGTCCTCCATAGCTAACCAGTGACTATCAGTCTCTTGTTTTCTGAATATCAACCAAGTTCAAAAGAGCTGGATATCATCCACATTCGCACTCATTCTCTGGACATGTTTGAAGCTAGACTTCCTCGCTTAATTTCCATGAGCCAAATTGTTTGCGCTGAACTGGCAAAAGATGAATCCCAGAGCTCATACTTTGTTTTGACATCTGCGTTAACAGCGTGGTGGTGTTTTGGTTTAGCACTACGTGTCTATGGATTTCAGTCTGCCTGTGTCTTCTCATTGTTCTTCCATTTGGTTTTTGCAGGCCACTAGAGCTATGTTAAAAGAGACAGAGCTTCGTGGTCCAGGTTGCCAACATTTACATGTTGTCATTACCGAGCTGATGATACATCATCATCATCATAGGACACCGAATCCCCAACACGCATACATGTGAAGCAGAATATGCCCATTGCCTGTGCACGGCCTGATTTGCTTGAGAGACGTGGCAGCTTTCTGCAGGAGTCATCTGCAATACAACTTTTCCTTGACCCAACCAGGGCTCCTACACTTGCCGCGAGTCATAGAATCATAGAATGGAATAGTTTGGGTTGGAAGGAACCTTTAAAGGTTATCGAGTCCAACCCCCCTGCAATGAGCAAGGACATCAACTAGATCAGGTTGCTCAGAGCCCTGTCCAACCTGGCCTTGAATGTTTCCAGGGACGGGGCAAAATACCAGGGATGAGTCGCCAAAGCAGATGTCAACAGAGTCTGAGGCTGTCAAAGCTCATCAAAATTACAGCAGGTTGATTAACCTCTACTGAAGCCCTTCTGCAGCTGCTGCAAGAGAGGGACGAAGAAAAAAAATTTGCAGGTAATGCTCCAAAATCAAAGCTCTGACATAAAGCTGGGTGCCTGACTTCTACGCAAACTGACTTACAGGACAAAATTAATCTCACCTAACATAGGCATCTACATGAAAGAGGCCTCCATGCAAGCTAGTCACCCCAGGCTCCCTTTATAGTCAGTGAAGAGAAACAGAGCATGGTTCTGACCTAATAGAAATGTCTACATGAGGCTGAGATGAATTGCACCTCAGAAGTGCCTGTTTTCCTCTCTTGACTTTAATGTCTGGGGAGCACGGGGTATGCAGCTCAGATGGAGATGTCTGCAGGCGCGGGGCTGGAAAGCCAAGTAAGATGGATTTCACCACGATGAATTCCCCCGGAGTGACAGTGAAGGCGCTTGCCGGCGAAGCATGCCAGATCTTAGCTCTAATATTTTAGGAGTTAAGTGCATTCTTTGCACTAAAAGGAAAAAAGACTGAACAGAGAGGGGGCAGCACGCATAAAAACGAACTCACTGTACTCAGAGGCAAAAGGAAGGCAAATACTGTCCTAGAGCCGAAAAACAGAAAGTACTTTGTGTTAACCCAGCCTGACCTTCCTGAGGACACTGGCTGGAGAAACACCACTCCCCCCAGCTCAGGGTGTAAAAAATCCAGGACAGACGATGAATTGGAGGAAGGAGATGCCTTAATGAAATATTCTGGTCATGCAGTGTCTTGTGATAACTCACTAACACGGTGCATTGCCAATTGCATTTCAGAAGAATAAAACTATTCCCATTTGCAGCTCCCCCTGGACATTTTTAATCAGCTAATTTCTCCCAGGGCTACCCGAGCAGGCCAGAGTTCAGGCAGGATTCCCATTAGAAATAGGAAAGACCTGTCTGATCACTGAGTTTATCCAGCTGTGTAGTTTGCAGTGAATAATGACCACTGGGGCTTTAGCAAATTGTGGGGGCAGTGGGGCAAGGGAGGGAAGTAATGGCTATGAATCATCACAGGGTTGCTGGCTACGGAGACTTGTTAAGGTATTTCTTATTGATGTGTTTTCTCTACATATGTTTATGCATGTATTTACACGATTATGGCATTTTTCTGCTAGATTCCCCCGATAAGCTTTTTCCTTCCTGTAGCAAACCCATAGGCAGAGCTGGTCTGGGGGGAGAAGATACTTTTGGGGATCAGGGCAGGTGCAACCCCTTTTTAGGATTAATTGCACTGCATCTGGGAGTAAATTGGATTAATTTCCCCTTCGCATGGAGTATGTGAGCTCTTGGCCAGTTGTCCCAACCAAGACCCTCTGGAAGGGTCACTCTTCCCGACAACTCCAGAAGAAGCCTCGAGCAGCTGCCTGCCTACCTCAAACAACCCAGCAGAGCAGGATGAATCCCATATGAGAAGTTTTGATTCATGTGAAAGGTGTCTCACTTCGGGGGCTGCCCTGTGAACTTGTGTTTAAAGGTCTGCATGGTGTCACCATCACCTGATCCTTTCTCTGTGTTGTCCTGCAGAACAAGGATAATAGAGTCCTTCATATCCTGGAAAGTTTTAAGGCTGCATTTCAATGAACATGATGAGCTGTCACAAGCTGTCACCGCCATGGGGAAAAGGTACCTCACCACCTCCTGCCCTGGAACAAGCAATACTCGGTGTTGCACTGGGTCAGGCAACCAAACTGAATTTAAATGAAAACTTCTCTTCCTGAGCTGTTTTGCAGGAATATCAATCTCTGCTATGACACAAATGGTTGTGGTGGCCCCAGGGAACCAGTGGGGAGGGGATGGGGAAAAGCATCCCTGGCAGGAGGAGCACAGGACTGCTGCTCTCCAGGGCAGTGCTGCCATAGTGTGTTCACCGAACGGCTGAGGTGTTTCTGCACTATCTAAAGTCACTACAGCCCTAGGAAAATCAGACATATATAATATTGCTGTTATTTTTTCATGTACATCAGTGGTTCTTTCTTCACTGTTTGCAATTTCAGAGCTTATGTTTGTGGCCTCAGTAAGCCAGCCTACGAGAAACTGTAGAAAACAATGTGGAAATTGAATATAAATGAAAGTGAAGGCGACTGGAAACCAGCCAGCATAAAACTGGTGGTGATCAGCCTGCATTCCCCTTGTGAGCTGGAAAACGCGAAACAAGCATTGCGAAGTGACACAGGGAATATTCCCCTTTAAACATTTATTATTTTTTCTGTGCTATAGTTGCTAGTCTAGGAGGTATCTATTTTAAAAACATTTTTGTTGTGAGATTGGCCCTTTGAAAAGTTTCAAAAGTTGGCTAAATTAAAGTCTCAAAACCACTAACGAAAGAGCACTCCAGGTGCAAAGAGGAGCTGGCAAAGCTGAGTATAGAAACAAACAGTCAATCGTCTCAGAACAAATGCATCTGGTATAGCTGGGAACAGGATCTTAAAATCAAACAATAGGCTTATGTCACTTCTCTTGTCATGTTGTAATTAAAGAATGAGGTATTTGGGGGGAGGGTGGGTGGGTCGTTTTGTCCCTTCTAATAGTCTGTGAGTGCTCACAGCTCACATTTCTGTATTGCAGGGCATAGCTAAGGCTGCTTAGTGTAAATCAGTGGTCCTGGCTGGTTGCTTGCAGTTAATCCTCTCCATCCTTTGGCCCTCCTGGTACTTGTGTGGTCTGTTCACATACTGTTTAAAAGAAAAATAACGTGACATCGGTGGGACAGGCCCTCAGCTAACGTCAAGGAGCCTGTCTCTGCCAACCTTGCTTTGCCCTTGTTCTAACTAAGCTATTTGTAAGGATCAATGCCAATGTAGTTGTTATCTTTTTGAACTTTTTTTTCAGTAGGCTTCCAGACCAAATTAAATAATTTGGATCCACCAATTACATTCCAAAGGATCTTTGTTTGTTTGTTTGTTTGCTATTCTTTTCTTCCAAAATAAAACATGAAAGGAACAAAAGAAGACCTAAAAGGAAGAAATTCTATTGGACTTGAACAGGGCTGGAAGAGTAGCTGATATTTCAAGCAAAGATAGAAAAAAATCATCCTTGAAGACCAAGCCCAGCTGCCAGAGAATTTATTGGATTTCCCCTTCCAAACAGAAGGATTGACTTCAATGACATTCCTCCAGCCCTGATTTGTGTCAGCAAAATTAAATGTGAAGTGCATTTGACAGCGGATATTTTGATGGGAAACCTCCCCCTGCACAGCTCTCCTGCATTACAGCCTGAGAAAGGAGGGACATAAAAAACCCACCAAGATGGATTCTCCAAGAGCAGCTTAATGTGGCTCTGGAGGAAAGGCTCATCTATGGAAGACCAAGCGTGCGGTGAGACTGCACCTTCAATGACAAAAACAAGGCAAAAAAAGAAACTTGGACAGGCAGGAGGAGTTCTCCAGGGAGCTTTTCAGTTTTCACCAGTTGGCCTCGTCTGCATGTTTTAATTCCTGGGGGACAAATTTGCCTCTGGTGGAAGCAGGCGACGGGTCACACATATCCAGGCTGAACTTAGTTCGTCCTATCATTTGTTCTTGTTGTTTGGAGCAAGAGGAAATCATCAGCAAATCAATCGCAAAAATGGCAAGTCATCAGTAATTTTGGAAATTTGCAGAGGTCTGGTAGATCAAGGTGAAGTTTTGAGCACAAGACTCATCCGGGCAGTGTCAGCAGCAGATAACCTCCTGGCACTGACCTCTTGCTGTGTCTCTTCAATCAACGCCTCTGGCCATCACCTGTAAGATATGACCCCCATTGCAGCAACCCTGTTAGACAAAAATGTCCCTTTGGCAGACACTGAATTCGCAGATAGGATAAAGGAAAGTCCAAAGTCAAGTGTGGTATCTTCAGCATTCAATAAATTAATCATCTGTTAATACTGACAGAAGGTGATGTACCCTTCTCCCCACACAGGGGCATCTTGGGCCTTGGTTTCCCTGCATGAACCTCCGGCTGGAAATGTCTCCTTCCATTCCCTCCAAATTATTATTGACTAACAACTTCCTGATGAAATGAAGATTTTCAGCCTAGGCCTTTAACCCCGGTCTCTATCATCACCCTACATAAGCAAGCTGGTAAAATGCAATGCCCATGGGCACTGAGACATCCTTTGCTCTGCACATAATACAGACCATTCCCATCTGCATCTTGAACTGGTCCAGAAGGCTACTTCTTTGAAGTGCAGGACTGGTCCTAGTGAACCTTCTCTTCTTCACCATGCCATAGCCCTCCCCGAGTTGCATGGATAGGGTGCTCCATGGAAAGGTACATGGACTTTAGCCAGAAGAACTCCAGAGGTCCCAAAGATGTCCCAAATCCCAAAGATCTCACCAAATCACTGGCTGGGGAGAGCAAAGAGATTTTCCTCCCCCTTTATATTAGAAGGGCCATCTCAGGTTTGGACCAGAGAATGGTACCACAACTTTTGCAACCAGGTCTGGCTTGAAAGCACACAAGCAAAGCACAAGATTTGAGATGACTGGAGACACTGTAGACCCAGGTGATGGGTTGCCAGCTGCCAAACTTCAGCTAGGAAACTCCTAGCATCTCAGCAGCTACTGCCGAGCAACCAGAGCCCAGGAACTTAGCTGGGCAAGATAACATGGTATATGGTATCTTGGTAACATGGTGGTATATCTATCCCACCCTTGGTGGTATATCTGGTGCACTTTGAGATGCAGATACCTTTGAGATGGTATATCTGGTGCAATTCATTAAGTGCTATCCTGATGTCTGCTTCAGTCTGCATGAAAACTAGATTGCATGAATATCTGCAGAAATCGAGGTGTGAGGTCACACGGCTTCTGGGGGTTTTGCTGTATCGAAATAAAACCTGTGGCACTGTGAGATGTTTATGAGGTGATACCTATACCTGGGAGGCATGAAGAGAGGAAGAAAGCCAAAGTGCACAGGTAAGTAGCCTTAAAAGCTTGCCAAATTCACCTTAAAAAATTAAATCACTGATATAACACCCCAAATTTCCCTTGTATTTGCTACGTGAGTTTCTAAAGATCTGCATTACTGTCCTTCAGACACTTGTCCATTTTTTTCTTGGTGGTTGAGTTTGTGATAGGATTGTAATTGTTGCCACAGTGGTGTAAGGAGATAAGAAAATGCAGTAGCCAAACTTCTGGAGGATCACTAGAGGCAAGAAGCAGAAAGAAAGGGGAAAGGTGAGGATGGAAATACGTATTTTGTGTCTGAAGTCAGGTAACTGGCTTCCATCTAAGAGAAAACAGAGACAAGACATGGTTATGGATCTACAGGGAAAAGGAAGGAAAGGAGAAGTACACCGGAGCATCACCAACAAATAAAAGCTACTGGCTGTGAGATGAGATAATATCATCTGGGGGAATTCGGTTATGATCAGCATCTGCTTTGTATTCAGTTTCGCTTTCACCAGTGTCTTCACTGGAGATGGTTAGAAAAGTTGTCTTTCCAGCCATAAGTGTGTGTGTGGGAGTCAGTGCTCCAGTCCGATGGGTGTCAGCCAGGTGGGTGAGGCCAGATGCAAGGCTTAGATTTACAAGCGATTCCTGTTGCCTTGTAAAGGGCAGACAGCTGGGAGGGAGGTGTGAGTGTGCTGCTTTGGCTGGAGAATAGATGGAGGATGCTCTGATCTGTACATCGTCGTGCTGGGAGTCAGGAACTCCTGCGAGCTCTGACAGTTCCCTGTTTGGCCATGGATGTGTCGATGAAGCAAAAATGTTCAAAGCTGGCAGCTTAAGATGTAGGCCCCCACAATGACATGGCTTGGACTTCAAAGGAGCTGAGTAACCAGCAGGTTTCATTTGTTTTGACTTCTCTGTAATAAAATAATAGGAATTGAGTAGCCGAGAGCATTTCCAAAAATTTGTTTTGTTTTCTTTACCTTTTCTGCCTCAGTTTCCTCCCTAGTAAAAGAGGATTATGCTTGCCTCTCCCATGGGATCACAGTGAGGAGCTGCATGTGAGATCTTAAGCAAGGAGCAAGTCACATTTTTGGCGTGGATTTATGGACCAAAAGGGAAACTTCTAGTTCAGGCAGTGATGAGTTAAAGCTCATGACTGCAAACAGAAGAAGCCCTGCCTTGAGTGATATAAGTCATGGTGAGAAAGAGCTCCCTTAGGGGTGTTCCATGCAGCATGGTGGCAATGGAGAAGGAGTTACCTTACTGCAGCACACATTTGTGGCTTAAAACACATGACTTGAGTTACCACACTTCATTTTGCAGCTGGGACAAGTGAAAAGGACGCTTCACAAAGATGAAAGGTAACTTGGTTTGCTGCAGTAAGCTCAGTCCCCTTTGAGCAGCATAGCTAATACGTGAGTCTTTGCAAGGCGTTTTAGAAAGGTGTAGTTGGCTACGGAGGGGCTAATCCTGAGACATGGATGACCATTATCCTAGACAGCTGACAATATGGTCAAGGCCGGGTTGGATGAGGCTTTGAGCAACCTGACCTAGTGAAAGGTATCCCTGCCCATGGCAGGGGAGTTGGACTAGATGATCTTTGAAGGTCCCTTCCAACCCAAACCATTGTGTGATTCTATGATTCTATGATCTGTGGCCCATTTGTACAATTTGCCTGATGCTGTCCTGAGGAATCCACCAAAGCAGAGAGGCTGCCTCAAACACATGGTGATTTTCTCTTGGGTGGGCAGAAAACAGTGCTCTCCAGACCTCAAAACAACAAAGTTTTGAGGCAAATCTGGTCTAAAGCTGGGTCAAAAATGAAATGACTATGCCATACCTCTTAAAAAGCCACACCAAAGTCTTGGGTCTGGACATATTGGGATTTTGGAAGTGTTTAACAATTTCTAAGGTTAACCTATGGCTTTTGCTTTAAAAAGAGACTTTTCCAAGAGTTGAAGAAGCAGCACTTTGGATGTCTGTCAGCTTGTGAAGCCCTGTGTTTCGTCTGCCTTTGACTGTGGAGAGAAAATGAAGGCATAGCAAGACAGTGGCTGTGCTGCTTCCATTGGGGCTGCTGACCCCCAGCCAGCCTGACAAAATGCTGCAGAGGTTTCTCCATTGATCATGTCTGGCTTTTCTTGATGAGCAATGGAGAAGAATGATTTTTCTTTCTGATTTTTGCCTCTCCAGAAAGTCATCTGCAAACAGCTCAGCGGGCAAAATGCCACAAGTAATCACTCAAGCCCCAGAATAAGCCACCAGGTTAGGGATTAGTGAGAAATCGCCTTGCAGATGAATGGCTGCGGAACAACCCAATTAACCAAAGTCCCTTCAGTTCAAGGGCTAAGCTGTTTGGTGGCGGGTTAGGTTAAAATATTCCTCTGCCTGCTTGTAGCTTTTGGTACCTTTATGGGATGGTATTTGATGAGAGGGTGAAAGATGATGCCCACAAAAATGCGTCCATGGGTACGTGCAACAGAAGTCTTAACTGACACAGGTGTCCCCTCAGCAGAGCTGTCTTACAACCATGCAAGAATGAAGACCATCAAAGTGAAAGTAGTGACTGCTTCTGGTCCACTCTGTTTCAACAGCAAATCGGCCTCCACGACTTCCCCTTGGCATGAAGGAACGCTGTGCTCTTCACGGTGCTCTTCCCACGTTAGAAAACCTGGCTGTGTAAAGTGGGAGAGAGGCTACACCATGTCCCCTTTAGTCTCATGCTGTGTGACATGGAGAGCTGAGTTGAGCTCCCATGAGGCCATCTCCCTCTCCCTTTCCTTCCTGGGGAGAAGTTCCCTTCTGCCTTGTGTTCCTATATCCTAGAATTCATTGGTAATTCCATGTCCAGCATGTGAGACAGCAATATCTCAGGCTGTGGGTTGGGATACACAGTGGGACAGGGTCTTCTTCTTGGCTGCAGCCGGGGGATACGGTGTCTTTGGACAGGGACCCTCTAGGCAGCACATCAGTGCCACCGTTCTTCATGCAGCCTAGGTCTGCGGTGGTCTATATAAGAGCTGGATACCTCTGGGCTCAGCTTTTCTGTGATTTCAACCTCAATCGGACAGCAGAGTGTTGAGTGTTTGGGTACCTTTGGGGTACAGACAGAGGCAGGTAGGACAGAGCCCTGTCTGAATGTCTGCTGGTACTTTCACCGCCTGGAGAAAGCTCTGGGTTATGGTAGGGAGAAGGCCAAGTCTCGCGCAAATCACAAAAGGGAGAATTTGGCAGCCTCTTCCCTTAGTGCTCTCCCAGATGTTTGTCATCATCACAGAGATACCGTCCTGGTTTGGCAGCTCCTGCTTGGGGAAATCCCCATGAGCCTGGGAAAAGTGGGGCTGGAGGATGTGAAGTAGTATAGGGTAAGGCTCAAAAAGGCTTGGGGGAAAGTGGTATGGGTCAGAAAGCACTGAATCCTCCTGCATATTTATCTGAAACTTCCTGCTCTGAGCAATGAATACGAGGCTCCTGGAGTCCACCAGCTGCATGGCTCACCTGGACTGGCTTTTTGTAAGCTTTTGGGTAAATGGGCAAAAGCACGAGAACAGCCTTGGCTTGTCCAAACCAGGACACTATCCGCAGCCTGGCACACTACTCACTCTCTGGGACTCACTACTCACACTCTGGGACCTTATAGATTACATAGAGACAACTATATGCCCAACAAGGAGATGGTCAGCAGATGACAGAGTGGGCTGGGAGATGGGTTTGACAGCTGGGGTCACCACCAGTGAGGAGCCATGTTCCCAATGCGTCGGAAAAGGACACGGCCATGGAGGAGGGGAGATGGGAGTGAATGCCAGATTTACAGCCCGACTGCTCTGGGAGATGCAGAGATGCTTGGTGAGGGCTGCTTTGGGGGAAGACCTGACTTATTTCTGTTGTGGGAAGGGACTGGTAATGTCCTGTTCAAAGACTGCACCTTAAAAAAAGTGGGGAACACTAATACAAGAAACATTTATTTTACCATTTAGCCTTCAATCTGCACAGAGAATCGCTTTTCAGAACCGTAATGCTGAAGATCTTACCATGAGGAGGGAGTGGGAGTTTTAATTTCTTTCTTTCTTTAATATTGGAGATCCATTTGGACTGCACGTGAGGGCCCTCAGCTGACCACACTCCCACACAGGGACTACGTGATCGCATCCCACAACACCTGGCTCACAATAGGTCACAGCATTTGGGCCATGTTGAGGAAAACATTTAGCAACGTGCTCCGGTCCTTCCTTGGTCAAGGGTGTGCTCGAAGTGTAGGTTTAGGTACATTCCTGTCTCGAATTGGCACGTTATGTACTATCTGTTGGTAGACACGAGTGGGGAGCATAGTTAATGCCAGAATGTATTTGACCTTTCCTTTTTATTTCCTTTGCGATTTTATTCCCCTCTTTCATAAAATTCCATTCTGCTTTGCTCTTTGCGATCAGATCCACCCAGGTCAAGCGAACGGCAACCACCAAGATGACAGCTGCTGAAACCATCCGTCCTATTAGTCTAGCCCAAATGTACATGCATCAGCCGGCGTAAAGCCACCCCAGTCCATTGGGGAGATTTAGTAATATAACGAGGGGAAGGAATGAAATCACCCCCTCATCCTTCAGGGTTTCCAAATAAACAGCAAGAAGGGACATGGGTTTTTTGTTGTGTGTGTGTTAGTTGTTTTTTTTTTTTTTTTAATGATTTTTTTCCCCTTACTGCAACAATTCACAAGCCAGAAGAAAGATTTAAAAAAAACCAAACAACAAACCCAAACCAACAACAACTGAACTCACCGGTTTCAAGGTGGGTTAGCAACGTGCAAAGCTCATGCCAGAACATGTGTTATTAGCAATAAAAAAGTCCTTTATTTGTCTCTCTGGGGAATTTCTTTCACACTCACTTTTTTAAAAACTATCTTTATTTGTTTCCCTTCTCTCTCTCTCCTCTCTCTCTCTCACATGCACACACAACCAGATCACTTAAATAAAACAAAGTTTTATATTCATTCCAGGCAGGGATTCCTGCCAAAATCTGTGCCTCCTTTTTCTCCCCCTACTCGTTTTCTTATATACAGACCAGTGATGAAAACACAAAAAAATCTGAAGCCTATGAGGTGACAGATGAACAAGATGTAGAGGCAAATTATCCAAATGGTGCTGCAAAGGAATGGCTTTTACTGGCAAAAGGGAACATATTTTTGCAAAGGTTAGAGGAATTTTTCTGTTTCTGTTGGATTTTTCCAAGGCTGGAAATTTTAGTTTCAAGAGAAGACTAAGTTCCTGCATTTCAGATGTTCCAGACAATTCTTTCCCTTGATTTGTTGCTTTGTTTGTTTGGGGTTTTTATCAACAGTGAGGATCTCTGGCTCAGTTTATTTTATGTGTAGAAATCTCATTTGCGTGAATTTGATTTCCAGACATGCAATGGAGATTGGCACCACTGACAGCAGGGCGAGGAGAGTGTTGGCTGCAAATTGTACCCAGGGCTTTGCTTCCAAGGATGACTTTGCAGTCCTAGTTGTGTTAAACTGTCCCACATAGGTAGGTTTTTCCTGCTGCCTGTCCACCCCCATGAACTTTTGTGTGGTCCACTAATGACCAACATGCCTGTCACGTTCATCTCTGTTAGGCTGTGCAATTAAACGCTTGTCTTTCTTTGTAAGCTCAGAGGAGCAGGTGAACCATCACAGGTGAAGGAACCTCAGGACCCCCATCAGAGCAACCCCGACTCTGTTTGCTACTCCCAGCATTATCAAAGGAGGAGTATCAGCCCGTGTTCCTGCTGTGAAACCCATGGTCCTGATGTGAAACCCCCAAGACAGGCTCGCCTTGCAGACTGAGGGAAGTTGCTGCCTACAGGGTATGGGACTCATGAGATGCCAAGGAAAAAGCACTTTGGGGTTGTGTGAGACTTACACAACGTTTAAGGGAAAGACCAAAGGTGGATAAAGGGAGAAGAGGCTTGGGAGCCAAGTATTGGAGCGGCCATAATGCTGGGCCAGATACTGGAGAGACCAAGGTGTCTGCCAGTTGGCTACTGGAGGGAACTGAGAATCCAAGCCAGCTATGGGGCAGACCCTCAGGTCTGGTGGTCAGCTGCTGGTAAGGCCGTGGGTCTGGGCCAGCTACCATACATGTGTCTGTGCATGAGGCAGCTGTGAGACTCGGGCAGCTACTGGGCAGACTGAGTGGCTAAGGCCAGTATATATGTATATATATGTGTGTATTTTCCACCAAGGGGCTTGCACTCTGTTTAGCCAGAGAAGATGAGGCCATTGGCACCGTTTCTGTTTGTGTGAGTGCTGTGTTTTCCACCGGTGTTGATCTGTGTGGCCAGACATGTTTACATGTATATATATGTATATACGTACGTATGTACTGTGTATATGTGCATGTGCTGGACATGAGGAACATGGGGACATAGAGCTGCAGCAGTCTCACCCCTATCAGGCTACTAGATTCAGCAGCTCCTAAGATTTTCTAACCCTAAGCTGATGTTGCAATGTTCATGGCTGAATCAAGACAATTTTTTTGTAGGCACCTATACCTGTGCATCCCACCCTGGATCTGTTATTGTGCTTTATAGGGTCTGTGGAACTGGCATTGGATGTCACTGGAAGACTGTGATTTCAACAGGCTTCAGATCAGCCCAAGTTTGCAAAACATCCTCGTGGATGGGTCCTAACAGGGACTTCTGGCCAATGCAGCAGTATAAATATTAAACGATACAGATAGCTTCTGCCAGCTCCTGTCATAGCACATAGGGTTGAAATATCCACAGCAGAAAGTTAGCTCATGTTGCAGCAAACTCTACTTGACGTAAGTGGACAGGACATTCATGCTGAAGCTTAAATTATTGTTTGCCAAGTACTTGGACTGAAGGAACTACCAAAGTGCCAAAAATGATGGTTTATGGCCTATTTCTAGTCTCCTTTGAGACTGTAGTCATAAAAGAAAATGGCACTCAGATGACAGGAAGTATAAGAGGAGACTGAAAATTGAATAACTTAAATCAGTTGAAACTCAGGAGACAGCAAGAGAGGGTGCTGGTTGCTAGCAAGGGTGTGGAGAAGTAGAAGCAGTTGTGCATGGTGCCACTTGGGTAACAGCCAAGGTCTGGTCTAAAGCTGTAGATAAGAGCAAAAGGAAAGATCTGAAGGCAGAGCATCGCAGACAAAGAAGAATCACAACCCTGCTAAATTTGCAAGGCATGGGAGGAATGAAATGTTGGAAGAGGCAATGCTAAATGTTCTTGACCTCTGCTCAGCTGACTCTGAGGGAACATAAAACGCCCAGAGGAATCGTGATTGTGATCTTAGAATGCACAGAGAATTTTACTGCAGAAAACTAGAAATAGTTGGAAGAGTTTGCAATTTTAATTCATCGTTGTTAATCCTCAGTAGGATTAAAGGGCAGCGCAGGCCAATATGGGGCCTGAAAGGAAGGTGAAGATTAGCATAGAAAGAATAATTTGGAGGTCTCTGAAAAGAAGCAGAAGCAAGTTCAAAGGATAATTCAATAAACAAATAAAGAGATACACCAGGGAAAGAGCAGAAACACATGAAGACAGAAATAATACTGTGCTACACAGACCACTAAGGGAAACGCATTGTTTAAGGATATTTTAAGATGAGTGAAGGCAGATGGATAGGTCCTCTCAATGTGGGGGGATCTTGAGTTGGCTTCAGGGGTCTCCTTACAAAGGCCTGAGCTTGCGAAGGAAAGACTGAAGATTGATACTCCTTAAGAGTCATGTACTGGGGATACTCCAGAAGGCATGCTTTTCAGGATCATGAGT
This sequence comes from Mycteria americana, assembly GCF_035582795.1. NCBI lineage: Eukaryota > Metazoa > Chordata > Aves > Ciconiiformes > Ciconiidae > Mycteria > Mycteria americana. The sequence continues at coordinate 219,914,165 of NC_134365.1, read as the reverse complement.
TTGGAAAGCCCCATGTCTCCCCCTTGCTTTTATACAGCCTGTTAGACCTCAGCAGGCGATCCTTGTTGATGCACCAAAACCTCTGGTTGATGCACCAAAACCTCTGGTTGATGCACCAAAACAGCACATGATGTTTGGGCCCGTCATGCCTGGAGAAGTTCATTGAGAAGCTGTGGTGTTCCAACGCTTCTTTTCACGAAGACCTTCCTGGTCAAGAAGTCACCCCTTTATGCAGTCACCCCTTTATGCCCACACTTGTCTTCAAACACAACCTCATCTCAAAGCTGCATTGCTCGTGAGGAAAGGTCTGACTAGGGCACATGGAGGCACTTCTGGGGCTCGCGGTTCCAGTTTTATTGGGTTCAGGACCAGTTTTGGTTGGCTGAAGGTCTCCTGGGGTTTCAACACAAGCAGTGCGAGTCTTTGTGGTACTTTCTTTCAAATCTGTCACCTGTCAAATAGATTGGAAAGTGGTGCAGAGGAGAAAGAGGAGGGTGAAGGATTGGAAGAGAGGAGAAACAATTTCCTTTTTTTGGACATTATTCAGATAACCACTTTTGAAGTAACTGTTGTGGCACATGATTCAGAACAGAAGAGAAAGGTACAGCTTTGCTCCTTTCCAGCTAAGAAACTGGAAGGGTGCTGGCGAGCAAGTCATGTCCCCAAAGGATGGGGAGATGACTTGTTTGAGCTTTACAGGTTTTTCTTTCTTGAATGCCATATTTGTAGGATCATCACCACCGTTAGTGCTAGATAGCTGAGCAGAATGACGGTTTAAATCCCTCACTACAAACCATTTTCTTCATGACCTCTTTTTTTCAGCCCTGCAGGGCATTTCTCCAAGCCTCAGGAGTGGGGTTTATCCCAACAGACTTTAGCTACATAGCAGGCAAATGTTTTGTCCTGCACAACTAAAGATAGACACCCACAGTGGACAAAAATGATCCCATTTGGAGTTGAATCTGTTGTTCAAAAAGGACTTGGACAACTCACGTCGTCTAGATGTCTGACTTCTAGAGATGATTGAAGTTAGCAGGGAAGTTACGCTTGCAATGCTGAAAAAGCAGGTGAAAAGGGAAATACCTTACAGCGAGAAACTTAAATATTCAGTCCGCCTAGCTATCAAGAGACAAATCGAACTGTGACTTGATTACCATGTAAGGTATCTTGTAGAGGAGAATACAAGTTGCCAGGGGCTCTCATGCAATGGAGAAAGAGCAAAGCTAATGTAAGCAGATGTCTCATAGACAAGGCATGACAAATTCAGATTATAAAGCATGGACGTGTGGAAGTAAGTGCAGTTAGTGCTGGGAAAAGACACCAAAGGAAGGGGAAGATCTCTCTTGTGTCTTTGAAAACAGACAGGTTTCTTTACTCAGGATGAACTGCAATCAAACACAAATTACTGGGCTTAATATACAGGTAACTGGGTAACATTAAATAGCGTGCAATATACAGGTCAGATGAGCTAATAGTCCCTCCTGGAGTTACACTATGATCTAAAACTGTTTATTAACCTAAAACTGGTCTGTCTGCAGGCTTTTTGGAGTGTTTCTGGTTTTGGATATTAGTCCAAAGCGTGTGGATTTGATTATGATTGCTGAAAGGGTACAGAACCAGAGATAGAGGCTTCTTTTTTTTTTTTTTTTCTAGAAGCATGCAGCACACAACAGAAAAACCTTCTCCTTTTGCTCCAAAATGTAGAATATCCCACACCCTCAAAATATTCTTTTTTCAAATCTACAAAGCACAGTACTCAATCTGGGAAATGATTTTAGCTGTTTTCAGAATTTTTTTATGTGTGAATTTAGTGCTGTTCTGTAGTGTTTCTGAAGCCCAGGATGAGCAAGTGGAGAGACGTCCTGAAATTCCGTCTTGTGTTTAAAGAGAATACAGACCTTCATTTCTGGGGAAAGGAGCCTTAAATGAGAAGCAAGGAGTGATTTAAAAGTTTTTCTGTCAGTAAAAGTATCTTCTGGAGGTGTCATCAATGCAACTAGTTGTGGGAATCACTCATCACTCAACCAGAAATGGATGTCCAAGCAGTCAAAATGCCAGAGGTACAAAATCACTGTCTGCAGTCAGTTGATGTTCTGTAGAAACCAGAAAACAAAGGAAAAGCAAGTGTGTCTTGTCCCAGAAACACCTCCTGAATCTTGTGTTGATTTCATTACTTCCTAGGGTGGGCTTATGATTTTTTGGATGGTTGTGCTGGAGAGTACTGGCAGGTGATGACACCAGCACCTTGAAATACAGGAAGAATGAGAAGTGGAAGGAAAATGCATGCTGTCCTTGGATACAAAAGATTGTCTTTTGTCTCAAGTCTTAGAAAGCTCTAAGATGTTGGTCCTTGGTGTATGGGAATGCTATATCAGCTATTTGTGGATGTTAAGAAAATATATGAGCTGTAAAGACGGTGTGGACTAGGAGTGGAGAAGGGAGAGGCATCTTTGCAAACGTTTGACAGTGTGAAGATCCCTAGTGCTTTGGAGTTCAGTGCACTGCTTCCCATCGCTTCAGAGCCACAGACGAGGTAACAGTCCTTGGCTGTATGTGAAGTTTTGCTTTACAAAAACAGAGGCAGAGTGTTTCAAACTGAATTTTGACTTATTTGGTTAGGGGAGGGGCAGGTAATGAGGGACCTGATTGTAAGGTGGGTTATTCAACACCGTCTGAAAACAAGGTCTCCAGAAAGTCTTCTGGTGTAGATACCCAAAATCACCTTGAGGTTTTGGAAAACTGAGACTTGCAGGGTAAAACTCAGTCTCCACCTCTGCCTGTTGTCACAACGTTGTTTTAATGCTTTAATGAGCATTTGGAACATGCCAACTGTGGATGGATTGAGGAAGACTTAGCAATTCCTGTCATGTCCCTCACCATCCAGCCGGCTGACCCCATCCTTTGAAGTAAAGGGAACCATTTTCACTGCATCAGGCTAGCAACAAGAAAACAAGGCAACAAAAGAGAATAGCTCCATCCATCATTTGGCAGAGCCAGTAGTTCCAAAGTAGTTCCAAAGTAGTTCCAAAGTCACTTCCAAAGCTGCTTTGATATGGCCTTTTCCACCCAGAGTGCCACCAAGAGTTTTCCATTCAGGGAAGCTCCATTCTCTATCATTGCAATTAGATCATTTCAGATCTCACCTGAAAGTTCTTTGCAGGTATTTTTTGAGTTAAAGTTTCACAAAATATCCAGTGCATCTGAGGCACCCACTGTTGATCATTAAAACCGCTCAGCACCCCTAACCACAAGAGAAAGCAGGAGGAGCAGGCAGTGCTCAGTACTTTGGAAAAGACAACTTTTAACGTCATTTGCCTGTGTTGGGGCTATAAATACAACCCCCCCTCTCCTGAGGCCCTGCAAGGCAGTCCTTTCCCCTGCTTGAAAAGGGCTATAGGTGCTGAACAGTTTTGGCTGAAGCCTGGGGTCAGTTAGCTTGGTCGGTAGATAGCTGGCTCCCAACCAGAAAACACAAAGTGGACGTAAATGGTAATTTGTGTAGCCAAGTCAATTTTCAGATGGGGAGAGGAAAAAGGAGTGAATAGCAGACTGAGGTATAGCGTTGGCTGAGATGGAGAATAAGGTCGGATAAGTTACACTTAAACTTAAAACTGACCTTCCTTCGGTAGTGATTCCGTATGATCTTTTTGAGCAACCCCCATCATTCTGGAAGCTTTTTAAGGGATTTCTTAGCACACAGCACTTTCTGTTTCTCTTTCATCCTAAAAAGCTAGCCGTTACTCCGATGAAACCTCTTAACTAATTAACGTTCAGCTCTGCGAGGTGAAAGTTGATCACGGGCTGGGGATCAGGCCCACCACTTTGCGGTGGTCCCAGCGGTTTCAGTTTTGTGCAGTTTGCTTTCTCTGCCCAAGATCTTGCGTTTTTGACATACTGCTTCAATACAGCACATTTTATGACACCTTTGCCGGAGGGCCAAAGGCCACATTCCTTCTATCTATCCTGCATGCAATTTTCATTCTCTTGTCTTCAATGCATTACAAAAATTTTTCTTTCTCTCTTTTTCTTTCTTTTATTTTTTTTTCCCCCTCTCCTCCAGGATATTGTGGGTTATTACCTCAATCCTTTTTCAGCTGAGGAAGGTTTGAGGTAATGACCTGAAACTTCCTGGAAAAGATCCCAAAAATCCCCAAATGGAAACCACATGCAACATATTAGGGACCCTCATTGCATAAAGAAACATTAGTTCAAGTAACGAGAATGTACATTGATCAGCTACTTATGTACCAGCTGGTAAAAGGCATGTATGATCAGCAATGCACAGGAACCGGGTGGGGGAATTAGTTGCTCTGCTAAGTTATAGCAAGAAAGGTGTAAAATATATATTCTCTTTTAGGAAATGGTTTCCTTAATCACCATCCTTGCAGCTGGGTCGGGGATCTGACTCTTTGTGGTAGCAAAAACCTGGAAGAGATCCACAGAACCTGCACGACGCCAAATATTGTTGGGTTATGAACCCACGGAGCCCCACTGATGCTTGCTTGATGCTGTAGTATCAATGAGGAAATGCCTGAGAACTTTTTATTGTTACCACAGGGAGAAAAGAGTTTTCTTTTTCTCTATGCCCAGTTAAAATAATTTCCTTTTTCATCAGTGACAAGAAAATGCGTCGTCTCCCCCTTCGCCCCCCCCCCGGCAATCCTATAGTTCTACAGGGACAGGCAAGAAGGGATCATGATAAAATAGCCGTTTTGGCCTACCTCCAAGAAGATATTTCAGCTCTTGATTTCCACTGAAGTCAAATGCACTCATGGAAGTGAAGGTGAGTTAATATTGAGTGGCTCTGGGCCTCTGGTGTTGCAGAGCCATCTCGTCATCTGATGTAAATCTCGCTGTACTCTATCGTGGGAACGTGAGTTGTGCTTTTTTGGAGTATTGTTTTATTTAACCCAGATGATGCAATTCAGCCCAGAGCCCAGTGGTACCTGTTCTTCTTCCAAACCAAGGACAACATCCTAACACTGAAAGATGCAAAGTATCAAGAGACCTGGAGGAGTACGAGCAACTGGGGTGCTGCAATCCAGTATCACCCATCACACCTGAGTAGGAACATGAGCTATGACAACTGATCTACCACCTTCCAAACAATGCTGATCCATAGCCCTCCAACACCCCAAACCAAGGCAGAAGAAGGAGCCACTGCAAAACAGTCTGTCTGGGAACACAGCAAGAGGAGGCTTATGGTAGGGGAAAGGACCCTCATATTTAGCTTAGCTTCCCCTCTTGCCCTTCCAACGAAGCCACACTAGAGAGCACAAGTTAATGAGAGAAGAACAATGACTTTTGAAACATGAAATCCAGTCCAGCTGCCAACTCTCATGACTTTATTGTGCGGGTCATGATGTTTATTGTTTTTCTTAAAGCCCCAGTTCCAGGAGCTGAATAACTGGGCTTTCATTTCTCCCTCCCTTGGGGCAAAAAAAAAGGAAAAAGAAAAGAGTTTATTTTAGCCCTCATGAATGTTGAAAAAGCTAGAATATATGTCCTGAGTGTGCCTAAATGTGCCAAAACCAAGCAGTCAATGGAAAAGAATCCAGAGTACATTAATTCTCATGATTTCTAAGCTAGTCTCAGAATTTATGAGCCTGCTGCTTCATGATTCATCATTTCTGCATGATTGGCAGGGATGCAATGGAATATAAGAAGCAGCTGAGAAGAAGAAAAGGGAAAGACTAGGTGTTTGACCTGGGTCTCCATGGTGGGGTGGGCTGGGCAATTATTTACAGTAATTCTTCTGTGCCTCAGGATAGTATCCAAAATTGCCTTGCCTGTCACTTTTGCATGTCAAAGGTATAGATGCCAGGCTTGAATTGGAAAGAGTTTAATAACATTTTCATGAAATTTTGGAAAATTATTCCACTTCTATTTTATTCAGTCTGTGATTTCCATCTCATTTTTTTTTGCCTCCTGCCCAGCAGGGTTTTCAACAGGTCTTTGCCCCAAGCATGGCCTTTTTGCACATTAAGAAGCACAAAAGAAGTGGAGAATAAAAGGCGACCTCATTTTTATTTTCACCGGTTTCCTAAAAGAGGTTTGCCATCTGGGTGGAAATCTGACAAAACATCACAGGAGGGGTTGGTCCCATCAGCCAAGCCGAACAGCTGCGGGGAAGCTACATGAAAACCGAATCACTCCACTGGAATAATTTATTGTGGCTGGCTTGCGGGGATAATAACAAAAAGAAATTCAGCTCTTTTATCTTCTGTTGCAGCATGAGGTCCCATGCCAGACATTTGCAAAGCACCGTTTTCAAGCTGTGGTGAGAGCTTCACCTGGGACATTGTGCAGGAGTCAGCTAGGAGCAGAAATGGCACATGGTAACTCTGTGGCTCTGTAATGTGGCATCTCAGGGCTTCACAGTCCATCCCTTCACCACGTCCTGCTGGTGAAGTCCCATTAATCATCCTGTGTTAGTCCCAGATTGTTAATGCCCAACTAGAGGAATTTTTGGCTGATCCTTGACTTGTGGTGGTCATGTTTCTGTTGGGTGAAAGTCAGACAGTCAAAAGCACTGGCCTGATGTACTGCCATTAGAGGCTGGGACAGGGGACATCTCAGACCATCTCACCTCCTCTCTACCACCAGGAATGTAGCCCACAAGGCTTAGGATGACTTTTCATCACTTGATCCTCCTACATCTGAATGCCTGTAGGTTACTGTTTGGGTCCCAGATCTCCTCCACCTGAAAATACCCTGCCAGACTGTGATGTCCTTGCCTTTGGTTCTCAAGGATACAGCACTGCCTACCTTCTCTCTTGGCTGGATTCATGCTCGGATGATTGCACTGACTTTACTATTAATCAGTGGTAATTTACTTCTGTAGGACTAGATACTGGCAATTAGCAGTGAAAGTACTTCAATCAAATCAGTCAGAGAAATAAATAGCAGGGAAAATATAGAGAAATAAGGTCTGCTGAGAAACCACTTCCAATTTGACGGAGTAATTCTCACTTGTGTTCAATAGAAATTCACTTAACTTTCAAAACCAAACAAAATCAGACCAATATTATTCATGCAGTCCAGGGAGTGCTGGTAGAAAGGGACCTTTGGAGGTCTCTCATCCACACAAACGTGAAAGTAGCACAATCTATTGCCTGTTGTGTTTGCCACTACAGAAAATGGTTTGGTTTACCCATCTTTAATACTATTCCTCACGTAGCTGGAGGCTGCTTTTAGATCCCCCCTTGAACAATCCCGGCTCCCTCAAGCTCTCCTTGTAGGTCTTGCACTCCAGGTGTCTGACCACATTGGTAGCTTCACAGAGCTTTGTGTTTCTGGTTTTAAATCTCACCCGGAAAGAAGGTGGGCCAAGATAGGGGCAATGCAAGGAAATCAGAAAGAGCCTTCCTTCGCAGGAGTGCTGGCTCAGCTCTGTGGCCTTGAGGAATTTGCACGTCTCTGAAAAGATGTGGGTAAGTGCAAGAGCGGATTTACTGGGTAAGCTGGGAAAATCCATCATCTTTTCCCTCTTAGCACTGCCCCATCTATCACACATGCAATGCTACAAGATGAGGAGCCAGACTGCTGCCCTTCTTTATGTTACAGCTCCCCATAGCCCTGGAGCACTTGAGCCCGAATTCAGAGGTCTCTCAGACTGTTCCTTGGCAATGGAGCATGACACACAGCATGTAGTTTGTTCTGCCTTTCCATTACAAACCTCTTTTAAGTTGCATGTGACTTTGCCACACTTCAGCAATTCAACTTGACATTTCCTATGCCTTGGGCTGATTCCTTGGTGTGAAGCTTTCACAAAACCCGTCCCTCAGCTTGTGAACATTAAGTGGCTTCGCCAATGTCTTTTTTCACAGGGTCAGATTCTCGGCTGGTGTCTACAGTTCACAACTGCTATGTGCCTAGGCCAGCTGCTGCTGCTATCTAGGCAAATTCCAAGCTGTGCGGAAAGCATTGTGTTTTCATGGTACTGTTAATTCTTATTTAGGCATGAGCCTTTTTTTTTCCTTTGTGAGTCAGGGCTTGCCTGGGCCATGGTTGCAGAGAGCTCAGGTCCATGCTGTGTGATGCAAAGCCTGAGAGCTTGGGAGCATCGTGTGCCAGTGCCTGGCCCAGGTTTGGCACAAATAGTGCCAAGATAATGCTGATGCTTGGCTATTTCTGCATGATGCTCCACAACGTGTCTCAGAGGCAGTGAGGTGTCTCATCTGAGTGACTTCCAAAAAAAGTGATCCTTTATTTTTTGTGCTTTGAATTGCAACTTTCATTTCAAGTATCTCCTTGCTTTTTCTCCCAGAAGTTGATGTGTAACATCTTTACCAAGAGCTGGTTTCTCAGCCCATGTACCGTGGACTCCCAGACACCAGAGGAAAGTCCACCTAGCTCATTGCAAGGGAAGACCTGGCTCATTAGCCAAACCCAGACTTCCACATGGCTCCCCTGACACCAGGATTAGGACTTACACGAGTGACAGAAGTGTCTAAATGACAGTATGTCAGTTAACTTTCCAGTTTGCCTTTTCCAAGCAGCTTTTTCTTTTCTTTTGTTCCTCCCATCAACCCAAACGAGATATTTCTGCTCTGGTTTGCACAGCCAAAAAAAATTCATCTTCTTTTCAAATAGCCGTGTGTCATCTGTTAAAAATAATCTTGTCAAGGCCTGCGCAGGGCTTGAAAAATGTGCTAATATTAAGCAGATTTTCCTATTAAAATCCCCATATCCCATGCAAGGTCAGTCAGTTCAGTTCGCACACTCCAGGAAAGACAAATAACGGCATTAATGACCGGACCTGGTAAGGAATTAACTGCAGTCAAGTAAGTTTTTAAGGCAGTCGTGGGGTCAGAGCTGTAATGTGTTAATTACCCACATGGGGCAGTCATCAGGCTAAGCCCTCCTCACTGAGTGGTTATATCAGTGTGATGTACATCGTAGGTCTGTGAACCTGAAAAGAAATCAGGTTTCTGCTGCCTGTGGTGGCTTCTTGTTGTCTTTCACAACATAGCCCCTAGAGCTGAGCAAGTTGGGCTGGGGAAATTTGTTTTGGGGGCACATTTGGGGTAAATCAGCAAGGAGGAAGAGATTGAGGGGCCTCAACTGAGGTGCCTCATGGAGGGACTGAGATCTCCTGTGCAAACCCCTCATGTTCATGAAGATGACTCATTACTGTCCTCTAAGTGCTCTAAAATGCTGGTTGCATCTTGGGGTATGGCTGGAAAACATAGGAATTCTGGACCTATCCCCAGTTTGCCACATAGGTCTCTCTCGGTGCCTCTGTTTCTCATATACCTTTTGCATCTTTCTTATCTGCTCATGAAGACTCTGGACCTGCCTCTTGCTTTGTGTCAGTATCAGAGAGCCCCAGGTACAGGCATCTGTCTGTATGGGTCCTGCTCATGGAGGAGCTGCTCTGGAAGGGACAGAGTACCACAGAGCCTCTCCTCATCCCATCTGCATCACAAAGCAGAGACTTGCAAGGCTCAGCCCCTCCTCAGTTCCTCCTCTTTTCCCTTTTATTTCTCCCAGAGGAATCCACCAGTCATCCAACCCACAAAAGCCTCCAGGGAGAAGGCGTAGAAACATCACATCTGAAAATCTCAGGCTCATCCATCTCTCCCTCCCTTCTCCCCCCTTCCCCCTGCTTGAGCCATATTTGAGAGCAATACTAAAGCAGCAGGCAAACAATATTTTCTATTCATCCCCCCTGTGCAGTGAGCCAAGGAGAAGTGAACCAACCTCCACTGTTTCCAGGTTGCCCAGTGCTTCCCAGGATCAGTGACCATGCAAACACATCCCTGTCTACCTGGAGAGGGCTCGGGCACCCGGCCCCGCTGCTGGCAGCACCGCCCAAGCCTGCATTGTGGCCGCCTGTTACTGCAGCTCGGTGCTGCCAAGATAAGAGCCATCTGAAGGATTGGCTCTGCCTCGAGTACCAGAGTCGCCTGGAAAATAGTGCCAAGATTTCAGAGGGTTTTCTGGTGGATGGGGGTGGTGCCTTCATTGGTTTTATTTAGAAAACGAGGGCTGTGCCATGGTCAGAGCATGTTCTGTTTTCCATGCTGGCTTAGATGTTGCCGTGCTGCTTCATGGTGCAATTTTACAGGTGCTTCAATATTAAAACCTTTCCCAATTACAAATGGTGTAAGTATAGCAGGGAGATGCTTGCCCTTCAGGAGAGCTGAGCACCTCCATCAACTTCACATGAAGCCAAGTCAAGTCATTCAGATAAAAGCTTGAAAAGGCATCAAGAGGTCCCTTAGCTTTCACTTTGGTCTTCTCCTGTCCTTCAAGTGAAGCCGAGACTGTTGAGTGAGGGTTTGGCTGTGCTGTTTGTGGCTGTTGCATGAAGAGGAGCTCTTTTAGGGGGTGACTAACCACTGTGGACACCTCCAGGTCTTAGAGATAAGTGGAGAGGGCCATGGGAGACCACCAGCCAAAAGTAAGTGCCCAAAACCTCAAGTGTATGGGTGGGAAAATGAACGGGCCCTGCTTTAGTTACCTCAAACAACTTTCATGCCCGCTCCATTTCTATGTAACATCTTTTCTAACCCCTTAATCCTTGTTTTAATCTAATCCTTGTTTTAACGGGGCTTTCAAGAGCAGGCTCCATCCTCTGCTGCCATATGAAACACTGAGCAGACCCATCAAACAGCTAATTGCTAAGAGGGAGAGCGTAACTCTTTCAAAGCCCAGAAAAATGCTTGTTTTTAAATATGAAGAACGGGTGAGGAGTAGGAACATCTGTGTTGCCATTGCCCGTGCGCCACAAATCACGCTGATTTGCACCCTTAATCTGTGCAGTGTGTGATGAGTTTGTTGTCCTCTGTCTGTTGTCCTCTCAGTGTCTGGTCTGAAAAGCAGGTGCAGCAGGTGCCACACTGAGTGTGCATTTGGGTAACGTCCTTCTGCTGCTTGCACCAAAAACCTTGAGTTCTCTTATTCCAGAAGTTTGCTCGGTCAGCACTGTCATTCTCGTGCTTAAATTTTTCAATTGCTCATTTTCTAGGAATTGCAAGTACACTGAGCTATCTGCTGCAGGTACTTGCTGCCATGGCCATTTCAGAGCCAGCCTCAAACCCTTCCATAATTTTCTAAACCAAAGTCCTCTCTGGCCAATACATGCTGTCCATGCAGCAGCTCCTGGGCTGCAGCCAGACCGTCGGGTGACATTTTCCCCCTGCCTTTGGGAGGAAGACTTGTCTGTGGCTCTGCGTAGTTCTTGTGGACCAGTGTCTCTTGGACGAGGTGCTCGTGTCCATCCTGCTCCCTCAGAGCAACCGGCAGTGCAATGGCCTTTGGTTTACGCCCATTGGCAGCCCACTTACAGGTCCTTGCTCTGGAGTTCATTATACTCCAAGAACGACAAAGAACAATTATTTGGAGAAAGCGAGGTCTACAAAAGTGCAGTCAAGTTTTTTTCCTCATCCTCAAATTCCCTCTAAAAAAAACCCCTAAACAACAGGGAGTTTTGTGAGTTCTACGAAAAGATCACAACCATAGATACCACAAACAAGTGATTTAGTCCTTTTCTAATTCATATGTGCATATTGGTTTGATCTTTTCCCCTAGCAACATCTACATATTCAAAAATCGGACGCCTACAAGGGATCACAGCAGTCATCCGATCTGTGTCCTGTTAGTAGAGACAGAAGTATTTAACCAGCAATTCCTGTACTAAGCCTACAACTAGTTTGCTGGCTAACATCTATTTTTAGAAAGGCATTCGATCTTGATTTAGGGACTTCATGTGGTGAAGGAGTCAACACATCTTTAGATAAGCCACCCAAAGAGTTCTTTATACTTCTTGTGAAAAGAGAAAAGTGCCTTATCACCCTTCTGAATTTATCTGGTCTCTGCTTCCAGTTGTTGCATCTGGTGACACTTCTCTTGGCTTTGCAACCTCCACTGAAACCTGCAAAGGTGCCGCTCACTGGTTCTGGTAATTCATATTCATGCAGAAAAAGCACAGGGAGGAATAAGGGATTTGGGGTCCTTATTTATACTGACACCTTATCGAGCCTGAGTAGAAGCAAGAATTGGAAGCAAAATGTGCAACCCAGCCCATGGCTGGACAAGAGAGCTGTGAAGTGCTTCAGTGGGGCCAGGCTGGGTGAGAGCCCTTTTGGAAACAGTTTATCTCCAGGAGGGCAAGAGGGAGAGCTGTGGTCAGGGCAGGCTGCAGACCTGCAGCAGGAGATGCCAAAGCACCAATCCCTTTATTTTAAATAAACAGCCCAGCGCCTCAGCATGAGCCCTGAAGCCCACTTGTTTTACAGAGATTGCATTACTTGACATCACATGGGCTCCTGAAATCCAGCCAGATGGTTGATGCCCAGCTGAACCTCTCAGGTTGTCTCTTCTCCACTGCACACAGCAGCACTGAGGTGGATGGTCCATGTCAAGGGGAGGCACTGGGAGATTTCCTCCCCCTTGTCTCCCACGTGGTGAGAAATGGGGCTGCCAAGTCCTGCCCACCATGAAGCAAGATCCCAACCATGGCTGATGGGTGCAGAAAGGGACTTTCCCAGCCCTCCAGCACCAGGAGGTTGGGCATGGGGAGGAGAGACATCATGCCATTGTCCTGCCTGCACCAGGGTTTCAGCTCTGGCCACTGGGCTACAAAACAAGTGCCAAGTAACTGTGTCCAGAGGTGATGCCCTCAGAGCTCGTGACATCCTCATCTAGATCTCAGTTTGTGTGCATGGATCACATCCATGAGGTTAAATAACCTCCATGTCCTGGAGGTTATTTTTGCTGATAAGCACTTGGGACACACGCAAATTTTTAAAAACACTCTTATAAATAAGGAAAAAAAAAAAACCCAAACTACAATTTAAACATGAAATATTGCAATGAAATTAGCAGGGAGAGCTGGGCTGAGGGAGACGGCTGCAAGATTTAAATCTCTGGATACTGCAGCCAAGGCACTGAATTTACTAACAACTTCAAGAGAAATGGGAAAACCTCTGTGCTCTGAGTTTGATGGGTTCTAGTTATTTTTAGAGGAGGTGGGCAAATGTGCACATGTGTATTTCCAAATGCAGGCAGGGAGAAAACTAAACAACAGTAAAAGCACACACATAGCAGGTTAAATCCATCTGCTGTGGGTTTACCACTGCAAAAAATGAAAATAACTTCTCTGGGGAGGCCACTGCAAGATCGCTGTGCACTAATGCTCTCCCTTATCCCCCCCAGCCTCTGCTTCTCCTCCCTGGGCGCTCATGCTCCAGAGAGTCTCTGGGCTCTGCCTGGAAACCTAAACCTGCTAAATCCCTTCCCGGAGCAGCCCAGCTGCTTGCAGGCGCTTTCTGCCCGAGGTGGACATTTAATGCTAACCAGAGGAGTGCTCTTGATACCAAACGGGCCGCTGCTTTCCCAACCTCTCACCCCTGATCTTCACTGGGTGCATTTGTCCTCGCTGCAAGAACATTCATTGCCATCAAAATTCCTCTGTCAGTGCAGCGGGAGCTGAAAGCATCTCTACTCCATGTCTACAACCTCGTGGAAACCAGCTGACGTTGCATTTGCTAGTTGAGTTTAGATCCTTTTGCAGGTGATTTGGGCTAAAGGGAACTTGGGATTTAGAGCCAGGCACTTCATGTTGCAGCTGGGAGGTCTGTTCATCTTCCTACACGAGGCTCATAGAATCATAGAATGGTTTGGGTTGGAAGGAACCTTTAAAGATCATTTAGTCCAACCCCCCTGCAATAAGCAGGGACATCTTCAACTAGATCAGGTTGCTCAGAGCTCCGTCCAACCTGACCTTGAACATTTCCAGGAATGGAGCATCTACCACCTCTCTGGGCAATGTGTTCCAGGGTTTCACCACCATCATTGTAAAAATGTCTTCCTTATATCTAGTCTGAATCTACCCTCTTCTAGTTTAAAACCATCACCCCTTGTCCTATCACTACAGGCCCTACTAAAAACTCTGTCCCCGAAGGATGTGCAGCTCAGGTGCTCAGCCTTGGGGTGACTTCAAATTCATCTCTTCCTGCATCAGTGCCTCCTTGCTTAATGGAGATAACTCCTCCCTGTGGTACTCTGAGGTCTGTCCATGGAAGTTATCCTGCTATTCCTTCCTCTTTGCATGGGAGCAGGAACCTGTAAAGCCATCGGATGAAGCACACCCCAGAGAAGAAAAGCTTCTGCACAGCACCGGCACAAATGGGGCAAACATCCAACGGCGGAAATACAAATGCCTCCTATAAAAATACGAACCAAGAGAGCAAGTGAGAGAAATCATTCCTGAAGTTTCCTCTGCTGAGAGAGACGGGCAATAAAAGAGACGGGCAATAAATGGTTTCTGACACATTCTGCAAAACCAGCCATTACGTCTTTTCTGTCAGGTCTCACCTGTTGTTATTTCTAATGTTTCCTCTTCCCAAGACTGGGCAGGGTTTTGCATTGAGGTAATATAGTTGCTTTTGTTCAAGAACCAGACAAGTTACCCCATCTTGTAACCAGGACTTTGTCGTAAATGAGCAAACATCTGTTAAATTGAGCTGTACTGCATGAGAGGTGTTTTTTTTTTTCTTTTAATGAAAAAAAACACAAAAGAAAATTGAGTGGATTTCTTGAGCAGTGTGACCAGCAGGATATACTCAGGTGAAGGCAGGGAACTGTCTGGGTGATTTACAATTTGTAATGCACTTCAGTTAAGTGTCTGAAACAGAAGGGGGGGAAAAAAGTGCTGAACTGATCTGTTCTTCTACTGGGTCGTGCTTTGCTCCAGGAGAAACATCCTCATTTCAGCACAGCTCTTTACAACACAGACAACAAGAGTTATTAGAAAGAGATGTTTTTCAGGACAGCTCAATGAGTGCTAATTGCTCAGAGATGTAATATTCTTCTGATGGTTCTGGGATTTTCAGCCGCAAAGTCCCCAAAGCTCTCGGTCAGGTTCTTAGTTGGTGAAACTCAATATAGCCCTCAGGATTACAGCACAACTTTCCACAGTTTGCACCAGCTGAAAAATGCTCACCCTTGAATGTTGAAAAAGAGCAATTCTGAATCAGAAATATATATGTATGTGCATATATATATAAAATTAACTCTTTGCAGTCCATTCCCATGGAAGTCAATAACAAAGTTACTGATTTCATGGGCCGTCTGGCAGTGTGAACTTGCTGCCTCTGCTTTAGTGCTATTCCCAGAAAGCTGTTTCATATTTTCCATAGGTGAACCTCTTCCAGGTCTTCCCTGGGCTCCTGGTGCAGCATCGAGCTGTGGCACTGCAAGTCAGTGACCAACTTGTGCTACAGAAAACTTTGCAAAAACTTGCCCCTACAAAAAAAAACCCTCTCCCATCTCATCTCTCATCTCCCATCTTGCCAAAATCTAAAGTCTCCTAACTCTACTTGAGGTGCAAGAAATCTGGTAGATACTATTTGAATCTCACCTACAGGAAAGGGGGAGGCAGGGAGGGTTGCTAGTTTTGACCTTGTTTCTTGTCCAAGTCCTTGCTTTCATTCTGCAGTCCCAATGGACAGAAGGACCCACCCAGCCCCCAGGCTCTGGCAGAAGATGATTAGAGAGAGGCCTTAAGAGTAATGAAAACTGATGTAAACCATTTGCTGAAGGTTACGCCGCGACAGAGGCTGTGCCTTCTCCCTGAAGGAGTACGATGAGATATCTGACGTGCAGCCTTGTTCGTTGTGTTCAGTCAGGAACAGATCTGAGGGCAGCTAATAAACTTATCTGCATCAGATTAAATTGCCAGTCCTGCCCTCCCTCTCCCTGCCCTCTCTCCCTCCCCGGATCAGTTACACACATCAAGCCAAATAAAGATAAATACATGACATAGTTCATTCGAGTGATTGAAAATCAAGATGGAGCAGCATATTTTTCATCAATGCTATCCCAGGAAATAAAGATAAATTCCCCCACTTCGTATTTTAACATAGCTTATCATAATCACCGGTAATAGCAACCAAATGTTTTTCATTTGTTACATTTTAAAGGGGGCTGGGGGAACAGTTCCCTGGTTGTAGGCTCATCGAGTCTAATTTTAAGCTAGTGTCAGGGGTCACTTCCACTTTATGTTGCATTTCTGATGAGTGGTTTTTGCTGGAATACCTGGCTTGACTAAATGACTGCAAGAAAGAGCAGGGCTATGGAAGTCAAAGGGGTGATGGTGGGGAAGGAGACTTTGCCACTGGGCTGGGATTCTTCACCAGTGAAATGCAAACCTTGGTCCAGAGTGGTTCTTTACAAGTATTTTTCCCAGAGAGGCAGAAGACTTTTGGAGATCCCATGTTCTGCCCCTGTCTCTGACATTTCCTAAAGTGTCTTTCCAACTACTCTGAACTCCATGGAGCTTTGGCTCTTTTTTTGTTTTTTTTTAATGCCAACGTGGAAGAGTGTCCTCCAGGACTTTCCACATGTAAGCCAGAGGTTTACTAATTGATCCCCAAGGATCTATTAGTGCTGCTCTTCTGCTCTCCCTTCCCATTTTTCCCTGGGTCCTTGAGGCTTCTGATGGGACGCTGATCAGTGCAATAAAAAGTGAAAAGAGAAAACCTTCATTACCCCAAGTAATGTGAACCTGCGTAATACAGGTTTATGGTACAGCAAAGGCCACACATGGCAATATTGAAACTCTGGCTCCTTATTAACAGAACAGCAATATTGTCACACTGATGGAAACCTTACCTTCTCATCCAAAAGGAAGGACTCCTTCCCAGGAGGCACATGGGATAATGCATTGATTGCAAACTCATTGAGGAGGAGGGAGAAGAAGGCCACAGAGGTGGTGGTGAGGGCGTGAAGAAACGCACATCGAGGTCTGGCAAGTAGATGACTGGGGTGCATCAAAAGCAGAGCTAGAACAGGAATGGGCATCCTGTAAAGCAGGGAGTTGGGACGCAGACTTAAGAGGACACCATATAAATTCAAGAGAGTAAAGATAATATAAGAGGTCCATTGGGGTTGGGTTTTTTTTTGCAGGAATCTCCATTTCTTCAGAGATAGCCTTCTCCATTGGAGTTTACGGGACTTTTGTTGTTGACTCTAAGGGAAACACTTTCCGACTTGTCATCCTACAAGCTGGCAAATGGTTTGCTCATTAGTTCATTTCCTCCTCCTTCTGAAAATGTAACCCTGATTTTTAACAAAAAAAGCATCAGAGAAGAGGAGGCTGAAGTTGGGGAGTGGGCTGACCTGTCAGACTCCAACCCATAAATTTCAGTATTTTCTAATATAATCATAATAGCAATAAAAAGGGGCTTTGGAGCAGAATGTCTCTCAATTGCAACATCTGGCTTGTTTGTGTCCTCGTGGTGGATTGGCAGCAATATCCCGTATGGGACAAGACAGGTCATGGCTGGCCATGGGAGGGGAGCTCTTCCCTAAGGCCTGAGCAGAGAAGGTTGAAGGGTAACATCATCTGGTGATAAGCTACCATCGCCTTGCCCTCGGCAAAACACACATGATACAAAAGGAGGGAGAGAGGAAAATAATTAAATCTCAGGAATGCAGCTGGAGGGTGATGGGAGAACCCAAGTGGCTAAAGGAAAATTTAAGCTTGAAACTTTGGTTTTTCAAGGCTTGTGTTTCCAAGGTGTCTGGGAAGCTGCATAACGAGAGGGACAGTAAAACGTTTCTTGGGATCTTGCTGAACAGACCAAGTTAGAGAGGTGAGCCGGGCTCCTGGTCTTTCACCTGTCTGGGCTCCTGCCTGGTCCATCACCATGTAGACAAGAACGAGGGAGAGAGATAGGGATGCACAGGGGTCACACTTCAGTATTACAGAGCAAGTCTTGAGCCCACCCCTGCACCCCTGCTCTCTGAAGTGCCCCTGAGTTCTCTGGTTTCAGTGTAGCCTCATTGAGGACACCAGGATAAATCCAGGATTAATCTCTTATAGTTAGTGGAGCGATATAAGACCAAAGCCATTGCAAAACTCCAGCTGCAAGAGTCGAATGGCTCCAGTGAAATACACTTCGTGGAGCAGAGATGCTGCCTGGGCAACAGCATCCCTGCACACTTAGGGCAGGATAAAAGAGGTTTGACATCGCACTGGCATGGGTTAGGAATATGTACAGCGAGAAGGAAAGGTGGAAAGGAAAGGCTGAGGGTGGGAGCATCTTCACCTGCCGCAGCTATTTTATGTCCCCTGTATCTACTGGAGCTGGAGTTTTGCCAGGACGTTCGGGGCACTGAAAGTCAGCAAAGAAAAGAGGCACAAACTCTGTACAACCTCAGAGAACAAGACCTCAGCTTTGTGTCTGCTCCAAAAGATAACACTGTTAATACAGTAGTAGTCCTCCCTGGGAGCTGAGGTCATCACTTCAGTCGTATTTATTCAAGGGAAAAACACTCCCTATTGTAACCCTATTGCAACTTCTTGACATCCAAACAAGCCTGATGGATATTCAGTCCACCCTCCTGACTTCACAGCAGGCAGCATGAGCAAAATGTAAAGCAGCAAAAAAACCCCACAGCTATGGATGGAAAACGAGCTATCCCCCCACCTGCTTTTCTCTCGCTAGATAAAATTTACTGCAAACCTTGCTGTGCCATGTGGACATTGCAACAGGATTGAAAATGTATGTTAAATAATAACAAATCCACAAATCATGAAGAGGGGCCACATAATCTCTCTGTATCTCGTTAAGCAGTGGATTTATGGATTGTGCTCCTTGCCCTGATACCCAGACCCTGCTGTTGCAGACAGTAGCATTACCGAGGGCTTGGAGAACCGAAGTGTGAGCAGACTCTCAACAGGGGATGGGACATTTCAGATATTTATTGGCCAGACTTGCATGGCCAAATCCACAGAGGTGTTTCTGTGTCTAACTTCTTGTTTAGGCACCTGATTTCTCACTCATTTCAATAGTAAATTAAGCACTGAAACATGAGCTGTTCATTGATGTCTGTAAATCTGGGACCCGCTGACTCCGGCAGAGCAGCGAGGGGTTTTACGGCAGAGCTAATGTGCTGGGCAGAGACTGGCCACCACGCTGTACCTCTGGGTGTCTTTATGGCCATCTTATTTTTAATTTCCCTGCCTGCTCCAGCGCTGAAGCGATAAGCACAGAACAGATCTCCAGCCAGGTATGGGTAGATCAGTTTGGAGATGGTGATGGATGGTGTTCTCCATGATGGCAGATGGAGAACACCATGGTAGACTCTGCTCTCCTCCTGTCCTTCTCTTTCTCCAGCAATGTGATGTGGTCCATGTGCTCTTGCATCCACTTGAAGCCAGAGCTTGACTCTATTAATACAGCATTGCCAGGGTGAGCTTGCAATTCCCAACATGGTGCTCCTGGTGTTGGCTATCTATGTGCATCCCCATCCAGATTCCAAGTGACCGCAGTCCTGCAGAAATCCAGGTGTTGCTGTGGGTCTGAGCCTGCCGCTACTCTACCTGAGCTGTGCATCAGAGTGACCCGGGGAGGACAATGAGCCTTTTCCCAACCTTACTCATCGCAGGGTCACACCCCTGTAACGGCCTTAGGCCAAGTTCTCAGCTGGGGTAAATGGGCACAACCTTGACCTCAAAAGGGATGTGGCTCTCCAAGCAAGCTGAGGGTTTGTGATCATTGCTGGCTCAAACCATATTCAGGTCTGGCAAAGATGCAGTGGTGTAAAACCGGTGCGAGGAAAGAAATAAATGAAGCTATTTCAAAAAAAAAAAAGGCTGTGTGAAAAGTAGTTCTGATGTATAGTGTCCTCATCTGCAATAAAATATCCTGTAACGCAAAACTCAGTGTGCCTAAAAATGGCTTAAAGTCACTGATACCTATAGAACTAAGACTCTTTTTAGCCGGTTTTACCGATATTGCTGCTATACAGCACCCAAACTCTCACATGGTGCAACCAAATACCACATTTTTCACCTTTCTTTCTGCGGTATGGCTTAGGATATGTCCCTCTTCTGTGGACAAGGAGGTAAGGGGACCCTGAAAGGCATTGCTAGCCACAGACAGAATGTGTCTGGGCGAGCAACCTGCTATTGTTATTATTCCAACAGCTTGATTAACACCAAAAGAAAACATGGCATGAAGCGAAGAATCTGCTATGGTTTCAACAACCAGCCAGGCCAAGTAGGGGAAGTATCTTATTCCCTCCCCAGCCTTGACAGAGCACATGCACTGAATTTACAGCGACAACCCTGACCCAACTTTGGGTTGATGACTGGGGAGAGCCACGTGTGCACTGTATGTTGGACCAGGGGGATTTTGCTTCGGGCAGACCTATGTGGAGAGAGGCACGGGTTCGCCAAGCTGGAAAGGAGAAGTGAATCTGCAGATTTACGGGTGGGGAGATTTTGCTTGGAAGAGAAGCAATGGAAGGAATGTTGGGGAGATGAGGAGCTGGGTACCACCGGGGAGGGATGCCAAAATCCATTGTTTTGGGGGTCAATGTGGAAGACTCTTCCTATCCGCTTCTGAGAATGCCGGTTTAAATGGCTGGTTGTTGAGTTGCGGTCTTAAGCAGAGGACAGCACAGACTCTGCCCTGTTTTCTGGGCTTCTGGGAGACCATGCAGGGGTGAGCAGAAGATGGCTGTGTCCATCTCCAGAGAGAAGCAGGAGGGAAGCTCCCGTTGCTTCCTAGACAGTGCAACCCTGATGTTGCATGTGATACACAAAGACATCATAAAAAGCAGAATTTTAATAGGGTCAACTGAAGAAACCTCAACAATGTAGTAGCCTTCTGGGATCTGGCTGGGGTTTGCCATCACCGCCAGCCCTTGGGGGGGGTCACACATAGGACATCTCCATCCCTCTCTCAGCTCTGATGCTGAGTGATTAGTTTTCGAGGCAGCGAGATAATTCAGTCCTCATGCCAGAGGAGGCCCTGTCTAAGTGAGCAGAAAGACACACCAGTGACGACGATTACCTTTGAATCCTAGGCTATAATTTTTGGATACTGAGCTCAGAGCAGCTGACCTGTCATTCTGCAGCAAGACCTTGAGCCAGGGCCATGGAGGTCAGAGAAAATAAGAGAGCAAGAGAGCAGCAAATGATTCATTCTTTCAGTCACTCAATCCTTGGGAGCAATAGCTATCTCAATCTTCAGCATGGAGGCTGATGATGAATGGTTTTATTACCAATGATAATTTAAACCATGTGCAATGTTTACCATATTACCTGTTTGCCTCCCTGCCCTCAGCTATGGGAGTTCTGCTGTAAGGATACTTTCACCATTCACCTCCTGTGTTGGGATGGGTGAAGCAGTACAGCATGACAGAGGACTTTCCTCATCCCCTTTCCAAAAAGCTCTCACTGAGTTGAGGTCCATTTCTCTTCCATTAAATTGGTTTTTTTCCCCCCTCTCTCTCTCTTGCTTCTTAAGAAACTGCCAGACATCTTAAACACATTTAAAAATACATGTCCTCCACTGTAATCCATTATCTAAGGTTCCCACGTGGGCTCCATCATCAGAGACCGCCAGATTGATAGTGTGGTTTGCATGGGGCCCCCAGCATGGGATGGGTTGGAAACAGGATTAGTGCACACAGCACATCCTCTGTGTTTCTACCTTTATTGGAAAGGGGGAATGAGCTGTGTCAGGTGAAGGGCATGAGCAAGATACAAAACAATGATCTAGTTACGCAGGATAACAGATGGCAAGATGGAGACCGGGGAGGTGGAAAGTAAGGGGGAGCGTAGAGGTTCCTCTGAAAGAGCTGAAATGGCACTATCCTTGCTGATGGTTTTCAGCTGTTTGGGTGCATCTGGAGATTTCTGCTTTATTAAAAAGGCTTCACATTCGAGATAGGCGCAGGCTGAAATCTGAACTCTCACACACCTTGGAGGGGTTTGGATTTAGACCTGGATGCAAACCACATCTCGCATATCCAGAGGCTGAGAACAGAGAAAGGTGTGGTGTCAAGAGGTAAATGACGAGGATTCAGAAAGGCAAGTTGTACTACTCTTGTTACCATCGGTCAGCTAAATCAAGGGGGGTTGTTCCCTCGCTGGGCTGATCAGCAGCATGTGTTTCTGGAGGAAATACACACGTCCAAGTGTAAAGTATGTGTTCTGTGCGTGGTCTCGCGTTAAGCTGCTCAGTGCACGATGTGCTGTGCCTCTAAGGCAAGCCAGTGAAACAGCTATGGCCATGTTCAGCAATGACTCCCACAGAAACCGTCGCCTCTTTTCCAGAGACATGTAATTCTGATAGCATCAAGTCATATTTTTCCAAAGCTGGTTGTCCTCATGGTTGCTAGAAAAAGCTTCAGAAGACCAACCATAATGGCTCACAAGCAAGAAGCTAAATGAAAAGTTTATCAAATGTATTGTATTGCAGAATCTCATATTTTTAGTGTCAAAGTGCCCTGGTTTTGGCTGGGATAGAGTTACTTTTCTTTCTAGTAGCTGGTACAGTGCTGTGTTTTGGATTTAGGATGAGAATAATGTTGATCACACCCTGATGTTTTAGTTGTTGCTAAGCAGTGCTTACACTGGTCAAGGACTCTTCAGCTTCCCGTGCTCTGCCAGGTGCAGAAGAAGCTGGGAGGGGGCACAGCCAAGACAGTTGATCCAAACTGGCCAAAGGGCTGTTCCATACCATATGGCATCATGCTCAGTATAGAAACTGGGGGGAGTTGGCCGGGGGGCAGTGATTGCTGCTCGGGGACTGGCTGGGCATCGGTTGGTGGGTGGTGAGCAGTTGCATCACTTTTTTTTTTGTTGTTTTTCCCTGGGTTTTGTTCCTCTCCCTCTCCCTCTCCCTCTCTTGTTATTTTCCTTTTCATTACAATTATTATAATTATTGTTATTGTTGTTGTTATTTTATTTAAATTATTAAACTGTTCTTATCTCAGCCCATGAGTTTTCTTACTTGTGCTCTTCAGATTCTCTCCCCCATCCCACCGAGGGGCAGGGGGAAGGGTGAGCAAGCAGCTGCATGGTGCTTAGTTGCCGACTGAAGCTAAACTGTGACACAAAGTCATGTTTTTAAGCGGGTAGGACAGACAGTTCTTCAAGCACTTACAGAATCTGGAAATGGACAAATGTGAATTTAAAGAAAGCAAATTTCCTTAAGACTTTTAGGCTATATCCAGGTAGTATGTCTACCCTGACCCTAGAAAGACCTCTGGAAGCTTCTTGTAGCCTTCTTTTCATGCTTCTCTAGATGAGTCCCAGAAGTATTTGACAATCAACCATGATTCTTTTCTAGATCATTTATCACTCAGTATCAGCCCCAAGGAACCTCACCAGCAGGTTAAAAATTGATCATCCCTTCCTAAATCTACTTTTCTGTCTCTTACGTGGCCCCATTCCTTAACAGAGCTATCACTCTCCTATTATGACTGTATTATTTCCATAATAGTCTCTAGTGATGAACTTCATCAAAGCTTAATTAAATTCTATCCTCTCATTTTCAAGCACCCCCCTCCCCTTTTTCAATAACATGTACCAAGAGCTCTACTAGACCTGGGATGACTTTTGAGGGGAAGTTACGCCAGTTTGCTCCCTTGGATCTGCTACCAACTATTTTAAATATTACTTCTCAAAGTTTGATTGTATCAGGGAAGTCTATGGCCTTCAATTTGCAAACTATCTTAAGTAACCAGACACAGCAGTAGCAAACCATCAAATTACTGTTTTGGAGGCTGGTTCTTATAGGAGGGCTGCATAGTTTTGGTAGATACTTCCTTCAAGAGCCTTGGATGAATATTGTCTGGTGCTAGACTTAGGCCCTCATAACTTTTCAGAATCCAAGAAAATGAGCAGACTCATTTCTCACCCTGCCAATCTACGGTGTGGGTTCCCGCAGGCCTAATTGAAACAGCAGGGAAGTGGCAGAGGGGTACTGGGGCCAGTGTTTAGCTCTCAGTTTCTAGCAGGAATGGGGAGACTGTGTTTTACCCATGTCATCACAGAAAAGCTTCCGATTCCAGACTGCATTAGTCAAACTCATGCTGAAGTAGCTCAGCCCATCCTCTGTGCAAAACCTACAACCCCAGCTGAGGCGTGGTGAAGATATCTTGCAGGCCACCTCCAGCCTAATAGCAAGCAGATGCAAGTCCACTGAGACCCACAGCATCACAGCCACTTGCCTTGGGTCTGGTTTTCCAGCAGAGCAGGGGCATGCTTGCTTTTAACATGCCTTCATTTAACTCTCTTGGGTTTTCACATGCAGTGAAAAGTGGGAAGAAAAAGCCCACCTAAGGCACTGAAGTGGGATGCGGGAGGACTTTGGTACATCTCTTGCCTGAAGTACAGGCTGCCTGTGTGACCTTGGGAAATCATTAAGTTTATGCAGTTTCCCCATCAATGTTATGGCAGTGCTGTTTCCTTATTGCACGCTGTCGTTAACAGCAGTTAATGACTGTACATAAATAGCACAGGGAGGAGAGCCTGAAGCAGGGTGACGATGGAAGACAAAGAGCTATACAAAGTTTTGTCTCTTTCTCCTACGTTACCGTCTCGTAAGAGGTAAAGCTGTCATGAGAGTTGACCACATCAGTAGTTTCTGCAGTTCATTCTCCCAGCATTTTCACTTAAACCCAAGGGAGAGGTTTCTCATTCCCAGTATTCTCCAATACACGTTTTATAGCCCCAATGGGAGACTGGTGGCTTTAGTGCTGAGATGTGTGACAGCCATGTGGCAAGCATCATTTGTTTGTCTTGCTGGACGTGTGCTGGGTCTGGATGGGGTCAGGTTGCTGCACCAAGTTCTCAGCTCTGGAGCGTTTGATGTCCTTCCAGGTCTCCCCAAGGTCCTGAGTTCAGGGAGGTCTCTGTCTTGAGAGCTCATCTGTTGGGGCAGGAAGGAGGATTAGTTAAGCTGCCTCATTTGCAAGCAAGCTGAGGCTGTTTGCAGTGAATTTGCTCCATAATCCTCTCTCAAGGTCCTGCATGCAACCAAACACATTTGGCTACCCCTAGTGGTTCATTAATAGAGTTTGTAATGAAACACTTGGAAAGAAAGCAATAAAGTATGATCCCATAAAGAGAAGTATTGCAAAGAAGCAGAAAGGGATTCAACTCCAAATGCAAGCTGTCGATCAGACCTTTGAAGGTGAAAAGGCATGCAAACACAGCCCTAGGCGCTGGGTAATGGTTCCTCTTATTTCCTTTACATTTAAGCAGTGATTGGAAGCCGAGAGCATGGGCCCCTCATGCACTGTGCACACACATAGTGAGAGATAATCTCTAAATGGAAAAGACATACTAACAGGGAGGGGAGAAAAAAGGAGGAAGAGATTTGCTTGCTCTCATCTTTTGTTTCTGCCTTAGATCAAGCAATAAGCTGAAGTTTCTGGAGTCCAGTTCCGTGACCCACTCAATCTCATGGCCCCTCTTTTTTGGTAGAGTGCTGGACAGAGGGGTGCAATTGTATTCCTCTATCACCTCCAAAGAGCTGCAAGCCGATCTATAGACTGGCTTTCCAACCAGAGCCCAGGTCTGTTCCCTGGAAAATCTCTTGTGGGGTATTTCTGACCTGTCCAACACACTCCCAGCCCTCAGGAGCCACTGCAAACCCTGCCGCACATAGGGGAGAAGTGATGTCAGGATGTAGGAAGGCCAGACAAGGAAAATTCACTTCTGGAGGGTTATGGTGTGTGTTTTTCCCCGTGGGGCCATTGCAGCACACTGATGCTCAGACAACATCTGGGTATGCAGGCAGCTCTGCCTGGAGGAAGTGTTTCATGAGATGGGTCTGTGTTTGAGGCACAAGGAATAAAATAGGACTGTATCAGTGTCTGGGGTTGCTGTTTTTCTACTTCGATTATGACCATGGTCCTAGGAGCGAATCTAGGAAATCCAAAGTGGAGACTACCGGAAAAAGGAACAAAAGTCAGAGAGAAATCACATCCCTGGCACTCAGTTACAGCCCTGCCCCCCACCAAACCCTGCTTAGCAGCTTGATGCTTTTTGCCCTGGCCTTGCAAAGGTTAAAAAATAAAGCTAAATACAAGCTGCTGCACTACTAGCTGTAGTAGGCAACGGCTGTCACATGCTCACCCCTCATCTGGATGCATCCACAACTCACCAGAGGACCCAAATAAATGTTAATTGTACTCTAAAATCAGTCAGCCCACAGAAAATGTCACGTATGAAAGATTTGTGACAGAGGTCAAAAATCTGGAGAAACAATAGATCAGACCACTGCCAAATTACACAAAGTTTGTAATAGGAATGAAAGATGTGGGATTCTGAATGAAAAGGCTCAGTAGACTTACCAACTGTCAGGTTCTTCTCTGGCCTGTGCAGATTTTATTATTGCTCCCCAGCATGTAAAATTTGGAAAGCAGGGGGTTTCTGAAATACAAATAGCAGGTGAAGAAGCTGAGGACAGTGCCCCAGAGACACTGAAAGAAGTTACCCTGAGCTCTGCTTCAAGGGCCAGGCTATCCGACAGGCACTGCAGCATATAGATTGGATTTCTCCTGGGTGATGCTAAGCACCGAAGCAAAGCACACAGGAGTGCATTCCCTGGAGACTCCCTTTTATTGTCAGTGGAAAGAAAGAGGCATTTCCAGAAGTGGGCTGAAATGCCCTCTGAAGGGCATTGGGGCAACCAATGGAGGGCAAGCTCTCCATGGGTTGCAACTAGTCAAGGGTGCTCCTGACCTCAGTTGGCTGTCTGAGGTTGGGTCTAAAATCTACAGTTCTAAATATGTGCACATTAGGAGGCTAGAGGAGGAGTGGAGGTAGAGCAGAGGAGGTGGAGGTGGGCATTGAGTGGCTGGAGGAGGTGGAGTTCCTAAGTGGAAGGGTAGGGTAGAAGTCAAAGGGAGGAAGATAATGGGGCTGGGGAGTGAAGGAGGCAGGAGACAAAGCTCCTTTAGTGAATTCTTAGATAAAGAGGAGAACAATTCTTCACAGCTATCCCCATTTGTCCAAACCAATTGTCAACCCACATGCTTCCACAAGAATTCTACCAAGAGCTATGAGAGTAGGAAAAGCAGGTGAACGCCCACCTATGTGAAAGTGCCAAACAGACGTAAAGTTCATCAGATATCAACAGGATGGACAAAAAGCCATGGAAAAGAAGACAAGAGAGGCTACTAGGTGGAAATACAGAGATGAGCTAGTCACATGGGATAGATGGATCAGACAGAAATGCAGCTGAATCACAACACCCAGATTTTTGGGAACAGATGCACTCTCAAGAACACACCAGAAAGCTAGAGGTGCCTCATACTGGCCAAATGCGATCAAGGATATCTGAGGTCTGGTGAGCAGATGTTATACAGGCAAGGAAATGCTGGCCAAGCAACAAACAGAGACAATGAAAATATACAGCATCCCCAGTAGATTTTGGAACAAACTAGGAAAGGACCTTTTCATTGCAAACCATACAAACTACCTCATTGTTACAGACAAGTGTTCAGACCGAGGGGAGGTAGATGAACTGTCAGATGAAATGCAATAAAGCAAAGAAGCATTTCAGCAGGCACCTTGTTTGACTTGCAGTAACTTTGCATGATTTACCCAGGAAGAGAAATCCTGTCCCAGCATGTCGCCCTCTGACTGTGACCAAACAGCAAAGCTGAACCAGCAGTTTTATTTGCTAAGATTGTACTGAAGGAAGCAAAGACGGTGCCTGGTGAATCATTCTCTAGGGGAGAAATACTCTCATTGAAGACCAGCATGACGCTCCAATTCAGGCACCAAAGTCCAAATACTTGCACAGCATGAAAGAACCAAGAGGAGTGGAAAAAAATACAAGATGAGAAGGAAGAGAGCCAAAGACCAGAGCTTACCTTTCTCACAAGCTGGAGACCTTGTAGAACACCTTTCTGGGGTCTTTTCCAGGACCAGACTATTTTCTTGGAACAAAATATGAACATGTAAGACCGCTCCATGAAGTAAAGGGCATACAAGAGAAAGCAATTCTTTGAAGCCACAAGTATATTTGCCCGTTGCACATACGAGCTACAGATGCAGATGTAAGAGATTACAGATCCGCTGAGACTTGACCGGAGGGACACAGAAGGAACACGGGCCATGAGCTAGCAGCAGATACAGAAATATATGCAAAATATCACATACCCCCAGAAGAAATACATTCTGGAGAGTTTCCTGTTCTAAAAACAAAGGTCAGCCCCAGTTCACTGCAAGCCGTACATCAGAATTTGAAAATAGTCAAGGTTTTTGCACCAAGGGGTAAGATCTCTGGTCTAGCCCACTGCTAGACCTTATCTCTGTCTTTTCTTACTCTGTGGGCCAGCTATGGGCCCTACATTACCTATACATTCTGTAGCTAAGCTATAGACTAAGATGAGACAGAGAAACCTCTCTGAACTCAACATTTAGTCTTGTAATTCTTCAAAAATGATAAATACTTGACCAATCTTCTTCCAAAAGGTGTTGCTGTGAAATGGTGCTAAACAATGCATAACATAAGCAGAAACATAAACATTAAAGGGAGCATGGTGGGATGTGAAATATGGAAAGAGATTTATTACTATTGCCTATTTGTGTTTTCAATTTTCCTCTTCAAAAAAAGAAAAGGAAAAAAAAACCACATGGAAAAGGGGACTTTACCAAAGGTAGCATCCGCCCAGGGGAAGGTAACATGATAGCATGCTTACACTTAAAGCAGTTTTGGGAATGGAGGGACCCCTAATTGTGGGAAATGGTCAATAGGGGAGGACTGCAATGGGAAAGGAAGGGATCAGGTCTGAGTATTGAAACTCCCCGTTTATGCTTGAACTCTGGCATTTGGTACAGCAGATTTGCTGGAGGGTAAGTGAAGAGGGTTACGGCACAAAAGCAGAGGAAAAATGTATGGGCTGGGAGTAATTTCTTGCTAGTGTTTTAAGACTGAGGAGATTCAACAGATTCCTTCCCTGAGTTTCCTTACACCAAGAGCAGGTTTTTGGAGGTTGGTGTAGAAAAATAGTCCAACTATCTGTCTGGCTTTTGTTACTAGAAAATGCATCTGTCTGCCTGACTGTCGATCACGGTCTTTATATCTAAACATTATATCCTCATTCAGTTGGAGGACAGGGTGCACCAGGAAAGTGATCATCTGCGAGGCACTGAAAGCTCGCATGGCATTGAAAAAAAATCCCTTTCCCTTCCAATCTGTCAGATTGATGGACCAGAAAGGGTATCAAATCCATCAGGCCTAGCTGTGTGTGTTTAGTACTAATGGAACGTAAAACACATTTGGGGCTCACCTGTTGAGAAATTCAGATGAAAGTTTCCCTTCAGGATGTCTCATTTTCATAAACACCAAAACCCTGAATGGTGAGGAGACCTGAAGAAACTCCTGCTGTTACTCAGCGTGAGGATTGCACAGCTGGGATGAGCTCCATTAATAAACACTGCGCTCAAAAAGTCCTCCTCTGTAGGACTGCGTATACTCTGCCACGAAAGCAAAGCGGCAAAGGGCTGCAAATCTGTGAGTTACAATTTTGCAAGCTCATTTGAGATACTTTGATTTTCACAAGGTGCAAAGTGGAAGTTTCGACCTCTGGAACTTGAAGGACCCTAAATCAGCAGCATTTTTGTTTCTCCAGTTTGGCCCTATCCATCTCATTCAACTAAATCCATATAATTAAGCAACCCTGCAGCTAAAACTGGTATTCTGAAAAAGACCTTCTTGCTTCACACAGGCAAGATATGCCTGAGGGCAGCAAGCACTGATGAAGCCTTGGTCATACAGCAGATAGCTGCAAAACCTGGTTTGACTTTAGTGGAACAAGGACTGAAACTAAGTTTCCTACCTGCTTCTCATTCACTGATTTTGGGTAAAACTCAGTCCCTCAGCTGTCCTCCTTCCCTTGCTGGTTTTGTCTAGCTGGACTCTGTATAGCAAGGTTTCCTGTGATGCTTTTGGGCCTTGCCAGGTAGAAGGGACTGTCCCTTCCAGCCCTGTGTGTCTGAGTCACCAAATCATCTCAAATGACAACCACGTGTAACATTTCAACACTTACTTTGGGCAGCTCTATTGAGTGCAATATTTTGAAACATTATCTGGCACAAAGGATCCATTGAGTTCTGTTTTTTTCTAAAACTGGTGGGCTCCAGCATATAAATTTCATGCTTTCCAAAGCCAGAGGGTCACTCTAAGAGGACCCATGACTACATGAGAAATGCACATACACCTAACTTTGACTTACACACCACGCAGACACAGGCAGAAATGAAGTTATTCCTTTGTGGTCCATTTTTGCACCATTGATATTTAAGACAATACCTCTAGGGAGCTCTTAGATGGGTGAAGTTGGCTGTGGCCACCTGCAGAGGTCTGTAGTTGAACCATAATCCCAGCTGATATAAAGCAGGGAAGTTGCATTATTACCTATGGAGCTATACCCTGGAGATATGTACAACCAGGTCTGGTCCTGGAGCTACACCCTGGTTTGGTTCTGTTTGAACAGTTTCTCTTGTCACCTTTGGAGGGTTTTATTTCAGTCTCAGCTATAAAAAGCCTATTTCATAGCAGGCATTTGCTATAAGCCTCTTTAAAACTTCTATTTTTAAAAAGCATAGCTAGGAGCTGCCTGAAATGCAGTCACTGGAAAGCAAGCTCAGCAGACACTGTCTGTAGTCTGGACAGACCATCACTAACAGAAAGAGGGTTGCTTCCATCTCCCCAGTGCTCTCCTTCTGCATCTAGGATGGTATGAGGACCAGCCTAGTATTTCAGAGACCCAGGCTCAGCATCCCACTCTACCACTCACTTCAAGGGTGACCTTGGCCAAAGCACTTCATCTCAGTTCCCCTTCTGGGACAATAAAAGTAAAAGCAAGGGCTGGTGTCACAAAGCATTCAATATCTGCCGAGGTGGGATCACAAAAGTTCTCAGAAACATGGCTCCAGTGCCCACTGTTTTTACAGTGCAAAATTTGCACCTCTGTGAGGACTGGCAAAGTTGCTCTCCCTCGTGTCTTGTTATCCCTTATCCCTCCGGATGAAGGACCTAAGGTACCAGGCAGGGGTTCATCTCACCTAAGGTTAGCCACCTGAAGGGTCCAGAGCAGGACCCTGTAACAGCCTGGGGCACATCCAAAGCTTCGTTCATCCCACCAGCCTTCATCTTCTGCAATAGGGTGGGACAGGTCCCATCTTATTGGGATGGAGACAGCATGCCTGCCTCTCTCCTCTCTCTCTAGAAGCTTTAGGGATCTACACAGTCAACAGACCCAGTGCATGGGCCCACCTGTAGAGGCTGGCTGAGCATTAGCATACTCCTAGGATGGTTTTGGCAACATTGCCTGAGCACTGGCCAGAGACCATTCACCATGCACAGTTTTGGGGCAGAAAAGGGGGATTTTAACTGCGTGGATGTGAGTCACAATCTGAGATCAAATCTGGCCTGCTTTCCTTACCCATTCAGATGTAGTCTGGGTGGTCAGTGTTAGCCAGAGATGGAGCTCAGAGACAACATGAGTTGGGAGAGGTGTATGTGGACCCTAGTGACCGACTCGGCTGCACAGGAGGGCTCGGGGGGAGATGAAAATGCATCTTCTGCACTCTCAGTCACTACCCAAATCGGAGAAGGAGCCTAGCCCTTTTGGCAGGGAAACCTGGACTAGCTATTGGGGTATTGGTGCCTTTCTGGGAGGGGATGGCCAGGCATCACCATGCTGAGGATATCCTGACTGTTTTTGAAGATGGGACAGGGATTAAACTAGTGCCTGCATTTTAAGGCTAGGCCTTAAATTCCACCCTGTCAGTTGCTCTCGGTCTCTTTGTTGTTCATTGTCTTGACCTGAAGATTTTCCTGCCCTTATTTGAAGAAAAAAAAAAAAAGCTGCAGTGTGGAAAAATGAAGGTGGGTGAGGACAGCACCCTGCCCACAACCAGCGCGATGCCAGCATTGCTGCATCCGCTGACATGACTCTCTTCACTTGAATGTTCACGTGGGGCTCTGTGGTCCCTCTCTCTTCATTTCCAAAAAAGTCCTCGCTTGTCCATGACTGTTGGTGTAAGCTTTAACCACAACCATATTAGGACCAACAATCAGACTGAAGCTAGCAACAACACATCTGAGTGATGACACCCTCTCTTCTGTGACAAAGGCTCCTTCCCTCATCTCAGATAATGATGGGGTTTTTTATTTATGAATAAGCAAATTTCCAGGGGATGAGAAGCAATGAAATCAGCCCAGGCTCAGCTTTCTGGGGACGCAGGAATCCACGCTAAATGGGATCCATCCCACGACTGATAGTATCAATTAAGCAGTTTCTGGCTTAAGTGCCTGGAGATGCACATGCTTGTCAGATAGGAACAGTTTTAAGTAAGTGATGACCCTTGTGTGTCTTGAGTAAGCCCTGTCCAAACCCTTAGATGTTTCAGAATAATTCAGGCCTTGATCTGACATCCACTAATTGGAATAGTCTTTCTGGCAGACTAAATATTTGCAGATTCCCTTTTCCCAGTGGTGCAGGCGAGCGCTGGCATCTCAGCACTGACATCCTCCTGGCACTATGTCCTGGGTACCATCCCCAAGGAAGGTGATGTTGGACTTGCACATTATCTGGAGCTGATTAGCATCAGATCTTCTGGCATCCATCCCAGTCTTCCTCTCTGTCTATTTTATGTTCTCCCTTTGTCTATTATCCTTAATTTTTTTTCAAACAAAAGGAATATTTTTTACTGGCATCAGATTTTGAGGGAGACTGAAGCACGTCAGGGGTCACTTAAAAGATTCGAGGCAATGCTGAGCTTATTAATTTTTTCAGGGCTACTTCTTTTCCTGCAGAGGGGTTATTGTGACTTAACTGTGGTGAAGACTCCAGGGTAACGTAACTGCCAGCCACAGTTATGGGTTGAGGTGGCCAGCTCCATGGGAAGGTGCTACTGGAATGACAGAGACGTGGTTAAGCTCAAAATAATTGCTTAATTCCCCATTTTGCTATAGCCTTCCTTTATAGTTTTTACTGCCTCAGCTCCCTGGATGAAAAACAGAATTAATCCATCCTTTTTTCCACCCTTTCATCTGCACTTCTTACTGCACGTCTATGAGTTTTCCCCCATGTAATAATGTAGGAAAGGCTGCACTGGGTTAGCCTCTCTGTCCTACCTCTAAGAAGATGCAGGAGCTCAGGAAAGAATGATAGAGCCTGAATACAGCAAGACCTATTTCGGTTCTTCATTTTGTTCCAGGATCTTAAAAGACATTAATTTTCCATCCTCCTTCAGTTGCTGGCATTTTTTATTGAGGCAGTAGACTCGGTATCTGAGGCGATGGCCGTGCTGGGTGCTGCCGGTAGAAATGTAATGGAGGATACCAAAGGTACCTTCACACCAGCAGCCAGACAAGGCAGTTGCTTTCTGCCCCTTTCAAGCCAGACACACAACGCAGTTTGTTCCTTATCTCTTTTCCACCGCTGCAATATTTTTCAAAACTGTGTCTGACCTATTTCACAGGTTGCTGGGGGTAAAACACAAATGCACCATATCACTGGCAATCCAAGAAGCAGTTTGAGATGGCTTCATTTCCATTTTCTCTATCAGCTTAAGAAGTGCACGAGTGCTTCCTGCATTTCTCTGTTCAGAGATGTTAAGGGTGGCAGAAACCATCGAACCCCTAATTTGATCTCCTGCATAGCACAGAACAGATGCTTTCACCTGGAAACTGGACTGAGCCCAGTGACCTGGATTTGTTTAAAGTATCTTTTCCTGAAGGCACCCTAATGATTGGCCAACCCTTTAACCATTCCTTGACAGATCGCCCCAGGCTGTCAACCTCCCCCTTCAATTTACAAGGTTCACTTGCTTGTAACCAACGTTTTTTTGGCTTCAGCTCCCAGCTGTTGGCTCCTGCTGTTTTTTTCTCTGAGTAGAGCCCTTTATTATTCCCGTGTGTTAAGCTAATATGATTGTAGCTCTTGTTGGAAGCATGGACGGTTTTCTCCTCTGAACTTACGGCAGTTCTTACCCCATATTAAACTCAATTAAGAGAGCTCTCAGTTAACCAGCAAAAGGGGTAGGCTTGAACCAACACGGCCCAGGATTTGGCAGAAGACATCTCTTCTTTTCCCAAAGCTATTACCCAGCAATGAAATCACAGTCGGATTTCTTTCTCAAGAGGCAATAGCTCCAGTTCAGGATCCCTACTCAGCTACATTTTTCAACACATACCTAAGAATGACTCTAACCATTTTACCAAAAAAGGGGTACTTAAGCAAGTCTTTAAGTACTCTCTGCTGAAGGTGGTAAGATTGCGGCAAGGCTAAATCCGTGTTGTATCAGTAACGCTACCCAGAAAGCACGGCAGTGGGAGGAGAAGACAACCCTAGTGCCTCTCTGCACTGAGGTCCCACTTCGTCAGCTCACTCTGCACTTCAGTGATGTCCCAGACAACCTGGCAATTTTGTCAATGGTCAGACAGAGGTGGGAGATATTTATGATGGGGTTTCTGAGCACCAGGAGCCCCATGGTTCCACCTCATAGACCGCCTGGCACCCCTTTACTGGAGAGACTTTGCTCTGTCCTTTTCCCCATCCTCCCTCTCAGCTCCACCTCGAGTGTTGTCCAAAGCCTACTGAAGTGAAAAATGTTTTTCTGTCTACTTCAACAGGCTTCAGCTCAGTCTCAGTGTGTGCATGTGTCTCTCACTTCCAAACACAGCTACCCCAGTTCAGACGCGGCATGTCTGAAGGCTCCTGGCATCCACGTCCCGCAGTTTTCCTTCTCAGCTCCGAGCCACATGGCCAAGGACTTCACGCCTTGAGTACGGGCCATCGCCTGGCTGGATGTGTGGCTGCTTCCAAACTGCCAGAGTTAGCACCTTGTCCATGTGCAGCTTCAGTTCTGACCGGCGTGGCTGTGTGGCTGATGTTTCTGGGGGCCCACCTGCAGCTCTGCACCCCCCTCCCTCCCATCATGCACACATAGGCACACACATGTGTATGCAGAGCCATGTGCATTTCCTGGCTTTGTTTCAACAAGCAGAAAATAAAAAAGTGGGAACCTCTGGTCTAATCTGCAGGGACAGGATTCCTGAATTAATAAGTCACCGACATCTAATTCACCTCCCTGTCCTCAGCAGCAAATGTAATGATTCCCTCTTTGCCTCTAACAAAAGCAGTAAAAAGAAAAAAATTAAAGTAGAAAAACCCTGAACAATGCTTTTCTTTTCTTTTCTTTTTTATTTTTTTTCTCCTAACATCAGTAAGCGGGGGTACTTCCACAATCTTGAAATTAAAACAATCCAGACAAACAATATGTCGAGCTCTGTCCTGCTTCCTGCTGCAATTATTCCTAATGTTTGGCATCAGATCAGAGGCAGCAGCAATCTCTATAAATACGACAGCGGAGCGGAGAGCTATTTCCAACAGAAACGCCTCCCGAATCATGTCAGGAATTTATGAGGCTGAGAACGGGCCAAGATTGAAATATGTTCTGGATCAAATGGCATTGCATAGGTGGCTCTGATCAGCTTGGCAGTGGTGGGATGAAGGAGGAATCCTCCAGATGGAGGAGTGGAGGGATATTTATTGATTTAAAAAAATAATAAATTAAAGCTGAGAGTGACAAGAAAAGGCATTGGTATTTTAAAACTCAGGCTCTGCCAGACAGAGCCAGCAAGGAAAAAGCTTTAACAAGTCTAGACTCCTCTGCATCTTTTTTTGTGTCTGTGTGTGTATGTGTGTTATTCTTACTGTTAAAGCTCCCTGGACCACTTTGTGCCTGGTACGTAGGAAGAAGCAATCCCTATACCTCTACCTTTTCCCCTCTAAATCCCATCTTCCTGGGGGTATGCTTGAAGATTTGGGGGCCCACGTCATTGCGGGTCATTTGGAGAAGGTGTCATCTGGTGGGTTTCGTTCAATGCCTGCCTCCCATCAAAGGTAAAGTAAAATATTTTGCTCATTTCTGTTTCTGCTGAGGCCATGTCAGGTTAGACAGAGTCCTCCTCAGAACCAGATCAGCCTCCTACACCTAAATAAACAAGGTGGGGAAGGGCAGAGAGAGCCGTGGGGAGATGGGCTGGCATGCTGTCTCCCCTCACCAGCTTTGAAGGTGCAGCACCAAGAAAAGCTGAAAGTTGCAAAAGAAGCACCAGCACTTCCGTTCTTTCACTGCACTTGCAGAGACTCAGTGCTAGACCTTTTCACCCCGTTTTCCTGAACCATGAGGTAACCAGTGCTGCAAGCAACAGATCTCACTTGTGCAGAGACACAGTGACCAGCACCAGCTCAGACAGAGCAACGCTTTCTTTAGTAAGCAAATTGAACATATAGCAGCAGCGCAATCTCAGACTGGGATTTTCCAGGGGTAAACTCCGGGTTCGCACCTTAACAGGGCTTTTGGGCAGGGACAGCGTATACGGTGCCACATTGTGCTGGGTTTGGCTGGGGTAGAGTTAATTTTCTTCACAGTAGCTGGTATGGGGCTATGGTTTGGATTTGTGCTGGAAACAGTGTTGATCACACAGGGATGTTTTAGTTGTTGCTGAGCAGTGCTGACACAGAGTCAAGGCCTTTGCTGCTCCTCACCCCACCCCACCAGCGAGTAGGCTGGGGGGGGCACAAGGCGTTGGGAGGGGACACGGCTGGGACAGCTGACCCCAACTGACCAAGGGGATATTCCATAGCATATGGTATCATGCTCAGCAACATAAAACTGGGGGAAGAAGAAGGAAGTGGAGGACACAAGGAGGGCCACAAAAATGACCAGAGGGCTGGAACACCTCTCCTATGAAGAAAGGTTGAGACAGTTGGGGTTGTTCAGCCTGGAGAAGAGAAGGCTCGGGGACACCTTATTGCAGCCTTTCAATATATAAAGGGGGCTTGTAAGAAAGATGGGGACAGACTTTTTAACAGGGCCTGTTCTGATAGGACAAGGGGTAAGGGTTTTAAACTAAAAGAGGGGAGATTCAGACGAGATCTAAGGAAAAAATTTTTTACGATGAGGGTGGTGAGACACTGGCCCAGGTTGCCCAGGGAGGTGGTAGATGCCCCATCCCTGGAAACATTGAAGGTCAGGTTGGACGGGGTGCTGAGCAAGTTGAAGCTGTCCCTGCCCGCGGCAAGGGGGTTGGACTAGATGACCTTTAAAGGTCCCTTCCGATCCAAAACATTCCATGATACTATGATGTTCGGAGTTACAGTGTTTGTCTTCCCAAGTAAGTGATGGAGCGTGTTGGAGCCCTGCTTTCCTGGAGATGGCTGAACACCTGCCTGCCAATGGGAAATAGTGAATTAATTCCTTATTTTGCTTTGCTTGCGCCCACAGCTTTTGCTTTACCTATTAAACTGTCTTTATCTCAACCCACAAGTTTTTTCACTTTTACCCTTCCGATTCTCTCCCCCATCCCACCAGGGGGGAGTGAGCGAGCGGCTGTGTGGGGGTTAGTTGCCAGATGGGCTTAAACCATGACACATATTTTGTGAGTCTCAGCCAGACTTCATGAACACCAGGCTGCTTTTGAAGGACCTGTGACATTCCCAAAGGTCCCAATTAACATTTTGCACTGAAACCACTCCCAGATGTCAAACCCAAAGAGCAATATCATATGTAGATCAAGGTGGTATCACGTGATTGAACAAGCACTTGATCCCATGTACACACAGGGCATAGGGGGGTCATGGAAAACTCATGCCCTTTGTGAACTTTTGGACCAGTTTGCTAATTGCCACGACAAATTAGCATTTGGTGTGACGCCAACTACACTGTCTCTATAGTCAGTGGAAGGAGACCATCAAAGCAAGAAGACAGTTTATTCACCATGGGCAGATAGTGAAGATGAGGTATTGAGGGAACGTGGACAACAATTTCTGTCTAGATGCCAGCATTTAGAAGCAATGCCTATCCTTGTCTTCTGATTCATATGCCAACGCAGGGATGTGGTATAAACTCTATTTTTCACACTGTCCATGCTGCTGATCATATATATGATGAGGGGAGCTTGAAGGGAAAAGGAAGAGGTCTTTTGTGAATAAATGAGGATATCCTACAGTGAGAAGTGCCCATATACTGCTGAGGTGAGCATGGTTTAAAGCTGGCATGTCTAACAGAAGGAGATAAGTAGCAGAAAAGAGAATATCAGTTAAAGTAGCCCTTATCTCAGGGCCAAATTCTCGTTAGCTTCAGCAGGAGTTCCTGAGGATAAAATGTGGGTCTGGTATATTTGCATTTGAATATGATAAAACTGTACCCTAGACTCACCCCTGTCAGAAGCTAGGAGGGTATTGCAAAG
Source organism: Mycteria americana (assembly GCF_035582795.1). Lineage (NCBI taxonomy): Eukaryota > Metazoa > Chordata > Aves > Ciconiiformes > Ciconiidae > Mycteria > Mycteria americana. Next base: position 219,876,123 of record NC_134365.1, on the reverse strand, counting down.
GAAAGAGCAGTCATTACTTGCTTTTTTAAATACTTTTTCAAACATTTGTTCCTGACTACAGCTGGGTAGGACACTATCTGTGTATATATGGTCTAATGTAGTCATTCTTTTATCATTACTTTTGTAAGGACAAGGTTTTCTGCATAGAGATGACTTTTTAAAGTGTCTCTGCCCAGCTTGTGAAGATTTAATTCAGTTCTGCTGTGGAGGCAGATGAAGTAATTTTAAGGGCAAGATGTTGCCCTGACTTACATCTACATAGCCTGTGAGGTTGTGCTGTATCCTCATGTCTTCTTCAGCCCCTCTGCACATAAGCTGCAAATATTTAGACTTCTTGGCTCACCCTCGCCAATGTGTAACTCAAACCCTCATCTGTGTGACCCCTGACTTTTGCCTCAAACCTTACAACTTGTATATCATTACTGAGTTCCTGCCCCATCATTCCTGGGCCTCCTTTGGACTTTTCCATCAGCTTCACTGGAGGTGGAGTCCCATCTTTTTCCAATATTCTTCCACCCAGCGCTCTCATTCCTGGGGCTGGTCCATAACGCATAATGTTCCTCTTCATGTTCCTGCCAGGTAGGTCTTTATTAGTTTTGGTCTACGTGTTGGATCATTGTTTGGATCGTTGTACGACTAAGTCCTGGACAATAACAGGATTCTGTGCATTCGCTAGTGTTTCCGTCATCGTTTCCAGGACTAAAATTTCCCCAACTAAAACCAAGTAAGAAGAAAAGAAAAAAAAGAAGAAACACAGACCATCCACTGCTACCCTCTACTTGCAAAAGACATCTCACTAGTGAAACAATGCTCCCAAAATTTGGCTTCAGATGTTACAGCCCAAGCGCAATAGCTTTTTGTCACCTTTGACAGTTTTTTATTGCTATTTCCTTCAACACTGGTCAATATTTGCATAATAAAGTTTCTCTGATGCTGGAATGCAGCCATGTCTTTGGAAATAAGCCCTGGCTCTGTCGGGAATGCCTCTTAGAATGAAAGAAATATCTGAATTTCCTTAATTTGTGCAGGGATTTCCCTTTCAGTAGCTTGGCTGGCCCTGGTGGAATAATAGCTAACGGAGACATTGTGCCCTGTTATTTTCTTCTTTCTCTTCGTGCTACAGAGGTCAAGATTGTATAAGCTGCAGCTCTGCTAAACTGGAGGAAAATCTTCTGATAATCACTGTAAAAGCACAATAGAAGATGCAGCTGGATTTTTGCAGGGGAAGCAGCTGTGGGATCTGTTTTGAATGGGAAGGATTTGGGGAAATTCCTAAAGGCTGGGAATACATGTGGCATTTCTAAAGTGCAACATACCTGGCAGACAGAGAGCTAACTTCAATGTTTATTTTAGCAGTAACACCCATGGCCTCTGAGACTTGAATACTGTACAGAAAGGAGACATTCAGGGGCTCGTAAGCCTGCTGGGATATGTTTTGGATGCTAGTTCAAATCCATCCTGGTTTGATAGTGGTGAAAAACTGCCACCTCCTCACTGCCTGGAGTCAGTAAGTAGACATGTGTCCATCTTATAAAAGCCCCAGTTGCCCCCTGTGATCTCCTTCTCAGCAGAGAGGTGGGTGCTGAAGGAGCTGCCCGTTCTTTCAGGCTCACTGAAAGAGAGACAGTTTCCCTTCCACGTTATCTCTGAAGACCTGTCAAGCCTCTCATGTTGTTTGACTGAGGCACGCCACTTCCAACCCTGCAGATGGTATCTCAGCTGGCAAGCCTGCCTCGTTTGTCTTACCTGACCTGAGATCTCCAGAGCAACTTCACGCAATGATGTCTGAAGATAAAATACGGGGACAGCTATCTCCTTTGAGGTGGGCCAGATGCGAGGTTTGAGGAATCTTCTCCCAACACCTACAGAAATGGGACAGCAGTATCCTTGTACTCTCAGGGATGAAGGAAAAGGCTCAGGAGGTTGACTGGCTGGGAGATGAGTTGTTGGCCTTCACACCTCCACAGGCTGGCTCTTCCCGGCCAACAGCAAGGCCGTTGTGTCAAGAGATGTAAATTCCTCAAGTCAAAGCCAGAATGGCTTTTTCAGTAGTGGCCTTCAGTCATTGAGCAACCAGAGCCCAAAGTGTGTCCATGATTTTACGTTGAGTCACTGCCTGAGGCACCTACCTACCTCTTCCTATACAGTCAAGTCACTCATATTCCTGGAGACCACATCCAGGCTATCGAACAGATTTAGACCACAAGCATTTTGGCACAAGATCCTTTTGCATATATGACAACATATCTGTGCTCATGCTGCGTGGGGATCTAGAGGTTTGCTGTAATATCTGCAGCAATGTCAAGATATGCCTGGAATGCCAAATCCATGCATTCTGGATTAAAGACAAGCTGGGTTTTCTTTCTCAAAGAGCAGTCTACGTCTGCCGGTCTACATCTGCCGCCCCTTCGTGGAGATGCAACCCATCATCTGTGAACAGCTGGATGCCGGGGCTCAAACACACAACCCAGTTATGGCAGCCGAACGCATTGCCACATGTTGGCTGAGATGTAGTAACTATCCCAGTGCGTATTCTCCATGCAAGGCAAGCAGAAGTTGGACACTTCTGCATGGTAAGTCGAGTTGATGTGAATGACCTCACATTTGGCTGCCATAGATTACCTTGCATTTGATAACCCTATTAAACTGCTCTGTTGTGCTGTGGACTTAACCAGGGGTATTTATGGAGAGTTGTTGGGTTTTGAGTGTTGCCACGTGTCTTACCAAAGGAAGATTTCTCTGAGCCACGATTTTCATCACACGAAAGTGAGCTACTAAGTCCGTCAGATGTACGTGTATCTCACAAACTATTTCCAATGCCTGCACTGGCAAAAGTCTTTCTTGCTTTCTAAGGGCACGTTTCCTCTAAATCCACAACGATTTCCTCTGTAGTGCTAAAGCAAAGAGGGTTGCGCTCCCATCTAGCCTTGAAGTCCAGTCACGCAGCCTGGTTTGTATCGCTGAACACAGCTTGGGTTTGCCAGCAGGCTGCCTGGTCCACAGCACGTGGCATTTGGCCTTCAGCCTCCTCTGGGTCCTGTGTGATGCCCCATGGCCCTAGTTCATAGTAATTATTGGAGGAGGGATAGGGGGGTTCAGTTCAAAGTGTCTGAAATATTAAGTGGGCTGTGCTGCAGCCTGCCAGAGTAATGTTTTTATAGTAAGAAACTGAGGGTAGGTGTTACGAGCTCTGAGATGTGGCATAAAGACTTGTGGGGGTGTTTGAAGGTGCAAAGCCTGCTGGGACAGTATTGAAGGACTGCGCAGGGCAGAGGGAGCCAAAAGCGGTGCAGTCTCATCAGCAACACCTACTCTACTAAATAAAGCCGGCCGGGGCTGGTTCGCTGGCCCTGAGGCCAAGTGTCACAGCATGGCTTGTGTCCAAACCCCTCGGCTCTCCTCTGCCTGAGAGCAGGGTTTAGGAGTGAGCTAACAGCGAAGCAGTGTGGACATCTGGTGCTCCAAGACCTGAGCTTGCACCCTGGACCTCTCTTAGCAGTGAAGATATTCCCTGAGATCCCAGGAATTATTTCAGGGATCTTTAAACCAGCTCCCCTATGGCTTAGAAGCAGCAAGGACCTTCTTATGGGGACTGCTAAGGACTTCAGATTGTATTTTATAATACAATCTGAAATTAGATGGTTGCCCAGCTCTCCTTCATCAAACACAACAGCAACAGCACTGCCCACCTTCACGTACAAGGACACTCCAGAAGAGAAGTCCACCACATCTTCTGGTTGCCCTTTCCACAGGCCATTCACACAGGCAACACCATTACTAAACAAGGCTATTATTAAAAAGTGTAATTTCACATGGGAGTAGCAGGCTCAGCACTTCCCAGACAATGAGAAAACAGTCACTGGTGTCCTGCCACTAAAATGAAGTGGGCCCACTGTCTCAGAGCTAAGAGTCTGTCTCTCATTACTGTCATATCTGAATGATCCTCAAGCTGATAGGAAAAGTAAAAACCTCATCTTGCAGTTAGGGGGAAAAAAGGGAAATACAGATGAAATATAATAAGAAAATGTCACACCAAAAATCTATACCTTTCATGTGAACCATGTCCACACCAGTGACAAGGGCCACCTTGTTAAAGAAACTCAAGTTTTGTACCATGTAACTCAATAGTTTTGTACAACATCATAATATACCAGTTATATCTTCTCAGCATCTTCCTGCATATGTTATGCAAAAGTTGGCTAATACATCCCAAATGTCCCGGCTGGTTTATGACCAAATACACATTAGCCTGGCTAGCAATCACTCAGAAAAAGGCTTGTTAGGCAGCTCTTTGCCATTAATTTTTTTTTGCTCAGACATTAAACAGCCTCGTCCACCTAGATCATAAAATGTCTTCCTAACCCTGCAGACTGTTAAAAAGTGTGCCTGCAGACATTTACTGTCACATCTGGAAAAGCCCACGCTATCATAATGACTTCAATACAGATTTCATCAGAAGACACATGGAAATTAAGCTGGATTCACCAAATCCTTTGCAAGCCGTTCCACACTAAGCACATAAGAGCTGACTCTCTCTGTTTTGTGGTCTGCACAAGCTGGTGGTGCTTAGCTTGGTTTGCAGATGAGTCTCCAGGACTAATGTTGGATCAAGCTGCCAGGCTAGAGTTATGCAATTTTCTCTAGTCCAGCGATCCTGTCCCTGACTCTGGCTCCGCACATTTTGGACTCCTGAATGCCCCTGGGACCCTGGTGCATGATTCCTTTTCTGATACTTCCTAGTATGATGAAGTTGTATTTCCTTCTCTTGAAAAGAAACCTTTGTAGAAACCCCAGGCTTGACTATGACTTATTTAACAAGCGGTTTAGGTGAAGACACAGTCCCAGTGTTTGTTGCAGTGCTATTAGGGACTGGGTGCTCCCTACTTATCTACGAGCTGAGATGCCTACTAACTCATCCTCTTGTTTTCTAGTTGTCGCCACTCTGCGATGTGGTGTAAAGGCTGCCGTGAATTGCCCATGGTCTGATATAATGATACGGTTTAATGAGGGCTCCAGAAGCTCACTGCTGCACATCTTGTGGGTTGCTCTGGCACTAGCTGTGGCTGGAGAAGAGCAGACCCAGAAGAGCCCTTGGTCTGTGGTTGCACTGCTCCAGCTGATCGAGCGCAGATCAGTTGGAAGATGGCCATGCACTTTGCAATGCTATCTTCAAATGATGGAGGTGGCAGCATTATATTTTCCTTGTAAATGTCTCAATCCCCTCCTGGGGCTGGAAACCTGTGGCTCTGGGGACTTTGCCTACAAAAAGCCTGTTTCCACATAGATAAGTGAGTACAACATGAAGTTTTGCAAAACATAGACACAGAGAAATGTGTCTTCCTAAAAAAAGAAAAGCTTCCAATGTCACAAATCCAAGTATTGGAAATCTTGCTGAGAAAAAGTCTTTTCTCTTGGTGAACATAGACAGGTTTTTACTCCCAAGTTTGATTTCAAGCCAGGAAGGACAAAAGTCCTTTTCATGAAACTTTAAAAAACTGGGAAAGAAATACAAAGTTTACAAATTCCTTGCAGTGCTCCTCCTTATTTTACCATCATTACTGGAAACCCACTGGACCTGAAACCTTTCTGGCTTGAAAACCAATCAGGTGACATTTTAAAATACAGCCTTGAGAAGCAATCAGTGACTTCATTCCCTTCTTTTCCTTGATTGTTGCACTTTCTTTTCTCCATGGTTCCCAACCCTCTGCCTTCCAGCCCACCCTTAAACCTACTACCTGCCTTTTCGTGCACACAGAGGACCCAGATTTCCCACTCATTTCTACAACCAGGTCACAATTGACTACATATGCTTATAAAATACCCACACAGGCTGTACAAGGAACTCTGCCTTGAGCCAACCAACACTCCTGATTCTCTTTGCAGATCCTTTCCCACGGATGCAAAGCAATGATGAAGTAGGTGTCAGTGCCCCCATACACACTCTTTTGCACCCTCTTTGCAGGCCAGCCAGGCTGCAGGCTGTGACCTGGGCCAAAAAAAGGTCTGTATCTCTTAATGTCCCTTCTCCTGGTGCGGAGCTTGGCCAGCTCTTGGACAAGAGGGCACGTTTCTCCAGCCTGCTCTAGAAAAGGTTACAACATCTGCTCACCAGGGAGGAAGAAAGCCACAGTACAAGGATCCCATCTGTTTTCCATCTTGACATGAAGCCAGAAAAGCCAGTTGGTTTTTCATTTCTCCAGACGCTTGTGGAGCTTAGGTCCTCACCCTCCTATCTGTGCACCAGGAATGGAGGCTACTGGTGGGGTTTGGTGGTGCCATGAAGGTCTTGTGGGCTGGTTCCCCAGCTCCCTGCCCAGATTCACAAGACAGGGAGGCCTCCACTTGCCCTGCAGATCTCACCTTGTGATACCTGAACATGTCTCCACGGTCTCAGGGATGGTGCTAAGACCTCTAGCTGAGGCACAGACCTCTATGGCCTGGGTGAATCCCATGCAATGAACCTCTCAGGAGTTTGTTCTTGAACCTGCAGTGCCCAAAGTTAGCTGAGCTGAGGAGACAGAGAAGCTACGCACTCCTGAAGCATTTTGGAATCCATTCCAGTCCTCATTCTGTGCTCCTCTCTCTAAGCAGCATATGAAGGGATCTTATAAAGGGGGAACAAGTATAATAGAGGTACAGAGGTTTCCTGCCAAGTTTGAGAGATGGGAAAAAGAATAGTTTGCTGCTAGTCCTTCCAGGTTAGCTGTCCTATTCTCCTGTCCCTTTGGGAGATATGGAAGGAAGGGGGTTGTGTGACCTCCGTTAGTATCCCCCAGGGTGATACATGCTTGTTTTACGCCAGAAGAACATTTGGCTGGGCAGCCTTTCCAACTGCATCTCACCTACATGCAGGCACCAATCTTTGTTCCCAGCCTGCCATGGTGGGTCAAGGCTTGCCAGCATCTCCATCCTCGCTACCTGTCTGCCAATGGCTATGGAGAAAAAGCAGTAGCTCAGGAGAACCAGTAAGGGACCCACTGGTTCTTTCTCAGACTCCTCCCTCAGCCTCCAATTTATTAAGCAAGAAGGTAAATAACTAAATCAAAACTTGACCTGGTATCACCAGTGAGGATGATGTGGTCCATATCTTGTGGTTGAGAGATTTGTGTTTTCTACCTGAAAAAAGTTGTTTCTCTTTCTCCTGGCCCTTCACCATGCTGTGGCCCAGGAGCACTCTCTGAGCTCTCTCCTTTGGATATGAAATCTCCTGGGAGGCACTAGGACAAGAAAAATAAGCAAGTATGACCCAGCCCTACCTTGGCTATCCCCAGTGAGGGAAGCCCAGATGGACATCACAGTGACTCCTGCTCCTCGCAGTCAAAAAGCTGCAAGGGCTCATTTCTGAGGAGACATAAAAAGAGAGGTCTACAACCTGTGTGTTGCTTGACTACCAGCTATAGCTATAGCAGGATATCCCTCTTATGCCTCTGTTACACATCCTGGAGGATTATGAGGGTGATAGTTACATGAAAATGAGAGGATGTCCTGGAAGGACATCCAGGAGGGATGAAAAAGGATCTCTTTCAGTACAAGAACCTTCTCTTGTAGAAGGAAGACTAGGGGACACCAAATGAAGCTGTTGGGAGCCAGGTTCACGACAAACAAGGGAGCTAGCTCTTCAGCCAACAGAGAGGTGAACTGCAGGACTCTCTCCCTGCTGGGATATGAAAAGGTGACAGGAGCTCAAGGGGAGAATGTAGGATTTCAGGAAAGTGAAACCAAAGGGTTACAAAACGCTTCAAGCCTCCAAGACTATGTCTGTATTAAAAAGCCAGCTAGAGCCAGAGCAAGGGCTCCAGCTCTGTTCCATGATCATCCAGACTGCTTAAATCTTAGCTTACTCCCCATCGTGTCTGGGGCTCTCACCAGCTAGTGAGTCCAGACAACATCCAGGCATGGTCATCCTAGCAAAGGGCAAGGATCATTGACAAAACTCAGTAGGGGTGAAGTCATCTGTTTGGGTGATAAAAACCATCTGGTTGCAAGTTCTGCTGTGCCACTTGCCATGGGCAGCCAGCGAACAGGCTCCAGCCTGGTTTATTTACTAGTCAAACGCAGCCAAAGATGCAGGTATCTCGGGGCTGTACACAGGCGCTTGAGTCCAAGAAAGAAGTGTGATTTCCAACACGTCTCTCTCTTTGGCAGTGCCTGTTGGCTGGGCTGAGACATTCCCCTGTGAAGCATTTTAGGCTGCTGTGATGCTGAGATGCCAGTGGTCCTCATTTAGGCATGTCCATCTGGCCTTGCCCTATATGCTAGCAGGGCTGTGTCTGCACTAGACCTTTCCCCATTCCTCTGACCCAGGGAATTTTAAAAAACAAGTACAATGCAAGCTGGGATGGGTACCAGAAGGAGCATGGCACCCATGGCAGGAACACAAAGTCCCATTAGTACCTCGCACCTTCCATGAGCAGCAGACCTGTTCTGGTCGAAACAGTTTGCCTGATGGGGTTTCTGCAAGTGAGAATAATGTGGTCCATCTGGTAGCTCCAGAGCTGGGATTTAAGCCCAGCAGCTTGGTCAAAGTCCAAACAGAAAGTTCAGCCGTAGCTGGGACACCATATTTAAAGGATAATATGGTTTTCCACTCTCAAGCACACTCTTTTGAAATCCTGATTATAACTGAGCACAAAGGAGAGCAGGAAAATGAATTGGTGTTTCATAAAGAAATGCCTTTCTTTGACTTATTATACCCATAGATTTAGCATGTTTCAAAGGCAATTTAGCCAGAATACAGACAGGAACTCAGCTCCAAGAGTTTGGGATTATTATCACTAAATTAATTTACCTAGCTCTACAAGGATTACAGTTAATTCATTTTTTCTTCTAAGTATCCCAAGTATAATTGATCATTTAGTAGACTAATGCTGAACTACCCTGGCAGTGTGCTACCTTAATCAGAAAAGTTCTGGGCTAAATTTTACACAAGGATGAAACATGTCCCTGATGCCAATTTCTAATCACTGTTTATAGACAGAGTCCAGGATGAACTAGCTCAATGACAGAGCTAGCATATCTAGGCAGATGGGATATTGTCCACCTTTGATGTTCTTGAAACCTCAACCCCCTGCCAAAGTTTGCCGGAACTGGCCACTGAGAGCAGAAGGCATCTGGAAGGTCGGAGGATGGACATACAGACATTCATGAAGGCAGAAGAATGTCTCAAAAGGCTTATATCCTTAGCAAATCAGGGTCCAAACCGCAGTCCCTCCTGCTTACCAGAACTTGCCACATCTCCTACAGCTCTCAGCTCTGATGATAGACAAACTCTGGCCAAGTTTGCTAGGAGATTTAGGATATTGCCACTCCCAAGTGTTTGATCCTTTCCTAACCCTCTGCCAGGCCTACCTAACCCTGTGAGAAGAGCAGATGATGTTCACTAGGTTCTCAGATGCCCCTAATCAGAGGTCCACATATCGATTGTCACTCCTTGAATTCATTTGCCCCAGGAACGGATCCATCAGTCTTTCTGAGAAAATGAAATACATTTCCAGAAAAAAAACAAATGCCATTTCTTATTTGCCCTCATTCTGCACTGTCCTTCCTATCCATCACTGTGGTGGGTGGACACCTCTTCCCACCTCCTTCCCTCCTGAGTATCCAACCTGTGGTCTGCATCCACCACAGCTCCAGATGCCCCTGGAGGCCCTTAGATCCCTGTAAAACACTGTGGGCTCCAGCAGGGCTTGCAAGCTGTCAATACCTCGTACGGGATATTCAGCACCTCAGCTTCAAGTGACTTGCCCATGATGTAAGAGGGAGCTTAGACCATTATCACCCGGCTCCTGGTCTGTTCTGCAACAAGTCCATCTTCCCTCTTGTTTAATCACGCAAACAACGTGGGATTATAAAGGATATGAAAAAAAGATGGCATAAAATACAACTGTATTTTTACAAAATGTTCTTGTAGCTAATATAATACACAGTCCAATGCACTTTACAAGGCAGGCCCTCTAAAACCTGCTACCAAACACCAGAATTCATATGTTCAGCTGGTATAAATCATTGCTGCTGATTTACACCAGCTGAGAACCAGGTCACAACTGGCTAATTAAATAGCTTCTCTTTGAGCAAAAAGCTATACTTTTTAAAAGTGTAACTGTGAATTACTTTATATAGCCCATCGATGGAAAGAGAGAGGAAGAGAGAAAGAAAGTAATAAAAAGAGAGAGAGAGCAAGAGAGAGCAGAAGAAAGAAAAAGAAAGAGAAGGAAAGGGAAAGAAAGAAGGAAAGAGAAAAAAAAAGAGAGAGAAAGAAAGAAAGAATTCTTATTTATTTTGGGAGCTCAATTCCTTTCATTGGGAAAGAGTGGGGAAGTTTGAGAAGCCCAGACTAAATCACTCACAATGATAACAGGGTGATACCGAGAGCAGTAAAACTAATTTATTGGGCTGACTTTATCTGATTCCAGGGAAAGTGAGTACTGCTGAGTGCAGCTCTGACTGTGCTTGTATCTGACAAGACACACAGTTCAGATGCAAAATTACATTAAGCAGATGTAGCCCATTAAGAAGCTGAATCTGAAAATGCACTTCATCCTGTCAAGGCAAATCCTAGTTGAAAACTTTAGGCCTTAAAAAAAAAAAACAAACCTGCAAGAAGATGTTCTATTTTGGGTTTTATTGCTTTAATCTTTTTTGTGTCAGTCCTAGTTACAGGGTGATGATAAATATAAACCCACCTCCACTGGATTTCTAACATAACATAACTCCATTACCTAGCCTTAGCTAGAGCGGTGAAAAGTGCCCTAGCATGAAACCCAGCAGAACCGGTCCTGGATTCAATTATAATTCAGAATTAGGTGAGGCTGGCCAGATCTCAGAGGCAAACCAGGTAAAACACAAATCATATGTTCCTACCCCAGACCAGGCTAAAAGGTAGAATAACAGAGGGGGCTAAGCCAGTTTATCCTTTCCTCACACCCATCCATCGTGAAGATGGTGCTGGGTTAGCTCAAATGTAGGTGTCTCCATCACTGTCACGTGAAGCTGCATGAGGTGATTCTCACCCCAGGTGTGTCTCTGCATGAGGGCACCTGAAAAAATGTGGGATCTGGTACAGAAGGAAAACTTGGATGGGATTTGAGATCTGTGGAGTTGCATTTGGTTGTGCTAAAAGAGGGTGGAAGTTTTATTTAATAAAAATTTTGGTGAATTCCCAGAACCGGTCCTTTGTATCTACCCTATTTACATACCACATTAATGGTAAAGCTGGGAAGGAACAATTGCTCTGGGCTAAAAAAGCATAAAATACACAAGAATATATTAGTCACTGAGGCACTCAATTCTCACTATTGAATTCAGGTGCCTAAAAGGCACTTCGGAGCACCTTCCCCTCAAGTGCTGAATTTTTTACTTTGGAGTATTTCAGCTCATTCTCCATGATTCTTTTATTCTCATGTATTTCATCCAGTACACACACCATCGAGAGAAGTGTTCTAGCAGTTCTTAGTTAGTTGCTAGTTCTTAGAACTAGCAGTTCTAAGTACTACTTAGTTCAAAAGTACTAAGCAACAAGAAAGAAGGTCAATCTCATTAGACTGGCCAAGATCATTTTGAGGAGAAAAAGGATGATGTTGAAAGGATAATCAGTGTATTTCTATGCAGGAAGATCTCCCAGCTTATCTAAGTCTCCTAAAGGTAAGCCAGGGCACTTAGGCTATTAACCAGACTACACAGAGTAATGGAAAATATTTTGCAAGGAGAAATCTTCTACCAGCAAATCAGTGTTCATGTAAAACACAGTTACTGTATGGCATTCATTTTGTTCTTTGAAGTTTCTTTGTTTACATTTTATTATCTGGAATACCCTCTTTAATGGTTGGGAAAAAAAGTTACTTTGTACCAGAGCAATTAACAATACGAGTCAAGTTCAGGGGCCTTGAGTCTGACATTTGATTGTAACCACAAAGTGGACAGTGTGCTTGGATGGTTTGACTTTCTTTTGAACTCCATGAAAAGTAACTTTTTTAGTTTCCTTGGAATTATGTGCAAATCCCAAGATGAAAATGTTCCCTCTAATGGAGAGAAGAGGAAAAAGTAAATCTAACCAGCTACATTTACATGTTTACAATGCTTGATTTCATCCATTGAGTTTCATTGTTTTATTTGGAAGTGTCTTTAAGCAATTCATGTAAAATAGATGCCAGCTGTAATCATTTTGGGCACAGGAGTTATATAGGATCATGCTCTGATGCTAATAGTCCAGCTATGCTTAACAACTAATTAGCTTGGTTTATAACAAGACCAAACATCCAAGCATCGGGCTAAGGCTAAATCTCATCCAGCTTCTGACATCTGCTGTATGGATGTCTACAAGAAAAGGGTCACACTAACTCCCAATGGACACGCTATCTTATCCTGATTCCCTCTTTGGAGGCACGCCAGGTTTCTAGCACTCTGGAAATATCTTTATTGACAGCGCAAGGAGCTGAGGACAACTTGCTCAGTGACCTGTGTGCAGTCAGAGGAGGTCAGTTCCTCCTCAAGGAATTAATTCAAGAACCTGGGACTTTTCACTAAGGTCCTCTTTAACTCAGAAGCCCCTCTTGGTGATTTGGGGCTGTAAGGACCAGATCTGGAGGTCTGACCTGGCCTATGTATGTCAGTGGCAATTATGAGGCAGGATCAGCCCCACGGCTTTGCAGAGCTCATTTTTGAGTATCACCCAGTTTGTTGGTCCATGACAGTCCTGGAAGAGCCCTTGGGATCAGTGCTATGGAGGGAAGAAAGTGTCCTTGAGTCCTTACATCACCAGATGCATGGGTGCAATTCAATTCCTTAAATGCCAATGTTATTTGAAATGCCCTTGGGTGTCCCTTTGATGTTCTTCTTCCAGCCCTGGTGGGCAGGGGACTCCTGCGGGGCCAAGGTCACTTTGAAGTCCTGTGCAAAGCCTCGAATGGCACCACATGCTTCACTGCAGGCTGCTGAGAGGAGCCCTACATCCAGCGGAGGAAGAATTATGTGTGGAGGTCAGGGCGAGCTGGGGAGTTGTGGCTGCCTTAAATCAGCCGATTCTTTGCAACTGTCAGCTTGACACTTTTATGTCACGCCAAGGGCTGCTCCTTAAGCGTGGATATACAGGGAGTTGCTAGCCATCGTTTCCCACTTTCCCCAAATGCAAAGATACTTCCAGCTTGCACCCCCCGCAGCTTGCACGCTGCCTGCAGCAAGGAAGGAAGCACCTGCAGAGGTGAGCACCGAGGTGGTATTTTAATCTGTCCGAGCCAGATGAGGAGAGCAGCCCTGGACAGAGCAGGAGTTTAGAAAAGAAAACAGTTTTCCTGCCTAAGCCTGGCCCTGGTCAACATGTGCAGCACTTTGTAAAATTAATTGCATATTGAGCAGGTAGCAGAGTGGAAAGTCGCTGCAGGTGGTGTGTGTTTTCAGTGTCTGCATGCAGCAGAGAAAGGTCTGGCTCCTCCTTTGCATGATCAACCTCCTGGACCTGGGGGGCATTTGATTTGAGATATGCCCACCGGTTGGTTTTCTTTGGTGATGCAGTTGCTGCTATTAATGACTGTTATAATGACCCAGCTTGAATAGCTTGAATAGCTTTAATAGCTTGAATAGCTATAATAGCTTGAAATTTAGGATGAGATGCTATAATCCTAAAGAGCTTGAAATTGAGGATAAGAAACAATGGGGAAGGAAGGAAGCCCCCTAGAATGATGGACTTAAAATCTCTCTTTCCTTTGAAATTCAGTATAAATTTTGAGAAAGCAGCCCATCCTCAAGAATGTTGAAGTTGAGCTGTCACACACCCCTAGATCTTCAGACAAACATGGGGTTGTGAGCACCCAACTTTACCTGTTTTTATTTTATAGTCCCACCTTTGCTCCAGCCCAGGTTCCTCATTCATCACCACTGAGCAACGCTACAGACCTGATCCCAGACTGAGTGAATTTGGGGCCCAGCATTAGAAAATCTGAAAGAAATGCGGGTCTCCATTTTAAAAAGCCCGTGTTTGTCAGCAGTTACCACTTAGAGAGATCTGAGATATCGATAACTGGCCTTCATAGGATTCAGTTCTCCAAGGTTTTCAGTGCTTTGGCCCTGATCCAGAAAAACACTTACACACACGTTTAGCCTTAAGCGTGCGAGCTGCCCCCATTTGAGTCGTCGCCGTGTTGTACAAGTGGGCAGACTCTCAAAGTAACTCAACCCACGACAATTTTTAGGTCTCAAGCTCATCCCCACACAGGGGACAAGAGCCCCAGCACAGCGTTAGAGATCCGGTGGCTTTCTCATAAGCTCTGCAGCCTTTGCAGCATTTCACGTCACGTCCCAGTTCCTGGAGTCATGCAATTACATGATGCCCTCTTATTTTCTTAAGAGAAATTTCAAGGCCATGTGGTTCTGGTGAATACCTTGAAAAATTCCACTTAAAAGAGAAAAAAACTCCACACAACCCAGAAAGGATCTTTAAAATAACTCATTTCATCTTTACAATACAGATAAAATACAGTCCGCTTACTCTTAACAAAAAGCAAATAAAAACGATCCACAATGCATACCATTGTTATTATTTTTATTATTATTGTTGCTCTTATAATTAGAAAACAAAGCTAATGCTGCTTCCCTGAACAGGGGGTAACTTTTGCTCTAGATGAATAAACCACGGCTCTGCTGAGATATTTAACCAAACTCTGCCTGACTGATGAAACTGGTCCTGAGGGGAAAACAAAACAAAACAAAACATGTTGTACATGTTAAAGTCATTAATCTCAGGTGGATTTTAAGTTTCCTGTTCTTTCTCCCCCTCTCCCAAATCTTGTTTTCTGCTCCGTCTCCCACGTGTAGAAGACAAAGTAATTCCTGTGTCGGTTCCTATCTGCTCTTGGGAGTGAAGCGATGGTGTTTCACAACCCTCCGCCCGACGCAGGGAAGGCAAATCCTTCATGGAGGGGTGAGGGTGTTAAGGACAAGCGACCCCAGGGCTGAATTTTCCTCTTGCTCCCCACGTCCCCAAGTACCTCTAGAGCCTCCTCCCAGCATCTTCCCTGAGCCGGTAGCCCAGAGCTGGGCAGCACAAGCCCAGCTCACTTGGAGGATGCTAATGGTTGTCTACAGGGATCTGTTTTCTAGCAGGAAAAGGGATGGTCCCTCAGGGACTCTTTTATCACTTTCCTGACAAAGGCACTGTTAATTGTATTCAGATTTTTGCGTCCTTTCTCCACCCCCGCTTCACCCTCAGCGAGGGCTTTTGTAGCTGCACATGAAACACTCGTGGGCTGCCTGCTTTAGCATGATTAAGATACCTCCTGTTTTGCAGACTAAACTAAACAATTGGATGGGAGTTTTCTATAATGAATGTCATTTGCCTACCTTAGGGAGAAACCTAAATGATATAAAACTGGAAGGGGGTGAGGATGGGGGGAAATTCATCAAAAAATATAAAGCCAGCTGGATTCATGCGAGGCCTAAATCCTCAGATTTGGAAAGAGCATTAAGTCCAAACTGTTTTATTAAATCATGGATATTTTCTCAAATGAATAAATGCTACAAAGCCACCGACATAATACTTTTCAAGATAGCTTGCCCTTTTCCCTCAGGGATAATAGTGTAATATTTTGAAATAATAGTATTTATGGGAATACATCAGCTGTATTTTCCCAGCTAGTGTAAATCAACAGAGCTGTGTAGTAGGACATGGAGCTGGGCCAAATTATACCAGCTGTTAGGATCTGGTAGGGCACGTTACAGGAGACGGAACTGTAGCATCACCCGACAGAGACATTTGCAATGATTAAAGCCATTTCATTCAGAAGCTGAAAGACCTCAGTGTTTCAGAGCAAAGCCTTGAAAACTGGTTGCCGAGGGGCTGGGGGAGGGAAGGAGACTGGTACATGAAGGTCTTGCCCTACCGTTAGGGATGTATTTTCCTGGCGAAACTCGTTTGTGACAAATGTTCTCCCAAATATCTTTCAGATCACACATGCACAGAAAATAATTTGGCAGCTACATTTTGGACTCCTGTTGCACTGAGCATTGCAATTGAGAGCAAGGACACTTCTCTCTTCTGGCCTCTCTGTGCTTTGCAGCTGATGCCAGGAGGAAAGCATCAGAGCAAGGTTGCAAGGAGCAAGGTGCACCAAGAGTCCTTCCACCTGTACGGTGCCATGTTATAGACCCTGTTTTTATTCCTAGTTTGTATTAAAAGGAAAAGAAAACAGAAAGCACTGCCTCCCTCTCATAGAAAGTCATTTTCTGAAAAATTAGAAAATGCCAGACCATGAGGAGGGAGACAATCCTAATTTGCTGGATGAAGCAGGGCTGTGTAACAAAGGAGGCTGCAATTTATCAGACCTTTCCCTGCGCAGGACTCTCATCTCGGTAACGCCCATCACCCTGGGCACATTGCTAATGCAGGGTGCAGCCGCTCCGGAGAAGGACCCTGAAACTTAGGAGTTATAGGAAAACTGGTATACTGGTGTTAATTCATATACCAACAGCCTAGGACATGGGCTGGGGCCATACGGACTCTTAGCTCAAAGAAGCAAAATTCAGATGAAGCCTATGATGGATTATCTAGAGAAGCCAGCAAAGATTTCGGGCTTGGATGCCCCAAACTGCAAACCTCCAAACACCGCAGCCATTTCAGTTCAGCATCTTCAGTAACAGACAGCTGTGGGCAGAGGCAGACACGAAGCATGAGGTACCACCATGGCTAAAGGTCTGCTGAGGGGTCCTTTCCCGCCTGATGGACCTGCAGATGCCTGGTAGGCTTACTCACATCTTTTCATGCTTCATCTTACTCATAACTTTTCATGCAAAGTTATGGTTTCTTCTGACATGGGAAAAGCAGCTGAGGAACATGGGCCTGACACCAGAGGAGTGAAATGCAGCCGAAAACAATGTGCATATAGAGCATTTCTTCCATCTCACTATTTTTTCGCCAAGCAGAAAGACTCAGGACATCAGCAAGGGAGCAAGAAAAAGAGTAATTACAGAATAGCACTGAAATGCTCAAATTTTTCTTCGGTCAGAACATCCCTGCCTTGTTGGCTTCATCAGAAACTGGAAATAAAAATAAAATTCCTTAAAAGAATGAAAGTAGACTGTTTCTTTACATATCAAAAACGAAGCCAAATTCTGGCTTTGGAGAGCAGTGGGATTTGTGCCACCAGCCTGTCTGCATGTCAGCCTAAAGACACCCACCGCTCATCACACCGCACTGCGGAGACATTTTCGTCCACCAGCTTTTATGGGGTGACAATAACACAAACCACTGACAAACTACCAAAGGCCTCTTTTTGCCTGCTCGTGGCTGGGGGAGGGAAGGAGGCGAGGAGACCAAACCTGTTACGGCAAAGCAAAGTAGCTGAGGAGTACAAAATATCTCTAATTTTGCTCTATAGCCCACAATGCTTTTCTCCTCCAGCTCCCCAGGGCTGCACAGAGACATGTCAGAGGCAGTTGCCTCCTACAGAGCGGCTGGGTGGGGAAAAAAAGGGATTTGGAGGAAGACTGCAGTGTTATGGACATATTTCCCCTAGGAAAGTGGCCCTGTCCTCTCCCATTTGTGTAGGAGTGATGTTTTGGCTGCTTACAGCACTTCGGAATGGGGTGTCCAAAAATGATCTGAAGGACCTCACAGGCTCTGCTTCCTTCTGCTCCTGGAGCAGACATCCTTCTCCAACATCACCTTTCCTAACAGAGACACGGAGCTGGATACCCATTGCAAAAAAAAAAGAGCAAGAAAGGGAACCTAACCTAAGCTAAAACTTCCGGTGCACAGCAACTCCTGCAACACGCAGGATCGAGGAGCAAACCACCCATGAGAGGTATTAGTCACATTTGTTATTACGCTCCTTGGGGGCACTGGGATATTTTACGGATGAGAGTGATCGCTGATATAAAAAGCAAAACAAGAACGGTGACTCTTCCTTTCTCCAAGTGCTCTGTTTCATTGTCTTGACTGTATCTTGGCTAATTCGGCTCAAAACGAAGAGGCTGGGGAGACAGGGAATAAAGGAACTTATCTATCCCACGCCAGCAAGTGCCTCGAGCCATGCTCTTCTCCCGTCCTTGGGAGGGAAAGCAGGGTTGCTTTCCAAGTAGGAGAGTGAAACATAATAATCTAACATTTTGCTGTTGCACCAGTAACTTCAGCATTTATTTCATACTATAGTTAATGCTTGTTTATAATATATAGATATGTTTATGTAGGAAGTAGAGTAGACGAAAGCGCGAGATATATCTTATAAATATTTCTGTATGTCCGCATACAAAAGAAAATATGTACAGCCACAGATAGTGGTTCTCTGCTGTGTCAGGGCAGGGCCACGTGAAGGACTGACACGTTCCCACTCCTTTCTGCAGGGAGTAGCTGCTGCCCTGCGTGGCTGCACTCCCTACGGCTGGGACCGGACCTGCTCCGCTCTCTGCAGTTTCTTGGGGCTGAGCCAATAGTTTTGCAGGGGGAAAAGAGGCAGCGGCATAATTCCCTAAGGACTTGATGGCCCAACGTGGCAGAACATTGGTGACTAAGGGCATCACACCCAAAGGGCAAGAAAGAAAGAGAGCAGGAGCTGGGGTTTTTTTTTTTTAACTTCCTCACTGGTTTTTGACTTCGCTTTGTTACTTTATCCTAATGGCTCCACTACGATCTTGTGGACCCCATAAAGCCCTTCTCAGAGTACCCTATTCTCACTGCCTCCAGGATCCCATGGGATTTTTTGCATGGCTGAATTTGAAACCCCATCCAGCCTGGAAAAATCACGGACAGCTTTTCCTGCAGCAGTAACTTCAAAGTCGCAGACCTGCATAAAAGAAAGGTTAAAATGACTTGTTCATTTCAGGGGATTGACCTGAAGTCTTTCCACCTTTATCATCTGGAGTGGATGCTTCCGTGCTAAAAATTAAGTCTTTGGCAACAAAGGCAGTTATTGCAGAAAAGTTGCAGCGTTTTCCCTTCTGGGATGGTCCTAATGCAGACTCAGTACCTGTGCTAGAAGGCATAGGCAGGTGTGAGCCTTAGTTATTTTCAAACAAGAGTTGCTTTTCTTCCCTGGGGAAAGTTTCTACTTTTGTTTCTCAAAATACTAAGGCACTTGATGGCTGGACATCATTGGCAACCATAGGAAATATTTTGGAAGAGATACCATCCCAAATGAGTTTTTGACTTCTCAGAGAGCATTTTATTGGTGGGGGGAAACATTTGTGGGTTCGGTTGGTTTTTTTAAGGGTCTTATTTTTACTGGTGTGATTGCTTTTTTTTCCTCCTACCATTTTTCTTCAAGTCTGTGTCTTTACAAGATAAACGACGTCTAGTCGGGGAAATGTTTTCTCTTCTCTGAATAGTGCTGGGGTGTCGCTGGCGTCTCAGCTCCCGGGTGGAGAGAGGGGGGTTTTCATTTGCACACATATCTCTCGACAGTCCTCTCGCACTTTTTACAGGTCACGTAGCAGCACCAGTGGTACTTGCAGTGGCATCGCTCCACCACTTTGTCCATGTAGGGGTTGTAGCCTCTGCCGCAGCACATCAAGTCACAGCTGTCGCTCCCGTTGGAGGTCTTGTTGCATTGCCTGGAAGAAAGAAAATGCGGTGAGCAAGCACAGATCCCTGCAGGGCTTTCCAAACCACTGTCCGGCAGTGGTGCTGGGGCCTGACAGCTCTGCAAGGCTCTGGGTGAAGCCAGCACGGTTGCATCTCAGCTGCAGCAAGCACATGGCAGGGGTGAGCACCCAGCCAAGCAGCCCTCTACACCTGCAAGGGAGACAGAGAGAGCCCTGGGGCTGCACTCACATCACCTGCTCTGATGCCCAGGATTGCACTTGCATCACCTGCTCTGACACACAAAATAACATTAAACTCCTGTTCTGACTCTCAGTTCGGGCTCAGCAGCACTCAGGCTGCCTGTCAGCCAGGGCAGGCAGGACCTAGCTCCTGTACAGGCAGACAAGCAAAGCTATCCTGATACCTCCACCAAAACAAAAACTCGTAGTCCTTAGCAATCTATATTCCCAGG
Organism: Mycteria americana; assembly: GCF_035582795.1. Classification (NCBI taxonomy): domain Eukaryota; kingdom Metazoa; phylum Chordata; class Aves; order Ciconiiformes; family Ciconiidae; genus Mycteria; species Mycteria americana. The sequence goes on along the minus strand of NC_134365.1, from coordinate 219,856,147 downwards.
CAGGCTCCAAAGCTGTCTGAAAGGAGCTGGAAGAAGATAATACCCTAAAGAACAAACACCGGTGTTTGTCCAACGCTACCTAACCTGAAAAGGATAGAGGAGAAACCCTGCAGCCACAGAGTATTTGCACAGGCTCTGTGCCAATGAACCCGGGCTGGGAAAGCTCCTGAGCAGGCTGTTACAGCCACAATCCAGCCCTGACTCTATCAGGGAAATCACAACTGATACTAGCAGGGCTGGACTCTGCACTCGCCCCTCCGCGTGTCTCCCAGCATGGCATGAGCAGCCGGGGAGCTGGCCCTATAACACCCCGAGTCCTGACCCAGGAGCAGGCAGCACGGCAGGAGCACGGTGTAGGATGACAAGTCGCCAAATATCACACGGACTTCCACTGCTTGTTTTGCTTCTGCTTCTAATTAAAGCCAGACTCGTTGGGATAAGTCGGCCATTGTGTGAGGCTCCCTCACTTTGTCCGCTTGCAAGCGGCTAGCTTGAGGTTTTCAGAAGTAACCCATGCATTGGGGAATCTCTTTAATTGATCCGTTGATCATGGATCCCCAGCCATTCTCAAAAAGCATCTGTCTCATTCTCCTAAAATACTCCCAGTTGGGTCACTGGACATGACAGAGCAACAGGCATTGACTTTTGGATGAGATTAACCATGTCGTAGAGATGCCATTTCTCCATGGGCTGTAAAGATAGCCCGGGGGGAAGCGTTCATGTTTGGTCAGATGCTTGGCTGGACACTAGCACTCAGATCTCATGATGCACCCAACACCATGGGGCTGTGAACTCGATGGAGTCTTGAAACTACTGTAAGACAGACAGTTTGGAGAGTGGGAGGAATTTATGACATCTCTCCTAAATCTTATTCTTCATTGTTATTTTGGACAGAAACACTCTAAGGCTGGTTTGGGGCAGGGAAAGGAGAGAGGAGCATGAGTTGGACTCTTGAGCTGACTCCATTAATAGATGAAAACAAATCCATGAGATTTATAGGAATTCCTCATGAGGTAATGCTTTAGGAGAAGTTACGGGATTAATGAGGTGTTGAGATTTTGTTCTTGTTCTTCCCTTATTTTTTTCTGACTCAGGCAGGCCTCCTGTTTGTTATTTCTGACTCGCATTCCTCTCCAGGTTCAGTGTTTAAAGGCCCCCCCTGCTCCCCCTCATTCGGGAGTGTGTGTAAATATTTACAAACCTTTGAAAGCCTCTACCGAAGCCGAAGTCTGCAACCACACTGAGCGTGTTTGCCTAACGCTGAACCAAAGGCGTTGTTATTGCCCCTGCGAGCTGGGGGCCCTCCGCCAGGAAACCTCCGAATGACTCCTCATAAATGTATTAGTAAATGCATTAAATATTCGGAGCAAAGGTTCAAATATAGGCATGTTGACAAGAGGGGAGGGTACTTGACAATGTTACTCAGCTTTACCGGTGGATGGAAAGGTTCTTGCCCGGAGGTTCACCTAGGGAGGATGGGGAGTCTGCAGAAGCACAGTGATGGATGAGCAGTGCATCCGTGCCACCTCGTGCTGAGAGCTCATTAAAATGGGCAAGAAAAGGAATACGGGACCACTCTGACTCCAGTTCACCGACGAGGACATTCATTCCCCAAATGTACGAAGCACCTGGCAGTCAAATTTACCCCATTCAAACAGAGAACAAAACTCTTCTACCTGCTGTATTGGGACATGGGAATCTCCCTTTCCTTGCACCCACTCCTGTGGTTTGCAAAAGAAAAGTGGATCTACTAGGAGATATACCTTTCCATAGCTGTCCCCATTCCACCCAGCCTGAAATAAAGAAAGAAAAAAACCAAAATCTTATTAAAAAATCCCCAAGCTTCCCTCAGTTTTGGATAAAGGAACAGGGACATTCTGGATGGATGGGTTGAATAGCCAAAACAAAGCTTTTGACCCCATCCTGAACCTAAATGGGCTTCTAGAAAACTTTCCTGACAGTGCCACTAACCAGAGATTTTGTTTTCTCTTTTAAAGTGTAGGCCTGGGTGAATTATCTTTATTTTTCTTTAAACAAGCTGAAATAGAGGCAGTTTCTCAGCTGTATCTATACATACAAAAAGCAAGTGGGGAAAGACAAAGGAGGCCAAAGACCAGAGTTTACCCACAGAAGCTGCCCCCGAACATCTGCTTTCAGAGCCCACGGCTGCGATCTCACCAGGCACCCCACTGATGGGTTAAGTTTAATCTCATTTGTTTTGGGCTAGGTCCAGCACGATTCCAGCAACTCAGAGAAATGCCCTCCTCCCGAGCCTCGGAGAGAAAATACGAAGGCAGGCGATTGCATCTTAACACAACACCATAACCTCTAGAAGCACTTGGAAGACCCGTGAAAAACGATGCTTCGGCCGTAATCCCAGCCAAGGTCCTGGCTCAGGAACAGGCTTTCGCATTGTCACAGTGCTTTTTCCTTCTTTATGCAAGAAGGGAGGAGGTCAGCCCTGCTGACTGGACAAATCCCACTCAATATGCCTGTCCAAAATCTCCCCCTTCCAGCCCTCATTTGCAGAAACACTGCGGTACATTGTACAGCTTCATCATGGGGGTGGCTCCTCGGCAGAGATGGTGAAGGACATCTCAGCACTTCTGAGAGTCTTCCCCCAGATGGAGAGGCTAGGCCATCTCTCAGTTACCTCCTGGGGGATTTTCATTTTAAAAGCTATGGGGAGATGTCACACTTAATTTCATTGTAGATCCCAGTTCACTTCTGTCCCATCAGCAGATATAAGGATAGATTTTTTTGGTTGCCCAGCTGGCATCTGAAAGCCAAACTGAGGCCAGCTCTGTACTGTGTCACCCACAATAATGACAGATCATGACAGGGATGGGCCAGATGTCCGCTGGAACCTCACTCCATCAGTCCTATCGATAAGACTATTGATAAGTCCTATTGATAATTGATTGGAAGCTGCTTATAAGTACATAAGAAAAGTCATTCTGGGTCACAGCAACTGCCTGCCTGGCACATTACTCTGCAATGGCTGTGGGAGATGCTCTTCAGGGAGGAAAACACAAATCTGGCCGCTTTCTGTAGTCCATCCCCTTGTACCCCACCAGCACCTGGGCTGTTGTATTAGGGATGATAGAAGGTATGTTCCTGCCTAGACATCTCAGTATCCCCTTGTCAGCATCCTGGCCGTGGGTTTGTCTCATCCCTTTCTGACCTCAGGGAAACCATCTGCCTCCATGAACTCCAGCAGCCACAAGTCACAGAAGACAGTACTGCTGTGTAAAGAAGTAATTTATTTTTTCTTTTAAATCAAATTCCTATTCATTTCTTTAACGTCCCTTGCTCCAGCAATGTCAAGTCGTACAGCAGTATATAAAAGAAAGACAGAGAAAAATAATTCAAATCCCCCAGGAGGTATGTAACACAATGGACATTGCTAAAAATACATCAAAGTGCACAGCTTCATATAAGATTTTGAGGGCAGAATCTTAACTACTTTTAAATTGCTTTCTCATCCACAAGGAACGACTAGAGACTGACACTGAACAACTGTATGAAAGAGAGTTATCAATAGTACATGTCAGCGAGGAGATGTCAAGGGAGATCCTGGAACCAGCCTGTATTTTCATTAATGAGGAGTAGAGAGTGAGCTTAAAAATTTGTGGATAACGCTGAGGCAAAAGGAGCTGAGAGCATTTTGCGAGAGTGGATTAAAATGCAAAGTAAGCAACGCACTTTGAGAAAGATCCAGATAAATGTGGGAATGTTCCCAGGAGAGTCAGGGAAGTAGAGTAGAGAAGTTTGTAAGAAGAGGTGTCTTCCCATCTATAAAAGATTATTGCAAAAAGGAGAGAGAATAAATGTTCTTTATATGCTGAGGAAAGAAGACAAGAAATTATTAGTTTGATTTCAGATTATGATTAGTTTGAATTCAGATTAAGAAAAACATAACTCTGAGGATAGGAAAACCCTGGAATAGGTTGTTTAGGGAAACTTTTTAAGACCAGAGTAGACAAACATCTTCAGTAACAGCCTAGGTAGTCTCAGTTCAGTCTTGCTCCTAAAAAGATCAGGCTCCATGGAAAGTCATTCCCAGCCCCGACATTCCCTAACTCCAATGCTGTTTTGATGCAGGGGGACTGAATACGTTTAGGAGAGCTGGCTGCAATGTTTTATCCCCTGAATTCACTATCCGCTGCAATTTTACTGTGCGAAATTACTCTTTCCACCAATAAATTTATTATTCACAAATCTGTTCAGGAAAGTTTATGGTCAAATCTAGGTCTGTCAAAGTGGGAAGGATTCAAATTTCCCCAGGGATTAACTGAGGAAAAGCCCCAAAAATCACAGCTGGCCCAACTACTGAAATGGGCACCAGCTACGAGCACATTGCCCTGGGAAAGTAGAAATCGCACTGCAGGTGGGAGGAACAGAAAGCTACCGTTTTTCTGACTTTCCCCCAGTTTAGACTTCTGGGATACTCACAGAAGAATTATTTTCTATTTGTTATTCATCATTTGTTGGATCCCATGAAAAACGGGTGGCACACCTGATAACAGTTCCAAAAATTACTAAATCGTCATACACATTATAACCTACTCAAAGCCAAAGTTCATCATATTGCTTCTTGTGCCTTCACTGAGTGACAGAAACTAAAAGAGGCCGTAACAAAAAACAAACACCAAATGCTGTTGTCTGTCCATAACTACCACTCTTCCCCATCTAAATATGAGTGCTTCTGCTAAGAAATTGCATCGCCCACATAATCACGCAAGGCAAAGCATATTTTTGGGGTGGCAGGAAACAAGTGGTATCAAGGGCTGCCATTGAACACTGGAAACCACCGCACCCGTTCTTCGCAGCATGTGATCAGCCCTGCTGTTGGGATCACCAAGAAGCCAAAGGGGTAACCACTAGCCACTAAGTCTTTGCAGTCACCACGGAGCAGCAGAGGCATGCTCAGCTAACTTCATGCATGCTCCTATCCAAGAAAACATACCAGCCTAAGACACCCTGGAAGACACTTAAGACTAATGTTTTATATTGCCGAAAAGAACAAATACATGAGCAAGGAGCAACCACCAAAGAACGGCCATGTTCGTTGCCAAAGTGAGTCAGCTAAGGAGTGGTGGCTGATCAACCCAGCTTAGCTGTAGCACAATGTCGCAGCCCGATTTCTGCAGCGTGAGAGAGCTCCTTCCCATCTTCATCAGGGAGGAAGCAGTGTTCGCTTGGCTCCAAGGCTGCTCTGGGAAAGATCAGTAATAAACAGCTCCGTCTTCTCTGCAAGGCTTCAGGGGCTGGAGGCTTTTGCATGCATGGCAGAATTTCCCTTTCCTTGGATTCCTTAAGGGACCTTAAACAGCCTTTGAAATATGATACATTGCACCCTACTGATAAAGAAGGTTAATACTTTTGCTTCTTTTCTCACAGAAGAGATCTCAATTTTATAATCTGCTATTATATATCATTTACTCAAAGCTGATAATGAATTTTTCAGGCAGGAGAGACTGAACTACCTTTTTAAAAGATGAGTTATAGGGTGCTTCTGTCCAAGAAAGCTCTGAAATGGGAACATACACATTTTTTCCCAGTGGTTAATTTGTTGTATTGAAAATTGTGCAATGCACTTGCTGCTCCACAGATCAGCTTATTTAGATTTTTCTCCAGACCATTTTTTATTGGCTATGAAAGTGCGATGGTGGCATCACATGGAGTTTGGCTGGAGTTAATGAAGGTTGCGGCTGCAGCAAGCCTGTTTGCAGGAGCCTTGGACACCGGTTGCAAAACTCTGCTCCTTAATCAGATTTTGAGCACTTCAAAGAGGCTTCAAATCTCAGGTTCGGGTTCAGCTCCCTGACTTTGAAATCTGGATACACCCCAAGCACTTGGAGGCATGCAGATTTCCAAACCACTTCTAATTTCAACAAACTAAGAAAGCCCAAGGTGTCTTAGAAAACATTTCAGGCTTGTTCAAAATAAAGCTTTGAAATCCTTTCAGCAAAGAGCTCTGAAAGGCTTTTGAATAACCGGGTGCACGTTTTTCCAAGTGGATTTTCACGTGGTTCCACTACAAGGTAATTCAATTCCCTTTCCTGCCTGAAAAACACACAAGTCCGCATAACGCGAGGGATAATTAGAGATGGAAGCCACCGCTTAGTTTACCCCTTCCACCCACCTGCCGATGCAGGATTGTTCCCTACAGCATATACTGAAACCAAATATGTCCAAGGTGTTGCAACTGAGCCATCAACCTCTGTCCTGCTTCCACATGTTCTGAGCAAGGACCGGACCTGGGGGAGCAGGAGGGGGGAAAGGACTTTTTTCTCCATATGATGCAAAACTACTCTTTTTTCTTTTAAAGAAAATGCAGACATCTGAATTTTTTAATCCAGTAACAGGAAAAGGGGTTGTTAATGGGGTCAACTCCTCTCTGCCCCTCTTTGGAGGCAGAAAGTGGGGCTGGAAAGTTATTAATGGGGTCAACTCCTCTCTGCCCCTCTTTGGGGCTGGAAAGCTGCTGAAGCTGCCCATATCAAGGTCTTATGGAGTGTGGTGAGAGGGGTCTGCACTGTAACATCCCGTGGGCTGATCCCTGCACCCATGTTCGTGGTCAGAAAAAGGCCAAAGAGGGGATAAGCAAGCAGTGGAAGAAGAGAAAAGAAAAAATGAACTGAGGGATCACCACGAAAAATCCCTTTTTAATTGCATTTGCCATAAAAGACCTTAAAAATTAGCCTACTAGGAAACAGCGGGATCTCCCCCCCCGAAAATTTTGATGTGTACAAGAATAAAATGTTAAGATGCCTCCGGGATTTGACTTATAAAATAAAAACCTGTTTGGGCTATTTCCATGCAAGTGTTTTTACATCTTTGCAGAGTAAGCGCGAACCACATTTTTCCCTGCCCTCTCTAACAGCATCCCTTTTGTGTTCCTTCTCCCTCATCCCTGTCATTAGCCACTATCTCTGCAGCCCCGCAGCCGGCTGGAATAGAGCCACCACCTTTAAAATACATTTAGATGTCCTCTCCGTGAGAGAAAAATTGAGAAGGGAAAAAAGCATCCATGGGAGGAGGAGGTTAGGGAAGCTCCCCTCCTTTTCCCTACTCCCCCCGGGAAGAACAGACTGATCTGCAAACACATTGTGTGCATTTTACACTTATTTCCTCTGCTAATTTAATGCAGAAAAGAGGCTGTTATGGCTCGTGTTACACGTGCCAATTTTGAGACACCAGGCATCTTCTCAAGAGCTGGCAGATGGATTGCGATGAAAATGAGTGTAACTACACATGACCTTAAAACTTGGCCTGAGAGATGCCTGCAGCTCAACACGGGACTATCTCGCCCTCCTCCCCTCCCATGGCCATCACCGTCTTGTATATCTGAGAATAAGGAGTATTTCTTGACAGGTTCCTTTTGAAAGTCATCCCCTCCTGCCTTAATATCTCCGTCCTCTAAATCCTCACTCAATCTCACTTCCCGTGGACCCTTGCCTGGCAGGCTCACAATCACTGCTGTCGCCCAGCTCGGGATAAACGGACGCCTGCAATATACATTTTCCCATCCTCAGAAGAAGAAAAAAAAAAATCATTCAAGACCTTGACATATTTTTCATCCTTAGCTGGGATAAAAAGGCAAAATCTGCTGTAAAATGAAATTAGATGAAGAAGAAGTCACACTTCCCTCCCCTTAAAAGGATTTCAGTGCATGGAAAATGTTTTACTTGGCAAATCTGTAATTAATCCAGTTTGGTTTTGACACAACCTGTTGATTTCACGCAATTCCTATAAAACTAATCTCCAAATAACCTCCACAATTTTTTCATTGTAAAACAGAATGACACAACAAAGAGGTCTTTTTCAAGAGACAAATTTGTCAAAATCCATACAAATCCACAAAAACATCGCTTCCACTCAAATTACATTTTCCCTCAGAAACCAGTTGCAATGCATGCTTTTTCCCTACAATCCTCAGTGACCCATAAAGATCTTCACTTGCTAATTACTGGTCCACTGCTGGGCCAGCAATGAACATCAGCCTGGTGTTCCCACCACAGAGCTGCCAGATAAACACTGTTGTAGAGCAGTCCAACCATTGGGTTTGGTCCTAATGGAGGATACAAAACTGTAACTGCCACAAAACATCAGAGGACAAAAAGGACACCCTTGTCTCACTCAACTGTCCTCATCTCCTGATCAGATCCACCAGGTAAATGCTGATATATTGTCTACAGAGTTGTGGTTCCAGATTAAATGGCCGTCGCCAAAGGATATCTTCTAAAGTCCCCTCACCAAATACTTCGTATGAATCAAAGGTAGGCAAAGACTATCTTTTCTGCATTTGGGTCATTTACTTAATTTCCATTACAGCAAAACCTCTTCATTGAACCAAAGTGGTCCAAATACCACTACGTCCAACAAGAGTTAAAATGAAGACACCCCACAAAAGGGCAGGTGCATGCTCCTTGCAACTGAGTCTCCACCACAAAGTAACATGAAGAGCAAAGAAGAATTATGAGAACCATCTGAAGAAAGCCAAGCCAGCAGACAGCAACTAATGAGACACCTTTAAATCAAGCCATTGCAGCCACTTAACAAAAAATCTGGAAATTCTGCAAAACTCTGGAAATACACGATTATTTGGCTGTCAAAGGGTCTGCTGCCCACCTAGAGATGCTCAGACTGCTGAAACATGGAATTGGTTTGTCTTGGAGGGAATTAAACAGATCCTGGGAAGAGAGGCATGTCTGCTGCCTGTGAAAGGGACAGCACTGTGCTCAGTGGAGGTCTGGGTATGATGTCCTTAAATCATAAATATTAATGGCATGAAAAAATTCCTCTGCAGAGACACGAGCAATACAAACACACCTGGATTTTTAAAATGCAGTGGAAGAAAAATCCTAAAAATTCACCTTTGTAATTTACAGGCCTTTTTTAAGGCTGCCTGGGAGCACTGCTCCTAATTGGGTTAACCCTTGCCTACTTAGAGGAGCCTTAAAGTAGAGTAACAACTCATCACATCAGCAATGACTGCAAGAAATGACTTAGAGAGACTCGACATAGTAAAAAACAGCTGCTTGATCATTACAACTTCCTGCAGAGGTGAGCCAGTTAGCGGATTTCAAAAGGTATCTTGCACCTGCCTGTATAATGCAAAAGGTGTCTGCAGCCTTGTCTTGGCCACAGCCACCACTAATAGGCTTGGGCACCTGTAGACCGTATCGTATGTTAGAGATGTCCTTTACCCGCATGCGTGTGCTACCTCCCCAGTTATTTGCCTCTTATTCATACATGTTCCCCTCTTCCCCTTCCCTCTTCAGGGCTTAGAGTGCAGTCAGCACCTCCTGCAGAAACCCTCACCTGTCCTGGGTCCCGTGTGACCCCACTTTTTCGTTCTTCATGCAGAAATCAGGCGAGCTCTGCAGGTAAATCAGCTCTGTCTCTTTAACCGGCCTGATATCAATATCCTTTGGCACGAGGTATTTGCGTGTGCCCATGGGCCGGTGAACGACCTTGGTGGCTGATAAATACTTGTTTTTGAGGTCCAGTGCAATGTCTCGCAGCTCTTGAAGGCCTTTCCAACAGGTCTTGATAGAGCATGACCCAGAAACTCCATGGCACTTACATTTCATTTCAAGAGAGGCTTTCAAGACCTGCAAAAAGGAATGCAGGAGTTAGGAAATGCCCTTCTCTTACCTCCAAACATCCCACAAGCTTGCTAAAGAAGGCACTTTCTTAGCAGAGACTGCTACAGAAAAGGACTGCTGCTCTGATTTCTGCACAGTCACTCTAGAATAGCTACTGTGCAAAGGGAATGAGATCCCACAGCTCCTTGGTGATCACTATCATCCCAGGACTACTTTCACCAAGGCGCCTTTGCAGCCACCAGACAGTAGAGTATTTTGAATTTTGATCAGATTTCTACATAGGGCTGCATTTCCACCCCCTAAATTCCTAAGGAGCTGAAAATCAAAGCAATCCATAAATAAATAATTAACATCCATTTCTGCCTCCAGCAGCTTTGGGCTTTGGGTAAGAGAGATGTCAAGGCTCTGATGAATTCAGGGCACCCTCACCCTGCCTTTCTGCTGGCCATGGGTTGCCAAAAGAGCCTTTTACTTTGGTCCTGCACTACTCTCATTTCTGTAGGACATGGCAGGATGCTGCCAGGAAGGGGCGAATGCACCAGCCATGGCAACACTACATCCCAAACAAAAATCTGCCCATTGCAATTAAAACAAAAACTCAAGACATTGCGGAAATAAAAAAACAGATAGAGTGGGAATGGTAGAGAAAAACACCCGGGGAGGCAAGTTCAGCATGGTTGTGCTCTGCAAAGGTGAGTTCAGCCTGTAGCTACACGGTCAGCTGCCAATGAGCTCAACATGCTCCAAGTTTTATCTGCTCCAGCGCCCAAGCACAAGCAGCCCTGGAAGGACTAAGCTGTGTGGTCCCTAGGGACCAGCCTAGAGAACCGCTGCAGCCTCAGAGATGGGTGCAGGAGCCAGCTTTACAGTCCCCCACCCACTTCTACAGCTGCATGGAGGGCTGTGAAGGGGATTTGCACCTCGGTGCACACCAAGCTCTGCGCATGGTAAACATTATCCCTCCGCTAGATGCAAGCTGTTAAAAGCGGCTTCTGCCAGATATGGGAATAATCACTAGCGAAGCAGTTTGAAAAGGAAAAATCAGCCCTCCTGGCTGCAGGGATGGCCGGGAGGCAGCTGCTGGATGCGTCTGGCAGATGATAATCCTCCACGCTTACGCAGCACTTCGCCTGTGCAATGCCCTTGGCAGAGCACGACGGGGCCCATCCCCACCACACCTCCTGGGGTAAGCATCCAGAGCCATCCTCGGCTGTGGAAAGGGTGGCAATGAGACATCCCACCCATGGTTAAATAGGGCTGATAATAGCATTCAGGACCTCCTGAGTCCCAGCGTGAGTTATATAGCCACAGTCTCCAGCAGGCCAAAGGAGTTCAGAGCAATCTGGGGGAAACCTGCTCCTTTCGCTAGCTGATAGAGACACTGAACCTCACAGAGCGACCAACCACTACAGATGATTGTACAATTACAATAACTCTCGTGGATTTGTTACCTGTCTCCCTACTTCACTGTTGTGCAGATGCATCAGTTTATTGGCTTGTGATCCTGATTTTTTCATCTTCATAGGAGCATCTGAAAATTTGGACCCCATGATAAGACCATAGTTGAGGTTGTCTGCACATCCTCCCCATCGATACCCAGGTCCAGGTGTCTCACCTGGGATGGGACCACAGGAACAGCCAGGGAGGTCCCCGGTGGTGCAGGCTCTGGCAATGGTGTGGCTAATGGCAGCAGCAGAAAGGGCATACACAAATGCTGACTCCCTTGTGCCTGGAAGAGACAAGAACTCCAGCTCAGCCTCCTGGGACAGCTAAACATTCCCCAAAAAGAGACCCACACAATCTGTGCCCCACAGAGCAGCAAACACACCAACTCACTGCAGCTGAGACCTCCCGTGGCATCACTAACTTGGAGCACATCTCCTACATGAGCTCTTCAATAGGAGGCAACATCCCAGCAGGGCAAGGAGGCACATGGACTTATGCAACTTGTCCATCATGGTGTGATCTGCTCTTGGAGCATGTGAAGAAGCCCACCCGTGGACTCTCCTGCCTCCTTTTGCCCCTGTGCTGGATGCTGCTTGCCAGCAGGTCATGGAGCTGGCATGCATAGAGCTGGGGGAGGTGGCGGGAAGCCATAGAGCCGCAGCATGAGCGTGCAAGGATGCTCTGACCCATAAAAGCTGACTGTGCAGCCTCACACGTAGCGTGTGCGGCTTGACAAGTCTGCATGCCCTAAACAGCAGCTCCATGGCTGTGAGCAAGTGCACCATGACTCCTAAGGAGATGAACAGACCAGACTGGTGGCATGCTTTGTAAGAGCTGTGGGAGACCAGGTCTTGGACTCAAGAGCTCCTGGACATGGCTGGCACCATAATGATGAACATGGTCTCAGAGAAGAGGAAAACTAGGCTATGTAGTCCCTCCACATTCTCCCTGGTAGCAAGACCCTTCCCAGCCCCAGCACGCATACGCACACGCTGCCTGACTCTACTCACTCATCTCCCCGGCTGAGCCAGCAGTGCTGTTTACCTCTCTCTAAGTCCAGCAGGTAGTTAGGAGCCAGCTCAATGGAAGAGCAGTTCCACCGCATGTCTGAGAAAGTTTTACGGCAGGTCTTTATCACTTCCCGTGCCGCCTGGATGATGGTCTGCATTAGCTCCAGGTTGCTGCGGCACAGCTGCACCTGGGAAACCACCAAGCCTTCGAGCTGCTTGCAGTGCTGGGTTTGATTCAGGGCCAAAGCCGAAGGAGTCTTGGACAGAGCTCTGAGGAGACAAGCACATGCAAAAAGGCATTAAAACCCGCAAAGAAGTTAATCTTCAGGTCAATGTTAATTTCTCCACTACCTCCAGTCCAGTGAATGCTTTGGCCTGTGTTCATCTGACTTAATTTTAGCTACCTGTAAATAGGTGCTTACTTTAAGCTGGTGAGAAAGATGGGCAACTATGAAGAGTGATTTATCTCATCTGAAGTAGGTGTTTAAGGCAGGTGGGAAGAAACACCCTCTAGAAGTGTGCGTTTCTCTCCATCATCTAGGGGAGCCTTGGACAAAGCTCCTGGGGCATATGCCAAGTTGACTGAATGTGTAAATCCTTATGGGAAGGTTTTTTGCTGAAGAATGAAGAGGACGGACCTCCCAACAGAGTGAAAAATGACCCATCATTTCCATGATAACAGAAAGCTGGATCTTCCAAGACTCTGGTATTCAGGAAAAAAAAAAAAGTGAAATTGGTGTTATCAGTGTTTTGCATTCAGCATCTGTCTCACACACTCTCTAAGGATTATGCTAAATGTCATGTAATTAATTATGGAGAAAATCCCCTGCAAGGCCTAGGGAAAAGCCACCAAGTTTGCAAAACAGATGCTTTCCCTTAGAGTTAACACCAAGGGCCTCCCCCAATTCCATCACTGTTGCACATAGATAAGTCTGTTTCTCTAGTCTCCAAAATCGTAGTGCAGAAACACGATGAGAGTATGTGCAGAGAGAGTACCATGGTCAAAACTGAGAAGGGATCCACTAGCACCAGCATGTATATTACCATGGAAGAAACCAACAACACCCCAAAGACCCCATCAGTTCTTCTAGTGTGTGATTGCCAACATTTCCAGGTAAAAAAGAAAAAAGCAAATGCTGCCATGCATAGTACAGGGCTGTGCTCTTCTTCCCCAAGCCCCCACAGCGATCAGCAGAAGCCTGGTGTGTAACTCTCTTTGTATCTTTATGACCTGCTTAGGGTAGTCATAAATGTTATTCATTCCCATAAAACAACTTTCTAGCTGGCTGCATCAGTAACTGGCATCTGATCCTGGCAACACAACTGCCTTAACACATATTTCCTTCTCGCCTTGTTAAATGTGTTGCCTTTCAGTTTCATCCTAAGCCATCTTGGTTAGTTTGGCTTATTAGCAGACACATTTCTGGGTGCATTTCACTTTATTACTGTAACATCCATGTCCTTCAGAAGTTAAATGAGATGGAAACAGAGCTAAAATTGAGCCCTAACCAAGATTGGGGGTATTAGCTCTGATCTCTGGTTTTTAGGAAAACACGTCTCTGTTCCACCAGCTCCCTCAAGGGTGGCTTGAACCAGCTGCTGTGTATGTTGGAGCTCTCTCTGGGCTGCGCATAACTGCTAACCCCAACCGCTCTTCCAGCAGGGAAAAGCTACGATCCTTGCGAGGGCTGAGTAGGTCTGCACTGACAAATTCCCAGGTGGCTGGAGTTTGGCATTTCTGGCACTAGATAATCAGTGGCAAACTTGGAAGGGAAACCACCACTCTGCTAGCTATGTAAATATATACATCATACATATATTTAAAAAGGTCCATTAAATATACAGCGAACAGAAGTTTTGGCCAGTGAGTTTCAAGGGAAAGGAAAAGGTGGAGTATTTAATTGTCAGAAATTCTGCCCTGTAGTTCATTTTGGTCCCTTGCACACTGTTGCTCATGCAATGCTCACTGTCTGGAGAGGGACACCTCCAGAAGGCCACTCATCCTGCCTTAGATGTGAATCAGTGTTGGACCTGTGCTGGTGGAGACAAAGCCTGTTGGTGATATTCTGCATGCTCACGTATCTCAGATATATCACGTTCTTGAAGGTAGAGGCATGAGTCTTGGGACAGTACGAATCTCATGACTGCAAACCTCTGCAGTGTGGGCCTCATGGTAGTCCTTCAGGGTCCTTCTTCAGCCCATGGAAAGAAAAAGCCATGTCTAGGGAGTAATTAGCCTGATGTGCTTTTAAAATCTACAGTAGGATGAGATGACTCATGGCCTAGAAGTGCTCATTTTCTGCTCTGACTATAGAGGGAACCCAGGTACCGAGCTCGGATGCAGACATCTGGACTGTATAAGCACAGAGCCGGGTGAGATGAGTCCAACCCCTAGCACTTGGCACCAGAAACCTGTGAAAACTTATCCCAGAAAGCCTATCAGCAACTCTCAGGAATGAGCTGAAATGCAAATCAGGCAAGAGGCCAAAGCAGCTCGTCACTAATAGAGTAAAAATGATAAATACTCCAGCACAGTATGTCCCAGCAGCAAAATAAGCAGGCAGAGTGAGGCAGATGAAATGAGAGAGCTTCACAGCCTGAGCTTCAGGCAAATGAGTAATGCTCCAGGTCTCTGACAGATGCTGTACTATGGGGCACCAGCTCAGTTTTCTAATCAGGGGTGCGAAGCGACATTTTAGAGGCCTTGGGGTGTTTCACCTGGCCCTTGAGAAGGATGCATATATCTCCTAGGTCCTGCCCTACATTTTCTAATTCTGTATAGAGGTCTTCGGCATCTTTAAAGGACCAGGAAGCCTACATTGAGGCATCTGCATCTCACCATTACAGACAAGTCAGGAACAGCAGAAATGACCACCTACAAGTTGGGATGAGAGTTGAATTCCAACTGAAACTCATCCCCATTGTGAAAAAAGGGGATGTGATACAATGAGACCATGTTGTTACAGATGGCCTGAAATGATCACCATTAGAGAAAGAGATTTATAATGCAACAAGAAAGAAATTCACTGTGTGGAAGAGGGAAAAATGTCTGCCAGACAGTCAAGAGAGGAACGACCATGGCCCCATTGGGGAGAACTCGGTAAATGGCAGCAATGGCTGTTTCTCGTTGAATGAGCTGAGCTCCAGGGAGCCCGCCAAGAATAAAAATGCAAGACGCAGGAAGGTGTTTTCTGAACATCTCCCAGGCCCGAACTTCATGCCTTTGCTTGTGAGAACCTATAATTGGAAACATCTCCAAACGTCGGGAGGAAAAAGTAAAGGGTAATGGAGATGGAAAAGAAAACTCACAGTTACTGGAGTCGCTTGCCGAGACCGAAAAGTGCATTTATAAATCACAGATCAGGAATGTGAGAGGCCTATTAGGTCATCTAGTCCATGCCCTGACAGCCCAGGTTTCTCAGTCTCTGTCCTACATTCAGAAATGCCTTCTCCACCCCTTGTGGCTTTAAACCCTCCCCACGGAAAGGCACCAATCCTCCCTTGCTCCCCAAATTCTGGCAGCACCAGGGAGGCATGCCCACCGCCTGCAAAGGACATTGTTGGGGAACAAAGTCCATTCGTGGGGCAGTGGAAAGGAAATCACCTTCCCCCAGAAGAGTCTTGTCCATTGTGGGATTTGGTGGTGGGTCTCTATCCTATCTGCACCCAGTCTCTGTTGACCACCAGCACTGGGAGGGGAAACAGCCAGCCTGAATAAAGCAGCCCTCAGGGAAGAACAACCTTTAGTCCTCAATCTGGTAAAAAAAATCCCTGATAAACATCTTTCTTTGGACTCACACCCTTCATCCAAGAAGCAGCATGTGGGTATCACCTTAAAACAGGCAACATGGGGATTTTACCTGCTGCCATCTGATAAATGCTGCTTTTCACTGTTCCCTCCTGCTAACGTCGTGCTCTCCTCTCTCCTGCCCCATCTTTCATTCTCCAGAAAGCTGAGGACAACTGAGAGGTGGTTGTTTTTCTTAAAAAATATACATATTTGACCCATCCCTTTAAATAAACAGGCCCCAAACCAAACATCTCCTGCTTTATATATAGCATAGCAGGGCTTTCAATTGAAGTTATGGATACTGACAGAAAACCATAAACGTAATTACAGAGGAAATATGATGCATGGATGGATCATGACTTTCGTTTACTCTTTTAATTATCTCAGGCAGTTAATAAATTCATTTGAAAACATGAATACTCTACAGTGTTAGGTCCTTTGAGAGGTATGGGCCCATTCCTGCAGGTCTGGGCTCCATGAGAAGACTATTCATAGGAGCAGCAGCTTTGGAGAAGTACCTTCAGATCTGAGCAGACATCAATGAAAGCCATACACGGTTTGGTTTACAAGGACCACTGTGCATAGGACACTGCTCTTGGTAAAGCCAAAAGGAGAAAAACTCCTTGAATTGAGCAGTGCAGCATTGGTGCCCTTTAAAACTCTTTTAAAGGGTGGAAGGGTCTCCTCTCTTTCTGATGTGGGGTCTCTCTGGAGGGCATCTCCCCATCGTCCCTTGTGTGATGTGACCCAAGAAGGTCTCACAGAGGGACTGTTGGTGAAACCATGAACTTCTGCTCCAAATTGTCTGCTTTGCTTTCTGTGAAGGCACTCTCATTTTTATGCCTATTCTTAAAACCCTTAATCTTCCAGGGATTTGGGCGAAACAAGAAGATTTAGACAAAATTACACGGCTGTGGAGAGTGACGTGCACAGTAAACTTTAATAAAGAGAGGCAGTGATTGGGGGTTTTTTGCATTCAATCTCATTGAAGGTTTTTATCTTCAGGAGCCTCATTCTCTCGGGTTTTCCACTGGAAGAGGCTCACAGGACTATTACAATAACCTTGTCTAAGCTCATGGTAGCCAGAGGCAGCCCATGCCCCTGCCACCTTGCCCTGCATCAGTCCAAGCCTGGGGAACCACAAGTGCTGGGAAAGCCACCACATCCCCTGGTAAATGCTTTCAGTGGTTCTGCAAAGCCTTTTCAAAACAGAGAAGCAGGATTTATATAGAAAAAAAAAAAAAAAAAAGAAATAAAGAGGAAGAAGAGGGCGAGGAGTGGGGGAAAAAACCCAACCCTGAAGTAAAAGCTTAAAATAAGAGCTGCTTTCAGATACGGTGCCAAATCCAGCGCTGGCAGTAGTGGGCACAAGGCCATTGACTTCCAGCCCAGGCTTGACTGAAGTCAATGCCAGCAGCGAGTTGGCTCACCGAGTGCCGAGGAAGGCCGTGGAGCTTTGTCAAGTTTTCCCGAGCTGCCTACGGAGCGAAGAGCAAACTTCAAAGCCGTTCTGTCCCCCCTTCTCCTCACCCCCAGCCCGCTCCCCTCCCACCATCCCTGTCCTGCAGTCCTTTCACAGCAGCTCATCTAGCAGCCCCCTTGCCAGGCAGACGGTCTCCTCGCAGGCGCCCGTGCCCTGTGTCCCCACTCCCAACCCAGTTGAAGGAGAGAAGCAGGAGCTGCCAGGAAGCACAAAAATCTTTCCATTTTCTCCCCTGCTTTCTGCTGGCTGCAGAAAGGCTGCAGTGCTGCTTGAGGTCGGTGAGCTGGGGGACATCCCGGGTTCACTGAAATGCACGGCTGAGCCACCTTTTGCTCCTGAAGGGCTGTGATTTAACCATGGGAATTGTGCAGCAAAGCTGACCTTGTAGCTGGGAACGGTGCTCAGCTAGGGATGGCTCCAGAGGACATGGGGCGTGTCCAGGCCACCACAACAGGGACAGGCAGGGACTTCCCAAAGTGACCAAGCCTCACCTAAAAATGATGGGATTCCTAATGCCACCACTTGCTGTCATGGGCTGATCCTGCAAGCCATGCAAAAAAACCCCACTTGCTGCATTTGGCTTCTTTACAACCACTCTTGCGTTGAAGGTGACACTCAACACAGAGGGACAGTCTGACCTGTGTCTTGGCGCCTGGGCAGAGGAGATGTCAACCCTCGGGGAGGCAGAAGTGCCTCGAAAGCCACCCTGTGCCTGGAGATCCCAACAGCTGCAGACCTCTACGGCGTGCACATCTGGCTGCAGCTCCCTCTAGTGCTCATCTATTTTTCAGCTCTACCGAAACAAGTCGCTTCAGCAACCTGCTTGGCCAAACCCGAGCCCTCCTAGGAAAGCTAAAGGGGGTGCAAAAGGAGATGGATAACGCGATAGAGTTCCTACATGCATTGGCCATAAGACATCTCCCACTGGAAACGATGGCTGCCTCACCTCCCCAGCCACTGTGATGCAAAACAAGCACTGAGGACCACAAAGCAATGCAAAAAAAAACCCTGCTCTAAGGATAGGAAAGTGTTTCCAAAAAGCAGCGTGCAAAAATGAGACGCAGGTGCTCATACGCATTGAATGGAAAGGCTGCCTCTCCGCGATCTGTCTGTACCCTGACTTAACACCCAAGTAGCTCCCAGGAGCTCGGATGTAAGAGGCCAAAATATGAAATTTCTCCAACAGCAAGAGCAGGTTTATGAGATGCTGACCATCCACGCACCGCGCTGGATGCTTGGCGGTGCGCTCCTCCGCGGCAGGGAAGGGCACGGTGCCGATTTACAACAGCTGAGGATCTGGACCACAGAACTCGTAAAAATAAGCCAAATAAAATAAAACAAATAGCTCCCTTTTACCTTCTCCTTGCTTTTACTAATTTACAGGGGATATTCGTGTTACAGGGAAGTCCTAAACAGCTGAAAAGTGTGTTTTTCTTCTCCCCCTCCCCCTGCAATTACATCACGCACTGAATCAAAATTGAATTTCCTATCGCCTTTCATATCAGTCGCTCCCTCTTCCTCAGGCTTGCAAACCCAGCCCGCCAGGCTGGCAAGACCCACCGCCTTATCTTCCCCCTCCCCTCCCAAATCCTCTTTGAAGCTCGCCTCTGGCACCGTGCCTACAACAACGGCGCAGCAAGCAGACCGCTGAGACAAGCCCACGACTGAAAACATCTCATAGCACTTTCCTCCCTCTTCATCCCGTCCTTTTTTTTCCCCTCCCTCTCTTTCTACGAGCATGAGAGGGAAGGGGTAGGGTTTTGGTTGTACAGCACCCAGCACGTGAGTCCAGGGCTGGGATTGCAACTCCGAGGTATTACTCGGTATTCGGTAGCATTGATCTCCATTCACCACGAGTTTACCCACGCGATGTCCAGGGACGGTCCCCTAGCCCCAAGGATGGTAGCACCACTGCAGCAGGGGAAAGAGAGTGATGGGGAGGGGGAGGGAAATTGGCCTGTTTCCATAGAAAAACAAGGGTGGGAAAGGGAGAGGAAACTGCAAATTAAAAAAAAAAAAACACCAAACCCCAAACAATTTTGTGAAATCCCAGCTGGCAGCATCCCAGTTGCATGAAGTGCCCTAGGACAGGGAGTGCAGGACCCCGCCAGGTTTCAAACAGGTGTGAGGGGAGCCCCACGGCGCATCTGGATGCAGTTCATGCTTCAAATGCCACTTTAATCCCAGCTTTCATCTTCCCCGTTCACTTTTCGATAGGGGGGATGTGTCTGCTGGGAAGGGGAGGAGCGGCAACATCGTCTTTCCTCCAGCTACCCCCACCCACCCCAACCCCATCCCCAAAAGCAACCCTCGCAGCTTAACCACTTACCAGCCGAAAAGGCTGCTGTCGCCAGCAAAGCTATAAGGACCTTGCCCTGCCTCCCAGCCTTTTTTCATGTCTACGGCTTGTCAACGCCCTATCAGGTTCCCTCTGAAGCTCATCTTGCCCCTGCCCTTCAGAGGAACCCAGGCCCTTCGTTCTGGATTTAGCACTTTGCTTAAGCGAGACCCTAATGCCAAGCATATAAGCAAGCCCCACCACTCAGTTATGGGTCTGTACATAGATGCCCTGCTGAATCAGGGTACCACAAAACAGTGTTATTTCTGTGCTGCACAGAAATAAAGGTTGCAAACGAGTCCAGGCTCTGCCAGCCCATGGACATGCTGTTAAATATCCTGCAGAGAGGAGATGCCCACCTTTGTGCAAGGTGCTGGTTATATGCAGAGCTGAGAGCCTAAATACCTGAGGAAGCTGGCAGAAAGAAATAGCTGGGCTATGTAATTTAGCTGCGGTGACTGCTACAAGGTGTAAAGCCACGGTGGTGAAGAGCAAATCAGATCCTGACTCTTCTCTGCTTCCAAGGTGGTCGTTAGAGTATGGAGACAGCACATTTTAATGCCCTAAAGTAGGTGACTATTCCTCTCACCTGACCATATGCATTTAAACACCCTATGGAGGGATTCACCCTGCTTCTCTTTATGCACATAAAAGGTGGATGTGTGGTCTCAATCAGCTCCCTGCAGTCCACGGCATCTCCAGAGGACATCTCTTGACATTTGTGTTGGATGTCTCTCTTTGCAGAGGGTGAATCCCCATCTGGAAGGTCCTCTTTCCCATGACTGCATGCAGGGCAGTGAAAACACTGGCTCCAACAAGACATCTAACTTGGAGATGTCCAAATTTAAGAGAGCTTTTATAAAAGGTGGCATGGGGAGAGCCTCGACTGACAATAACGGGGACAGTGGAATGGGAATTAGACATAGCACAGAAGGAGGAACAAAACAGGAACCTTTTGTCTCAGTTTCCCCACCTAACCCCAAGATCCTTACCTCGACACACTATACCCTACACAACAGACTCTTCCTGGCATTGCATTTTATTGTGCCTTTTCTTTTACGGAAGGTGCTCATTTGAGGCTAGCCCACATCCCCTTATTTATTTTGTGCACAGCTTCAAACCCGAGTAGAAAAGACAGATCACTCATCAAGGACGTGAAACCAGATGGGTGTTGGAGGGGTTTGTTTGTTTATTTTGGAGTAAGCAACTAATTGATTGCTTGCTTAAGCAAAGCAATGAGATAGTGATATTTTCACTTTGTTTGCAGTGACATTACCTCCGATGAAACTCGATCCAGACTTGACCACATTCCCTGGTATTTCTTCACCCTCCTCCCCCCCCCCCCCGCCCTCATTTTTAACACCCTTCACGAAATCCAAAGGTTAAAAGGTCCACAAAAAACCCATGTTATCTGTCAGGCATCCCCTGTGGTTGGAGATTGGCGGCATTATCTCAGCTGCCGTCCCTACTGCTCTCAGCTCCTACTCAGCACGACCAGTGGTCCCGCTGGGAGAGTTTCCCAGCATGGCAGGAACTAACGCTAGAAACTTCATTAAGTGGCTCATGTGAGCGTTCAAGTGTGTGCCTTTCCTTTGGTATCAATGAGGAGAAGAAAAAGCGAGCCTAAATCATGCATATTTTGGAAAGAAGATGGAGACATATTGTTAGCACAAGCCCCTAGTACACACACTTGAAATCAATGAATGCCCGGAGAAATGCAGCGTTTGCTGCTCTTTAAATGGCTTTACAGTGTTCTTCAAATAGCAGTTGCAAAAACAGGTAACAGACCAGCAATGCCTACAAAGACTTTAAAAATGCACAGAGATAGCCAGGTACTTACATCCATTTTATCCCATAGCAAATCCCCGTCTGCAGAATCAAAGACAGAAAACCAGCTAAGAAAAATCGTGGACTTGGCTTCATTTTCTCCACCGTCCCACACTTGCTGAAGGAAATCAGCTTCTCCAAAGAAAAAAAGGAGTCTTCCTAATTTTCTGCACAACGTATTTCCCTGCAGTTTGGGTGTTGCTCCTCCTTGGAGATGAACAACCTGAAAGGAGAGAAAGAAAGAGCACGAGCTACGGTTAACTCTGAAATTCAGCGAGTCGTCGCGAGAGAGAGATCTATTATCCAAATTGCAAAGGAGTGGTTTATGAATCACGAAAAAGTTTGGATTATCCCCTCTCAGTCCCCTCCCTCGCCAAGCCTTGATACAACCTTTTGAGTCAACAGACAGACAAACCGTATGGCTTGAATTACACCCTGAGTTATGGTCTGATTGTGTGTTTCCATTTAACCCTGCACATGGCAAGACTTCATTCGCTGCTTCACTTCCCCCCCCCCTCTCTAAAAGGTTTGTGTAACTGCTCGGGAAGAAGGAAAAAAAAAAAAAGATAAATCTTCAGACGAGCCCACATCTTCAGCTATTCATCTCTCCCTTCCTTCTCTCCAGATTTCTTCCCCCCCTCCTTTTTCTGCAGAGAAGACAAATTATAAAAACTGCATTTCCCGACTTCACGCAGGTGCCCATGCCCTGCAGATGTTTCGGTCTGATCTGTTACAACAAATGTATTTTGCTCTTTCCTTTCTGCTTTCCTTCTCACCTCATTAACTCTGCCTCTCACTTCTTCCAAGTCCTCGGGCACCTGGAGCTCACGGAAAGGGCTGCAACTTTGTAAACATAAAATCACATTTCTGTCTCCGGGGAGCAGCCAGGAGGAGACAAAAGCTCTCAGGGATCCCCCCGCTTTTTTGTTGTTGTTGTTTTTCCCTTCTTTAGTCCAAACAAATAAACAAACCAGGTGCAGGACTTAAATTCTTAGAGGGGTCCTCTCTGTCTCCGGGGCATGGCTTGCTTATTTTAGCAGTGGTACTAATAGCAGTAAATGTGTTTCCCTACAGTTATTCACTTCAGACACTGCTCCGGGCTGCTCTTTGTGGTCTTTGCAGTGATTTCCCACCCCACAAGAAAGCCAATAATAAAATAAACAGAAAAACCTGCCCGCCACATTGCACCTCATTGCACCTCAGTCTCACAGCCCATGCCATGGCACTCTGGCATCCCCGAGCCGTGACCGCGCATCCTCCCACGCCGCCCCCTCGAAGGGGTTTGGGATGCGACCGGGAACGGCTGGAGCAGTCGGCATCACTTCGGGGAACCCCTTACCCTGGGAAAAGCACATCCCACCTGACCCCCAGCTCTGGATTTGTCCCCGCTGCAGCTTTCTGCCTCGATACCCCCATTTGGGGAGCATTTCGTTCGGCGGGGAAGGAATATTTCTGGGTGTTTTCTCTGCCATCTGCAGTGTATTTTTCCATTCAGGCTGCTTTTTGGCTATCCCAATCCCAGCGCCTGGTGTAAAGGGTTACTAGAGAAGTGCTGTTATTATAAAGGATTTTAATAACCTCTAGGGGCGAGTTCCCGGCTCCCTTGAAGTCCGAGACAGAACTCTGACTGACTACAAGGGAGGCAGGATTTCATCGCCATGGGTTGTTTTTCTTTAATGCCCGCTCGGGTTTGGGTTTGATGTGTCCCTTGAAGGCAGTGCTCCCACGAGCATCCAGACATACTTCTTGTTTCAGGGTATTTCTGTATCTTTTCATCTTTGGAAGCTCTTTTCTTCCCACCCCTCCATGAGCACACTGGAAACCTTCAACCCTTAATCCTGTCCATGCCTTTTAGTGTCCATTTAGATATTTCAGACCCCTTATCTCCCTCCTGTGAACTGCTGAACAACACAAGAGCCGGGTGTAAAATGTTTCAGACGGTCTAAAACCTTCTCGCTAACTCTAACCAGCCAACATCATCCTCTGCTTTGCCCCCCTGCCTTGAAAAAGTCACAGTTTGGGTCCCCCCCCGCCACGGAGGAATAGAAATGATCTAACCCCCGCCATACCCACCCCGAGAGCTGCAAGCTTGGCCTGCAATCGCACCCCTGTTATTTGGGGAGGTAATAACGCCTTTTTCCACTCAGTCCAGCACAGGTTACGTTTGCAAGAGGAATTTGCAAGGGGAGGGGAGGGAGGGAGACTCTTCGGGGCAGACGTGATGTTTACAGCTCTGGAGAGCTCTGGGTCACTGATCAAACCAGCAGCAAGTGGCCTGCGGACTCCTAAAAACCGGAGCCGTTTTTAACTCAAAGCTCTCTTTTCTCTTCACCCCGAGGCTGTTTGCAGCCAGCCCCACTCTTGCACGCAGAAAACGCTCCCATCCGACACCTCCAAGAGTCCAGTCCCGGGGATGGGAATAGGCAGTATGAACTATATATAAACGTGTGAGTAGCCATCTCACATTTTCCCAACTTTCCCACCCAAGAAGGAAAGACATACACTTGACCCTGCTGCCAGCCCGTAGCTCTCCCCAGCAGCACGGTCGCCTGGTTCAGGGGTAGCGCATCCCCAGATGACCTGCAGTGAGGATGGGGAGCAGGGACAGGGAACGAGGGGTGGTGGGGCTGCTTGCAGCTCCCAAGTCTCCCCTCTCTCTTCCAGCCTGCTGCATCTCCCTTCTCCATTGCAACCCCTGGGTGTCCCCACTACTCTGCAGCCTCCCGGGCTCCTCTCTCCGTTGCAGCCCCCTGCATGTCCCTTCACCCTTGCAGCCCCCAGATCTTAGGTGTCCCTATACCCTTCTCCATCTCCCCTCTACCTTTTATCTCCTGGGTCTCCCCTCTCACTTCAGTCCCCGGAGTCTCCAGTCTCTTTTGTAGCTCTTGGCTCTCCACTCCCCACTGCAGCGCATCGGTCTCAGGTCTCTCTACACCCTCTGGGTCTCCTTCTCCCTTGCAGCCCTTGGGTCCCCCCTCTCTCCTGCACCCCACCGGGGCTCAGGTCCCTAATGCAGCCTCTGAGTCTCCTCTCTCCCTGCACCCCCTCGCATCTCCCCTCTCCCTGCATCCCCCCGGGGTCTCCCCTCTCCCTTGCAGCCTCCAAACCTCCCCTCTCCCTGCATCCCTCTGGGTCTCCCCTCTCCCTGCACCCCCTCGCATCTCCCCTCTCCCTTGCAGCCTCCAAGCCTCCCCTCTCCCTGCATCCCTCCGGGTCTCCCCTCTCCCTTGCAGCCTCCAAGCCTCCCCTCTCCCTGCATCCCCCCGGGTCTCCCCTCTCCCTTGCAGCCTCCAAGCCTCCCCTCTCCCTGCATCCCCCCGGGTCTCTTCTCTCCTCTCCTCTCCCTTGCAGCCTCCAAGCCTCCCCTCTCCCTGCATCCCTTCGGGTCTCCCCTCTCCCTTGCAGCCTCCAAGCCTCCCCTCTCCCTACCTCTCCCCCCCCCTCCCGCCAGTCTCCCTTCTCCCCGCAGACCCCTGCTCTTGGCCACCCCCGCCCTCGCACCTTCGGCGTTCCGGGGGGGGGCTCCCGCCGGGGCACTGCCCCCTCCCGCAGCTCCCGGCAGCGGCTCGCACCCCCCCGGTCCCGCTCCCGCTCCCGCTCCCGGTCCCCGCCGCTTACCTCTGCCCGGGCTGCGCGGGCGCGGCGGGGCCGGGGCTGCGCGGGGGCCGGGGCTGCTCTGGCGGGGCGGCCCGCGGAGCCGCCTTATATGCGGGCCCCTCGGCTTTGATATGCGGCGTGATGTCAGCCCGGATTAGCATAACAAAGGGCTCCGCCGGCAGCGCTCCGCGCCCCGCGGATCCCCCCCCCGCGGGCAGGGCCGGGGCTCCGCGGGGCTCGGCGCCCGGGGAGGCACCCCCCGCCCCGGCAGCGTCCCCCCCCATCCTTCCCCGGGCCGTCCCCCTCGGGAGCCGGGGCTGGCCCGGCGCGTCCCCTCGCAGAGCTCCGCGGGGACCGGGCCGGGCGGGGGGTGTGCCCGGCGCCGGCCCCCGGGGATGGCAGGGACCTGGCCGGAGTCGGCGCTGCGACTGTTAACGGCGTTATTCTAATGAGCGGTTAATGATTAGCAACAAAAATAGCCAGTTCGTGTTTTCACCGGAAACTTTTAAACGTTACCTCTCCAGAGGGTGATTAGCGCTTGCTGGGCTGCGCGATCGACTTCCCAATTAAAGGACAAAGATACTTTTCATGCACGGGGCTGTCAGGTGGATTTCCTTCTCCTGCGAGGCTAAGAAATCACTGCCCGGCAGTCCTAACGCGGGCTACAAGCACATGTCCCGCCTCATTGAGTCCCGCTGTCAGCCTTCAGGTTTCACAACCTCTTTTTCTTTGATCTGTCTTTCATCAGTGGAAAGTTCAGATGTTGAGATCTGATTTTTGCTTTCGCACCAGTGTCGGGGATGGAGGCTTGATGACTGCCTGCTAGAAAAAGAAAGAAAAAGGAAAAAGGAAAAAGGAAAAAGGAAAAAGGAAAAAGGAAAAAGGAAAAGGAAAAGGAAAAGAAAGAAAAAGGTAAGAAGAAAAAGGAAAAAAAAAGAAAACGAAAAGGAAAAGGAAAAGAAAAAGGAAGAGAAAAAGGAAAAGAAAAAGAGAAAAAGGAAAAGAAAAAGGAAAAGAAAGAAAAAAGGAAAAAGAAAAGGGAAAAAAGGAAAAGGAAAAGGAAAAGAAAAGAGGAAAAGAAAAAGGAAACGAAAAATGAAAATGAAATAAAAATAAAAATAAAAAGAGAAAAAGGAAAAGAAAAAGGAAAAGAAAAAGGAAAAGAAAGAAAAAGGAAAAAGGAAAAAGAAAAGGGAAAAAAGGAAAGGGAAAAGGAAAATGAAAAGAAAAAGAAAAAGGAAAAGAAAAAGGAACAGGAAAAGGAAAAAAGAAAAAGAAAAAGGAAAAGGAAAAAGAAAAAGAAAAAGAAAAAGAAAAAGAAAAAGGAAAAGAAAAAGAAAAAGAAAAAGGAAAAGAAAAAGAAAAAGAAAAAGAAAAAGAAAAAGAAAAAGAAAAAGAAAAAGAAAAAGAAAAAGAAAAAGAAAAAGAAAAAGAAAAAGAAAAAGGAAAAGAAAAAGGAACAGGAAAAGGAAAAAAGAAAAAGAAAAAGGAAAAGGAAAAAGAAAAAGAAAAAGAAAAAGTAAAAGAAAAAGAAAAAAAGGAAGAAAAAGGAAAAAGGAAAAAGAAAAGGGAAAAAAGGAAAAGGAAAAAGAAAAGGGAAAAAAGGAAAAGGAAAAGGGAAAAAAGGAAAAGGAAAAGGAAAAGAGGAAAAGGAAAAGGAAAATAAAAATAAAAAGGAAAAGAAAAAGGAAAAGGAAAAGGAAAAAAGGAAAAGAAAAAGGAAAAGGAAAAGGAAAAAAGAAAAAGAAAAAGAAAAAGAAAAAGAAAAAGAAAAAGAAAAAGAAAAAGAAAAAGAAAAAGAAAAAGAAAAAGAAAAAGAAAAAGAAAAAGAAAAAGGAAAAGAAAAAGGAACAGGAAAAGGAAAAAAGAAAAAGAAAAAGGAAAAGGAAAAAGAAAAAGAAAAAGAAAAAGTAAAAGAAAAAGAAAAAAAGGAAGAAAAAGGAAAAAGGAAAAAGAAAAGGGAAAAAAGGAAAAGGAAAAAGAAAAGGGAAAAAAGGAAAAGGAAAAGGGAAAAAAGGAAAAGGAAAAGGAAAAGAGGAAAAGGAAAAGGAAAATAAAAATAAAAAGGAAAAGAAAAAGGAAAAGGAAAAGGAAAAAAGGAAAAGAAAAAGGAAAAGGAAAAGGAAAAAAGAAAAAGAAAAAGAAAAAGAAAAAGAAAAAGAAAAAGAAAAAGAAAAAGAAAAAGAAAAAGAAAAAGAAAAAGAAAAAGAAAAAGAAAAAGAAAAAGAAAAAGTTAAGAAAAAAACCCTTAAGAAAGAAAAGCACAATGGGCTTCTCAGCCTCAAGCCTCATAAGTCGGACTTTGAGACATCTGTGTCAGCTATGGACTGTGAACAAATGGGTGCTGGTTGCAAAAGTACCTGTGTCATTTTGCTCACTCAGTTTGATCATGGGTTTCAGGTGAAAGGAAAGAAGAGAATAAATGCTTTAGTCTCAGGACCAAGAGGCTCAGAATAAATTTCCTAAAGGTCTATTTTCGGAACAGCTATTTTTATAGGATAATATTTTAATGTACGTGTCCCTGTGCCGGAAAGATTGCATTCATATACACCGGTCGCTAATGGGCTTTCCTATGTGAACTGCAAAGAACCCCGTATACACAATCCCAAATTCCCAAAGCCACTATATTATTTGTTTAAGACCCAGTTTTGCCAGCAGCTTTGCACAGTATGTCCATTTTTCTTTGTGTGACAGTTGCCCATAAGTGCTCCAACTGCTTGAGACTCCCATTTCCCCAGCCCGCCTCCCACCCCACTTCCCCCAGCAACATGTACCTACGAGGAGCAGGTTTTGTCAGGGTTCTCCAAGGAGGACTTATTTACATGGGGAAATTGCCTGGAATATCTATTGCAGTCCAGCTTGCTGTGCAAATGCCCTGATTTCCGTATAAATAGCCTTTTTCCAAATTACCTTAATCTTTAAAGGGCTGTTGGGAAAATGCGGTTGTTATTAATCAATAGGAGCAGAAGTAGTAAGTAGCAGTAGTTATAATACTCGTGATTTTGCAGTAGGCACCTGCTGTGCTCAGAGCTGTGCAAACACAACACAGCAAGGCAAGTCCTACCACCAGACTTTCATGGTCTAAATATCGGCAATGAGAGTTGAATGGCCAAAAATGATGGTGTGGAGGAGGAATACGGAAAGAAGGAGACGGTCCCAGTCTGCGTGGTTGTCTTGAGCTCTTAGCAGTTTATTAAGGTTTCTTACTACAGGACAACATGCTGGAGAATCATTTAAAAAATGGCACTGGGAGCACAAGTATCTACTCCTTCTTGCGTTCGTGAGAGCTGCTTGTCCACGGCGTTCATCAGGACAGAAGGACATAAGAGACAGAAGTCAAAAGGTGGGATAAAGAGTAAGAAACCGGAATGCTAGTGAGAAAGGATGTATACATAAAGGATATAGGATAAATATGCTCTGGACTAACCACATGCGTATATGGAGTTATTCAGGAAGAGCTTTAGAAACTTTAAATCCACCCCAAACATTTAATCTGAGACAATTTCGTGCATAGACAAGCCCCCAGGCCCTGGTATGCCAAAATATTTCCGCACATGCTTAAATCCTCTTAATCTCTATGTGACACGTTGTGCTCTCAGTGCTTTGCTGAATCAGGGACATCCACTGGTGAAATGTTGCAGGTCTTTGTCTCCTGTTCCTCATGCACACATTGGGGTGTGCGTCTGGTGGCAAAGCATGGATGGTTTTTGGGCACCTGGGAAGTGGGGAGCTGCCTCAGTGTGCATATGGAGTTTCATTTCACGGGACCTGAATGCTGAATCAGGGGCCTAAATCTAAAAGTTTAGCAATCATTAGCTTTCCTACTGCTTCTGAGGGTCAAAGCTATTACCATTTTCATCAGCAGAAGACAACCTGATTCACTATTTTCCATGGGGTTTTCATAAAAAAGAACTGGCCGCACCAGTGTGACAATAAATAAACCAGAGCTGGGACTTTCCAAAAGCATTTAAGCCCCATGGGAAGCAAGCGGTTGTTGAGCGAACAACCCTCTTTGGCATTGCAGCCTTCAGGCACAGTCTTTACGTAGGGTATGGATGTATCCATCTGTATTGGGTCTGGCTGAGCTGGAGTTAATTTTCCCCACAGCAGCCCTCATAGTGCTGTGGTACTGGTATTACTGGTAGCTAGAAAGGTGTTGATGGCACACCAGTGTTCTGGCTACTGCTGAGCAGTGCTCACCTTCCAACATTCCCCCCTCACCAGTAGGCTGAGGGTGGGCAAGACCTTGGGAGGGGACATAGGCAGGACAGCTGACCCAAACTGACCAAAGGGATATTCCATACCATATGATGGCTGCTCTGCAATAAAAGCTAAGAGAAAGGAGGAGGGGTGGGCATTCGTTATTACGACATTTGATTTCTGGAGCAACCGCTATGCATACTGAAGCCCTTCTTCCTGGGAAATGGCTGGACGTGGCCTGCTGATGGGAAGTAGAGAATAAATCTTTTGTTTTCCTTTGCTTCCGTGAGTGGCCTTTGCTTTTGCTTTATTAAACTGCCTTTATCTTGACCCACGAGGTTTTTTTCCATCTTATTTTCTCCCCCCTGTCCTGCTAAAGAGGGGAGTGGTAGAGCGGCTTGGTGGGTACCTGGTGTCCAGCCAAGGTCAACCCACCACACCATCCATTATTAGAAGTGGAGACAGTGGGACAGTATTTTCTGGATTGACCTAATTATTAGACTCAAAGAAATGTTTGGAAAATCATCTTCTTGTTAATCTTTAGAAATATCTTTGGGTGGTATAAAAAAATTTTTTAGCATGTCAAAAAGATACCGGGCTGGAAAATAAGGCTGTGTTGTCATCTGTTGCAGCAGGTATGGTAAACTCCGAAACTTGAAACCCTCCCCAGATCTGCCAGTGAGTCCTTGCAGGATTTACCAGGAGCACGTACGGTGATATCAGTCTTCAAAGCAACCGTAGGCAGCACAGGTGAGACTCCCTTCACCCAGACTGCAGCTACATCTGTCCCTGGCCTCAAAGGTCACTCAGAAGCAAGAGGGAGTGAGTCCTGCAGCCCCTTGCAAAAGTCCTAGTCCTGCTGCAGACCTCACCAGGCTCATGCTACATAAACCATAACACTGCTGTTGAGAGAGGGATACCATTCAGGTGCTGAGGAGCTCAACTGGATTTCAACCAACTACATAGATGCAAAAAAGGCATATTCCATTACTAATGCCCTGGGCCCACCCATGCTGCCTTCGGTAGCATCATTTATCATTCCTTTTTATGCGTGTGTCTCCTCACCCTCTCTTTTTCTTCCATCCCCCCTGCAAGAGGAGAAGACCCTCCATGGATGACTCAGAGTAACATTAAACATATGCAGAACCAGGACCCGAGTGTAAACTCTCCTGGAGCAGGGGGCCATGCTCCTTTATTTAAAAAATTTCTAAAGCGCTGTCCCAAGTCGTGGCACTCTGCAAATATTTATTAATATGACATAGTTATGTATACTGTGGGGTGTGGTATTACAGTTTTATCAGTGAGTTTCAAGATGCTGTGTGCTATGAATGAGCTATGAAAGCCATCACACCCGCAGAGGGGCTAGGATAGCACTTCACCCAGCATTACTGTGTGTTCTGCATGTGACAGTCAAAGGAGCCATTTATAAATGTTCTGGAGGGTTTGTTTTTTTTTTTTTTTTAATTATTTAGCTGGGACCGGTGGCTGGAAGCTGCCAGGGCATGTGACAGCATGCCCTGCAACAAGATGCCATTCCTCCATTTTAAACAAGTATTCTGGCCATCTTCAGACACGGGATGCAGCTATAAATATAAATAGCTTTGGGCTAGTGGCCATTTACTGGCCGGATGTACAACTGGCATGTAAAACTAAGCTCCATTACCCAAAACAGGGTGACCACATCCACACTCTGCATTGGGAAACCTCTCTCTTAAATCCCCCAAGGCCTGCCCAGACTTTGATGAGTGGTTTTTTTGGTGAGCAACACCAATTAATAATAAATTATAGGTCAGTGACCAGGTTTGTGCCCTTGACCCTATTCAGTTACTAGTTGAAGCAGATATAAGTTTTTCACTGGGTCTCTAGGTTTCAATTTCAAGCATTGATAGGGACTTTTTTTTTAAGGATCCTCCACCTACTAAAAAAAAAGCCAAATTATTATCATATGAGTTTCAAATATTCACCCAAATGCTTTTTCTTCTGACAGGGAGAACAAACAAGGACCGTTTGATGCTAAAATCTTCTCCAAAATGCTGAAGAGCAGGAGCATATATAAAAGTAAAAACTTAGTAAGTGAGGTTCTTCTAGATTAAATCAAGAATAGGGCATATACTTCAGGACTGTTTTCTCTTGACTGCCTCATAGCAAGCGTTGATACTCTGAGGGGTAAATACATTGGTACAAGACTGGATACAGCCCTTCCCGGTCTGTACAGCATCCAGGCAGAAATGTTACATTTCTGGGAAGAGGAAGACAGCTTCTGATACATGGATTATTATTTTTTTTTAACATGATGTTGCTCTGAAGCCAGCCAGGGGGTTAAAACAAGAATGCACCTTGGCAGGGCCTGAGCAGGGACCAGGGTGCAGAGGAGCAACGTGTGAGCATCTGTCACACCCCACAGCCACACCGCCATGCGCATGGAGGGGATGCAGCTCTAAGGCAAATAACAGAAAAGAGGTTTTTGTCCCAAGAAGGTGCAGCCAGAGGGAGGTGAAAGCTCAGCTGTTCTCCTCGTAGTGCCCAAAACCTGGTGACGGAGGCCAAATCTTACAGAGGCCATATGCAAACTCCCTTGTACCTATAGCATGGGCAGCTTTAAAAGGGGATGAGGCCACTGTTTGTCCTTCCTCTGGCACGTGAGGCCATCCCTGCAAAGCAGCAAGATTGCAGCAACCTGAGATTTCTCCCCCATCAGACGTCTTGCAGAAGATTACAGCATTTTCCAGGGCGAAATACAAGCCTGAAGCCTCACAGCTCTGCTTTATTCTGCCTCTTTTCTCCCCCTACCCTGCCCTCAAATAACAGAGATTTTTGTGCACTAATATCCTGCTTACCTGCCTGTAAAGGGGCAGGATTCAGAGCTGTAGCCACAGGTCATTTTCCCTAAATTTCAGTGGTGTTTGTCTCCCTCATCTTGTCTTTAATATCATCACTCATCACGCATGCTGTAGGAGTGCCCAGTCCAAGCCACAGCAGAGGCCAACTCTTGTCCCGCTGGACCAGCCCAGCACCCATCACCAGCCAGAGGAAAATCAAAGCAGAGCCTCTCGACTCTTGTGCCATTTGGCCGGAGACCATGCAAGCCTGACCTTCCAGCCCAGGGACTGAGCAGAACATGCTTCTCCTCTGGACCAAAGGTCCCACCCCTACCCCAACACTGCCTTTTAAAGGCCTCTGTCCTAATAAAAACCAGCTGTCAGCTCCTCTCTCCAAAGCTGAATGATCCCTTCAGGGTGGGGTAGCGCTTTCTCTTCCCTATGAAGAAGTCCAGTAACCCCTCCTTTGCTGCGGTGCTGGAGCTGGAGTCCTCCTCGCAGGGGGGCTTAGCAGTGGGTGCATAATTAATAGCAGTGATTTGCAAGAGTGGCGAGATGGAGACCAACTGGAAAGGATAAAATGCCTGAACAGCCTTTTTGGAATAGGAGGAATAATGTAAAATCTTCAGGGGAGTGTCTGCCATTATGGTCCCGGCTTTGCAAATGCTGGCTGAGAGTAAAAACACCTCATCTGTGAGCAAGGCATTTGTTAGACATCCCTATTTCTGCCCATTTTTAATCTAGTCCCTGATCCCAACATTCATTCTGACTCTGTGATGGAAAGCAGGGACCAGGAGAGAGCTGTGCCAGGTTTTGCGCTGACTCAATGGGTCTTGGGACCATCTCATGCAAGGCAGCATTAGGGCCAGGCTCTCCAAAGGGCTTTTGGAGAGGTTTTCAGGCAAGGTTGACTTACTTGCAGAAAAGAAGGTGGACTTTTTGCAGGGCTCAAGGCAGCCATCCCTGTTGCCACACCTCCTGGGCAGATATTCCAATGCTGTTTGTGTGAACATCCTTCAAAAATAGGATTTCTGTTGCCTAAGTGGGAGTTGAGCACCTCTGCAAACCCAGCTGTGACCAAAGGGGCTGAACATTTCTGAAGATTCAGACCCTACTTGCTCTGCTGAAGGGACACATTTTCAGACAAGGCAAAATAAAACAAAACTGAGGTGGGACATGGGTCACCTTGGTTAGTTGCAATCCATGGCCTTGAGTGGAGAACACAGAACCCCCAGTCTGGGGAAGGATCCCAAAGCAACCCACAGTGCCCCATCTCAGCCAAGTACTCTATTTGCAACTGTGAGAAAAAGCTACTTTTTGATGGAGATTGGGGACAGCAAGGAGATTAGTAGCACAGTCACCTTATGACCTAACTTGACAAGAGCTGGCAAGGTACCAAACAAGGTACCATGCTTTGAAACTTGGTCTGGAACCATTCGGACAAGGAAAACCTCTCTGAGGTACACTCTGCTCTATGTAATCATAAACCATAGGTAACACCAGGCTTTTATATTTTTACCTAAAAACTTCCTTGCATTTCACAGGAGTCATTTCATACATCTGTCTCACTCACCCCTTCCCTGGCTGGGACACGTAAATTTGAAGCTCCTCTGGACAGCTCAGGTGGGGTCTAATTTTCAATAATCCACACCCCATTTAGTCCCCACTAATACATGGCTCTTCTCTCAACTCTGGGTGCTAGTTTCTCCTAAAAACCTGCCCGGCTTGGTCACAGCTATGGGCACTCAGAGCTGCTCATCTGTTTGCTCTGCTGGGAGCCTAGCTTCCAAAAACCTGGTCTCTGATTTTCTTAGGCATCCTTCAAGACATCCTTAAGGCATTCTTAAGACATCCAGCTTGAATTATCTTCCCTTCTAGCTGTTTTTATTAAAGAATGGTCTTCAAGGTGATGCTACGAAAACCCTTCATCCTTTCCCAGAAACACCCAGGCTTGGTTGTTTTGTTCTTACCTAAAACTGCCGGGAAAACATTGGAGATGAATCCTTTCTGTTGACAGCAGTGATTTTTTTTCCTGAGTGATTTATTTCTGATCCTGATGTGATTTCTCTCTGATTGCACCTTGACGGTTCGGTTAGGCTTTCTGTTTACCTACAAACACCTGATTACGGGCTTTGGTTCCTCTTCCATGATGGAGTATGTCCATCGTCATAAAAAATTTGTGAAATAGGTGCTGAGCAAGGTAGAGCACTTTTGAGGTTGTAGTACGGATTCAGAGCCTGACTTAGCACTGTGTTACTTTAATTTTATTCCAGAGCCATTCCAGGGGTTAATTATAGGATGGCATAAAAACACAAGCAGGCGTTTGTTCCTTTTGCCGCCTCATAGCATTGCTGCGCTATCGCTTGGACACCGTCCTGCTCTTGGAAAACACAGGCTGTTACGTATCGCTTATTCACTTAATTGCATGGAATCTACAGAACAAATATTCACGAAGCTATTTTAATAGAGGAAATCTGCAGGGTAAATATTCACGAAGCTCGTTCTCTCCTCAGCAAAATGCAAGGCAGATTTGAAAGCCATTTGTCACTTTGCTCAAAAAGTCGAGGGCTGGGCAGGGTAATTATAGGGAGTTCATTAAGGTGAGGTAATGGGAAAGAGAAATGGGGACTTGTTTGACCCACGTTACCTGGGCACAGCCCCACAGCCCACCAGTGCTGATGTGCATGAAAAAGGAAGGCAAAATACCAGCAGACTTCTCCCATGCTGAGCCACATGGGGAGCAGCCACAAAAGTCTGAAGACAGCATGCAAAATCCCCTCTTCTAATCCCATCTCCATCCCTGGTCCCCACCAAGCCCTGTGAGATGGGTCTAAGGACAATTCTGGATGCCTCCAAAGGATACGCCTGTCATGGATGGCCATGCTGGCATGACCTAGCTGGGATTATAGTGCTGCTTCATCAGCTCACAGAGGCTTGGGAGCCTGTGTCCTACAGGGGACATCCCACCCCACCTGCCTAACATGCCATTTTCCTTGGAAGTGAGGCTTGTTATCCTAAATTCTGTAAGAAATAGTGCAACCAAACTGCAAGCAGTCCCCAAATCTGTCCTGTAGACTGGGCTATAGGATCATGGCAGCTTGGTAGAACTCCCTTCAATAACCCATGAGGTTCACCAAGCTGCTGCCAGTTTAGTTACTGGAGGGATGTGGTGGTGTGGAGGTGGTACTGAGAGTCAGTGTTGGCATGTTGTCTCTGAAATGTTTGGGATGACAGATGTCGAAGAGAAATGGGTGGGTTAATTTAGGACTTCTCCAATTCCCCACTTGTTTTTGTGGACTTTCACTGCTCTTGTCTCCTCTCCCATCCTTCTTCTGGGGACAGTGGACTGTCACGGGTACAAAATCCCTCTTACTACATGCACACAAGTTATAGAATCATAGAATCATAGAATCATTTAAGTTGGAAAAGATCTTTAAGATCATCAAGTCCAACCGTTAACCTAGCACTGCCAAGTCCACCACTCAACCATGTCCCTAAGTGCCACATCTACACGTCTTTTAAATACCTCCAGGGATGGCGACTCCACCACTTCCCTGGGCAGCCTCTTCCAATGCTTGACAACCCTTGCGGTGAAGAAATTTTTCCTAATATCCAAACTAAACCTCCCCTGGCACAACTTGAGGCCATTTCCTCTTGTCCTATCACTTGTTACTTGGGAGAAGAGACCAACACTCCCCTCGCTACAACCTCCTTTCAGGTAGTTGCCTGGCACAAAGCAAGCCAGGGCTCCCAAACACCACTGCTGCAATATAAATAGTATCCTTTATTTTTAAACACGGATACAAAAGCATCAGGCCTCCTTGAATTATCCTGATCTGTTAGACTGACAGCTTCCTAATCCTGCAGAGCCACACATCTGGGTGTGCACATGCTTTAACAGTCATGGCTGGGAAGGACCACGCTGTCTATAAACCCAACAAGTCTGTATGCCATCCCAAAGGATGCACTTGTGCTCACACAGAGGTTGGGGGCTTGGTGCTGTGACCATTTTGGGTAGATTCCCCATCCCTCTCCATGCTGGAGATCTGACCGAACACTTTCTTCTTGCCTTTCAGCCTCTGAATCCAGTCCCCGCTTGACTCGGTGGAAAAGCTCTATTAATATCAACAGGACACATTCAGATGTGAAAAGCCACAGCCTCGATAAACTATAATAATTCATATTCACTGAGGAGCTGATCCTCCTTCTCACTGCTCCTTTCATCCCTCCCACGGCTGTGATAGCAGTAAGACATTATGCTATGAGAATAACCCAGAACTTGCTACTTCCGTCTGAAAACACAACAGCTTCAATTACTGACTCATCCTAATACTCTGCGGGACAACTCCCATATTTTTCCACTTTTTTTACTGTTTTGTGCTGCCCTTTTCTTCTGATCTTCTTCTCTTCAGCACAAAAAGAGCACACCGCTGTTCTTTGGTTGTTGGGGTGTTGTTTTGTTTTCTTGCTTTTGTGGTGGTTTGGGGGTTTTTGAAACTGGAGAAGGTGAAATATAGGGGCAAGGGGAAGGAGCATACCAGAATGCATTAAGGCACACACTGGAATGGCAAGCCAGTAGTTATCCAAGTATATGTGGCAGAAAGCATCTCTGAATAAACAATAATAATAAAATAACAATAATAATAATAAAAGCAGCAGAAAGCTTTCTCCATCTAACCAGGCCAAAAAAATAAAGGTTTGGCAAGGAACAGTCTGAGAAAGTGTCTGAAGAGCTGGAAGTAGGTTCCGTATCATACAGAAGAGCCAAAAATGTGTTTGGCCACAAACAACGTGTGATGCATTGCAAAACGTTTCATGAGGAGATATTTAGAGGGTGGGATGGTTGGCATGGAGAGGAAAGGGGAGTGGAGGCATCGCTGCGGGAGGAATATCTTTAGCCTTCAAACAACAGCCACTAAAGTATCCCGAATGCTCTGCCTCCCCAGAGGTGCCAAGGGTTGAAAGTTTTGTGCAGAATGGCTTTTGTGAGATAATGTATTCTCATTTAAAATTATTTTTTAGTTGCCCCTTTCATAGTGAGAAGGAAAAACCCAAAGACAGGGCCTGATGCAGGGATGTCAGTAGGCTTTGGATTAATGGATTTTGGATTGGACCCACGGTGTAAGAGACAGTGCTCCAATCTAGCCATAAATAAAGTGGCTTCCATTAACGTTTATATTTGCTTTAATTTATTTAACCAAGAAAGTCAGCAGAGGCCCATAGGTCTCAGTATTAAGAATGAGCCGGCCAAGACAGCAGCAGATAAAGCTTGCACCAGCGTAAATCAAAGCTTCCATAAGTCATACTCAAGAAACCATGGGTGAGTAAGGCAATAAAATGTGACCATTGTTTCTTTATTGTATCATTCTCGGCTTTCACTTTCTGCCGGAGCCAAACATCATTTCTGTTCCGTCTTTTTAAGAGGTCCTGGAGAGGATGGACCAAACTCGTTGCAAACCCAGGATCTAGAGCAGGAGTTCAGAAGCTGGGATTTGCAAGCAGCTCACAAATGCTTTGCCTCCCTTTATGACCAGATAATAATAAAGATGAGATCCAGAAGCTTTATTACTTTTTTTTCTACTTAAATGTTGGAAAAGGCTGCGTCTCCACCTTGTTAGATCCACATCGTGAAAAATCACTGCAATCCAGCATTTCTTTGCCCAATATAATTTGAGTTTACCCACATATAGACAGCCGTCCATCCTGGAAATGGATACGTTTAATTTTCCCTGTCTCAGAGGTGCAAGGAGCTGGCAGGACCCCCGCAGAAGGGCTGGTTCAGCATCTCACCTCCCTCGACACGGGGCTGCGGAGACACAGTGGATGCTATTTTGCACCAGGGAGGAGATTTAATCCTTTAAAGTTCATCTTGGCAAGCAGCCCTTTTCCCATCCAGTCATGGCACCCACCTCCTCAGACCTTTTGGGGGTACCAAGTGCTCTTTAGACGCCTTTTCTTCCTTTTATAATACCCCACAGGACGGCACCAGTTTACGACTGTATTACAGTGATGCTGTTCCTGCTACTACAATCATGGCTCTGTCATGATTTCCATTATAAACCTTGGACTGGATTTTTTTTTTGGTACTTTTTTCTTTTGCTGGGGTCTATAATTTGATCGTAAAAACTCATGCTGGGCTGAAATTCAGCTGCCAGGTCTTGGTTGGATATCAAATCTGATTTAACCCTGAGGATGCTGAACTGCTTTCAGGTAGATGAGGGCTTTGGGGTGCTGAGCATGCCAAGGTGTTGGACACAAGTCCTTAGGGGCAGCAAGGAAGGGTGGTCCACTTTGGTTTGGGGTATTTTGGGACTGAGGTGCAGGGAAAATCCAGCTGGGCAATGCCACATCTCATTTGCCATGGTCTCCTCTGCATCTCTTGGACTACAGATTGTAGCTGATACGCCTCAGTCCTTTGATCGACATCTTTATTCCCCATCCTCATGGGTGTCTCATGTTTGATCTGTTCCTCAGCTCTTCACACTGAATTTCTCAATGTATGTAATGCATATTTTAATACAAAAAAACACACCAGACATATGTCACTCAAAAGCACCTTGACCCCCTTGCTCTACATCTTGCTGAATCACACCTTTGATGAACCCTTGTTTTCCAAGCCCCCCTCCAGAAAGGCTGAATTTTCCCAAAAGGATCACTTAAGTTCAGGTGGGGTTCAGGTTTGACAGCAGCTCCAGCCCACCAGAAACTGCTGGTTCCTGGGGCCAAACTCATCCATTCAGTGGCTCAGATGTACCACCAGCTCAGAAAGCTCTTCAGTCATCTCCGCAAGGAGAAACCAAGGCGAGGACTCAATAGAGCTGAGCACAGCACAGACACAGCTGCATCATGGACAAGGATTTACTGGGGGGGAAAAATAGCCACCAGCAGGACACATTGCATCAGGGAAAGCAGAATGGGAACCGCTGATGTATCAGCTGCCCACGGATTCCCCATCTCTGTAAACGTGAAAAATAGTGCAATGAAAGGGAGTGACACTATCTTGCAATTATGGTGGGATGGAGCAAGCACACTTCCAGTTCAGCCCACCTTCTTTAGAGACCTTCTCTAGGCTGGAAATAAACTCTTTCTGTTGTGGTGCCTCCCTTTTTCTTATTTTTTATCCCTACATAATTCTTTATACTTAAGCACCCAGCTTTTACATACAGCTAAAACAGCCTGAGGTGGATTCTGATGGCAGGGGGTGAGCTTTGCTCCCAGGGACGCTGCTGCTCTGGGATGGTCTGTAGGTCACCCATTGCCTTGATGCAGCTCTGCCCATAAAAGCTGGTGCTGTAGACATGTTCAAGCTCCAAAGAGCAGAGCTTGGTGGCTGGGATGCTACAAGGCACCTCTAGGAAAGCTTCCAGTCCCAGATCCATCCCTGATTCAGTCTGGAGAAAAGGCTGTTCCTCTCTAGACCTGCTTCTCTCTCCCCATTGCCTAGGGATGGAGAGAAGCAGAAAACGCTCTTAATTAAAGCAATGCAGCACGAAACCAGGACACCGTGTCCTCATCTGGAAAGCGGGTGTAATAGCACTTTCCTAGCCTGCAAGGGCACAGTGAGATGCCGTTAAAGACTTTTGCATTGGTCAGATACTTCAGCTGTGAGGGTTCTCCTGGGAGCTTAAAATTGATGGGATGAGGTATCATGGCTGTACAAACCCCTAATCTATCAAAGCAATAATCTATGGAAGAAAGATATTTTACAACGCACTTACACAGCAGATGGTAAGTGACTTATGATGTATTCCACCTATCGTCCGCAGGAAAACAGTATTAATAAAATATGCTGACGTGACAGATTAATAGCTCAGAACTGCGGTCCAGAAAAGGTTAGGACTAGCCTATTCTTCCTCTGGGGTTTTTAACAATAAGGAATTAAGTAAATGTTACAAACTGAAGATTATGTGCACGCAATATTAAAGCAAGGCTTTGGTCTGGATGCAGGCAGTAAAACCGGCACCGTGGGACTCGATGTTTGTTGCGCTGCGGCGACACCATTGCAACTTCGCACGGTTTACAAATAAAGTGTGGCTCATTCTTGCTGCTCACGCTGCCAACCCGTCCCAGGATCTGAGAAGCCAGATGTGCTCCTCTGGCTCCGGCACCACCTCCGGCAGCACCAAGGGCCTGATCCTTCACATCCTTCCCACCTCCCAGCCTGGGAAAAAAAAAATAAAATAAAATAAAAAGGCTGAAAAGGGCCGGTGGTTTGGGTTTTCTTACTTTTTGGAAGTGAAACACAAAGTCCTGCTAGAGTTAATCACTGCTGAGCCATTTGGTACGTTTGATCCTGGTTTAGAAACAGAGATGCTGGGGCTGCATTCCCTGCTCCAGCAGTGACCTGGGGGTGTTGCAAAGCCCATGATTTCACCCCATATGTCCCTATTCCTCTCCTTGACCTTCTCATCCCGATTCCAACTCTTTGGGGCAGAGCCTGGGGGGAGGCAAAGGGAGGGGGAGTATTCACGCTGGATAATTTTAAGCACTTACGGTAGTTATCTGAGATCCTTCGGATCTTCCATAGTCAGCAGAGGGAGAGAGGATTCTCCAAAGGGCAATTGGGAGCCCTGGAGCTGAGGTCAGAGCCAGCATTTTGGTTGGGAACTGCTGTATTTCATGTGATGGTTGGTACCATCCAGCCATAACCACAAAAGGTTTGATTTGTCTCACCTTTCTTCAGCCTTCCTGAAGGTGGGTGTCTAATCCAGCCAGCTCTGCTTCCTCTGAAGGTGATGGACGGTGTTGTCCCTACCAAACACTGCTCTGCAGGGGATTTGGATAAGCCTTTGCCATTTTGGACTAGCACAATCACCAGTGCTGCAGGATGCTTTTGGAAATGTGGATCTCTGGTTTGGAAAAAACAGAACAGAAAAGTCCAGACTGAATTTGTATCTGTGATCTCTGGATTTAGGGCTCTATCTCACATATCAGTGGGACCAAGCTGGGTAGAGATGCAGTTCTCACCACAGCTGCATCAGCAAGAACACTTCATCTTGCTAGTATGGGTTCTTTTCTTCTTCTAATACCAAGCTCTTTTGTCAAAGTAACTGTGTCCACATTGGAGTGACTGACCTCCTGTCAATACAGAAGGAAGGAAGGAAGGGAGGAAGGGAGGAAGGAAGGAAGGAAGGAAAAAGAATGTGAGAAAGAAGGAAAGAGGGAAAGAAAGAAAAGGAGAGAAAGAGAGAAAGAGAAAGAGAGGAGGAAAGCAAGAAGAAAGCTACCTTTGTTCTCTGCTACTTTAAATTTAAAACATCACACTGGTAGTAATAGATTGGCTTCATTACACAAAAACTGTAAAGTCCAGCTAGCTCATAATTCCACCAATAAAGATCATGATTTGCCAATAAAAATTAGGGCAGCCACTGATCCATAGTCTAGATTTCCTGCTTGGGATGGAATTGTAAAATATGATGATCAAATTTGGTGCAAACCAGAGCAAATGTGCAAACTAAGCCAAGCAAAAGTATTTCCCTCTCCTTGCCGCTGCCATATGAACCCAGACAGGACCAGGTCCTTCAGCAGAACACCCCAAACCACCTACAGCAGTTGCGATGAGGAACCTAATTTTTTAAGCTATATGGAAAGTCTTTGCTCACCATTTTATGTGTAACTTTTTTAGCAACTTACAAAAAGAGGCACAGAGAGGCTTGATTGAAAACTGATGACACAATCTAGCCCTGCTTTTAGCATTTTGGCATGCAGCACAAAAGCATTTCTGAAATCCCTCCAGCATCTAGGACTGTACCTGGAATGTTTTTAGGACTAATATTAAAAATACATGGTAGGCTAGAGGCAGGTCTACTCAGCGGAGTGAACATCAAATGAATTACCTTCACCTATCTGTGAGTGATAGAAAGACAAGAGTCTTGTGTGATATATTTTGCCTCTGGGAAAAAAAATCTTGAGAAAGTACCTTCAACCTGATTTCAAACTACTTTGTTTGGTGTTTTCTCCAAGAGCCTTAAAAATGCTTGCAATCTCATAAGCATGGCTACGGGTCTTGTTCAGTCAGTTCCCAACCCCACCACTGAGACCTGGTCTTCCAGGAACACCTGCCAAATAAAATGTTTGAAAAAAAAATACATGTGGTCTTTACTTAGAAGTCTTGAGGGTATCCAGATCGTAAATTTGTTGTGGAGCGTGTGGCAATGCTTATTTACTCGCCATTGATTATTTTCTTTGTGGGAGTTTTCCAACCAAGTTAGAAAGTCAGAAAGCACTGGTTATAGTAAATCCATAATGTACATTAAAGTAATAGCTGAAGGAAGCCATCAAAATTCATCCTTGGAGAAAAAGACACAGGAGATGTTCATTTGTATTGACGAAGATGCCCAGGGGAACAGTAACGTCATTATTAGAGGGGTGCAAATAAAAAGTAAAACCCTGGGCAGATGAAGATCATCTGGACTTGGGGTTTGAGATGGAGGTGAGACTCTGCTAAGCATCTGTGAAAGAGCAAGGCGAGGTATGCCAGCCCTGAGCAAACAGCTTGTGGTCTTGCTATGGCTGCAAGGGTGAAGCTGTCTCTGGGAAGCTTTGGGATGAGGTTTTCTTTCAAGTTTCTGGTTTTATTTGAACTTCAAAGTTGAAGCAAAAGTCAAAGAACAAGGACTCGGCGGTGGGAAAGCTTTTCATGGTCTTCCTCACGATTGCATCTGTCCAAGGGGAAGGCGTGTGTCTGCACTGATGTTTCAGTTGACAACAAACCCAAATCAGAAGACCTGCTCCAGGGAAGCACCTACCACACATTGACCAAGAGTGGGTCCATGGGACGAGGTTAGAGCTATTCCAAAAAAACCCTCTTTGGAGGGTGGATGTCAAGTCTTCAGCACTTTTTCACTCTGCATAGCCTGGTGATGTGGACATAGCCAGAAATCTTCGCCCAAAGAGCTGTGGTTAATGTTGGGGTATAGATGAAGATCATGTAAAGAAACACAGAAGCTCTTAGCGGTGGGATTCGTAGGCCACGTCTATACTGTCAAATAACAGAGGACTAGCAAGTGTCCCTGCCCTGAGGCCAAGCGGTATGGACCGGTGGGTGTCCACACCGCTCAGGGCTGTCCCTGTCTGGAGCACATCCCCCCTACACCGCACACAGTGCCGCTTTCCCCCAGCTCACGTGTTGCCCCTCTGGCCCCAAGACATAACAACTGTTTTGTGTGTTTTGGCCAAGTTTAACTGTCTGAAATAATATGCAGGCTGTGCTGCAGACCATTGGAGTGGTGTTTTCTAGCACAAAACCAATGCTTGAGGGTGTGAATCCTGCTGGGATTAGTGCTATAGGTCTATGCATAGGATAGAAGGGGCCAAAACAGGTTCAGACTCACGCTCCCTGCCCATGAGGACTCTTGAGTAAACTCATCCCAGACTGGGCATGGGGCAGGGGGTGAGCGGTATGGACCATCCGGATGGACTCAAGCTCATCTTCTGGTGGCCTCTTGGTCAGTAATGCAGACAAATCCACTTTGCTGGGTCGGCCTGGGTGGTCCTGGGCTCTTCGCACCTAACGTGGGCAGGGGAAGAGACGTTGCCCTTTTTGTACCATGCATGTACAGCCTCCTGTCTTTGCTCCCTCCCTTTAAGAAACTCAGATCCAGCGTGAAAAACGCAGGTCTGGGGGAAGAGTTTGAAGGAAAACCCACATCATCCCTTCACCCATCAAATTCCTTATCTCTTTGAACGTGAACCGCAATCAAAGCAATATTAAAACAAAGGGGAGACTAAATTAGCATCCTTAATGAGCGCACCACACATTTTTACACATGGGGCAGGAGACATCTGACCAAACACATTCATCAGCATGTCCCCTCCATCCAAGGTAGTCAGGTCCAGCTTCCCTTATAGTCAACGTAGAGAGAGGGATGCTTTGATACACCTCTTCTAAACGCAGCCATGCAAGAAGACAGATGAACTGCTCTCCAAGAAACTCTCCATCAAACACCAAGGCAGCAAAGACATCTGGTGGCTGATGCAGGTGAGATGAATCCATGTCCAGAAGGGACCAAGTTCCCTTTCATTTATCCCATTGGCCCAACTACTAGCACTTAAAAATAATGCATAGACACCCAGAACACCCCGCCATGGGGATGAAGGTGGGATGGGCGATCTGGTGGAGGGTTTGCAGAAGGAGGAAGCGTCAAACTTGAGATGCGGTGAAGGAGATTCAGCAACAGTGGAAACATGCAGGATTAAACCAGCATCTCTATGTAGATGGGAACGCATCGGGTTAGACAGCAGCAGCTTTCCAGCATCAAGGAGCAGCAAACAAGCCCCGAGAAGATGTGGCAACTGCACTATATAGTCGGCAAGAATAATACACCTCTCTCCTGTTGGCAGGAGCCATAGACTTCTCTTTGTGGGCATGGGTGAAAGGCAGGTCCCGTGACACCAGCATCCAACCC
Source organism: Mycteria americana (assembly GCF_035582795.1). Lineage (NCBI taxonomy): Eukaryota > Metazoa > Chordata > Aves > Ciconiiformes > Ciconiidae > Mycteria > Mycteria americana. The sequence continues at coordinate 219,811,613 of NC_134365.1, read as the reverse complement.
ACCACGCACAGCTGGTTGGGATATCCCAGCCTCTTGGCAAAGGCGTTTTTGCAGCCGCAATGGCCCACAGAAAGCAAACCGACCCTGTTGCAAACCCCTTGACATCCAAAAAGCGAGCGCTGGCTGCCAGGGTGCGATGCTCTGGGACGTGCGTTCGCAGGATCCGGCCTCAGCGGCAGAGCGAGACCTAACGAGAGGCATGTAATTAACTTCAGATGTACCTGTCAAGATGTCACGGACACAGACCCGGAGAGGAGCAGCGTGTTATTTGTTTCTCATAATGTAACAATTATCTTGTTGTAACAGGGGCTCTCTCCCGCGCTCCCTCTCTGCCTCTTGTTTTCCTTCCACATTCGTTCACACATTATTTAACTTTTGACTTGGACACAGCAGGTAAAAGCATTTAACAGCTTGGCTGCTTGTTCAGACGGAGCTGGGAAGGGGAGGGGGGGAGCAGACGGCAATTTTTTGCCTTAAATTTTCAAGTTTTCAGCGCTGCATTTTTCTAAAGGGGGGGGTAGAAGAAAAGGGAAGGAGTGCGTGGGGGGGTGGGGATGGCATTCCACAAAGACGGAGTCACATTTTCCAGCATTATAACATGCTCTCCGCTGTCCCCAGCCTTCACTCGGAGACGCATTCCCGCTCCACAGCGGAGAAAAGGTCAGCGGTAAAAATTTCGCAGGAACTCCATCATTGTCCTCGCGGGACGTGTTCATCAGGAGGAGAGAGCCGGGCGTCTCGCTCTGTCGACAGAAATCCACATCACAAAACGTATTATTGGGGGAAGGTGGGGCAGGGGGACCCACGGCCAGAGAGAGCCCATGACTTCATTTCGCAGGGGCTGCCGCCGGGTGATTATTTCCCCCAGCTCGCTGGATACCCGCAGAGGTGTATGGCAGCGCCGAGGGGACAGACAGACGGATGTTATGCTGAAGAAATGCTAAAGGCTGGAAAGACAAAACAGGGTGGACGTGATAGAAAGGGCTGGAAAAGCTTCCACCCTGGGGGAAAATTAACTTTTAGTTTACATAAAGGAAGGTATAACTCTTCTTTGCTGCCAGGTATGCATCTACCTGAGCTTGGACAGAGCAAATCCAGCAGCCAGGGGGATATAACAGCGTTTGCCCAGTGGTAGTTACTGAACAGAGGGAGATTTTTAATGGGGAGCGAAGCCCATCATTGCAATAATAACTCAATCTCCTTGGATTCACCCCAAAATGAGACTGGACGTTGGAGCGGTTGATTTTTGCTAGGAAGCGCACACGGACGTGGGGCGAGGGAAGGGGCTGATATTGAGAAACACGAGGCGCATCCTCCCCAAAGGGGGTTGCTGCCGATGGTGAAAATGCCTCTTCCCCCGGCGGCTGACGCACTCGAGGGAATTCCTCCGCTCCCGAGAGGTAAGAGCCCCAGAGGACTGTTAAACTACAAAGATCAATTATTAAAATCAGTGTGAAAATCGATTGCGTTTCTCTTTTGTCACACATGCACACACACACACATGCCACAGGGGAGCCTGCACCCTTCAAAAAGCACCCCTGCAAGCAGGAGGGCAGCAAACCCCAGCGCTCTCCAAACAGCGTGGTTTGACACTTTTTTTCTCCAAACACAAAACAAAGGCTGGACTGTGCTTTAGAAAAGGACCAAGTGCTGGGAGCTGCACTGGGACCTCATGCCCAGAAGACTTTGAAGTGTATTTGAGTTTTAAAATACCGCTTCTGAGCTAGAGGTTTTACTTTTTTGGCATTTTGTTGCTGTTCGGTTTTGTTTTGTTTTGTCTTTTTTTTTTTTAAAGACTTGCCAGCCTCAATCCCAAAGTCGCTTTTAGCTTCTTTTTCATGTGGCTGAATCCTCCCCATCTTCCCCAAACCATATCACGCTGCTCGCATCAAAGAAGCCATTCCCTGTGGGTCAGGGCTTTATGCATCCCCCCCAGTTACGGGACCACATATGAGGCATCAATATTTACATGAGACTGTTTACTCAGGCAGTATGTACACAATTAAATTTATCCGAAGCGAGAAGGCCTCACTCTGCTCCCCGTAATGTTTCCTCTCTTTTCTGCACACTCAGGAGCACGCACGGCTCAGCAACGCGTGGTCAACCCCCGGTATCCATACAGGCTGGGGGATGAAGGGATGGAGAGCAGCCCTGCGGAGAAGGACTGGGGGGTACTGGTGGATGAAAAGCTGGATGTGAGCCGACAGTATGGTTTCACCAAGGGCAAGTCCTGCCTGAACAACCTAATGGCCTTCTATGATGGAATGTCTACATCAGTGGACAAGGGAAGAGCTATGGATGTCATCTATCTGGAATTCTTTAAGGCCTGTGACACATTCCCCCACAGCATCCTGCTCTCTAAATTGGAGAGATATGGATTTGATGGGTGAACTGTTCGGTTGATAAGGAATTGGTTGGATGGTCGCATCCAGAGGGTAGTGGTCAATGGCCCAATGTCCAGATGGAGATCAGTGATGAGTGGTGTCCCTCAGGGGTCCGTACTGGGACCAGGACTGTTTAGTATCTTCATCAAAGACATTGACAGCGAGATCAAGTGCACCCTCAGCAAGGCTGCAGATGACACCAAGCTGAGTGGTGCAGCTGATACGCCTGAGGGACAGGATGCCATCCAGAGGGACCTGGACAAGCTTGAGAAGTGGGCCCAAATGAACCTCATAAGGTTCAACAAGGCCAAGTGCAGGGTCCTGCACCTGGGTTAGGGCAACCCCTGGTATCAACACAGGCTGGGGGATGAAGGGATGGAGAGAAGCCCTGCGGAGAAGGACTTGGGGGTACTGGTGGCTGAAAAGCTGGACATGAGCTGGCAATGTGCGCTCACAGCCCAGAAAGCCAACCGTATCCTGGGCTGCATCCAGAGCAGCGTGGCCAGCAGGGTGAGGGAGGGGATTCTGCCCCTCTGCTCCGCTCTGGTGAGACCCCCCTGCAGTGCTGCGTCCAGCTCGGGGGCCCTCAGCACAGGAAGGACATGGAGCTGTTGGAGCGGGTCCAGAGGAGGCCACGGAAATGGTCAGAGGGCTGGAACACCTCTGCTGTGGAGAAAGGCTGGGAGAGTTGGGGTTGTTCAGCCTGGAGAAGAGAAGGCTGCAGGGAGACCTTATAGCAGCCTTCCAGTACTTAAAGGGACTTGTAAGAAAGATGGGGACAGACTTTTTAGCAGGGCCTGTAGCGATAGGACAAGGGGTGATGGTTTTAAACGAAGAGGGGAGATTCAGACTAGATCTAAGGAAGAAATTTTTTACAATGAGGGTGGTGAAACACTGGCCCAGGTTGCCCAGAGAGGTGGTAGATGCCCCATCCCTGGCAACATTCAAGGTGAGGTTGGATGGGGCTCTGAGCAACCTGCTCTAGTGGAAGATGTCCCTGCTCATGGCAGGGGGGTTGGACTAGATGACCTTTAAAGGTCCCTCCCAGCTCAAACCATCCTGTGATTCTATGTCATATTGCAGCAACCATGTGCGCTGCTGTGTTTGCCCTGATTGCCTCCTCTGAAAAAAAATGCCTCAGCATGTATTTTACTTACAACTCACACCCTATAGGGCTGCTGAAATTTCCAGTGAGCGTCTAAAGGATTTCAATTTTGCATTTTCTGGGGTTTCATCCTACTCCTCTAGCTGTCAGTGGTAAAATACTTGAACCCAGGGGTAATATGCACGCTGTAAATAGTTTGCAGTGGGGTGAAAACTCCCTGGAAGGGGCAATATCAAGC